>NW_026728834.1:1249892-1874839 GCF_030272615.1 Cryptomeria japonica | reverse complement strand
ATCCCAATATATCTGCTATCATTACATATATATCATAGGGTCATAGTTCTCATCTACATATGCAATTATCTTAGGAGATCCACAACACATATGCTATATGAATCATGTGCATCCATCTGTTACAATATCCATCCATAAGCTGTAGAGATAAGAATTCCACATCCATGCACAAGAGTATCCAACACGAACATCCCAATGGAAGAAGGCATCAAAATACCTGACCATGTGGAACCATAAGGAACCACCCCTCATGCTAGGAGATGACATAGGGTTCCAGCTCACACTCAAGAACTAGGTTGACACCTAACATCCAAGGAAATCAACATGACACCCACAAAATAATAACCAAGAGCTTGATAATCAACTCACATCTCAAGGCTAATCATAAATCAATAAACTCCCAGAGGTGTAATTGGTGTAGGAGAACCTACCTATGAAGGCATGAGCCAGGAAAAAGATGATTTTCTATTAGTTAGAAGAAATGTAATAAGACCCTATGGGTCCCTTTTGTAATTCAATTTCCTAGGAGTGTGACAAGTTTGTCCATGTTTGGGTCAAATTGTCATCTAGCATTTGGTAGAGCAAATTGAGTTAATAAGGGTCACAATGGTCTAAATTGGGGGATCAAGTGACCACAAGTCTATTTGAGTCCTTTTTGATGTTTTAGAATCAAATTTAATCATTTTGGTGGACTATGACACTCTACAGTCTAAGTTGGTCGAATTATGCAAAAGTTGTCATATTGTCAATTTTTTGTCTTGACAATTTTGCACTTTTTGTAAGTTGTGATTCTACAATGGTGAGTTCGGTTTGAAAAAAATTTGGAGTAGGTTGTTGTCATTTGGAAAACACATTTAAAGGCCCCAGAAATATAAGAATGTATGTTGGTTCTATTGGTTGATTTTGGAAAGAAATTGAAGCATCAAGAACTATTGGAAACTCGGAAAAACTGTCTAATTTCTATTGATTGCATACTGAAGGTGGATTGGTAAGAGTTCTCATAGCATAAATCCTATAATTAGATTGTTTTACCTTTTTTTTTCTATCAGTGTGAAGTCTTGAAGTGATCGCTTCCCCATTTTACAAGCAAATCTCTACCAGGTAGCCTAAACCCTTAAATCCCTAGGGTTTGACTGCAATAATGGGTTTTGGCCTATCAATCCTTAATTGAACACTTTGTCATTATAGGAGATGATAGGCCACTATATCATACGTCAGTAGCCAAATCCATTAAGAGGATACAATAGGTCGAAGAGGATGGAGAACTAACCCTAGGTCTAACATCTCTATGTGATAAATTGGTTTGATGAGTGCAGTGCGTGAAAATTGAGTCGTAGAGCATTGGAAAAGGGTTTAAATGTGGTAGAAGAGTACTTTGGAGGTTTACATCACATTTCATGGTCAGTTATGGTCACTCATTAGGAGAAGAAAACTAGTTTGTGAAAGGCATTCAGTCAAATAAGTCTGAAAGCCCTATTAGGTATGTTAGTGCACCACCGGTTGGAATATTTGCAAGTTAATCCGGTACTGAAAACTGAGATATTGTTTAGAATAGTTCAAAAGGAGGCCTAATAGCAATTGGATCAAGTTTGTGGGCAAGTGAGTCAAATTGGATATTCCTGTGGAACTAAACCATGAAATCCTATTTCATTTGTGTTCAGGTGTTGTGAGAACACCCTTCCAAGGATTGGTGTTTTGAATTGGTTAAGTGGTCCATTCAAACCCTTAAGCCTAGTAGTAGCCCACTCATTGTATGCAAAGGTGTGTGTAGTCACATGAAAAATTGAGAAGTGCTAGTTGTCTGTAAGTGGACATAGTAGAGCCTTGGGGTTGTCCAAGGTGTTTTTTGGTGTCATTGAACTATTTCTTGAATTGATGTTCTGTAAGGATATTTGGAAACAGGGATTACCAGTTGAGTCTATGAGCCTTAGAGTTTGGCAGGTTCAAGGTTTACCTCCTTTTGGTCTGTTGCCTCCTCATCACATTGGTATCAGAGAAGGATTTTTGAAGATCACTTGGGTGGTGTGGTCTTAGTGTATGTCAGAGGAAGAGATTGAAATAGGGGTTGACTAAATGCCTCCTAAGAGTATGTCATAAGATGCGGTGAAGATGATTGAAGAGATGCTTCAGTCCAAGCTTGAAGAATTGAAAAAGACTAAGGATAAGGAAGACAAAAGTGACACTGATGAAGAAGGGGATAAAGAAGATGGGGAATCCTCTAAGCGGGTAGAGGATATACCTGCAGATCAGAGGGTATTTGTAGATGCCTTGAGGTTAGTCAATAGGGACACCATTGATGGGTTGCCTATATATAGTGGAAGTACGGAAGTAGAAGAGGTGATGGGATGGATTGAGGCATTGACCTATCATTTTGAGTACAAAGAAATCCCTAAAGATAAGAGAGTTAAGTTGGTAAAAATGAGGTTGAAGGAGTTTTCCCTTACATGGTCGAACTATGTACAAGGGGATAGAGTTAAGGAGGGAAAGAGTATGATAACCTCCTAGGAAAGGATGAAAGATAAAGTCAAGGCACAATTCATGCCCATTTTCTATGAAGTGCAGATGTATAGGAAATTGCAAAACCTCAAACAGGGAGACCTTGATGTGAATGCATATACAGAAGAGTTTCATAAACTTGGTCTCAGATCAAAGAGACGAGAAGAAAAGTCAGAGAAAGTGGCCAGGTACTTGAACAACCTAAGGATAAACATCCAAGATGAGATCATCCTACACTAGTTAGAGATATGTCCAAACATCCCACAAGCATAGCATCTCTTGTTTTGAAAATTATTCATTAATGCACTACACATATTTAACCTGTGACCAAAATTATTGCATATGAAACAGTGACCGGAAAAGGTAGGACCATTGTTCATATTATTCATTTCATTATTCATCCTACTTCTACATTGATTTGCCATATGACCAAATTTATTGCAAATAAAAAATCTACCATTGAATTTATGATCATTAGGCTATCTTACCAAAGGGTTCTTTCTCTTCTTCTGATTTGGCTTTGCATTGCTTTGTCCAGATTGGGAGGATTCTCCTTTCTAAAATCCAATTCCTCTCATTTCCTTTCCATGTCTTTGACTTTCCAGCATCTCATCAAGCCTTGCGAAGCTAGCATTGAATTTTTCTTTGTATTCATTTGCAGTAGAAAGTTCATCTCTTAGGGCAATAATTTGTCACTCAAGTTCTTGACCATTATTCTTTGATTGTGTCAACCCAAGCTCCAATTGATCATTCTCATAGGTAATCCTAAATCATTCGTCTTCTCTATCCTTCAATGATTGAGTCAAATTCTCTTCATTCTTCTTTCGGTCTTCAATATCCTTAGTTAGCTTCATCACAATGGATTGTATTTTATTCTTCAAAAAAATAGTCTCTCTCTCAAGCTTGTCACCTTTGTCCTCATTCTCCATGCATTGATCTTCTTTCTCCTATAGCTTGTTCATCAACAATTTCCTCTTGTCTCTTGAAGTGTTGACCTTATCTTTCAAATCATTAATGGAGTCTTCAGCTGCATTCAGGTTTGTCTTTAAGGAACTTATCTCATTTCTTGTTGTGTCAAGATCCTCAAGTGCCACACTAAGTTGTCTCTGAAAATTGAAATCCATTGACTCAATCTCTTGGACCTTCCTCAAGAAGTTAGGCTCTAATACCAATTGTTGGAATCAAGGAACACTGAGAGGGGGAGGGGTGAATTAGTGTTCTATCAGTTATTAAATTTTTGACTTAACCTTAAACCACTAGAAGCATAAGCATGAAATTGAAATGCAAAAACATAAAAAAATCAACCACAAAATCATAACACTAGGATTTTTATGTGGAAACCCAAATGGGAAAAACCATGGTGGGATTTGAACCCACAATATTATTCTACTATGGCCAATAGGAAAACAATATTACATGAAGGGGAATGCACAAGCATTCAAGCACATTGCCTAGAGCTTACAACTTAATTACAATAAGGGCTACAACCCCAGAAGGATCACTGCTTTACATATCAATTACAATGATGAATTAAAATGAAAGAACTCCAAAATAGAACCTAACAATGCCTGGATGAGTTCTGATTAAGTGCAAAACTCTGATTGTATCACCTATGCTACTCTACTCTATTTACTATCTCAGTCGGCTACCAGATCAAGAATGTGCATGTGTAACTATGCCAAAAGGGATTCTTGATCACTACTCACTCATATTACCTCATACCATACATCAAAAAAGATCTTCTCTATTGGTCTTATATATCCACAATCACAAAATAGATAATTATCAAGTCGACCCATAGTGTAAAGTGTAGAATTGAATTGGCTTGATTGGATAACCAAAAACAAAAGTGGATCATAAAAAAGATGATAAAATGATGTCTCTATGTTATCCCTATCATCCCATGCACGATTCATAACAACGCAATCACTAGAAAGCTTCCACACCAAAACTGCTTTGCTCAACTTGAAATATGGGTTAATTGGTTATCGATTCACATCCACTTCCGGTAATCAAGGTTTGTGATTACTAGATATGATTCTCATGAAGAGTTTCCATCGATGACAACCCAAAAACTATTATCCATGCAACAAAATTCATAGGATGAGTGTCAATTGCCAATAGTAAAACAAGAGGCCTTAGACATAATTCAGCCAATTAAATGCTTAAAGGAAAATAAGAAATTACGCAAGATTAATTTAATTTTAAAAATTATGATTTGTTGCATAAACCACTTAATTTTAAAAATTTAAATTTGAAAATTTGAATTTTGCAAGGAGGGAAAATGAATTTTTGAAATTGAAGCAAAGACCAAATTCAAGATCTACACAATCCACAAGGTCAATTTTAAAATTAAAAATTAGGGTTTTGTGATTTAACCACTTAATATTAAAATTTTGAAAATTGAAAGTGTAAATGAAAACTTTGAATTACAAAATTGAAGAGTTCTCAGATCTGAAACAATCAATCCAATTTAGACAAATGACAAGCTCAATTTTGAATCTTAAAATTAGGATTTTTGTGAATTCCACCTCTAAATTTTTAAAAATTGTAAGGAAATTAAACTTGTAAATGAAAATTTGAATTTTGAATTGCATACACTCAGATCTGAAAAATAAAATCAGAATTAAGGGTGTAAGGAGTTGGGCTCACCAAAATGTAAAGCAAAAAATTGGAGAGCTTAGCTAATTCTCCACATGGGAAATGCGGATTCAGTAAGCTCAATTTTCACTTGGGGAAACTTTACATTCAAAAGAGGGGTTGAATTTACTAGATCCAATCCTAAATGACATGCGAGGACTGAATACTATGTATATTGGTTGAAATTAGAATGCAATTGATCCTCTTTTATAACTTGATTAATTGAATTAAGATTAAGTGCTAGAAATAAAGACAAAGTATGAGAAAACAATGAGATACATATTCGGGATTTAGTCGTGCACATGGATCAAAGAAGTTTGAGATGATTCGGAGCTGCTCCATGAAATCAGTAAAAATTTGTAGAGACCGTGTGTTTGGACAGGGGCACCCTCCAATCAGTCCTCCAAATGTTTCGCATGTCGAAAAGGGTTTTTCATATTTGTGAATAAAGGTTAATTCCATAAGTACAGTTGTAGATCTATTTCCTGCACACATAAAGAAAGGGAAATATGTTGGGAATAGGGGTTTGCCTTCAGGTCAAACCCCAATTTTGGAATTAACCAAGTGGTTGAAATAATGTAAATGAAATGACTGAAAGTAGAAATCCTGCTCTTTGAGGGGATGTTGAATTGACTGAAAATGAAATGCTTATACTTCCTTGTGAATTTTTTGTTGCCTCCACATGGAATTATGATTTCATGTAATAGGATGATGATCTCCTCTTCAATGCTTGCATTCTTGACTCTATTATTGCTTCATATCTTGAAGGAAGATTGAAAATGTTCAATTGCTCTTGAATGCTCAAATTCTTGATAATGATTGCCGATGGATTTCATGTTATGTCAAATGAGAGGGGAAATCCCTCATATATACTTTCCAGTAGGATTAATTGACTGATTTTTTCACTTGAGCCAACATAGGGGGGATTTTCTCGCTATAAGTTTGAGTTAGGTCAAGGGGAGGGGATCAAGATAGGTCCCCATTAAGGGGAACCAGGGTGCCACGCCCTAGTCCTGCCCTATTTTGAGGCAGGATCAAGGTATCTTTTGAGTGCATTGTTTAGTTACAAGGTGTTTCTGATGTGAATGAGCATATTTAGGTCTTCGATGAGGCTGAGGGGTGCAAATACTAAGGCGAAGACCCAAATACAATCAAAAATTGAAAGGGGTGCAATTTTAGGATGTTACACTTGCCTGTCGGATTAATTGACTAATTTTATAACATGAGCCGACATGGAGGAGTTTTTTCCACTTAAATTTGAGATGGGTTAGGGGGTCCAAAATGGGTCCCCATTAAGGAGGACCAAGGTGCCACACCTTAGTCATGCCCTATTTTGGGGCGGGATCAAGGTGGCATGTGAAGTGCACTTTGAGTTAGATGACGTTTTTGAATTGTATGAGCATAATTAGGTATTTATTTAGGTCAAGGGGCACAAAACACTAAGGAAAAGACCCAAATGCGATCGAAAATTGCAAGGGGTGCAATTTTAGGATGCTACATTTAGCCCCCACTTTAGTGAGAGTATCAGCTTATGCAAATAATCATGGTAAAGTACAAGGATTTCAGATTGAAAGACTTTCACCATGTCAAAGAGGAAAGATACACCAAGCCCCTAGTTGATTTCAAGATCTTACAACTTCAATGATAAGGTAGAAGGGAAGATCATGAGAGGAAAATAAAGAACCATGACTAGAAATACTAAGGTTCTCTTACTATGAGTCATGAACAAGAGAAATACCAAAAATTACAAAGCAAAGACAAAGTTCGCTAAGTAACACTAAGCATGAAAAAGAGAGAGTCATGAGGAAAGTGTATGCCCCCACGTTAAAGAAATTGCACATGCCTTGCTAGGAGAAATGGCTTTAAGGTAGAATTCACCCAAAAGACAAGCATGTTATCACAATAATTTAGCTTCCAAGAGAGAGAAAATCAATAGATAATGAATGAAGAACACAAAGCACGAGGTGGTTTCACCTAATTTTGGATTCAGCATGCTTTTTATGATAGCTCATGTACATCATATATATGTGTGTACATAGAATTGTCATCATCCCCCAAAGAAAGGAAACCACCATGGAAGAAGGGAACACATGTGTCTTTTGAGACAACATGGGAGAGACCAAAAGATATCTCAATTCTTTGCATCATCCTCAAGTAGAAAACACTAGGGACAACAAATAGAAGAATAGGGAAACAAATAGAAGAAGGACCACAAAAAAGAAAGAGAGGAGAGAGAAAGAGAGTCCATGGTGCTAATGAAGCTAATCAAGCATGCCATTAGATGCAAAGGGTTTGATGATAATGAACAATCTCCTTGGCTTCTTCTATGGGTTAGTACTTAGCACCATCCAATGGTCCAATACCTTCAACCTTCCAAAGGTTCTTAAGATTTCACTTGACCCCTTCCAAGGATCAATCCACTTAGGACAACTTGGTTTCACAAGGAGACTCCTACTCCTATGTGCTCAACCCCCTAAACTAAGACACCTCACAACTCCAAACCCTTGCCGAAAGGACCTTTTGTTCAAATGGTGAAATATATCATGCATGGGTGTTTGAACATGTTTGACATGGTCTTTGCATTTATTTGGACCTCTTTGGTCTATTCTTACAAGACCCTTCTGTCTTTTGTTCTTAGTGACCTAGGAAATAGTGCTACAAGCAATTAGGCCTTTATTTAGGATTTTTCCTCTCTACCTACCAATATCTCCAAACAACCCCTTGAAAAAAATTAATATTTAGACACCCATTTGGATCCCCTCAAGGATTTCAAACTTTTTCATCTATGTTTTGAATGTAAGTATTCAAACCCTACTTTACCTATTTTGACCTTGTTAGTTGGTATAGAGGTTTTGGGCTTCAAAGTCTTCACAAGTCATATGGGAATAAAGATTAGACTTTATTAAAAGGTCTACACATGTATAAGGGTCCCCTCCATGCAATTTTTGACCATTTTTTGGTCCATTGTACCAAGGATTCAATCAATCATTCACTGCATAGACTTGCCACATGGGAAATGTCAAGTCTAGGGAATCACTCCAAAAATGTAAGATGAGGTCTCCTACTTCCAAAATCAAGAAAATAATTTAGTATACATGGTGAACCAACATTCCCCAGGGTTTCAGACCATCCCCATAGAGGAATGTTGAATGGTGGCACCTTTTGCATCCAAACCTTGATTTTTGGGTTTTTCGAGAGGCAGCGAGAAAGAAATTTCAATAACTTTGCAACCACTAAGTTTCAAGTCCTCAAACATACATAAAATTAAATATGATTCACTTTTACAACCTATTGAAGACATTATCCCTTCTATATGTCCATACAAATCTGTACCAAAGTCAAGAACACAAGAAAATGTAGTAAAAATGGCAGTTGCTGAGTTGTTGGAAGAATAAATTTCATTCAAAGTCTCTATCTGACCTTTGGGAATCATTCCTCAGGCTTAAATAATTCCAAGGAACTCCTCTAACCACCTCCCAATGTACAAGTTCAACCAATTAGCCATTGGGTAACCACAGCTCAAATTTTGACAAAGTTGCCTATGACAACATGGCAACTTTGGAAAAATTATTACATTACAAACTTCCCTTCACACCAAAGGTTAAAAAGTGGACACACAACACCTCTAGGACCCCTAAATAACAAAAACATAAATATAATTCCCATACAAGGATTTTGACCAAGTACACACACCTTGGAGCCTTAGGGCTTATTACATAGCATTGGACCTACCACATCCATTTAGGACCTACTCAAGAAACCTTCAAGGAAACACTAATTGTTGCATTCAAACATATGTTGAAAGATACTAACACACCTTTGAGTTCCCCTACACCATACTCCCTAGGACAAGAAAACTCAAGTCCCTTGAGTTGCTAATTGGGTGACTGAGGTTCCATACTTTCTGATGTTACTTTCAGACATCCAAGTAGCTTCAAACTTAGGGAGGCCCTTCCACTTGACCAAGTAGTCCTTGTAGACCCCTCTTCTAGATTTTTTGATTACCTTGGAATCAAGGATACTCTCCAACTCCAATGATTTTCTAGGTGGAAAATTCTTCACCCAATCTACATCCTCTTCCACAAGAGATGAACCAGGTGTTACATTAGGTAGAAAAGCCTTGAAGGCTATCAAATCACATATATTGAAAATAGGAGAGATCCCCAAATCTGCCAGAAGTTCAACCTCATAATCATTATTACCAAATTTATGAACCACCCGGAGAGGTCCTATCTTCTTCATGAGTATCTTATATGGTTGGCCCTTGGGTAGGCTTTTTTTCCCTAGGTAGGCCATCACAAAATGTCCTACCTTAAACTAAACATCCCTTCTCTTAACATTTTCCCTGAGTTTGTATTTTTTTGCACTTTGGTGAAGTGAAGTCTTTACTTGATCATGGATCTCCTTCATAGTGATGGAAAAGTCCTTTCCCTGGGAACTCCTTCTTTCCATACCTCCAAGGTCTCTAAGTTTAAGTATCCCTCTAGGATGTAATCCATATACAACCTCAAATGGGCTTCTCTTTTTACTTCTATTAACTAAATCATTATATGCATATTCAACTTGTCCAATCACCAAATCCCAACTTTGTCCATGCTTCTTGGTAAGACATCTAAGAAGACTGCCAAGAGATCTATTAACCACCTCACTTTGGTCATCAGTCTGAGGATTTTATGCTAAATAAAATGATAGATTGGTACCCAATTTCTTCCAGAGAGTCCTCCAAAAATGACCCACAAACTTGGAGTCTCTATCAGTGACAATATTGAGAGGTAGACCATGTATCCTTACAACTTCTCTAAAGAAGAGACCTACAATATGAGATGCATAATTTGTGCATTTACATGGCACAAAATGAGCTATCTTGATGAACCTATCAGCAACTACAAAGACACTATCAAACCCTCTAGGAGTTTTGAGCAAACCAAGTACAAAATCCATTCTAAGGCTTTCCCAAGGCCTAGTAGGAACCAGTAAAGGTTGATACAATCGAAAATTAGTAGAAAATCCTTTTTCCCTTTGACAAATGGGACAATTCTCCACAAATATTCTTACCTCTACTTTCATCTTAGGCCAAAATTAAAACCTTGATACCTACTCCAAAGTTTTATCCAAACCAAAATGACCGGCAAGGTTGCCATTGTGCTTTTCCCTAATGGCATTCTCCCTCATGGAGCATTGAGGAATACATAGTTGATTCCCCTTAAAGAGAAATCCATCCTGCAACATGAAATCAGGGAACTCAACATGAAAGGAATAAAAAAACTTAGTACATACATCATAAGCATCCTTAAAATATTTATCCTCTTTATACATGGTTTTAAGAGAATCAACACCAACACTTTGCCATTGGATTTCTTGGATAGTGAGGACTCTTCTACTCATGAAATCTACAACCTTATTAGACACACCCTTCTTATGCTTGATATTAAAGGTTTTAGGTTGGATTTGTTTAACCCACTTGATATGCCTTTGATTCAACTTCTCCTGCCCATTAAGAAAACTCAATGCATGGTTATTAGTATAAACAATGAACTCTTTTGGAAGAAGGTAATGGTGCCATGTTTTGAGTGCTTTCACAATAGCATAGAGCTCCAAATCATAGGTTGAATACCTTTTCTTATCCTCATTCAACTTCTCTTATAAAGAATGTCACTGGATGCCCTTCTTGATTAAGAACTACAGCTATTGCCTACTTGCTTGCATCACATTCAATTGTAAAAAGTTGATCAAAATTAGGGAGCCTCAAGGTATGAAGTTTTGCAACCTTCCTCTTCAAAATATCAAAGCTTTGGGATGCCCTCCCTATCCATTCAAACATGCATTTGATTCCTCCTTTTATAGTGTCAAGAATTGGAGCACAAATATGACTTAAACCCTTGATGAATTTTCTATAAAAGGAAGCCAATCCATGAAAGCTCCTAACATCACCTACTATCCTAGGTGTAGGACAATTGATAATATCCTCAACCTTTGAAATATCCATTTTTAAACATCCCTTAGAAACCACAAAATGTAGATACACCAATTCAGTTTTCATGAAGTCACACTTCTCAAGATTGATTACCATTTTCTCCTCATGAAGCTTCCTCAAAACCTGATCCAAATGCTTCAAATGATCCTCCTTGGACCTGCTAAACACAAATTTGTCATCAAGATAAAAAATAACAAATTTGCGAATAAATTCAACCAATACCTCATTCATGAGGTGCATAAAGGTACTAGGTGCATTTGGGAGCCCGAAGGGCATCACCAATCACTCATATAAGCCCTCATTTGTCTTAAATGATGTCTTCCACTCATCACCAAGTTTGATTCTAGTTTGATGGTAACCTTATTTCAAATCAATCTTTGAAAAGTAGCAAGATCCCCCAAGATAGTCCATTAGGTCTTCAATCCTAGGCATAGGAAATCAGTACCTAATTGTGATCTTGTTAATGGCTCTAGAATCAGTGCACATTCTCCATGTTCCATATTTTTTGGATGCCAACATAATAGGTATAGCACATGGAATTAAAATCTTCCTAATCAACCCCTTATCCAGTAGTTCTTGCACTTGCCTTGATATCTCCTCATTCTGTTTGGGAGTCATCTTGTAGGCAACTTTGTTGGGCAAGGTTACACCAGGGATCAAATCAATTTGATAACTAATTTCTCTTATTGGGGGAAAGTTATCAGGCATGTCTTTGGCTATAACTCCTTAATACCTATCCAAAATGGTTTGTACTTCACTACGAATATCCCTCTTTGCACCATTCTCTTGTTGAGGTTTATCCTTTGGGTATTAGACTAAAGCATAGCCTTGGGTCTCCTCTTTCTTAAGGACATCTGATATTGTTTCCCACTAACCATGATGACACTTGGACTAACAATCTTCTCTTCCCCTTGATTAGGAAAAGGTTTCATCCTAAACTATTTACCATTCTTGGAAATGACATACAGATTCTTTTCCCCATCATGTTGGGCTTTGATATCATACTACCAAGGGTGGCCTGGCAACACGTGGCAAGCATCCATAGGAAGGATTTCACACAAAATCCTATCCTTATAGTCTCCTAGTTCAAAATCCACCCAAGTTTTTTCATCTACTACTACATGTTGCCCCTTCTTAGGCAAAGATACCCTATAAGGTCTCACATGTGGTAACCTTTTCAATTTTAACTTCTCTACAATTTCCAAAGCAACAATATTCTCAATGGATCAATCACCTTACAAACCTTACCATGAGACTTACAAGTAGTCTTGAAGAGTGACTTTCTTTGTGGTGGCTCCTTATGTTGGGGTACCTTCAATAATGTCCTCCTTAGCATGAGGCTTTCTCCATCCAAGGTAGGACCTACATTTCCCATGGGTGAATTGACACTTTTTCCATCATCTTCTTGTACAAGTTGATTCCTTCTTTTTGGTCCATGTGAACTAGAAGCTTTCTCCAAGCATCTACTCATGGTATGACCCACTTGGTTGCAATTATAGCACTTGCTAGTGAAAACACCAGGACCTCTGCCTTGACTTCCTTGTCTACCCCTACCAAAGGGTCTTCTTCCTCCTCTAAAGCACCCATTCTTATTGTTGAACTCTCCATTGGACTCTTGTTGGTTAGAGTCACCATCTTTTGAAGGAGTTTTTCTTCCTATTGGCAATATGAATGAATTGATTATGTGTTGCAATATGGTTTTGGTTACCGACAGAAGATCTAGTGTTACCGGCAAAAGGGACTATCTGTTGGACACTTCCAGCATGCTTGGATCAATAAAGTATGTTTGGTTTTATGTGTTACATGCTTCTTTAGCATGTTTTGGTCACTTGGTTTTGACTTGGTGATCAGATGCTATCATACACTCTTGTAAACCCTTACCGGCATGGGTTTAAGGTTTAAACGACATATCTTTCACTCAGAATCCTTGACAAAATGCTAAGCAGTGTTGGTGTGGCTTCTAGATGGAATTCTGGTTGCAGAAGGTGATCCTCGATTGTGTCTCAACTAATTGAAATTTATTTGGCATGGTAGACCCAGATTAGGTTCGATACCTATCTAGGTTATGGACTGGTATCATGTTAACGTGTTCTCTATATTTTATCAAGATGATTTATGGATTGGCTATTGTTGTTTTGGTCTAAAGATGACATGACATATCAATGTAATATGGATGTATGTAATGATCTTATTGTAATATCTTTTAGGTGGCCGACCTAATTGGTTTATGCCTTGTAGTTTGTATAAATTAATGTAAGATCTCATTGTAGATCATGGTATGGTATGGGAATGAAATAAGTGTGTCGTGGTCGTGGAATGCAATATCATATATGAAGGAAATTTGGTCAATCATAGGTGATCAAATTGGGTTTACGGAAGAGGTCAAAGGCCTTCGGTATTGATCTTAATTGGGACTATAATCAAGCATGGTAGATGCTATCTCTAGTATTTCACTCTTCTGGATTGTTGTCCAATTATCTTGAGGTGGTTATAACCTCTCTATAGTCAATGAGACTCTTTTGTAATGAGCAGTACGCTCTAGGTAGTGTGCCTTTTTGCATGTGCAGTATCACATACTTTTTGCAGAAGTATCATCTGACTGTGAGTAGGATTCCCACCATGTTTTTTCCCTTTACCGAGTTTTCCACATACAAATCATGGTGTTATGTGGTATGGTTGCATTGTGTTAATTCTCTGTTTCATTCTTAATTTTTTTTGCTTACTGTTATATGTTTCTGCTATTCTGGTATTCAATGTTCATGTGCTCTAATTAAAGGTTATTAAGTTGTTTGATTGATATAATCTGTTAACAACTGATTCACCCCCCCCCCCCCCCCCCGTCTTAGTTGTTCACCAATTATCCTAACAATTGGTATCAGAGATTTGGTCCTCTGTTGCAGAAGCTTAACCTCTTGAGGTAGATCCTATGGTACCTAATACTTCAAATCCACCAACAACTATTTTCAGAAGAGAAATTCCTAAGGTTGATGGAATAAATTATGGGATATGGAAAATCTGAATGGAGACTCATCTTAGATGTATTGGAAAGAACATTTGGGAGATCACTGAAAAAGGATATACACCTTATGATCTGGCATCTAGAAATCCTACTCCTGCAGACCTGGACAAGAATATTAAAAATGATTGCAGAGCTAGAGAAGCCCTCTTGTGTGCACTTATTGATCAACAAATCATGGGACTGACTGATAAATCATTGGCAAAGGTCATGTGGGATAAATTGCAAACTCTGAATGAAGGTGGTCCTACTATCAAAATTGCTAAACTTGATGGTTACCGGGTAAGGTATGAAAACTTGAAGATGGAAGATAATAAAAGAATTGCTACATTTATGGAAAGAGTAAATGAGATTGTCATGGGATTTCTATATTGTGGAGGATCTCTAAGTGAAGATGAAATAATTTCCAAAGTCTTGAGAACCCTTCAATCGACTTACAAGATGAAGGCAACTGCAATTAATGAACTGAGAACAATGGAAAACTCTTTAGTTAATAGAGATATTCTGATTGGGAAATTATCTGCTTTTAAGCTTGAAGAATTTGGACCTTTTGAAGCTGCAAAGTCTGAACCTTCTTTTCATGCATCATCATCTATCGGTAAAAGTGATTGGAAAGCCTTATATGCAAAGGAATTGGAAGATATGAGGAAAGAGGATGAAGAATCTGAGCAACTTGAAGCCTTATTTGCTAGAACAGTACCTAAAGGGCCGACATGAAGTGAGTATGAAGGAAAAGCACCTTTTAAATGTTTTGCATGTAATAAGATTGGTCATTTTGCATCTAGATGTCTTGAAAGGAATGTAAGATTTGAAGAAAGAGTTAAGAAATCATTTAAGCCTAATCAGAACAGATATAGATTCAAGAAAAGAAAACAATGCTACATAGCAAATGAGGAAGGAGTAAGTGATGACTTGAGGATGAACCAACAACAGACTCTGCTAGTGGATCTGGCAATGGAAAGGAATGGGTGTTCTATGATTTAAAGGAAGATGAACTAGAACCGGATATCAAAAATGAAGAAAAGGCCCTGGCAGTAAAAGTTGAAGACAAGGATGAATGGGTAATTGATAGTGGATGCTCGCATCATATGACAAGAGATAAAAGAAAAATTTTGTCCCTGCAAGAATACAATGGTGGTCAATTCAGATTTTGAGATGACACAGTATGTATGATCAAAGGTAGAGGTATTATTTCTCTAGAGGGAAAGCATAATACTGATAATGTCTATTATGTAGAAGGTTTAAAGCATAATCTTTTAAGTGTTGGTCAATTGGTGGACAAGGGTTTCCAACTTCAGTTTAATGATAGAAAATGCAAAATCATTAAAAAAATTAGTTTGGAGATTGCAACTGGTACTCAAACTAGAGGTAATATCTTTCACTTGAACACTGGTAATAAGACATGTTTGATTGCTCATATTGATGAGAGTTAGTTATGGAATAAGAGGTGTCGTGTTAATTTAAAAAAATTTATTGTTAAGATCAGTTCAACTAAGTCAGTTAGAGATATACCTATGATTATGATGCCTCATAATTCGGCATGTAAGGAATGTCAATTGGGAAAGAAAGTTAGAAATTATTTTAAGAGCATACATGATAAATCTAATGATGTACTTGATTTGATCCACACTGACTTATGTGGTCCGACAACGACTAGAATCTTTCAAGGTGATAGGTATTTCATGCTGATAATTTATGACTATTCTAGGATGATGTGGGTGACTTTTCTTAGGAAGAAGTTTGAATCCTTTTAGAAATTCAAGATCTTAAAGCTAAGGTAGAAACAGAAACCAGATTGAAAATGAAATGTCTGAGATTAGATCAAGGCGGCGAGTTCACTTCTCATGAATTTAATAGTTATTGTGAGACAAATGGAATTAGGAGACAATTATCTGCACCTCAGACTCCTTAGCATAATGGAGTAGTGGAAAGAAATAACATAACCATTTTGGATGTAACAAGAACTATGGTGATGGAAGCCAAATTGCTTCACATCTACATGAGAGAAGCAGTGAGTACAACAGTCTACACATTCAACGGAGTTCACATCAAAGGTGAAATCGGTAAGACCTCTTATGAATTATGGTTTGGACATACACCTACTATTATATATTTTAGAATTTTTGGAAGTAAATGTTATATCAAAAGGAATGATTCAATTAGGATGTTTGATCCTAGATGTGATGAAGGGATATTTCTTGGATATTCAATTCAAAGTAAATCATATAGATATTATAAAAAAAGATTGCAAAAAATTGTGGAGAGCACAAATGTGAAAGTGGATGAGCAATATAGAAATCAATCTATATCATATGGTAGGGAACTGGTAGTGGAAATGATCATAACTAAACCAACAATGCCTCAATCGATACAAGATACTGAGACAGTTACACCAACACAATCTAAAATTTCAACTGTGACTGATGATCAGATCAGTGAACCTAAAGTTTAGAAGACACCAAGGTATGTGAGGTTAAATCATTCTGAAGATCAAATTATTGGAGATAGGAACAAGGGAGTTATGACAATAAGAAGACTGGAAAATGAAGAGGTATGTCTTATTTCTCAAATTGAAATGACATCTGTTATTGAAGCTTGTAAAGATAAAAAATTCGTTAAAGGCTATGGAAGATGAATTAGATCAGATAGAGAAGAATGAGACTTGGACTTTAGTTCCCCAACCTAAAAATAAGAATGTTATTGGAACTAAATGGTTTTTTAGGAATAAACTAAATGAGGATGGTCAAGTTGTAACAAACAAGGCTGGACTAGTTTGTAAAAGATATTCTCAAATGGAAGGAATTGATTATGGTGAGAAATTTGCACCTGTAGCTAGAATTGAAGCTATTAGACTACTTCTTTCTTATGCAACTTATAAGAACTATAAGGTCTATCAAATGGATGTGAACTTGAGGAAGAAGTATATATTAAGCAACCTAATGGATTTTCACTAACAGGATGATAAAGATATGGTTTTTAGATTAAGGAAAGTTTTATATGGATTGAAACAAGCTCCTAGAGATTGGTATGCAAGGTTAGATGCATATCTTTTGAATGTTGGTTTTACTAAAGGTAGTGATGATATTGATTTATATTATAAGATCATTGATGATGATATTCAGATTATTGAAGTATTTGTTGATGATATCATTTTTGGAGGAGAAGATAAATTGTGCATGGAATTCTCTATTAATATGAAGAATGAATTTGAAATGTCCATGATTGGTGAGATGATATTTTTCTTAGGTTTGGAGATTAATCAAACTAACAAAGGCATCTTTATCTATCAATCTAAGTATCTAAGGGAATTGCTGAAGAAGTTTGGTATGGATAATTCCAAACCGGTAAGTACTCCTATGTTGACAAGTGAGAAATTATCTATCAAAGATACATCTGCACTAGTAAATCCGAAAAAAGGTATAAGTATATGATTGGTGGCTTGTTATATCTAACTAAGACTAGACCAGATATTATGAATGTAGTAAGTATTGTTTCAAGATATCAAAGTAATCCTAAAGAAAATCATGAATGTGTTGTAAAGAGGATATTTTGATATTTGCAAGGAACAACAGAATATGGCTTATGGTATTATAGAGATGATAACTTCACTTTATGTGCATATACAGATTCAGATTGGGTAGGAGATACAAATGAAAAGAAGAGAACTTTTGGTGGAGCTTTCTTTCTTGGAAAGAAATTGGTTTCATGGATCAACAAAAAATAGTCATGCATTTCTTTATCTACTGCAAAAGTTGAATATGTTGCAGCAACAACTAATTGCACTCAAGTCTTGTGGATGAAGCAAATGTTGAAGGATATCAAGGTAAATTATAGTGAACTAGTAGTTATCTATTATGATAACTCTGCAGCTATTAACATGTCTAAGAATCTAGTATTTCACTCTAAGACTAAGCACATATAAATAGAATATAACTTTCTGAAGGACAAGGTAGAAGAAAAGGAAGTCAAATTGGTTTATGTGAACACTAAAGAGAAGATCACAAATATATTCACTAAACCACTATCTAAGGATTCATTTGAGTATTTGAGAGATAGGTTATGGGTTTCTGTCCCTCTGCTAGAGACTTGATTGATGCAGTTTGGAATCAATCTGACATGCATTATCAGAGATACTATTCATTTTGACACTAATGTAGTGGTCCTATTACTCAGGGGGAGTGGTCAGATTTGAGATTTAAAGGCTTATATTCTTGCATTTATATTTTTGTCAGATTTCTAGCATTGATGTCAAAGGGGGAGTGATAGTGATGTGAAAAATAACTTTACAAAAATATTATTCACAGGAGGAGAGTTATTGATATTCAAGAGATTGCTGGTTGTCTTCTATAGGGGGAGACTTGTTTGGCATTTCTTGTTACTTAGATGTTTTTCACATCTAGTGTTTCCATCAATGCCAAAGGGGGAGATTGTTAGCAATATGGATGAATTAATTATGTGTTGCATTGATATTTTGTCATTGATGTCAACACTAGCTATTATGGTTGGTTACCGACAGAAGATCTAGTGTTACCAGTCGAAGGGACAATCTGTTGGACACTTTCGGCATGTTTGTATCAATGGAGTATGTTTGGTTTTATGTGTTACAAGCTTTTGGAGGATATTTTGGTCAGTTGGTGTTGACTTGGTGATTGGATGCTATCATACACTCTTGTAAACCCTTACTGACATGGGTTTAAGGTTTAACCAATAGAGCTTTCACTGAGAATCCTTGATAGAATGCTAAGTGGTGTTGGTGCGGCTTCTAGATGGAATCCAGGATGAAAAAGGTGATCCTTCATTGTGCCTCAGCTGATTGAAGACATTTCTTTGGCGTGGTGGACCGAGACTAGGTTTGGTACCTATCTATGTTATGGATCGGTCTCATGTTAACATGTTCTATACACGTTACTGGGATGATTTATGGATTAGTTATTGTTGTTTTGGTCTAAATCTGACATGGCATATCATTGTAATATGGATGTATGTAATGATCTTATTATAATATCTTTAGGTGGTTGACCTAATTTGTTTAGGCCTTAGGGTTTGTATAAATTAATGTAAGATCTCGTTGTAGATCATGGTATGGTATGAGAATGAAATAAGTGTGTCATGGTCATGGAATGAAATATCATATGTGAAGGATATTTGGTTGATCATAGGTAATTGAATTGGGTTTAAGGAAGAGGTCAAAGGCCTCTAGTATTGAGCTTAATTGGGACTGTAATCAGGCATGGTAGATGTTATCTCTGGTAGTTCACTCTTTTGGATTATTGTCCAATTATCTTAAGGTGGTTATAACCTCTTTGTAATGAGAAGTACGCTCTAGGCAATTTTCCTTCCTACATGTATAGGCCCCTTATTGTATCGCATACTTTCTGCAAAAGTATCATCTGACTGTGGGTAGGCTTCCCACCATGGTTTTTCCCTTTACTAAGTTTTCCAAGTACAAATCAGGGTGTTATGTTCTATGGTTGCATTGTGTTAATTATCTATTTCATTCTTAAGTTTTTTTGCTTACCAATATCTTTTTCTTCTATTCCCGTATTCAATGTTCATGTTCTTTGGTTAAAGGTTATTAAGTGGTTTGATTGATATAATTTATTAACAACTAATTCACCCCCCTCTCTCATTTGTTCATCGATTATCTCAATACTTCCTCCATAGCCACCTCTACCTATAAAGTTCCTACCTCCTCTTCCTCTATTGTTTTTCTCTCCTCTTCTCTTTATCTTATCTTCACTCTTAATGCCAATTGGAAACATTTCTGCATAGTGTCCTAAGCCATGATGTTGATCTCATCTTGAATGTTTTACTTTAACCCATTCAGATATCTAGCCACCTTCTCTGCCTCTTCTTCATGCTTCCTTGACCTAGGACTTAGTTTGTGAAATTATTTAGTATATGCATTCACATCTAACTCCCCCTATATGATATTTTTCAGCTTCTTGTACATCTTAACCTCATAGTCTATTGGTAGGAATTGATCCTTGATTTTTCTTTTCATCCTCTCCCAAGAGGATATCTTCTTCTTCCCTATATTTATCCTTTATTTTTGAAACATTGTCCACCACAACAAGGTAGACCCCTTGAGTCTAGACTTTTCCAAACTCACTCTTTTCTCCTCAAAAACTTCTTTGTAATCAAAGTGGTTGTTGAGTGCTTCTATCCATTCAAGAACCTCTTCTCAATTCAAGCTACCACCATAGATAGGTAAACTTTCCACATTGTCTCTATTTACTGATTTTGAGGCATCCAAGAGAATCTTTTGATCAGGTGCCATATTCTGAGCCTCTTTATAAATGGCCTCTTGTTCTTCATTCTCCTCCTCTATTTCATCATCACAATTTTTTGCATTTCCCTTGGTCTGTCTGGTCTCTTTGAGTTTCTCTTCAAGAAACTCCTCTACCATCTTCTTGATGGCCTATGGGTTCATTGGCTTAGGAGGCATTGTATCAGCCTCACTTCCAAATTTTGTGTCTGAAATACACTATTCCACCCTTGGTATAACTCTGGTACAATATGATGCAAAGGGTTTGGTGATAATGAGCAATCTCCTTGTGCTTCTTCTATGGGTTAGCACTTGGCACTAACCAATGGTCCAATACCTTCATCCTTCCAAAGGTTATTAAACTTTCCCTTGACCCCTTCCAAGTATCAATCCACTTAGGAAAACTTGGTTTCACAAGGAGACTCCTACTCCTATGTGCTCAACCCCCTAAACCAAGGCACCTCACAACCCCAAATCCTTGCCAAAAGGACCTTTTACTAAAATGGTGAAATATGTCATGTGTTGGTGTTTGAACATGTTTGACATGGTATTTTTATTGATTTGGACCTCCTTGGTTTGTTCTACAATCCCCTTATGTCCTTTGTTCTTAGTGACCTAGCAAACATGGCTACAAGCAATTAGGCCTCTGTTTGGGATTTTTCCTCTTTATCTACCAATCTCTTCAAACAAACCCTTGAAATTTTTTTATATTTAGACACCCAATTGGATCCCCTAAAGGATTTTAAACTTATGCATCTGGGTTTTGAACGTAAATATTCAAACCCTATTGTGCCTATTTTGATCTTGTTAGTCGACATAGAGGTTTTTGGCTTCAAAGTCTTCACCAGTCATATGGGAATGAATATTGGACTTTAGGAAAAGGTATGAAAATGTCTAAGTGTCCCCTCCATGCAAGCTTTGACCACTATTTGGTCCATTGTACCAAGGGTTCAATCAATCCTTCACTGCACAGACTTGCCACATGGGAAATGTCAAGTCTAGGGCATCACTCCAAAAATGCAAGATGAAGTCTCCTGCTTCCAAAAAAAAGAAAATAATTTAGTATACATGGTGAACCAACATTCCCCAGGGTTTCAGACCATCCCCATATAGGAATGTTGAATGGTGGCACCTTTTGCATCCAAACCATTATTTTTTTCCCCAGGCAACGAGAAAGAAAATTCAATAACTTTGCAACCACTGAGTTTCAAGTCCTCAAACCTAAATCAAATGAAATATGATTCACTATTACAACTTATTCAAGGAATTATCCCTTCTAGATGTCCATACAAATCCATACCAAAGTCAGGAACACAAGAAAATGCAGTAAAAGTGATAGTTGTTGAGTTGTTGGAAGCATAAATTTCATTCAAAGTCTCTATCTAACCTTTGGGAATCATTCCTCAGGATTAAATAATGCCAAAGAACTCCTCTAACCACCTCCCAACATACAAGTTCAAGAAATTAGCCGTTGGGTAGCCACAACTCAAATTTTGACAAAGTTGCCTATGACAACATGGCAACTTTGGATGAATTATTACATTACAAACTTGCCTTCACACCAAAGGTTACAAAGTGGACACACAAAACCTCTATGACCCCTAAACACCAGAAACATAGATAAAATTCCCATACAAGGCTTTTGACCAAGTACAAACACCTTGGAGCCTTAGGGCTAATTACATAGCATTGGACCTAATAAAGAAACCTTCAAGGCAACACATTATGTTGCATTCAAATACATATTGAAAAGATGCTAGCACACCTTTGAGTTCCCTTACACCACCACCCTCGACTCAATCTTCTTGATCATCATTTTGGGAAGGTGGACAACACAACATTGTCCTAGCAACATTGAGCACAGTAGATGGAGCTATCGCAAGTTCCAAACAAGGACCATGCTCTAATGATGATTCACTATGTTCGTTACTAGGAGCTAGGATAAATGCTTTTGAAAATTTTGTAGATAAATCATTGTTAACATCAACATATTTATATTCATCATAAAAAATATTAGGATAAAAATTTTCATCATTAACAACATTTTCACCCATTCTTCATCAAGGTTAATAAAATTAGGATCTCTAATAGGAATAGAACTTGTTGGTTCCGAAACCAACAGTCCTTGAGCCCTAGAGGAATTGCCACTAACTCATTGACAAACTCGGTGAAGGTTTTTGGCCAACGAATGGGATTCAATCACAAGATTAAGATCTCATGCACTTTTGGCTTTGCGAGACCAAGGTGAGTGAACCTATGCAATGTCTAACAACTTTTAGCTTCACACTACTTAGAAAACTACAACTTACAATAGATCATTTGAATGAAAGATACTAAGGAAGATGTATAAAATCATTTTTATGGCTTTGACCTTAGTTTGTAAGCATCTAAGCACTCATTGAGGAGGTTTCTAAACTACTCCTACTCCTAATGTAGAAAGGAAATGTAGAAAGTAAAAACAAATTGATTTAAGGAATGATTCTGAAAACTGGAAGCAACAAATATGACTAGTGCCTTGTATGGGAAATAGAGTTAACCTCACAACATGAAATTTTAATAGTCAAATAGGGAAAAATTCAACATTTGAGCTTTGAATGTTAATGCATTACATCAACATTCTCCCTTTTGATTTCACCAACAACCATACTGAAGAATCTGAGATATACACAACATTATTCCTACACCCTGAAGAAGCAAATCAATCTCTTCCTGGAAGAGAAGAAAACAACAAGATATACACTTGGATTGCAGGGACAAAACAAAATATCCTTGATCATTTCATTTCATAAAATAGAGCATACGTAAGAGAGATGGCTGCAAATAAAACCTCTAAATCTGCTTGTACTCTAGTTACAGCTGTTTGAAACATTAAGAACTACAAACTAAAAGAAAACTCAAAATAGCATTAAAACTTGCACTATACATGGAAGCCTTTCTTCTAGGAGAAATTACATTCAAAATCAACCCATTCACAATGGCCCTGAATTCCCTTTTATAAGAACAAGGGAGAAAAACAAGTCATAGGCCAAGTGAGATACACATGTCAAAATTTGATTGCCTCGGACATAGATGGGCCACTATATGTCTATTTTCTTGCTTTGTACACAATCCATCAAGAGGCAATTAATGCAAGTAGGTATGAAGATAGCCTTTGGGACTTGGGACCATGAGCTTGAGGACAATTATAAGTGTTTTAATCCACACAAAAATTTGCCTTAAGTTCGTCCTCTGCTACATCCTGACCGATCTCTAAACCTAAATTACTATACTTAGCAATCTATATCTTTGTGTCCTCTCATCTCCTTGTTCAGTGATTGTTTGGCATGCTCGAGGTAGTGAAATATCATAGACAAAGGATCCTCAAATTTCATGGAGCTTCTCAATTGGTCATCTATCCGATCCTCATTAAATGTTATCTCCCTCTTGGGCTTTGTCGCTGTGATCTGATTTGATTCGGTCATAGAAAACTACGCACAACATGTCGGCACAATTATTTTCATTGGCATCATCTCCTCTTTTGATAGATCAAATTTGGCCAATTTGAACATGCCACATCTCCAAAATATTCCCCCTACCCTTTAGTCCACCTTCATCAACCCTTCACGTGGACAATTTAACAATCGGGTTGCATGGCAGTGTTGTCTACAAGTCGCATAACATGTTTGTCATGTGCACTATGACTCCATCTCATGGCCTTAAGCACTACGGTTTAGCAAGTTACGTCATTCTCCTTGTTCTTACTTATGCAGCGAGCCCCTCATTATATTTCTTTCATATTGTGGGATAATGGGGAGCTCTATCTCCCTCTGCAACTTCAACATTTTTCATTACCCTCGCGGGGATGTGGGGGATAAGGAAATTCATCTCTATTTTCCTTTGCTTTATTATTCCACAAGCCATGGGGGTACTCTTATTTCCTTCACGAGATAAGCCCCTTCTCCATCACCTTCATGTTTCCTTATCCCGCATCCTTTGGAGAGATCTTCCTTATCGCCATGGGATAAGCCTGTCGAGTCTCCCTTTTATCTTTTGTCTTAACATTTTCTTATCCCACTGGCCTTAACTGGTTGATGGGAACCTTTACAAGACAAGTATTTCTTTAGTATCTTTCGATCATTCTTATCACATGTTTTATTTTCATGTTCTCTCCTTGTGTCTTCATACACTAGCAGTATTGATCTTTGTTGCCATGTGGATAAGTCTTTTCATCTCTTGCTTTGATATTTTGTTATCCCAGATTGCTCATATTCCTTTTATATTTTCCCTTCTTGATCATGTCTCTTTATCATGTTCTATGATGATGCAGGATAAGCCTTTTGCCCTTTACCTCAGTTCCTTCTTATCCCCATGGGGACACGAAGGATAAGAAAACCTTCTACTTTTCCCTTGTTAACTTGTCCAGCATGACCCTTGTTTGTTGGTTTCTTCTCCACAGAATAAGGAAAACCTTTCCTTCCCTTTATTGCCTTTTGGGCCTTATCCCACTTAACATTTGTTCATCGCCTTTTACCCTACGGGATAAGGGAAATTTCCCATTCATTGCTTCACCTTCCTCATCCCGCATGACACTTTGGCTGGTCATGTTGTCTCACGAGATAAAAAATGATGTTACTGCCAGCTGGTAATGATGAGCCTAGGAGACCAGCCGACCAATGGTATGAAACCCATTAGACAGCGAAGCTTAAGTGAGTTGACTGGCTAGACCGGTCAACCTAAAAAATAGATTTTTGGAGCTTGAAAAGACTTCATCCTATGCTGCAATATATTTAGCCACCTGTCGCTGCCCCAACGATCAATAACATGCTTCCCACATACTCAAGGCAGTCAATAACATGACATGTTATTGACATGATATGTTGATGTTAGACATAGGGTCAATAACATGTTATAATCAGCACATTGTTGCCTACCAGAGTATGATAACTTGCATGTTATCCTACACGGGGATTCTATGTGCAAAAATTTAAAATATCATGCCCCTTGTGGGCATGGAAAGACCCCATATCTTTGGGGAGTAGACCAGGTGCCTTCTCCATTAGGTGACAGAGTCAAAAAATGTCTTCTCTACCCCCAAACTATTGTTGCTTGAGCATCAAACCACATATGATGGCCCAAAACCACCTGAAAATATCAACCAATGCTTTCCTCTATCATACACACTATTCCCCTCATAATGCATTGAAGCCAATGTGAAAGTATATCTAGGATGCCACTGATCAAACATGTTGGCATCTCTTACCCAACCACCATACTAAAAATTAACAGTGTGCTCACTATCATTAAACATCTGAAACCCATGCAATGACTGAAAACTCTGATTATTGTGTGACATAAGTGTATTATGCTCATCAAAAAATACATTGGCCTGCTCTTCATTACACACATTATGGCCAAAACCACTATCACACCTCATGGAAACATCACCCAGCTGAAAACGAATAACCTCTTGCACAAGTATGCAGCTGGTTTCATTTTAAAAAAATTCAGCACAAGTTTGCATGTCAAACTGAAAAAACTCAAGAGGATACTCTTGCAAATTTTGTGACTCCTTCAAACATTCATCCAATACATGCATTGACAAAGAATCACATATTGGTTTACTTTGTGACAACAAGTCACTATTATGGAAAAAAGGATCACTTGGAAGCTCTAGTATACCCATAGGTTCATGCAATTCTTCATCTACCAAGCATGTTGTTGCACCATTGTCTGTGTCCCATATAGACTCATAAGAGTTTGATTCTAGCTAATTGGAAAATTTTGGCTCAAAGTGATGATCATCTTCCACATCTATGTGAAGGTTCTCCAAAGAATTCTTACACTCATAAGAAAACTCATTGTTCAGTCCAACAATATGAATAATAAATATAGTTAAAGTCTCAACCCAAAGTTTGGACATTCACTCTATGAAGTTACTATCTCCATAGCTGGAGTTCATTTGATTATCAACCTAGGGACATATTACTTGGAATGGGTTTGCACTATATATGCACTAAGTTCCTGTGATAGCTACCCTGCATTACTGCAACAACTAAAATCTATGCGAAAAAAGTAAGAAAGAATTAAAACAACTGAATGGCTATAGGAAAACTATGCATTAACATAAATCTTACTCAATAAATACCAACTAAGCCCAAAGTTGTCAAACAAGAATTAATTTATTTGCTTTGGCAGCAGGAACTGTCAATGGATCTGTTTCCAGTGGTTGCAAGAACAGTTAATGCAAGGATGTCTATTGCAATGAAAGAAGAGAACTAAATTTAACAAAGGGATAGGAACAGTCACCAAGTGGGCCCACTTGGATGAATGTATCCAGGCTTCCAAAATAACTCAAAGTTCTCAGAATAACATAACTTTTTTCATTGTTTCTCAAAAGTCGATACATTATTCAGAATGAAAGGAAACTCAAACACTCTACAAGTTTATTTTTAAATCTTCTTCTCTTTTTCCCTCTCTTTCCTTTCTAACCTTATAAAAGAGATGGAGACACATATTTAAAAGAAAACAACAACTTCCTACAATTAAGATCACACCGATGGGAAGAGGCAGATAACATTCATGAAGGAGAACATTCGGAGTTAAGCCACTAAAAGTGTGGATCTAAACTAAACCATAGCCAAGAACATAGCATGGCGGTATTACAAGATTGATACCCACTAGATCAGACATAAATGAGTCTTGTGTGCCCAACTTATCCTCTAACATTCCTTATGCTCATTATCCTCTTCGCTGATTTGAACTTTTAGTCACCTCGTTGAATATCTCAAACTGCCAACGACGTGATAGGACAACCTTCTCCGCAACATCTCATTTATTCTTGCAATTGAAAAGAGAGAACATACAAGCATATGCATATCTATTTTAATTAATCATAACATCCATTAATTTCACACATGATATCACCTATAATAATCCGTATGGCAACATGAATAAAGCACATGGCTACAGGAATAACTAGCAAACACAAAACATGGTTTAATGGGTTTAGTTAACATCTGAAATGCATATAGACAAACTTTAATACATCATTACCATCCCATCATATAAATCAAAACGTGACAAAAACTTATGAGTTCTAGGAATAAAAGGAGCTAATATCTCAGCTCATCACTCATCACCAAGGAATTTAATGCACATGGTTGAGGTCTGGCATGTGTGTGATAAATTGGATTCATCATCACACTCATCAAAGCTATTACTACTTTGATCATGGCACTCAAACACCACATCCCTATCATGTGCATTATCATTATGCATGCTGACCCACTCACTAGTAAAAGAAAAATCAGATATGTTGTCATATATGGCCTCACCAAAAGTTTAATCCTTGGCCTAAGAAAAAAAAAAGGATTGAGAACCACTTCTACCCATATGTTTCTGATACTCAATTGACAACAAATCTGAAATTTGATCACTATTTAATAGACCACTTCTTTGATCTATATCTTCTACCTACTCTTCTTCTTGATCCTCACTATTGTTGTTGGTATACTCAAGCTATAACTCATGATCAACAATGCTATCATCATCAAACTGTGAAAACTCAAAGGGCTGATCACAAAGTAGTACTTCATCATCATAGGAGATTGCATCTCCAACAACCTTAAAAAACTTATAGTCTTAGTCTTGCATAGGATGAAATATTTTTGTAGGTTCATCTTAATTTGCATTTGGGTCTTCATGGTTGCACTTCATGCTTACACATTGGTCTTCAATGGATTGATTACACTCTTCATCTTGTTGATGTTCATCACTGTACTGAGTTTTATCATTGTGCATCTCATTGATGTCTTCTTCTGATATGTATCCCTATTGAGACTGGGAAAAAGGAACACCATTTCCATCAATCTCAAGGATGCAATTTTCTTCTTCTTCGATCCCTACCATGTCAATCATGCGCTGTTCTTCTTTTGAGAATGAAATTTCTTGGTCACATGCATCCATGCAGCTGTTTGCAACTTGAACACATTTTCTACCATCATTGAGACTTGTGGACAATAATTTTTTCATGTATTCATGTCTCATTCTATCCATAATGTCCATATAATTATAAGCCATCTACATATTAACAATTTTGAGATCTTCCAATAGTGCACTAGAACCTTCTTCAAAGGCTTCAAAATACATACTAGTAAATGTTGTGGTATTAGGCCTAAAACCTTTAAGGATTTGTGAAAATGAACTTGCAAACTTGTGACTGAATGCGATGCTAGTATCTTTATCCTACCTCCTTATCTGAGATAATTCTTTGACAAGATCAGTAGGTTCTCTTACAAATTCTTCCAAATATGCACCCACTAGCTCACCCCAATAAGCAAAGAATTTCTTGAGGAAACCTAAGTACCAATCCTTAGCTCTTGCATCAAGAGACCTAAAAAAAAATCTCATGGACATGTCCTCTTCTCTAAACAAATGTTTCTGTATGAAACTATGAAACCTTTGGACATTAGCATTCCCCTCACATATGTTGAAACCATCAAATCTGCTCATCTGACTATAAATTTGAGTTGGTATGGTTTGGAATTCATCCTCCACCCATGATAGGTTGAACAGATCATACAACGGATCAAGAGAATAAATAGGGGGTCCAACTACTTGAATGGGAGGTATATCATGATTAACACTTAGCTGAGCTTGTCATGACATCAACCTCTCATTCAAATCTGCAATACTTTCATCAAGCACTGCCTCTTCATTTTGGATTAGCACATGTGCATATACATTTGGATACATGATATTTAGGGACCCCCAAATCTGAAACTTACTTAGTTCCTCAATCTTTCTATTCATTTGGGGCAAGGCTTCTAACATTTTTTCCATTCTATCATGGTTATACACAAGAATTTGCATATCTAAATTTTCAAGAGGTGTAGAAGCATAACTACAATGCAAGGTAGTACTACTAAGATACATATCAATATGGCAATGCCCAAGATTCAAATCATAAATAATAGGAAGAACACCCATGGGATGAACAAATCCATTACATTCAGGCATCACTAATAAATCCTCAAGTAATGAATAGACACTCCTAAGTGCACCAACATTTATATTTGGTATATTAGAATCAACAAACAAGAACAAGAAGAAACTTGTGTACCCTCTCTCCCCTAGCTAATACAACTTTGAATGGACAATTTTTCTGAGATACACATACATTTTCTAAGTTCATCTAGTAGAGTCTTCAACTTTGTGTGAGTTACAAACAAACACTCTGAGACCTAGAACCTTTTCCACACAACTTTCTAGTTCCTTTCATGACAGATTCGCCACCTCCTTGCAGAGGAATATTTTTAGCAATAGGGAGCCATTCAAAGTATTTTATCATTCTGGGTCCTTTCTTCACCAACAAAATTGTTTGAATCTTTCTTCCTAAAGGCTACTACAAAACTTCTTCCAAGCTACAAACCACATAACATCTGAAATAAAGTTTAGAGTCTTCACTTTGTTGACTCTTTCCAAATGGAGTGATGGGGAAATGTATATGATGATGTAAACTTTAGAAACAAGAGATTCTAGACACTTCCCCAGTAGATTTGCCATTTTGTTGGTTTCCAAACCAATAGTCCTCGAGTCCCAGAGAAATTTCCACTAACTCATTGACAAACTCGGGGAAGGGTTTTGGCCAACGAATGAGATTTAGTCACAAGAGTAAGATCTCCTACACTTTTGGCTCTGCGAGACCATGATGGGTGAACCTATGGAGTGTCTAACAAATTTTATCTTCACAATACTCAAGACACTATAGCTTACAGCAAATCATCTCCATGAAAGATACTAAGGAGGATGGATAAACTTTTGGTTATGGCTTTAACCTTAGGTTGTAAGATTATAAGAACTCATTGAGGAGGTTTCTACATTACTCCTACTCTCAATACAAAAAGGAAATACAAAAAGTAAAAGAAATTGGATTTGAGGAATGATTCTGAAAGCTAGAAGCAACAACCATGACTAGTGCCTTGTATGAGAAGGAGAGTTAACCTCACAACATGCAGATTTAAAATTTAAATAGGGAGACATGCAACCTTTGAGATTTGAATGTTAATGCATTACATCAAGATTCTCTCTTTTGATTTTAGCAACAACCATACTGAAGAATCTTAGATATACACAACAATATTCCTACACCTTGAAGAAGAAAATTAATCCTTTTCTGGAAGAGAAGAAAACAATAAGATATACACCTAACTTGTACTGACAAAACAAAATATCCTTGATCATTTCATTCCATAAAATAGAGCATACATAATAGAGACAACTACAAATAAAACCTCTAAATCTTCTTTTATTTTGGTTACAACTATTTTTAACATTAAGAACTACAAACTGAAAGAAAACTCAAATTGGCATTAAAACTACATGGAAGCCTTTCTTCCAGAAGAAATTATATTTAGAATTAATGCATTCACAATGGCGTTGAATTCCCTTTTATAAGAACAAGGGATAAAAACAAGCCACAGGCCAGGTGAGATACACATGTCAAAATTTGATTGCCTAAGACATAGATGGGCCATGATGTGTCTATTTTCCTTCTTTGTATGCAATCCATCTGGAGACAATTAATGAAAGCAGCTATGAAGATAGCATTTGGGACTTGGGACCACAAGCTTGAGGACAATTAGAAGTAAGTGTCTTGAGCCACACACAATTTTTCCTTAAGTTCATCCTCTCCTACATCCTAACCGATCTATGAACCTAAACTACTATACTTAGTAATCTATACCTTTGTGTCCTCTCATCTCCTTGGTGAGTGATCCTCTGGCATGCTTGAGGTAGTGAAATCTCATTGATAGAAGATCCTCATATTTCATGGAGCTGATCAACTGATCTTTTTTCCAATCCTCATTAAATGTTATCTCCCTCCTGGGCTTTGTCACTGTGATCCGATTTGATTTGGTCGCAGAAAACTACCTGCAACATGTTGGCACAATCATTTTCATTGTCATTGTCTCCTCTTTCAACAGGTGGAATCTGGCCAATCTGTACATGCCACATCTTTAAAATATTCCCCCCTATCCTCTAGTTAACCTCTGTCAACCCTCCACATGAACAATTTGACCATCAGGCCGCATGGTGGCATTTTCTGCAAGTTGCATAACATGTGTGTTATGCATGCTATGACTCCATCTCATGGGCTTAGTGACCACAGGATAATAGGTTACCCCATTCTCCTTTTTCTTACTTACCCTGTGAGCCCCTCATTTTATCTCTTTCATAGTATAGGATAATGGGGAGCTCTATTTCCCTCAGTAGCTTCGACCTTTTTCTTATCCCTATGTGGATGCACAGTATAAGGAAATTCAACTCTATGTTTCTTCACTTTCTTATCCCACAAGTCATGGGGGCACTCTTATTTCCTTCATAGGATAATCCCCTTCTCTTTTTCTTAAATATTTCCTTATGTCATAGACTCTGGAGACATCTTCCTTACCTCTGTGGGATAAGCTTGTCGAGTCTCCCTTTTGTCCTTTTTCTTAATATTTTCTTATCCCGCTGGCCTTAACTGATTAATGGGAACCTTTGTGGGATAATGATTTCTTTACTATCTTTTGATCATTCTTACCTCGTGTTGTATTTTCATCTTCGCTCCTTGGCTCTTCATACACTGGCAGTCTTTATCTTTGTTGCCACATGGGATAAGTCTTTTCATCTCTTGCTTTGATATTTTTTTATCTCGCATTGCTCATATTGCTTTTGTCTTTTCGCTGCCTTACCATGTCTCTTTACCATGTTATGTGCCAATCCGGGGTAAGCCATATTCCCTTTACCTTAGTTCCTTCTTATCCCGCAACCCTTTTCTTATCCTCATGGGAACTTGTGGGATAAGAAAATCTTTTACTTTTCCCTTGTTTTCTTGTCCCACATGACCCTTGCTTGTTGCTTTCAGCTACACAAGATAAGGAAAACCTTTCTTTTTCTTTGTTGCCTTGTGGGCCTTATCTCGTGCAACCTTTGTTCATCACCTTTTACTCTACGGGATAAGGGAAACCTCCCCTTCCTTGCCTTGCTTGCCTTATCTCGTGTGACCCTTTCGTTGGTCACATTGTCTCATGGGATATCAGATGATTTTACCACTAGTTGGTAAGGATGAACCCTGGAGATTGGCCTCCCAATGAGTTGAAACCTATTAGCCGGTGAAGCTTAAGTGAGTTGACTGGATAGATCAGTCAACTCAAAAAATAGATTTTTGGATCCCAAAAAGACATCGTCTCGCGCTGCAAAATATTTAGCCACCTGTCACTGCCCTAGCAATCAATAACACGCTGCCCACATACTCAAGGAGGTCAATAAGATGATGTGTTATTGACATGAGATGTTGATGTTAGACAAAGGGTCAATAACATGTCATAAACAACACATTGTTGCTTGCAACAGTACGATAACTTGCATGTTATCCTCCAAGGGGGTTTTTGAGTGTAAAAATTGAAAATTTTGAGCTTGGGATTTTAAAATTAGACAATTTTTTAAGTCCCAATAGTGGTTCTATCTTTGGAATACATGCCCCTTGTGGTCATGCCAAGATCCCAAATCTCTTGGGAGCAGATCGGGTGCCTACTGCATTGGGCAATAGAGTAAAAAAAGGTCTTCTCTATCCCCAAACTATTGTTACTTGAGCATCAAAGCACACATGATGGCCCAAGGCCACCTAAAAAGAATAGCCAATGCTTTCCTCTAGCATACACATTCTTCTCCTCAGATTGAATTGAATCTAATCTGAAAGTATAGCTAGGATGCCACTGATCAAATATGTTGGCATCTCTTACCCAACCACCATACTAAAAATTATCAGTGCACTCACATCTGAAACCCATATGTGAGGCCCTACCCTGACCCATCCTATCTCTTCACTTATTTTCATAATTGGAACTATTATGCATGCTTTATTTTGATACATTATGGATATATAACTTTATATGGTCCCACAAATTTGGTAATATTGATATATATTGATGCTTCATTTCTATGCTTTGTGGATATAGAATTTTATATGATCCTAGAATAGGGTAACATTGAGATGATGTATGTCATTATCTGATTTGTAGGATTTGATTATGATGCTAGAAATATGATTGCATATCTTGTAAATAGATCAATTTATGAGGACTATGATGAATTGATTATGTGAATTGCTTTGATATGTTACAATCATATTGTGTAATGTCAATTCTGTGCAGAATGATTGTATTGTATTCTAATTATGTGTTTTATATTATATGAGGCTATTGGAAAGTGCTAATGTTTAAATTGAGATGCACAGGAAATTATCCATGTGACCATGGAAATATTATGGAGAATCAAGCCTAGGCCTATGTGTGTTCGTAAAACCAAGGGTTGTCTATTTGGAGAGACAACACCCCATATGTATTGTATTTTATTCATAAATTTAAAATGTTGCATGAGTGTAAATTGTATTTATTGAATTGTTTAAATCATTTAAGGGACAATTGCCATGTGTGTATTTGTGATGTGGAATTATTTTGTAGTGTCACTTGACACCTATGTTGTATATTGTGTTGGCAATTTGTCATGTCACCTTTTTGGAAAGTTTTTATTTTTGTTAATCGTTATCTCCTAATTATCCTTGAAGGAACCAAGATATCTAGGTTAGTGAGCCACAAGGAGGGTCAACTCAGAGTTGACCCGTAGGTTAACTTTAGGTGGACTTTCTAAGGGTTAAATCAACTCATAGAGTATATTTTAGAGCATTTTTATTAGGCCTCATGGGGTACCTATGGGTGAAGGCCAAAATTGGCCATGTTTCTTTCCCTTGGGGCTTGTTTAACCACCCAAAAAAGTGGTTTTCCCAAGATGGACGAATTCCATCTATAGGAGTGCCATCCTTGATAGCATAACTTTCTTGATAGGTGTAATCCCCCTTCCCCATTTCATTCCCTTCCTCTAGGTGCCTTGGTTAGGGAGTGTGTAAGACCTAGGGAAGGCCAACCAATGGGAGTCCCTCACTTTATCCAAGAGGGTGGAAGGAGTGAGAGAAGCCTTCTTAGGCTAGGAATGGAAGCTTAGTGAGTTAATCACCCACTCCATCCTTGGATATTTTTGAGAATTTTTGGAGGAAAAATAGTTTGGGATAGAAAATTTGCCTAAGTGTTGCAGAAAAGATTGAGGATTGGGCTGCTCTTCATCAAGCTTTCCCCTAGAATACCCTTGGCAGAGTCAAGGTTGGTGTTTTCTTTTCTTACTTGTGAATATGAGAATCTTTTGTAGAATGCTGGAATGGAAAATGTTGTATTTTATTTGTGTTGTACTTATGAAAGCTTTATGTGATTTCTTGCTTATTTTCTGTTTTATCCATTGTTGTGTTTTGGGGAGTGTCCAAGACCATCTTTGCCTTGGGAGGGAAGATTGGTCTTGTGGGTGGAAGGAGTATGACAACCTTAGGATGAGAGGCTCTCATTATGAGAGTGATCTCAAGGGTCTGTCCATGTGACCCTTGCTGCATTTTTGTGTTATTTCACTTGGGGGTCATAAGGGGAGCAAATATGGTATGTTTGCCTTTTTTGGGGGTCATAAGGATGTAGTGGTTAAGAATGAGTTTTGGTTATGTTTTCTTGGGTGCCATGAGTTGGCTGTGAGTTCTATCTAGTAGAATCTCCCCTGGGTACCTCGGTCCACTTCCGTCCTAGTAAAACATCAGATAATGTGATGAAGTTTCAGCTTGGGAAGGGAATGTGTTTGTGGTGTTTTGTTTCCCCTCTACTTGTTGTGTGTTTGCTTGATTGTAACCCCATCTAGGACTTTGTTCTCCAAGCTCGGGGTAGCTTCTAGTAGGCCTAGGCTAGGAGGTGAGCACCCCATGGTTAGAACCTTATGATTATTTGCAGGTTGCTTGGAAAGAGGAAATTAAACTAGGAGTTGCAGATTCTATTTGGTTCAGATTTTATTCAGTTGCAGAAAAGGAAATAGGAAATGTAATCCTATGATTTGTTGCAGCAATGTAAATAGGGAAACTCAATGTTGTTTTTATTTCTTTATAAGGAAATGTATTCTTTTATTCAAGTCCTCATTATTATGAATGAGAGAACAGTTGGTTATTTCACCCATTGCAATAGTGGGCCATTGTATTCAAAAAAAAAACTGTACAAGAAAAATGCATTTTATTTAATTTCTGAAATCTATAATGTTGCTATAAATTTTATTAAATTTTGTCTCAAAAGGAATTCTGTTAATTTGTTTATTCTACAAATTGAAGTAAAGAAAAGAAATGAAATAAAGAAAAGAAATGCAATATGTTTTAATAAGTATTTACTTGCAAAGTTTAAATGCTATTAAATTCTGTCATTTATTCATTTTCTGTTTTTATATAATAGAAAATTAACCCATACACAAAATAAATTTGATGTAGAAAACCTGTTTGTATAACTGTCATAAAACCCCTAATGCTGCATATTAAATTAAAACACACCTAGGAAATGAAACATACAGTCATTGAAATGATGTCATTATTTTATCCAATCCTGCAAGCTTTAAAACAATATATATATATATATATATATATATGTATTGTTGTTAAAAGAATAGGGCCTGCATGATTAGGTGTTAATTTATTCAAAAAAAAACAAAAAAACAGAGATTTCCAACCTTAATACTTGATATTTCTTTATATATATATATAATCATGTATTTAAAAATATACTCAAATCAAAATATTAGAATATGTTCAAATTTGTTTCTATATACATTTATATATAGATATATATAAATATATCTATATATATATATATACATATAAATATTTATAAATATATATGTTTATTTTATAAAAAAAAAATTGATACAAAAAAATAATGATTTGTTGGGGGGGCCGAAACCCTACCCCTCCTCATGAGAGACATCGTCGGCCATGCCGCCAGTGTGGAAACCCATAGTGGGCAGAGCCGAGTCCGCCACTGTGGAAACCCACAGTGGGTGGAGCCGAGTCTGCCACTATGGGCAACCATAGTGGGCAGCGTCGGCGCCACCACTGTGGGTGTCCACAATGGGTAGCGACGGGGCCGCCATTGTGGGCTTCCACAGTGGTATCCCCATGTTCGCCCCCCTCCCTCTTCAAACCCTCTTTGCCTCCCATGGTCGTCATGCCCTAATCCAACCATGTTCCCGCATACACAAACACACACACACCACAAAACAAAAGAAAAATATAATACAATAAACCCTAACCCATTTCGGGTTAGGGTATAAGTTAATAGAAAGAAAATAAAGAGGTGTTAAAATAAAAAGAAAATGCAACCCTAACCCAATTTTGGGTTAGGGTTAGCATTTTAAGAATAAGAGATTTTAAAAGAATTTAAATTAGATGTAAGGAAAAATTTCCTCAACCCTATTTAGGGTTTAAAATTTAAAAGTTTAAGTTAAAATAAGAAAAAGGGGGAGGAAATGCTTTTCAATTTTGGAAAAGAATTTCCCCCATATAACTTAGCCATATGTGTTATTTAAATAAAAAAAATTCATTAATTCGTTTGGGAAGAGAATTAAATTTTAGTGTGGTCTTTTTCTTCAAAATTTAAAATGGTAGATTAATATCATTTACATTGATCGTATGGTTGATTTAAATTATTTCGGCTAAGGACACTTTACATTTATTTAATATATTTTGTTTGTATATAGTCATTAAAGTTAAAATTGGAAAAAAATTTATAATTGAAGATTATTAAGTATTTTTAGGAATTCTTAGCCCTTGAGGCCAATATTGGCCAGATTAATTATATCGTCAAATTTAAAGGTTTAGGGGAATTAAAACCAGATTTAGCTTGCAAACATCATTATAGAATTTCAAACCCTTATCAGTTGGATTTAAATAATAAATTTGTGTGTGTATCAATTAATTAATAGCATTATCATTATCTTGTCGAGAATGATTTAAATGCATTCGAGATAACTAATTATTCCTCATTTTTTATTAGCAACAACTTAATTAAGATAATTGGACTAACTAACTGATTTGCAACATTAATTAATCTCCACTAAATAAAGTTGCTCGTTTGAGTTGGTTAATTAATCCAACCTTAGAAAACAATTTTATTTACATCCTAGTTAAGACAAAACTCTATTGAACTTATTATAATTTAAGATATGTTATGAGTTTATGTGTTCAAAAAAAAATTTGTTGTTCCCTTTTTTTGCCCAAAAGTTTGGGCATGACATTTTGGTATCAGAGCAAGGTTTCCAACACTAGGAACCTTACTCCATTATGTTTCACTTTAATTATTTAATTAATTAAATTTTTTGCCAAAAAAAATAAATTATTTATTTATTTGATTTTCATTTTATTTATTCAAGGATGCCTTCGGCTACGTGACAAGCTCGCAAGTGTGGAAGGGGTCCTAAGCATATGTGTATGACAGGCGAGGATGTTGATAGGGAGGAACCAGTTCTAGAAGGGAACCCGGAGGCCCCTCGCAAACCTGTGGTTGCCCCAGACCAAGCCATCTTATTAGCACTTTAGAACCTGATTGGGATAGTGCAGGATAGGCTTCCAACAGTTGACCGTCATACATAAAATTAGAACTCAGAGAGCCATAGGTTAGAAGATAGGGAACGGAGTAGGAGTCCACCTCCTAACACCGTAGAGGGTCAGGCTGAGCATGAGCCTGAGTCTGTTCATCTACCCAGACCACCTCCAGTAGCAGCACCTATGTATTATGAGAGAGCATGTCGGGAACCAAGAGATCTAATTAGGGAGGTTTTGCGCCTCTAGCCACCATCTTTTGGGGGATCTACTGATGGAGTAGAGGTTGAGGCATGGCTTTTGAGCCTGGATCGGTGCTTTGCATTGCATTCTTACGAAAGCAATCTGAATGTAGTCCACCTTCTGAGATCGACAACCTCCACATGGTGGAAATAGGACGAATTCAAGTGTGGTCTCACTACAGACACCCTCACATGGGAAATCTTCACAAAGAGGTTCAAGGAGAGGTACCTGTCAGAGCACTTTAGGTAGTGTAGGATCGATGAATTCTACAACCTCTAATAGAAGGGTCTCTCAGTGACCCAGTACAAGAGAAAGTTCATTGAGCTCCTACCTTATGTAGACTACGTGAAGGATGAGAAGCTTCTCATCAACTGATTTATCAGGGGACTTAATGTTGGGATAGTAGGACCGGTGAGGATGGCCGCTCCAGGAAGCCTTCGGGTTGTCGTGGAGAAGGCCCTGATAGCCAACGAGATTCAGATTAGGCCACAAGACACGAGGGATCAATTTCAGAACCGAAACCCAGCACCCCAGTCTTTCAGGTTTTAGAAACCCCATTGGAAAGGCAACCACAAAAATTCATTGGGGTCCTATAAACCCCCTCCTCCGCAGTAGTCATAGCAGAGTTAGAGACAAAGGCCCCCTTAGGGACAGCAGGGCTCCAGGCCCAAGTAGTGGCAATCACAGGGTCCTAGGCGTGACCAGAGAGCATAGGGTACATACACACCTCTGACACGGACTCAGCAGTCCTCTAGGGGTGGGTACAATGGTTCTAGCAGGATAGGTGGGCAGCCCTTCTCTAGGCCTCAGGGCACACAGTTTCAGGCATGCGATGCTTATTTCATGTGTGGAAACATGGGGCACATGGCGAGGGAGTTCCCACAAGGTTAGATGATAGGAAATCAGAGGATGGTAGCATCAGAGCCTATAGTTGGAGATATGGGCAAGTCCCATAGAGTCGTCGCAGCGGTTGACAACCGCCAGGCAGAGCACCAGGCCACAGTCATTGAGGCTGTAGGTAAGATCAGAGGTAGCAGTATTTCTATATTATTTGACTCAGGAGCGACTGACTGCTTTATATCTCCATTGGTTATTGAGCATTGCGGGCTAGTGGTAGTTAGGCAAGGTGTCAGCTGGGAAGTGGAGTTAGCTTCAGGGGCTAGAGTGTTAGTGGATTAAGAGGTTAAGGGATGTCCGCTCTAGATTGGTAATACCACCACCTTAGTAGACCTTAGAGTTACACCACTTGGATCTTATGGCATCATACTTGGTATGGATTGGCTTTACACCCATAGAGCCAAGATGGATTGTCACCCAAAAAAGATCCAGTGTGAGGATGATCATGGTGCTCCCATAGTAATCACTGGGATTCAGAGACCCGTGTCTCTTCATATGATTTCCGCTATGCATCTTAAGCGGAGCATGTGGAAGGGATGCCAGTTGTTTGTTATCACTATGAGTGATAGAGAGGAAGAAAATGAGAAGGAGCCTTCCATAGATGATTATCCCATCCTTGAGGAATTTGCAGATGTGTTTCCAGCTGAGCTACCTAGTATGCCACCTAGCAGAGAGATGGACTTCCACATAGATTTGGTACTAGAAGCCGAGCCAGTTTCGAGAGCACCTTATACGATGACCACACATGAGCTTAATGAGCTCAAGATGTAGCTAGAGGAACTTTTAGAGAAGAGTCACATTCATCCTAGCATCTCCCCTTGGGGTGCACTAGTCATCTTCATGAAAAAGAAGGATGGGTTCCTTCGGCTATGCATGGATTACAGGCAACTGAATAAAGTAACCATAAAGAACCACTATCCCTTGCCCAGGATCGATGACTTGTTTGATCAGCTTCAAGGTGCTAAAGTGTTTTCCAAAATAGATCTGAAGTCGAGGTATCATTAGTTGAGAATTGTGGAAAGTGATATCCACAAGACCGCGTTTCGCACCAAATATGGCCACTATGAGTTCACAGTGGTCCCATTCGGTCTTACAAATGCTCTAGCTATATTTATGAGTCTCATGAATGGGGTATTCTTCACCTTCCTTGATTGATTTGTGATTGTGTTCCTTGATGACATATTGATATACTCTTAGAACGAGAAGGAGAATGAGGAGCATTTGAGGCAGGTTTTGCAGTGTTTGAGGGACAACCAATTGTTCGACAGTTTGTTGAAGTGTGCTTTCTTTAGATCAGAGGTCAAGTACCTAGGGGATGTTATATCCAGCAATGGGATCTCAATTGACCCATCAAATATCAGAGCTATTATGGATTGGCCAGTGCCAACCAGTGTGACAGAGGTCAGGAGCTTCATGGTTTTAGTAGGATACTACAGACGTTTTGTTGAGGGATTTTCCATAGTTGCACACCCCATCACATCCCTCCAGTGAAAAGGAAATAAATTTGAGTGGACAGAGAAGTATGAGAGGGCTTTCCAGGATCTAAAAAGGGCACTTACTAGTGCACCTATTCTTATTGTGCCAGGCCCCACGGCCAATTTCATGGTATGCGCAGATGCTTTCTTAGATGGATTAGGAGCAGTCCTTATGCAGGAGGGTAGAGTTATAGTGTACGAGTCTAGGAAACTTAAGACTCACGAGCTTAACTACCCTATGCACGACCTAGAGCTTGCAACAGTTTTTCATGCACTTGTGAGGTGGAGACACTTCCTTTTAGGTCATCACTTTGAGCTTCATTCAGACCATTAGAGTTCGCAGTACATCTTCACCCAGCCTAACCTTAATGCACGTCAGAGGAGATGGATGGAGTTCCTATGTGAGTATGATTTTGATGTCCACTACATCAAAGGGAAGGAGAACGTAGTCGCAGATGCTCTGAGTAGGAGACGACATGAGGTATACACCATATCTATGAGCACAAATGTGAGAGACTGTATTTTGGAGTGGTTGCCAGAGGATGTATAGTATCTAGAGGTTTGTCAGAGGATTTGATCTCAGGAGACCCTAGAGGGGAAGTTTATGGATTACTCTTTGCAATCCTATGGACTATTACACCATAGAGAGTGCATCTATGTACCTTCTCCCAGAGGATTGTGAGATTTCATTATCATGGAGGCTCATAGAGCTCCTTATGCAGTGCATCCCGGGGTTAAGAAGATGCATGCTGACTTGAGACAGTTATATCATTGGCCAAGTATGCAGCAGCTTATCACTAAGCTGGTATCCCGATGCCTTGAGTGTCAAAGAGTCAAGGTGGAGCATCACCATCTAGGTGGGTTACTCCAGTCCCATGATATACTAGAGTGGAAGTGGGATACTATATCCATGGATTTTATCATTGGTCTTCCCATGTCATCTCGTCGCCATGATGTCATCTTGATGACAGTTGACAAGTTGACCAAAGTAGCCCATTTCTCACCTATTCGGACTACCTTCACAACAGCAGTAGTGGCACAAGTGTTCTTGTTAGACATAGTCAGACTTCATGGTATTCCACGCAAGATTATATCTAACAGGGATTCCCTCTTCACTTCTTCCTTTTGGAAGGCGTTATAGGCAGCTATGGGCACCAAGCTCAATTTCATAACAGCCTATCATCCAAAAACGGATGGACAGACAGAGTGGGTTAATTAGGTATTAGAGGATATGCTCCACATGTACGTCATGGATCATCAGACCAAATGGGAGGAGTACCTACATTTAGTATAGTTTGCCTACAATAATGGGTATCACATGTCCTTGGGGATGCCACCTTTTCAGGCCTTGTATGGCAGACCTTGCAGGACACCTTTGAGTTGGGACCGTATTGAGGATAGAGTGGTCATAGGCCCTAAGATGGTTCGTGATATGGAGCAGTAGGTAATTTTGATTAGATGTCACCTTAGAGAGGCATTGGATAGGCAGAAGAAATATGCAGTTGCAAAGAGGATAGACCAGAGGGGATAGAGTTTTCCTGAGAGTGCGATCGCATAAGAGTCCAATCCATTATGGAAAGGGTTTTAAGCTTGCAACTCGCTTTGTTAGACTTTTTGAGATCCTTGAGAGGATAGGACCAGCTGCTTATCACCTAGCTTTACCACCTAGCCTGTCACGCATCCACGATGTGTTTCATGTATTAGTTTTGAGGAAGTATATCTATGATGAGTCTAATATTTTAGATTGGGATGCTTTGCAGGTGGAGTCAGATGGGAAGATAGCTTTGGAGCCTATTTTCATTTTGGCTCGCTGGACATTGGCCCTTTGAGGTCGAGAGATGGACCAAGTTAAGGTCCAGTGGGATTGCTATGATGAGGTTATAGCTTCATGGGAGGATGTAGCACGTATGAGATCACAGTACCCTCATCTTTTTGATGAACTCCAGGAGGACATTCATGCCTAGAGGGGGAGGGTGTGAGGCCCTACCCCAACCCATCCTATCTCTTCAGTTATTTTCATAATTGGAACTATAATGGGTGCTTTATTTTGATACATTATGGATATATAACTTTATATGGTCCCACAAATTTGGTAATATTGATATATATTGATGCTTCATTTCTATGCTTTGTGGATATAGAATTTTATATGATCCTAGAAGAGGGTAACATTGAGATGATGTATGTCATTATCTAATTTGTAGGATCTGATTAGGATGCTAGAAATATGTTTGCATATCTTGTAAATAGATCAATTTATGAGGACTATGATGAATTGCTTATGTGAATTGCTTTGATATGTGACAATTGTATTGTGTAATGTCAATTCTGTGCAGAATGATTGTATTGTATTCTAATTATGTGTTTTATATTATATGAGGCTATTGAAAAGTACTAATGTTTAAATTGAGATGCGTAGGAAATTATCCATGTGACCAAGGAAATATTATGGAGAATCAAGCCTAGGCCTATGTGAGTTCATAAAACTAGGGGTTGCCTATTTGGAGAGACAACACCCCGTATGTATTGTATTTTATTCGTAAATGTAAAATGTTGCATGAGTGTAAATTGTATTTATTGAATTGTTTAAATCATTTAAGGGACAACTGCCATGTGTGTATTTGTGATGTGGAATTATTTTGTAGTGTCACTTGACACCTATGTTGTATATTTTGTTGGCAATTTGTCATGTCACATTTTTGGAAAGTTTTTATTTTTGTTAATTGTTATATCTCCTAATTATCCTTGAAGGAACCAAGATATCTAGGTTAGTGAGACACAAGGAGGGTCAACTCAGAGTTGACCCGTAGGTTAACTTTAGGTGGACTTTCTAAGGGTTAAATCAACTCCTAGAGTCAATTTTAGAGCATTTTTATTAGGCCTCATGGGGTACCTATGGGTGAAGGCCAAAATTGGCCATGTGACTTTCCCTTAGGGCTTGTTTAACCACCCAAAAAAGTGGTTTTCCCAAGATGGACGAATTCCATCTATAGGAGTGCCATCCTAGATAGGATAACCTTCTTGATAGGTGTAATCCCTCTTCCCCATTTCATTCCCCTCCTCTCGATGCCTTGGTTAGGGAGTGTGTAAGACCTAGGGAAGGCCAACCAATAGGAGTCCCTCACTCTATCCAAGAGGTTGGAAGGAGTGAGAGAAGCCTTCTTAGGCTAGGAATGGAAGCTTAGTGAGTTAATCACCCACTCTCCATCCTTGGAGATTTTTGAGAATTTTTGGAGGAAAACCAGTTTGCGATATAAAATTTTGCTAAGTGTTGAAGAAAAGTTTGAGGATTGGGCTACTCTTCATCAAGCTTTCCCCTAGAATACCCTTGGCAGAGTCAAGGTTGGTGTTTTCTTTTCTTACTTGTGAATATGAGAATCTATTGTAGAATGCTTGAATGGAAAATGTTGTATTTTATTTGTGTTGTACTTATGAAAGCTTTATGTGATTTCTTGCTTATTTTCTGTTTTATGCATTGTTGTGTTTTGGGGAGTGTCCAAGACCATCTTTCCCTCAGGAGGGTAGATTGGTCTTGGGGGTGGAAGGAGTATGACAGCCTTAAGGTGAGAGGCTCTCATTATGAGAGTGATCTCAAGGGTCTGTCCATGTGACCCTTGCTGCATTTTTGTGTTATTTCACTTGGGGATCATAAGGGGAGCAAATATGGCATGTCTACCTTTTTTGGGGGTAATAAGGATGTAGGGGTTAATAATGAGTTTTGGTTATGTTTTCTTCAATACCATGAGTTGGCTGTGAGTTCTATCTAGCAGAATCTCCCCTAGGGTACTTGGTCCACTTCCACCCTAGTAAAACATCACATTATGTGATGAAGTTTTAGCTTGGGAAGGGAATGTGTTTGTTGTGTTTCATTTTCCCCCTGCTTGTTGTGTGTTTGCTTGATAGTAACCCCATCTAGGACTTGATTCTCCAAGCTCGGGGGTGGCTTCTAGTAAGCCTAGGCTGGGAGGTGAGCACCCCATGGTCGTATCCTTATGATTATTTGCAGGTTACTTGGAAAGAGGAAAGTAAGCTAGGAGTTGGAGATTCTATTTGGTTCAGATTTTATTCAATTGTAGAAAAGGAAATAGGAAATGTAATACTATGATTTGTTGCAGCAATGTAAATAGGAAAACTCAATGTTGTTTATATTTCTGTATAAGGAAATGCATTCTTTTATGCAATTCCTCATTATTAAGAATGAGAGACCAGTTGGGTTGTTTCACCCATTGCAATAGTGGGCCATTGTATTCAAAAAAAAAACTCTATAAGAAAAGTGCATTTTATTTAATTTTTGAAATCTATAATATTGCTGTAAATTTTATTAAATTTTGTCTTAAAAGGAATTTTGTTACTTTGTTTATTCTGCAAATTTAAGTAAATAAAAGAAATGAAAAAAAAAAGAAATGCAATATGTTTTAAGAAGTATTTATTTGCAAATTTTAAATGTTGTTAAATTCTATCATTTATTCATTTTCTGTTTTTACATAATAGAAAATTAACCCATACACAAAAGAAATTTGATATAGAAAACCTCTTTGTATAACTGTCATAAAACCCCTAATGCTGCATATTAAAATAAAACACACCTAGGAAATGAAACATATAGTCATTGAAATGTTGTCATTATTTTATCCAATCTTGCAAGCTTTAAACGAATATATATATATATATATATATAAAATCATGCATTTAAAAATATACTCAAATGAAAACATTAGAATATGTTCAGATCTATTTCTATATACATTTATATATAGATATATATACATATAAATATTTATAAATATATATGTTTATTTTATAAAAAAAAATTCATACAAAAGATAAATAAACGATTTGTGGGGGGCGCCGAAACCCTACCCCTCCTCATGAGAGACATCATGGGCCATGCTGCCACTGTGGTAACCCACAGTCGGTGGAGCCAAGTCTACCGCTGTGGGCCACCATAGTGGGCGGCATTGGTGCTGCCACTGTGGAAACTCATAGTGGGCGGAGCTGAGTCCGCCACTTTGGGCAACCACAGTGGGCGGCATTGGAGCCACCACAGTGGGTGGCGTCGGGGCCGCCACTATGGGCTTCCATGATGGTATCCCCATGTTTGCCCCCCTCCCTCTTTAAACCCTCTTCGCCTCCCATGGTCGTTGTGCCCTAATCTGACCCTGTTCCTGCATACACAAACACACACACACCACAAAACAAAAGAAAAATATAATACAATAAACCCTAACCCATTTTGGGTCAGGGTATAAGTCAATAGAAAGAAAATAAAGAGGTGTTAAAATAAAAAGAAAATGCAACCCTAACCCAATTTTCGGTTAGGGTTATTATTTTAAGAATAAGAGATTTTCAAAGAATTTAAATTAGATGTAAGGAAAAATTTACTCAACCCAATTTAGGGTTTAAAATTTAAAAGTTTAAGTTAAAATAAGAAAAAGGGGGGGGGGGGGGGGGGAATGCTTTTCAATTTTGGAAAAGAATTTCCCCTATATAACTTAGCCATATAAATTTTAAAAATTCATTAATTCATTTGGGAAGAGAATTAAATTTTAGTGTGGTCTTTTTCTTCAAAATTTAAAATGGTAGATTAATATCATTTACATTGATCATATAGTTTATTTAAATTATTTCGGCTAAGGACACTTTACATTTATTTAATATATTTCATTTGTATATAGTCATTAAAGTTAAAATTGGAAAAATATTTATAATTGAAGATTATTAAGTATTTTTAGGAATTCTTAGCGCTTGAGGCCAATATTGGCCAGATTAATTATATCGTCAAATTTAAAGGTTTAGGGGAATTAAAACTGGATTTAGTTGGCAAACGTCATTATAGAATTTTGAACCCTTATCAGTTGGATTTAAATAATAAATTTGCGTGTGTATCAATTAATTAATAGCATTATCATTATCTTGTCAGGAATGATTTAAATGCATTTGAGATAACTAATTATTCCTTGTTTTTAATTAGCGACAACTTAATTAAGATAATTGGACTAACTAACTGATTTGCGACATTAATTAATCTCCACTGAATAAAGTCGCTTGTTTGAGTTAGTTAATTAATCCAACCTTAGAAAACAATTTTATTTACATCCTAGTTAAGACAAAACTCTATTGAAGTTATTATAATGTAGGATATGTTATTAGTTTATGTGCTCAAAATTTTTTTTGTTGTTCCATTTTTTTGCCCAAAAGTTTGGGCACGACACCATACAATGACTAAAAAATCTGATTATTGTGTGACATAAGTGTGTTATGCTCATCAAAAAATACACTAGCCTGCTACTCATAACACACATTATGACCGAAACCACTATCACACCTCATGAAAATATCACCCAGCTGAAAATGAATAAACTCTTGCACACACATGCAGTTGGTTTCATTTAAAAGAAATTTCAGCACAGGTTTGCATGTCAAACTAAAAAAACTCAAGAGGACACCCTTGCAAACTTTGTGACTCCTTCAAATATTCATCCAATAACTGAACTAGCAAAGAATAACATATTGGTTTACTCTATGACAACAACTCAATATTATGGAAAAAAGGATCACTTGGAAGCTCCAACATACCCATAGGTTCATGCATTTCTTCATTTTCCAAGCATCTTATTGCACCATTGTCTGAATCCCATACAGAATCATAAGAGTGTGATTTTGATTTAGTGTAAAGTTTTGGCTCAAACTGATGATCATCTTCCACATCATTGTGAAGGTTCTCTGAAGAATAATTAATTTCATAAGAAAAATCATCACCATGGAATTTAATGCATGGGGCTGAGGTATGGCACGTGCTTGATAAATTGGATTCATCGTCACACTCATCAGACCTATCACTACTTTGATCATGGCACTCAACCACCATGTCCACATCATGTGCATTGTCATTATGCATGCTGACCCACTCACTGGTAAAAGAAAAATCAGATATGCTGTCATATATGGCCTTACCAAAGCATAATCCTTGGCCTAAGAACAACATAAGGATTGAGAACCACTTCTATCCATATGTTTCTGATACTCAACTAACAACAAATCTAAAATTTCATCATTATTTAATAGACCACTTCTTTGATCTAAATCTTCTACCTCCTCTTCTTCTTGATCCTTACTACTACTATTAGTATCCTCAAGCTACAACTCATGATCAACAATGCTACCATCATCAAACTGTGAAAAACCAAAGGGTTGACCACAAAGTTGTACTTCATCATCATAAGAGATTGCATCTACAACAACCTTAAAAAGATCATAGTCTGGCATAGGATGAAAACTTTATGTATGTTCAATGTAATTTGTATTTGGGTCTTCATGGTTGCGGTTCATGCTTGTACATTGGTCTTCAATTGACTGATTGGACTCTTCACCTTGCTGCTATTCATTATTGTACTGAGTTTTGTCATTGTGCATCTCATTGATTTCTTCTTATGATACGTATCCCCATTGAGACTGAGCACAAACAACACCATTACCATCAATCTCAAGGCTGCATTTTTCTTCATCTTCGATCCCTACCATATCAATCATGCATTTTTCTTCTTTTGAGGATGAAAGTTCTTGGTCATATGCATCCATGCAGATATTTGCAACTTTAGCACACTTGTCACCATCATTGAGACTTGTGGATGATAAATTTTTCATGTATTCATGTCTCATTCTATACGTGATGTCCATAGAATTAGAAGCCATCAACATATTAACTATTTTGAGATCTTCCAATAGTGCACTAGAACCTTCTTCAAAGGCTTCAAAATACATACTAGTGTATGCTGGTGTATCGGGCCTAAAACCTTCAGGGATTTGTGACAATGAACTTGCAAACCTATGACTGAAAGTGATGTTGGTATCTTTATCTAGCCTCCTAATTTGAGATAATTCTTTGACAAGATCAATGGGTTCTCTTGAAAATTCTTCCAAATATGCACCCACTAGTTCACCCCAACAAGCAAAGGATTTGTGAGGGAAACCTAAGTACCAATCCTTAGTTCTTGTATCAAGAGACCTAACAAAAAATCTTATGGACATGTCCACTTCTCTAAACAAATGTTTATGTATGAAACTATGAAACCTTTGGACATGTGCATTCCCCTCACATATGTTGAAACCGTCAAAACTATGCATCTAACTATAAATATGAGTTGGCATGGTTTTGAACTCATGCTCCACCCATGATAGGTCCAACTGATCATACAATAGATCAAGAGAATAAATAGGGGGTCCAACTGTGATGCAGGAGCGCAGGAGTAGTTCAAATCAGCACCTTGATTTTGATCCCAGTGAGACATCGATCTTGGTATTGGCCCAGTATTGGTGTGCTCTTATCAGTTGGTTTTTGCAGTGTATGTAACAAAGATGAATTGAGTTGTGGGTGGTTTCCATAACTTACGGATTGTTGAGAGATGTTGTTTTGGGCCTTGTCCAATGTCTTAGAGGATCACTTGAAGTTTATGCATTTGAAGATGTTCTTGGTGATTTGGGCGGACATTTTATTGTTTGCACATTTCATCATGCACTAGTTGTTCTTTGGCTGACTTGATCAAGTTTTTATTGCTTGTAGATGGTATAAAGGGAAACTTTAGAGATTCATTTTGGGAGGACAGAGGTTGAAGAAAGTAGAGACCGAGCGAAGATGTAGTTTTCAGAGATATTCTGGTCCGGGAGGACTAAAGTCTGGAGGGACTGAACTCTGGATCAGTGCACAATAATGTAGATTGTTACCGGAGGCCTATTTGTTAAGAAAAAAATCTATGGATCTTATATTTGTGTTGCATGGATTGTTTTGTAATCCTGGGTTGCAGTCCATCATATGTAGCCATTGAAGGCTTATGCAATTCTTTAAAATATTATAATAATAGATTTATTTGTTACTGGCTATATTGTGTGTTGCTTCTATTGGTTATATCTTTTTACTGGTTGGTGGTATCTTGCATAGTGCTTTGTGTTATGTTGGTATCTTGCATTGTGTTATGCTAGTATATTACATGGTGTTTTGTGTTATGAGCTGCAAGGTGGGGATGTCCTTCATTGGATCTTTCTACTTTGACTACATTGGGCTACTTGAATGGGAGGCATTTCATGATTAAAAATCAGTTGATCTTGTGAAGACATAAATATCTCATTCAAATCTACAATACTTTCATCAGGCACTACCTCTTCCTTTTGGTTCAACACGTGCATATACATTTGGATACATGATATTTGGGGACCCCCAAATTTGAAACTTACTTATTTCCTCAATATTTCTATTCATTGGGCCAAGGATTCTAACATTTTGGCCATTCTATCATGGTTATGCATAGGAATTTTCATATCTAAATTTTCAAGAGGTGCAAAATCATAACTACAATGCAATGAAGTACTACTAGGATACATATAAATATCACAATACCCACGGTTCAAATCATAAATGATAGGAGGAACACCCATGGGATGAACAAATCCATTACATTCAGGCATCACTAATAAATATTAAAGTGATAAATAAACACTCCTAAGTGCACCAACATTTACATTTCACATATTAGGGTCAACAAATAAGAACGAGAAGAAGCTTGTGTACCCTTTCTCCCCCAGCTGTTACAACTTTGAATGAATAAGTTTTCTGAGATACACATACATTTTCTAAGTTCATCCAGTAGAGTGTTCAACTTTATGTGAGTCACAAACAAAGACTCTCAAACTTGGAACCCTTTCCACACATCTTTCTGGTTCCTTTCATGAAAAATTCACCCCCTCCTTGCAAAGGAATATTTTGAATAGCAGGGAGCCATCCAAAGTATTTTATCATTCTGGGTCCTTTTTTCACCAATAATTTATCATTCTAGGTATTTTATCATACCGTGTCTCCACTATATTGACTCTTTCCAAATGTAGTGATCGAGCAATCTATACAATGATGTAAACTTTAGAAACCACAGATTCTAGACACTTCTTGACCAGAGTCACCATTATGCTAATTCCCAAACCAATAGTCCCTAGGTCCTAAAGGAATTTCCACTGTCTCATCGACAAACTCAGGGAAGGGTTTCGTCCAACAAACAAGATTCAATACAAGACTAAGATCTCCTACACTTTTGGCTCTACGAGACCAAGGCGAGTGAACCTATGTAGTGTCTAACAACTTTTAGCTTCACAATACTCAAGACACTACAACTTACAACAGATCATCTCAATAAACGATACTAAGGAAGATGGATAAAATCCTAGTTATGGATTTAACCTTAGTTTGTAAGCATCTAAGCACTCATTGAGGTGGTTTCTACACTACTCCTACTCCTAATGCAGAAAGGAAATGCAGAAAGTAAAATAAATTTAATTTAAGGAATGATTCTGAAAAACTGGAAGCAACAACCATGACCAGTGCCTTGTATGGGCTATAGAGTTAACCACACAACATGCAAATTTAACATTCAAATAGGGATACATGCAACCTTTGAGGTTTGAATGTTAATGCATTACATCAACATTCTCCCTTTTGATTTCACCAACAACCTTACCAAACAATCTCATATATACACAACAGTATTCCTACACCTTGAAGAAACAAATCAATCCCTTCCTGGAAGGGAAGCAAACAAAAAGATATACACTTGACTTGTAGGGACAAAACAAAATATCCTTAATCATTTTTATTTTATAAAATAGAGCATACATAAGAGAGACAACTGCAAATAAAACCTCTAAATCTGCTTGTATTTTGGTTACAACTATTTGAAACATTAAGAACTACAAACTAAAATAAAACTCAAACTGATGGAAGCCTTTCTTCCAGAAGAAATTACATTCAGAATCAACCCATTCACAATGGCCCTAAATTCCCTTTTATAAGAACAAGGGAGAAAAACAAGCCATAGGCCATGTGAGTTACACATGTCAAAATTTGATTGCTTGGGACATAGATGGGCCATGATGTGTCTATTTTCTTGCTTTGTATACAATCCATCAGGAGGCAATTAATGCAAGAAACTATAAAGATAGCCTCTAGGACCTAGGACCATGATGTTGAGGACAATTAGAAGTAAGTTTCTTGAGCCACATAGAAATTTTCCTTAAGTTTACCCTCTTCTACATCCTGATCAATCTCTTAACCTAAATTACTATACTTAGTAATCTATACCTTTGTGTCCTCTCATCTCTTTGGTCGGTGATCCTCTAGCATGCTTGAGGCAATGAAATCTCATTGATAGCATATCCTTAGATTTCATAGAGCTACTCAACTGATCTTCTATCTAATCCTCATTAAATGCTATCTCCCTCTAGGGCTTTATCGTTGCGATCCAATCTGATTTGGTCGTAGAAAACTACCTACAGCATGTCAACACTATCATTTTCATTGGCATCATCTTCTCTTTCGATAGGTGGAATCTTTGCAATCTGCACATGCCACATCTTTAAAATATTACCCCCTATCCTCTAGTCAACCTCCATCAACCCTCCATGTGGACAATTTGACGATCGGGCCACATGGTGGCATTATTTGAGAGTCACATAACGTGCATGTTATGTGCACTATTACTCCATCTCATGGCTTTAGGCACCATGAGATAACAAGTTACACCATTCTCCTTGTTCTTACTTACCTTGTGAGCCCCTCATTCTATCGCTTTCATACTACGGGATAATGGGGAGCTCTATCTTCCTCTCTAGCTTTGACCTCTTTCTTATCCCCATGGGGACGCATGCAATAAGGAAATTAATCTTTGTGTTGCTTCACTTTATTATCCCATGAGTCATGGGACTGCTCTTATTTCCTTCATGGGATAATCCCCTTCTCCATCATCTTCATGTTTCCTTATCCCGCAGCCTTTGGAGACATCTTCCTTACCTCTACAGGATAAGCTTGTAAAGTCTCCCTTTTGTCTTTTGTCTTTTTTCTTAACATTTTCTTATTCTGCTAGCCTTAATTGACTGATGGGAACCTTTGCATGATAAGGATTTCTTTAGTATCTTTTGATCATTCTCATCTCACATTGTATTTTCATCTTCACTCCTTGTCTCTTCATACACTAGTAGTCTTGATCTTTGTTGCCACGCGGGATAAGTTTTTTCATCTTTTGCTTTGATATTTTTTTATCCTACATTGCTCATATTCCTTTTGTCTTTGTACTACTCTATCATGTCTCTTTACCTTGTTCTGCGTTGATGTGGGATAAGTCATTTTCCCTTTACGTTAGTTCCTTCTTATCTTGCAACCCTTTTCTTATCCTCGTGAGGATGTACAGGTTAAGAAAACATTTTACTTTTCCCTTGTTAACTTGTCCCATGTGACCCTTTCTTGTTGCTTTCTCCTTAGTAGGATAAGGAAAACTTTTCCTTCACTTTGTTTCCTTGTAGGCCTTATCTTGTGCAACCTCTATTCATCATCTTTTACCCTGTGGGAGAAGGGAAACCTTCCCTTCCTTGCTTTGCCTGCCTTATCCTACATGACCCTTTTGTTGGTCCTATTGTCTTGTGGGATAACAAATGATGTTACTATCAGTTGGTAAGGATGAACCCTGGAGTCTGGCCCACAAATGAGATGAAACCCATCAATCCGTGAGGATTAAGTGAGTTGACTAGCTAGACCTATTAACTCAAAAAATTTAGATTTTTGGAGTCTAAAAAGACTTTCTCCTACACTACAAAATATTTATCCACCTACCACTGCCCCAACAATCAATAACATTCTACCCAAATACTCAAGACGGTCAATAAAATGGCATGTTATTGACATGATATGTTGATGTTAGGCATAGGGTCAATAAAATGTTATAATCAATACATTGCTACTTACCACAGTATGATAATGATGCAATCACCAGTTAGGAGGGACCTCAAAGAGATCAATTTGGACTGGGAAACAAGAGTAAACACAATAGAAACAAGAAGGTGTGATGAATGCAATAGAGAACTGAATGAATTAGATCATGAGAACTGATTACAGATAATTGGTAACATCTAGATTAAAAGATTTAGCTCACTGGCCTGCTACATACCTACTTAGTTACAAAATTGGTCAACTCCAGACCTATAAATCTTAAGATCTATTTTCTATGCTCTATCTGATTGATTTATGATGCTTAATTACATTGATTTATATGATCCAAGGAGATCTAGTCGGGCCAAAAGGGATTAAATGTCAAAGAACAAGATCAAAGTGAAGGTCATCCACATGCTAAGGAACATTGGAATTAATGAACTGGTCTCCACAAGCTTTGGAAGGGATTTGGTACATTCAAAAATGCAAATATCTCCAAGCGGTTTCGGTGCCAAAAAACTGTCTTAGAATCCAGATTTGATAACTTGCCAGAAAATGATCCAAATGCTTCGTGGTTTAGGAATAAGGAAGATGATTCAAGGCCAATACATGCTATGATTCACAATTATAATTTTACCATTATGAGGAAATTTCAAACACTTATGATGAGTAGAAGCAATTTCTTTCATGGAAGAGATACAAGGATGTCCCAACTTCACATGAAAATGATCAGATGTAAGAATGATAGAAAACTTAGCATCTAAACATTTAGTGCCAACATCAATAGGAAGTGTTATAGAGCCTAAAGAAGGACAAGAGAAGCCATCAAAAATTTTAACTAACACATCAGTATCATCATATATCACTTGATGCAATTGTAAATTATAAACAAATTATTTAGTTATCACATTAACCATGCAAGTGGGATAAATGAGTACTCCTCTAGCAGGTATACCTTTGATTTTTGCACTTATGTATAACGGGCCATCACATACTTTAATGGTCTCACTAGGATCAAATTTGATACACAAGTCTTTAGGAGGTTCTTGTTTATCTACAAGGTTCACTACTTTATTAGATTCAAGGCCAACATCATTGGGAGAGAAAGCAAGATGATTAGTCTCAATTACATTAGTGGAATGGGATGGTAAAGGATCAGTGAAAATCTGAATATTTTGATTAGGAGGAGCTACAAACTTGTTTCCTTTATCATTCACACCTACCACATATATGGAATTGTTATCAATCAAGTATTGAATCTTACTTCTCAATGAAAAACACTTTTCAATGTCATGACTAGGTTGACAATGATATGGACAAAAGGATTTAGCATAAAAGTAAGGCGAAGTTGACTTAGATGGATCAATTGGTTGCTTGGGGAAATTTTTAACACATTCCTTTGTAATAGCTTAGACATAATGCTATGCAAATATTCATTCAAAGGAGTGAATTATTTTTCTCTTTTAAAGTATTTAGAAAAAGGAGGCACACCTATAGTGGCTACTACATGAGTGTTATTGTTGTTGTCATTGAATTTGATGAATCCTTTGTTTGGTTTGAACTTCACAAATAGTTGTTGAGCACTATCACCCTTATCAGTCGGAGCCATGGAAGGAGATTGCTCCAATTGACTCACAATCAGTTGATAATTGTGAAGTATTGCACATGACTGCAAAAAGAAAGTAAACTTAGTTAAGAGAAGTTTATCCCTAATTTGTTTTTGCAAATTAGCAATAAAAATTATTTGGATATATTGATCAGGAATAGTAAAAGAAATCTGAGAATACAAATGCTTATATCTACCAATAAAATTAGTCGCTTTTTCTTTAAAACCTTGTTTATAATGCATCAAATTATTCAAAGTAATTTTAGGACCAATGTTATTGTGAAATTGCTGAATAAAAGGATTAGCCAATTGTTGAAAAGAGGTAATAGAATAAGGAGGCAAAGAAAACTAGCATTGCAAAGCTTTATCCCTTAATGTTCTAGTAAACAATTTTGCTAACAATCTTTGATCATGAGCAAAGTCACTACACAAAGATTGGAATGTTTTAACATGAGTTAAGGGATCACATTTTCCATTATAAGTTCCAATTGAGGTACTTCTACCTGTTTGGGAGGGAAAACTCTAACAATGTCGTTAGATAATGGGCTTGCTATATCAAATGTGGGCACATTATACTTAGATTGATTCATAGAAGCTATTTGTTGTTGTAAGGAGGACACTGTTTGAGATGAATTATTCATGGTAGCTTCGGTTGAAGTTGTATCCATTTAAGTTTCACCTTAGAGATAAAACCTTCAAACTCATTAGCCTATCATGCAAATATAACTCAAGCTTCAACCAATGAAACAACATGAAATGAAAAGGGAAATTAAATTGTTATACCTTCATGGATTATGTCTCATTGTGTCCTAGCCCTATTGTTATTGGTTGCAGATGATTTTTCTCTCAGATAAGCACTAGTAGCTTCCAAGATGGCAAGTGTGGAATGGACAAATAATTGATATGATATGAAAAGATAAACTGTGATAATGATTTATGCTAAATTGCTCAAAAACAGCTATAAGATTAGCTATTAGTTTCAAAAATGGCTTAGGAGACTTCTATTTATAGATTTTTGAGTGCATAAGCTTATGTGGCAAAGATCAATGATCATGATTAAATCTTGCAATTTGGATGGCTATGAGAAAGAGGTTAAGATGTGAGAGAGAAAGGTGGAAGGTGTTACTCCCACACCTATAGAATGGAGCAAAAGATGGAAGGAGAAGTTGAGTGTTATTCATCTCACCTTGACTAAGAATGAAGACTGAGAGAATATAGGATAGTTAGAGAATATTTAGGGATAAGAGGACAAGTGGACTCAACTTCATCCAAAGATATAGGAAGGTTGAGGAATGTGTGTACTATTGCCATTGGATTGTCATTGATTTCAACCGGTATGGGATGACTATCGGCATGAGAGATGTATGTGCAACACTCTCAAGAACAAGTATAGGTTGAGATATCTTGGGTATCACTATTGAACACAGAATACCACTGAGAGGGGGGTGAATTAGTGGTTCCTAACCTTTTTGCTTTTTGGATCTAACCTTAGAATATTTGTTCTTCACTTAACTACCAAACAATCATATCGATAGTATAAAAAGAAGGCCAAAATGATCATTCACTTGCAAGTAACTTCACAACACCAGATTTATGAGGAAAACCCAATATGGGAAAAAGCTCGGTGAGAAAAATTGGTGGAGACTACTGCTCCAATCTAGCCTCATAGGTAAAACACTAACTTACAAATATTTTGGGCACTAACCCCTACACTTTTAGGGAACCATCCCAAGGAGCACCAACCCTTGCACCAAGCTTCAACTTGGAAATGTATATTGAAATACTATTTGAATACAATTAAGGCTTCTTGTTGCAAATGAATTCTGCAACTCTTTAATCAAATAACTCTCTGCTGGTTGATAGTCATTTCTCCTTCACTGAATCTCACACTATTAGTTGTGAGATTACTCTCTCTGATTCTTGACCTATTTTATATTTCTCTCCCTCTCACACATACTCTCTCAAAATATTGTGTCACACTTTGATGTTGCCTAATCTGCCACACCTTGCCGGTTAGGCTCAACTACAAGATTATAGTTCTACTAGTAGAATCCTCTCACTGGTATACTTGCTCACACACACTGAAAATTTCTTAGAATGCTCCCTATGGCTTGCAATCCTTCTCCTTTCTCACATGCTCTTCTCTTCTCCTTCTTCGCAGCATCAAGAAAATTCTATCTTGAGTTCTTAATTCTGTCTTGAGTTCTTATTTCTTATACTGTGATTTACCACCAGAACAGAATTCAAAAAGCTGAGCGGAAAGGGTTTCCTCTTTTCAACACAATCTTCATGAGATCCAATCCCACCTATCTTGGATCAATCACTTGTCCTTCACGGATGCACCTGTACATGGTTTCCATTATCCAATACACATTTTATAGAAAAAAGCAATCTCAAATTAGATCTTTTGTCATGAAATCAGTCGACACATAAAGTGTTTCAGTAGTTTCCTTTTCGAGGACTTCCTGAATTGGATTTCCTTTGCATTGATTCAAGCACCAACTACTCCTTGATCTTCCTCTATCATTCCTTCTTCCTAGAGCCACAAATAATCAGATATAATCCTGTGATTAGTCGCTCCTTCATTAATGGTGATTATTTGTTTCATCAACCTTATCGATGAGGCTTTACCAACCACAACATGTTTTCTAGCTCTATTCCACATGGCATTACAATGATCAAGACATGGCCCACCAAAACACAGGTGATCTAGAAAACACATACCAGTATATCCCTTTTCCATTACAGCTTTCTTCTTTTGTTTAGCTAGTAGAGCACACTATACCGGTAGTACAACTTCCCCTTAGTAGTTTGTGACAACTTTTACATTCTGCCTCTTCATCATAAACAAGAAGCCAACCTTCAGACCAAGTTTTACTGTATAGGTAGGCCTTCAATCTTTATGCTTACCCTTATGTGAATATCCATCATGCCGGTTGACATCAATGACAACTTAGTGCCAAAATGCCAACAATCTCCCCCTTTAGCATTGATTTCAACTTCTCACGATTCACTCCATATGGGTACATTTCTCCCCCTTTGACACAATGACAAAGGGTACTATGCACTCCCCCTTTGATCCATACCAAGCTCCCCCCGAGCCACATAAATCCTACCTAAACAAATGACACAAATCCCAACTGGTGTCGGAGATACTCAAAAGTTCTTATTGGTAATGGTTTGCTGAAGATGTTTGCTACTTATTCACTAGTAGGAACATAATCCATCCTTACCTCCTATCCTTCAACCTTTTCTCATAGAAAGTGATACTTGATAGAAATGTGCTTTGTTCTGGAATGCATGACTAGATTCTATGGTATGTTGATTGCACTTGAATTATCACACTAGATGAGAATACGATCAGTGATGTCCACCTATATATCTTTGAGAGTCCGGTTCATCCAAAGCACCTGAGAGTAGCATGTAGCATTGTAGCGTCCTAAAATTGCGACACTTGCAATTTCGACTGCATTTCAGTCTTCACGATGGCGACGCAACACGCAACCTGAATGGACACCCCGAAACCTGTTTTTGACACCAAAAACTGCATTTTCTTGCACCTTGGCCTGAACCTCCTTTGCACCCTGCTATCCTGGGAGGTGGGACCAGAGCGCCCAGCGCCCTGGTCCTTCAGGACCAGGGCGCCCAGTGCCCTGGTCCCCCAGGACCATGGCGCCCAGCGCCCTGGTCCCTGGCCCTATTTTGGGCCCGGTCTCCTATGGGACTTCGGGTCTTTTTGTTTGCAAAATGGAAAATTATCTTTCCTGGTCGGCCTAAGGTCGGGAAAATCAGTCTATCAGCCCTAATTGACAAGTATATAAACTACATTTTCCTCTCCCATTTGGGTAAGAAGGACATATGTGTACAAGCGTGGAAACTATACTCAGACATTCAAGCATTCAAGCATTCAAACATTCCTTCAAGCATTCATTCCAAGTCTCCATTCAAGGCTAAGTGTTGCATTCAAGACAAGGATTCAACCATTGAAGAGGAGATCACATACTACAACATACAACATACAACAAACAACAACATCTATACCTTCGTACATAAGGATACAAACATCCTTACAACAAGGTATTAGTACTTGTTTTACATTACAAACATTTACATTTACAGCATTTCTCATTTCTTGGTTAATTCCAAAACCGGGGTTTGACCTAAAGGCAAACCCCTAATCCCTAATCCCCCAATCGTCTTCGCTTTTCTATGTGTAGGTTGCAGGTACGCGGCTGAAATTGAAGATCTGGAATCCTTGTGCAAAGACGAACAGATCCCCCTTCGTTCATGGATTTTTCGGAGGACCGTGGCACCGGGCGCCATCGTCCCATCAACTTTTGTTCAAATTTGCAGGACAGCGCCGTATCGACATTTTACTACTAATTCCAGGTCTGCAGCTTCATCCTATATCCCTATCTCAGTTTATAAGCGAATCTTTCTCACTTTCTATGCATTCCTAGCCTAATCATTCTATCAACATTCTTTACAAAAGAGGGTAGCCTTGTTGTCTTAACCCTTGAAATGCATTTAGCATCCAATCTTGCATTGTGTGGGATTGGATCTTGTGGGTTTCAACCCATCTTTTGAATGTAAAGTCTCCCCTAAGTGAAAACCATCAACCCTAGCGACCTCCCTTCTCTCTCCTTGGAGTTGGAAGAGGGGAGAGCAATTAGGGTTTGATTGCGATTTTCCGCTTTACATTTTGGTGAACCCGACGTGAACATCCTTTCTGATTATTCATGATTAAATCTGAAAATTTGATTTCTTGATTACATTTCCATGTTTGATCTTTTGCAAAATTTTAGAGGTTGATTACATAAAAAACCCTAAATTTTCTTTTTGGTAATTGAACTTGTGAAATATTTAATTGTTAATGCTTGTTTCAGATCTGCTCTTCTATTACAAATTATCAATTCATGTTTGTGCTTTAATTTTGAAAATTAAGTGGTCAAGTGTCAAAACCCTAATTTTTGAAACCCTCTTGATTCAACCTTTGTCCGACAATTTCACTGATCAAAACATTTCCAAATCAGCTGTAACTTTGGATTCCGCAATAAAATCACAAAATCTTTCATCCCTGAAAATTTGGAAAAAAGTTGCGAGGACTGTGTGCACTCCGAGCGCCATCGTCCCCAACATTTTTTCTGAAATTTCAAGAGCAAGATTTTACTGTATTTTCCTGCTAAAATCCAGAATTTTGGCTGATTTTGTCAATTATAACACTTTCAAAATTACAGTCAAAGTTGGTCTTGTGATTGCTTGGTTTAGGGCTTCTAATCATTCAAAAATCATTGGAATTGAAATTTTGTGTCAAAATTGTGTTCTTACTATCCTAAATCCGAAAAGTGTGTTTGCATTCATTCGAAATTTCAGTGCTTTATTCAAATTCTTGCAATTTGTGACTTTTGAAATTAAGTGCTTAATTACAACAACTTTGATTTTCGCTTTCAAAATTGAATTTTGCGTGAAATTGAGTCAACTTTTAAATTTCAAAACTTGCATTGCTTTTGGTATTCCTTCTAAAATCATAAAATTCAAAATTTCAGTTTTCCTCTCTTTTTCAAAATTCAAATTTTGCATTTTTCGACAATCTGGGTAGGGTTCAATTTTGAGATTGCAACTTTAATTTGGCCTATCTACAGATTGTAAAATCACTCAATTTTTTCAGATTAGCTTTAAAATCATCATACCTTTCATCCCTGCAAATTTCGAAAAAAGTTGCAAGGACCATGTGCACTCCGAGCGCCACGGTCCCGGACATTTTTTTCGAAATTTCGGGAGACTGTCGTGATTGCATTTAATAGCTTAAATCTAGAAGATTGGCTGATTTTACTAAAAATTGCTACCTCTAAATTCAAAATTTTCTCTCCCTCTCTAGTGCATGAGTTTTACAACAATAAGCCCTACTTACACTATTCCCATTAGACGAAGCTGTAGAATTAAGTCTTTCCAAGGTTTAATTACCGAGGAGATGGAACCTAATTTGAGTAGTCTTTTTAACAAGGACATGGGTAATTCCTCTAATCCTCCTACTGATGAAGAAGCTCTCCATGAGGTTTCTGTAGAACAGCTTTCGAAATTGGATAATCAATTTGATGATTTTCGACAATGGATGTCTCAAGAATACCTTGATAGTCAAGCTCTTCCTTTAATTGAGGGTCTAAAACATATGCTTCAAAGTGATAAGAATGGAATTGATATTTTGCGTGGTATTGCACACATTGTGGATTCGAATGTGATGCCTATGAAGAGTTGTGCTGAAACTTTAGGTTATACACAACCTCCCACTCAAGCCAATCATTCTATTCCTTTGACAACTTCTATTGCTAGCATACCTACCTTTACATCAAACATAATGACTACTTCTATACAAGACATTCCTCCTATGATCACCAATCATGGGGGCAATCCTCCCCCTTCAATTAACCCTATTCCTTCATTCAATCCGACTTCTTCATTCATTCCTTCAATGAGTGTTCCTATTACATATTCACAAATGAACATGACGCAAGGGGGCAATTCGTTTAACCATTCCATTCCTCCTTGTAGTGTTCCTCCTATCCAATCATCTCCTATGACCAATTATCATAGGGTCCCACCACCTTACTCTCTACCTTCTTTCAATAACATAACACCTCCATCTCAATCTAACACATCTAATATGAACTCTTCGACTGAAGCGACCATTAATAGTCTTGCACAAACTGTCTCTTCTTTATAGCAACAAATTGCCTCTATGAATCAATCTAAGTTTAGTGTGCCCACATTTGATGTTGCGAGCCCACTTTCTCTTGACATTGTTCGAGCTATCCCTCCTAAACATTTTGAAATCCCGCCTTTGGAAATTTATAATGGTAAAGGTGATCCTCTAACACATGTTAAGACTTTTCAAACAATATGTACTAATTTTTCTTATGACCAAAGGTTGCTTGCGAAACTATTTACTAGAACATTAAGAGACAAAGCCCTACAATGGTATTGCTCGTTTCCTTCTTATTCTATTACTTCTTTCGAACAACTTGCAAATGCTTTCATTCAACAATTTCAAAACAATATAAGTCCTAAAGTTACTTTGATTGATTTAATGCATTGTAAACAAGGTGTTAAAGAAAAAGTGACTGATTTCATTGGTAGATATAAGCATTTGTATGCTCAAATTTCTTTTCCAGTGCCTGACAATGATATTCAAAGAATCTTTATTTCTAATTTACAAAAAGATATTCGAGACAAAATTCTATTTTCTGAGTTTACTTCTTTCCAACAGTTGTGTGCAACTCTTCACAATTATCAACTGACTGTGAGTCAAATGGAACAATCACATCCTATGGCTCCGAGTGATAAGGGTGATAGCAATCAACAACCATTTGGAAAGTTTAAACCGAACAGAGATTCCATCAAATTCAATGAAAACATCATCAACAACAATGTGAATGCAGCATCAGGTGTGCCTCCTATTTCTAAATTTTTCAAGAAAGAAAGAAAGTATACTCTGAATGAATCATTGCATAGTATTATGAATAAGTTATTGGAACAAAATGTGCTTACTCTTCCTCCTATAAGGTAAATTGATCCCGCAAAGATTACTTCACCTTATTTTGATAATAAAGGCTTTTGTCAATTTCATCATCAACCTGGGCATGATACTGAAAAATGTTTTTCTTTAAAGGGTAAAATTCAAGATTTGATTGATAATAATACTATTTCTGTTTCTGGAGTGAATGATAAAGGCAACACATCTGTAGCTCCTCCTAACCAAAATCTTCAGATTTTTACTGATCCATTACCTTCTCATACCTCTAATGTGATTGAGACTAATGATTCCTCTTTATCATCTGATGGTCTTGTGTCTATGACTCTGAATGTGATTAACTTTGTAGAGCAGCAAGAAAACCCTAAAGAACCTTCCATCACATTTGATTCTAGTGAAACTATCAGGGCACCTGATGGTCCTTTATACATAGTTGCAAAAGTCAAGAATACACCTTGCCATGGAGTGCTTATTGATCCTTCGTGCATGGTTAATGTTATTACTGAAGAATTTCTTTTTACTTTGCAATTGAATCAAGTGATCTATGACAAAACAGATGTGATTGTGAAATTATTTGATGCATTTTCTTCTCCTGCAATTGGTTCTATTACATTACCTATTGAGGTCCATAATAAATCCCTTGATGTGAACTTTTCTATTATTCCTTCATCCGAACAATTTCGTGTGAAGCTTGGCTATCCTTGGCTATCTTCCATGAAAGCTATTGATTCTCCTATACATAAGTGTTTGAAATTTCCCCATAATGGTGAAATTGTTACTGTCAATCATAGTCTCTTTAAACCAGCTGAAAGAACTTCTAGTGTTCCTATTGATTACTTTTGGCCTAAACAATTCCAATCTCTTCCTCCACGAAGTGATCATCTTTTCAAATCTTATCAAAAGTGGAAAACAGATATGATCCTATCTCTAAGTGAACATAGAACACCTAAACTTGACATTCCTATCATTCTTGAGAAGAAAGTTCTTCCTTTGAAAGATAAAACTAATGTCTTTTCTCAAGAAGATTCCCAACCCGTTCCCATGGATGTGACTATGTCTATGCCTAATAAACCTTCTAAAAATAGACCTATACCTCCTCGTCATGATGGACTTGGTCTTCTTCCTAAACCAAAAATTCCTCCTTTATATGGAGCAGTTCCTCCTCCTTCTTTTTATAGAGAGAAGAGACCTTCTTCTCCTATTATCCATCCTAAGAGACCACAACCTAAACACCCAAGTGATAAGGATGAGAACATTCCTCCTCCTCAATCTTCTACACTCCCTACTAAGACTAGACGAAATCATTCTACACGTGAACACTGACGAAAGCGTCGTCTTAGAGCTCAAGCAGCTGCTTCTCAAACTTTCCAATCTCCAAAAACACCTTCAACAAGCATTATTCCATTTTCTCCTCAGCCAGAAATTGAGCCTAAATCTCCTAAACATAAGATGCATGATGGTCTTGATCCTGTGCGAGTTAAAGATCCTATTTTTATAAATCTTGATGACGATATAGATGAAAATGTTATTTATGATGAACATGTTACTTCTCTTGCTTCTGATAGTGAATATGAACTTGTTGATATTGATAACCATTTATCTAATGAATTTTCTAAAGCACTTATCCTAGCTCCTAGACAAGAACAACGTGGCTCGGAACATGAACATAGCCCTTGTTTGGATCTTGTGATAGCTCCATCTACTGTGTTGGATGTTCCTCCTCTAGCATGTTCCCTGCCTTCCCGAAACATTGATCAGCAAGATCGGGGGGTAGATGACGTGCTAGACTAGTTACATTAGCATAGCAGATTCTCTCCTCCTCTCTTGTGTTACTTCTTCTATATGTTATTCTCATTCTTCTATTTGTTGTCCTTAGTGTTGTCTACTTGAGGACGATGCAAAGCATTGAGATCTCTTTTGGTCTCTCTCATGTTGACTCAAAAGACACATGTGTTCCCTTCTTCTAGGTGACCTTCCTTGATTGGGGAATGAAGAACAATTATGCATACATACATATGATATATATACATGAATTATCATACAGCATACTGACCCCGAGGAAAGCGAAGTCACCTCGTGCTTTGTGTTTTGTGTCTATTATCCTTGGGTTTATCTCACACTTGGGGGCTAAATCTTTGTGATAACATGCTCCTTCCCTTCTCATTTCTTATGTGTATCACTACGTTAAAACAATCACCCCCATTGAGGCGTGTGTGATCGCTTTAACATAGGGGGGCATACACCCTGTTTATCCCTTCAGGATACTTGAAAATTTCTTGGCGAACTTAGTTTTGCCTTGAAAATTTTTGGTATTTTTTGCATGACTCATAGTGAGGGAACCTTACTACTGACAGTCATGGTTCTCCCTCGTGATCTTCCCTTTTACTTTGTCAATCGAAGTCGTAAGATCCCTAGTCCACTGGGGGCTTGGTGTGTCTTGCCTCCTTGACGTGGTGAAAGTCTTTCAATGTTGTTTCCTTGTACTTTACCGGAAGTATGAGCATACATACTCCGGCTAAAGTGGGGGCTAAATGTAGCGTCCTAAAATTGCGACACTTGCAATTTTGACTACATTTCGGTCTTCACGATGGCGACGCAACACGCAACCTGAATGGAGACCCCGAAACCTATTTTTGACACCAAAAACTGCATTTTCTTGCACCCTGGCCTGAACCTCCTTTGCACCCTGCTGTCCCGGGAGGTGGGACCAGAGCACTCAGCGCCCTGGTCCTTCAGGACCAGGGCACCCAGCGCCCTGGTCCCCCAGGACCATGGCGCCCAGCGCCCTGGTCCCTGGCCCTATTTTGGGCCCGGTCTCCTATGGGACTTTGGGTCTTTTTGTTTGCAAATTGGAAAATTATCTTTGCTGGTCGGCCTAAGGTCGGGAAAATCAGTCTATCAGCCCTAATTGACAAGTATATAAACTACATTTTCCTCTCCCATTTTGGTAAGATGGACATATGTGTACAAGCGTGGAAACTATACTCAGACATTCAAGCATTCAAACATTCCTTCAAGCATTCATTCCAAGTCTCCATTCAAGGCTAAGTGTTGCATTCAAGACAAGGATTCAACCATTGAAGAGGAGATCACATACTACAACATACAACATACAACAAACAACAACATCTATACCTTCGCACATAAGGATACAAACATCCTTACAACAAGGTATTAGTACTTGTTTTACATTACAAACATTTACATTTACAGCATTTCTCATTTCTTGGTTAATTCCAAAACTGGGGTTTGACCTAAAGGCAAACCCCTAATCCCTAACCCCCCAATCGTCTTTGCTTTTCTGTGTGTAGGTTGCAGGTACGCGGCTGAAATTGAAGATCTGGAATCCTTGTGCAGAGACAAACAGATCCCCCTTCGTTTCGCGGATTTTTCGGAGGACCGTGGCGCCGGGCGCCATCGTCCCATCAACTTTTGCTCAAATTTGCAAGATAGCGCCGTATTGACATTTTACTGCTAATTCCAAGTCCGCAGCTTCATCCTATATCCCTATCTGAGTTTATAAGCGAATCTTTCTCACTTTCTATGCATTCCTAGCCTAATCATTCTATCAACATTCTTTACAAAAGAGGGTAGCCTTGTTGTCTTAACCCTTGAAATGCATTTAGCATCCAATCTTGCATTGTGTGGGATTGGATCTTGTGGGTTTCAACCCCTCTTTTGAATGTAAAGTCTCCCCTAAGTGAAAACCATCAACCCTAGCAACCTCCCTTCTCTCTCCTTGGAGTTGGAAGAGGGGAGAGCAACTAGGGTTCGATTGTGATTTTCCGCTTTACAAGCATCAACAATGTACTCATCTTCAATAGTAGATAGAGAGACTGAGTCATGCTTCTTACTATGCCATGAGACCAACCAGTCACCTAGAAAGAATGCATCACCACTTGTGCTCTTTCTATCATCAATGCATCTTGCCCAATCAAAATCAATGTATACTTCCAAGATTAAATCTCCTTGTTTAGGATACCGCAAGGCATAGTTGAGCTTTCCATGTAGATATCTAAAAATTCTACTAACAACATTCATATGTGACTATTTTGGTGCAGCTTGAAATCTGGCCACCATGCACATTGCTTGAACTATATCTGGTCTTGAAGAAGTTAGATACAGTAGACTGCCTATCATGGATATGTAGAGAGTTTGATCCACCATTAGTGATTCATCATTCTTGCTCAATTTTATCCTAGTCACCATGGGGGTACTTACCAGTTTGTAATCTTCCAATTGGAATTTCTTTACCATCTCCTTTACATACTTGACTTGTGAGATAACGATTCCTTTATCTTGCTGTAATATCTGCAGACCAAGGAAGTATGTCAGTTCACCAAACATTGACATCTCAAATTTTGACTGCATTTGTTCAACAAATTCTTTGCAGAGAGTTTCCTTGTTGCCTTCAAAGATAATGTCATCTACATACACAACCACAATGATCATATGGTTCCCATCTTTCTTTATATACAAATTTCTATCTGCACTCCCCTTTTTGAATCCCTTCTCCTTTAGGTATTGATCTAATCTTGAATACCATGCTCTAGGAGCTTGCTTTAGACCATACAAGGCCTTCTTCAACCTGTACAAAAATGTCTCATCATCATGCAACAAAAACCCTTTTGGTTGCTCCGTGTACACTTCTTCCAAATTTCCATTTAGAAAGATAGATTTTACATCCATTTGGTATACTTTATAACCTTTATAGGTAGAGAAGGCTAGAAACATTCTAATTGCTTCTAATCTAGCTACCCATGCAAATGTCTCTTCAAAGTCAATTCCCTCTACCTGAGAGTATCCCTTGCACACTAGTCTAGCTTTATGTTGAACAATCTTACCTTCTTCATTCATCTTATTCCAGTATACCCAATTTGTGCCAATGATATTCTTGTCTTCTAGTCTAGGGACTAATTCTGAAGTCTTGTTCTTCTTAATCTGGTGTAGTTCTTCTTCCATGGCATCCATCCATTCTTGAGTAGTCATCAATGAAGAGCATAAAGTATCTTTCACCTACAAGTGCTTTTGTCCGAGTTGGACCACATAGATCTATATGCACAATTTCAAGTGGTCTTGAGGTGTTGTGCTCATTTGACTTGAAACTCACTTTATTTTGCTTACCTTTTACACATTCCACACAAAATGTGTTTACCGGCTTGATGATGGGTGGAATATTCCTCACACACCCCTTTTTGCCTACTGCAACTAAGTTATCAAAACTTATGTGACCTAATCTTCTATGCCACAGTCAACTTTCATCTACTTGACCTAACATGCATTGAGACTCATAGCATTCCTTCATATTATAAATGTTTCCATCTATTCTCTTTCCTTTTGCCACAACTTTACCAATACTATCTTTCTTTATCTGGAAACCGGTTGAGTCAAAGGTAAATTTGTACCCTTTGTCACACATTTGACTCACACTCAGCAGATTATGCTTTAGGCCTTCCACATAATATAAATCATGTGCCTTCAGTTTTCCATCAATGCTTAGAGTTCCTTTTCCCTTTATTTTGATGGAGGAATTGTCTCCAAATCTTATTGATCCACCATTCCAATCTTCAACTTTAATGAATTTATTTTTGTCACCAGTCATATGGTTTGAACAACCACTATCTACCACCCATAGATTTTTCCTTTCAGCATGCAATGCAGTTTGTACTATGAGACTTGATTATGCCTTTTATTTTTCTCTCTCAACCCATATTGGTTTGATTTCCTTCTTCTTGTCAGCCGCTATATCAAACTCAGGTTTAGTTACCAGCTCTTGATCTAGATTTGCCTTCATTTGTTTGATCTCCTTGTTTTTGCATAATTTTTCTATGTGTCCAAATTCTTGACAGTTATAGCATTTTACATTTTCATTTAAGGGGATGTTCTTAAAATTATTGTAGGGTACTAGTTTATTCTTCCTACAATCAAAACTCTTATGACCATATCCATTGCATTGATAGAAAACAACACTCATATTGTGGAGTGCATTAAAAGGATTTCTACTTTCATAGGTCATAGAGGGATTATTGATTAACCTACAGTCAGCTATTTTGTGCCCAAATTTGTTACACCGATAACAGTAACCATGAAAGTTTGAAACATATCGGTTAGGTTGTCTTGGTCTTGAATGGAACTGCCTCATTGGGGGTCTTCCCTTCATGTTGTTAAATCTGGTGAATCCTTCTCAGTCAATCCTTGTATTTCTCCTTGGGTCTGCATATTGGTGTAGGAAGTGCATGCTCCGGTTCATTTTTGCATACCGATTTGAGTGGCATTTTCCAACAACATCTATATATGTCTTTTTGCTAGTATCCTTGCTTACAGTGAATGTCTTCTTTTCTTCACCTTTAACTGAAGAGGTGAACATTATTCCTTTTTTAGATCTATCTTTGTGGGTTGAACTTTGACCTTCTTCAATGCCTAAGCCAAAGGTGTCTTTGGATTGCTTTTGTTTGCTCAACATCTAATCTAATGCCTCAATACTACCTTCATACTTGCAACTCATTGTTATTTCTTCGTTACTCTCTTCAAGCTCCTTTTTGAGCTTTACCATCTCTTCTTCTAGCTCTTGATGCTCCTTTTCTTTCTTTGTCAGATCAGATGTTGTAGCTTCACAAATCCTCTTAGTTTCTTCTAGTTGCAATTTCAAGTCAGATATGACTTGATCCGACTCATCCAGAGACTGCTTCAAGAGATCTTCTTCATCTACTGCAACAAGCATAACCCTCTTGAGTTATATTCTTGTTTTACTCAATTATTCAAGCACACTGATAAGTTTGCTCTCCAAATCAACTTTAGCTTCAATATCCTCTTCTTCCTTATCTTCATCAGCTAGTCTATCAAGTACCATGAAAAGATTGATTTTTCTATCGTTGTCATGGTAATCATCTTGTGATGCATTTTCATCATTTTTTGTGTCATCCTCAATGGTATATAGAGTGTTTTGGTTCCGGTATCCTCTCCTTCCCTGCTGGTAGTCATTCCTTTGTCTATCTTTGCCGATAGATCTTCTAAACTCTCTTGACTCATCTCCACTGATTTCTTTGTGAGAACAATTTGCAGTGAAGTGTCCTACCTTTCCACAATTGAAGCATTTAAGTGGTATCTTTCCTTTGTACCAGTCACATCCTCTTTTGAGCTTCCTGAAAAAGTTTGCTACTTCTGCATCAAATTCTTCACTGGATTCTTTATGAGTAGAAAATTCTTTGCCGTTTTTGGTGATGTTGAATCCTACTTCTTTCCTTGAGGAGGTATCACCCATTGTTTTCATCTCATAGGCTATCAGAGAGCCAAATAACTCATCCATTGTAAAAGTCTTAAGATCCTTGGCTTCTTCTATGGCTAACACCTTAGTATAATATTTGGGAGTGAGAGATCTAAGTATCTTATTCACAAGAATCTCTTCGGCAATCTCTTCTCCAAGTCCTCTAATAGTATTCATGATCTCATCAAATCTATGAAGATAGTCTGAAATCTTTTCATCATCTTTCATTTTGATTCTTTCAAGTTGGCTCCTTAGTTTTTGCAACTTGGCTTCTTTGAATTTTAGATCTTCCTCAAACAACCTTTGCAATTTGTCCCATGTCTCATTTGTTGAAACACAATGCATGACTTTGACATATTCATTATTGGATAGTCCACTCAAGATAGCATGTTTTGCCTTTGCATTATTCTCATACTCCTTTTCTGCATCTAGATCAGAGGGAGGAGTATTAGCAATGACATACACATTCTTGATCGACAACCACACATCAAAACCAAGAGATGAAATATATGTCTCCATTCTTCTACTCCAAAAGGCATAGTTGGATCCATCAAACATGGGGGCTTTTGAGGAAGAAAACTCACTTCTTGCTATTGTGTTCAAAGTCCAGAATCTACCCAAGGCTTAAAGATAACCAAGAACCTAGGCTCTGATACCAATTGTTGAACACAGAATACCATTGAGAGGGGGGTGAATCAATGGTTCCTAACCTTTTTGATTTTCTGATCTAACCTCTAAATATCTATTCTTCACTTAACTACCAAATAGTCATACCGGTAGTACAAAAAGAAGACCAAATAGATCATTCACACACAAGTAACTTCACAACACCAGATTTATGATGAAAACCTAATATGGGAAAAACCTCGGTGAGAAAAGCTACTCAAGACTACTATTCCAATCCAGCCTCATAGGCAAAACACTAACTTACAAAGATTTTGGGCAGCAACCAAAGGAGCACCAACCCCTGCACCAAGCTTCAACTTGGTGATGTATATTGAAATACTATTTGAATACAATTAAGGCTTCTTGTTGTAAATGAATTTTGCAACTCTTTAATCAAATAACTCTTTTTTGGTTGATAGTCTTTTCTCCTTCACTGAATCTCACACTTCTCGTTGTAAGATTACTCTCTCTAATTCTTGACCTTTGTTATCTTTCTCTCCCTCTCACACATAGTCTCTCAACATACTATGTCACACTTGGATGTTGCCTAATCTGCAACATCTTGCCAGTTAGGCTCAACTGCAAGATTATAGTTCTACTGGTAGAACCCTCTCACCAATATGATTGCTCACGCACACTGCAACTTTGTTATAACTCTCTCTATGGCTTGCAATCATTCTCCTTGCTCACACTCTCTTCTCTTCTCCTTCTTTGCAACATCAAGAAATTTTTGTCTTGAGATATTATTTCTTATACCGTGATTTCCCACCAGAACGCAATTCAAAAACCTGAGCGGCAAGGGTTTCTTCTTTCTGACACAATCTTGATGAGATCCAATCCTACCTATGTTGGATCGATCACGTGTCTTTCAAGGATGCACCTATACACAATTTCCATTATCCAACACACATTTTCTGGAAAAAAGGCAATCTTAAATAAAATCTTCTGTCACGAAATCATTTGACACATAAAGTGTTTCAGTAGTTTCCTTTTCGAGGACTTCTTGAATTGAATTTCCTTTGCATTGATTTAGGTGCCAACTACTCCCTAATATTCCTCTGTCATTCCTTCTTCCTCAAGCTTCAAACAGTTAGATACAATCCTATGATTTGTGGCTCCTTCATTAATGGTGATTATCTATTTCATCTACCCTATCGATGAGGCTTTACCAACCACAACATGTTTGCCTCCTCTACTCCACATGGCATTACAGTGATCAAGACATGGCCCACCAACACATAGTCGGTCTAGTAAATACATACCAGTACATCCCTTTTCCAGTAGAGCTTTATTATTTTGTTTAGCTGGTAGAGCACACTATACTGGTAGCACAACTTCCCCTCAATGGTTTGTGACAACTTTCACATTCTCCCACTTCATCATAAACAAAGAAGCCAACCCTGAGACCAGTTTGTACTTTACTGGTAGGCCTTGAATCTTTATGCTCACCCTTATGTGAATATCCATCATGTTAGTTGACTTCAATGACAACTTAGTGCCAAAATTCCAACAATCGCCATGTGTTGTAGATCACCAGTAAGGAAAGGATGTCAATTGGTAAGTGACATGTTGACTTGGGGAAGTCTAATCAATCAAGTGAGTGGTTGTCATCCTGCAAAGGTCAAGACCAGTGTACAAGAAGAATGGGAAAGAGGTTAAGCAGTTATTTTTGATGAAGAGGCAAAATATTACCTAAATCACATCAACACTGGAGGAGAATAATGAACATGCCACCGATATGCTATGAGGTTGCCGATCAATAGGACTCGTACTGGATGAAGATGCAGTCATCATCAGAAGCAATGTCTAACAATGAAAGTGCCATCACCAGATCACATGTGCTTGTTTGAAGAAATGCTACACAAATAGGGAAGTCACATAAGTACAATGCAGGATGTAGAAGACAAGGTCCCACTCCACCGATAAATGAAACTTATCTCCAGGCATGCATAGTGTGCATCATGATTCTTTGAGATAAGAGAAAAGAGGTAAAGGCATGTTGAAATGCCTATATAGAAGGAGTGTGGTGTGTTTGTCATTTTGAAAAACTAGTTGTGATATAGTTTGAGTTGATCATGAAGAGGGCAAGGCCGATCAGATGTTGTCAGAGGAGATTGGCCCAAGTGAAGATGAAGTCTATTGATAGTTGATGACAAAGTGTCATCAAGAAGGTTTACCGATATGAAATTCCACCAGTAATATAAGAAAGGTGCAGATGCAGATGTCTTCCCACCTTGTGGGAATGAGCATGCTCAAGATAGACATGTCTGATGACCGCACAAGGTGTTCCACCAATAGTTCAGCAGAGAGTAGACATGATGAGTTAACCGGTAGAGTGTGAGATGCCTATAGGGTTTGTATATCGACAGAGAAGAGGAACTGATAGAAGTGTTTGGTTGGTGATCCTATCTGGACCGACATGAAGAACCAAGTTGGCAGATGGTTGACATGGATGCCACTTGGAGTCAAGGTGGTGAACCTACATTTGGATAAAGATGAAATGTACACTGACAATGTAGTTGTAGGATTGGTCGACATTAATGGAAGGTCCCACAAATCACAAGACATGTTGCAAAGATTTTGTAGGGGTTTGTGGCTTGAGGTCTGGAGGAAAACTATGAGCCAACTAAGAGTGATTGAGAAGATCAAGGTGGATGAAGGAAACAATAGAACCAAATCTTGGTATTTGACCAAGAGACCAGCCAATAGGGTAAAAAGAAGATTGCCAGAGATGGAAGGCGTGATCTAGGAAGCACATAAATAGTGGAGTTGTGCAGGATGGCAATCTAGAAGATCCGATCGAACATGATCTAATTGGAATTGGTTTTCTTCGAGGATGGTGAAGAAACCCTAACCTCCTAGAATTTGATTTGGCTCTCCATGGGAAAACCAGTCTATAAATATGAAGGCAAAAGACATTGTTAGCTATTGATGTTGAAGAGAAGAAATATATTGTGCTATTGCGAAGTGATTAAGTGTTGCTTCTGCATGTGAGAGAAAATCAACCAAGTGCTCAGAGAGTATCTTAGACAAGAGGGAGAGTGAAGGGCATAACCCATAGTGGTCATACCGGTAGTGCAAAAGTGAAGTAGGTTGCAGAGAAGGTAGACAGAAAACTTGCAAAGTGTTGTACTGGTAAAGAGCAGAGATTAAGTTGGAGATCCAGTAGAGAAAAAGAAGAGGAGAGTTGTACCGGTAGGGCTTACCGACAAAGAAGCAACAAGAGAAGTGAGTCGGTATTGTAGAGAAGGTATCTCACCGACAGAGTAAGGTATATGAAATGGTTGCAAGATTCACTTGTAATAAGATAACTACTTTTGTATTTGAAATTTACTTTAAGAACATTGAGTTGTAGCTCATTGTAGGGGTTGGTGCTCCTTTGGGTTGTAGCCCATAAAGTCAGGGGTTGGTGCCCTAAACTTTGTAACAATGTTTTCATTGTGAGGCTGGATTGGAGCAGTAGACTCAAGCAGTGTTGCTCACTGAGGCTTTTCCCATCTTGGGTTTTCCTCGTAAATATTGGTGTTATGAGATGTCCCTTGTTTTTCTCTTGTGTAGGTCTCTCTACTAACTTGTAAGTCTACATTTAGTTAGAACCATTAACCGATGTGCTCACATGGGATAGATAATGGGAAAAGTTTGAGAACCACTGCTTCACCCCCTCCTCCTCTCAGTGGTGCATTGTGTCTAACAATTGGTATCAGGGTATAGGTTCCTAGTTAGAAGGGTGATCTCCAACCTGGGTGGATTTTGGCCTAAGGACACAATGGTTTGTCTAGTGTCAATCTCTGCTCCTTTATTTATTGGTTGTAGAATAGAAGTCTTCCTATCCTCTTTAGGGTTTGATATATGGTTGTCACTAGTTGATGGTCTCCCTAGAAAGGTCAGTCTTCTTACTGGATCTGTACAAGAAGGAAGAAACTAGTGTAATGAAGAAGCCATGAAGGCTATTTTCAATGGACTCACTAGTGATGTCTCCTCACCGGTGGACAAATGGACAACAACAAAGAGCTTATGGGAAAGATTGAAGAGGCTCTATGGAAATGAGCCCACTACTGTAGATTTAACATGTGAAGGAAATGTGAGAAATACATCTCATGTTTGTGAGGATGATGAAGATATATCTGCTAGCATCCATAGTAGTGATGAAGAAGGAATCCACCTCTTCATGGCTCAAGGATTTGAAGAAGAGGAGCACACATCTAAAAGTGCCAGGGCAAATAAATCCCATCGACAAGATGCATTTGGAAGTGATGAGGAAGGGGAAGAAGAGGATGAAGCAAAAGTTGATCTTGAAGGAGAGCTTGTGAATGCACTTGAAGAACTCAATAGAGTTAGAAGGGAATACAAGCTATTCAAGAACGTTGCTACAATAGAGCAGAACCAGGTGACAAAATGCCTTAAAGATACTGATAAATTTTTCTTAGAGTTGAAGTCTCATGAAGAGAACACAAAGGTGTGCCAGTGTGAAGATCTAGCCTCTCAGCTAGAGATAAAAGATAAAGAACATTATAAGTTGCTCGCAGAAATAGAGGTCCTCCAAAATGACCCTGAAAAATGTAAAGATGAGCTCAAGGTGAGAATTCGGTCTGATGGCAACAGTGATGCCTTGGAATAAATGTTGAAGAAGCAAAGGCACATCAAGGACATTGAAGGACCAAGAAGTGGTGTCGGTGAATGCTCCACCAGCAAGAATGTCCCCCACAATGACATTCTGTTTATCTCCTCAAATGGAGGAAATAAAGGCCAGACCTTCCTAGTTAGAAATGCTCCTCGAATGAAGGTTGAACTAACCACAACTGGTGAGGACTTGCAGACTAGGGTGAAGACCAGAGCTACAAAGAGGAACAATCATGCAGATCCCAAAGGTAAAGGGAAAATGGGAGAAGACAACTTCATCAAAAGCAGGGAGATAAGGAAGCAACAAAGAAGACCCTCTATCAATAGAGGACAAAGAAATGCTACTACCCATAGGGCGAAGAAAGTGTGGGAGGAGAAGAGATCAGATGGAAGAGCTACATAGAATGGACAATCAAGAATCCATTCTCAAAGAAGAAGAAATGGAGATGCAAAACCGATAAGATCTCCTCATGCATGGGAGAATAAATTTGTAAGTCATATGCCATCATTTACCGGTTACTGTTTTGCATGTAATTCCTATAGCCATAGGGCAGAAGAATGTAGAAAGAGATCTAGAAGGAATGACCTAGGATCTCATAGAAATCATGCATATGAGAAAAATGTATCTAGGAGTAGATACATGCATGTCCCCTCTCCCGGTTATGAAAATGTTGTCTATCATAACTGCAATGTTTTTGGCCATAGAGAATTTGAGTGCAGGAAGAGGAACTTGCAACCACATGGAGGCTGGTACAATAACTATGATCTATAGAAAAGTGAAAACAAAGCATATGGAAGTTAGAGACCTACATGGAACCAAAGGAGAAATGTCCCTACGAGAGCAAGAGGTCCACCAGTCCCAGTTGCTAGTCATAGCAACATGACCAGGAGGAGATGGTTAAACCGATATGTCAAGAGATTTCCCAATCATGAAGTTGGGATGGATGTTGTGTGCTACTATAGAAATACCTCTGGTAGTAATGGAGAATCAGGAAATGGAAGGATCCATTAGTAGAAGAAGTAAAGACCTTCTCCCCAGCCCGAAGATGAGAGGAAGAATGAGACCAAGAAGGTATGGAGGAAGAAGACCATGGGCCACCACTATGCACTCATTGCATAGGTGATGTCTCCTAAGGCCTAAAAGAGATGTAGGACCTTAGGGGGAGTAGCACATTGAACTTATCATTCACCCCCTTAGTGATGAAGGCAAGATGGAAGGACATGTTGTTGTTGGTATGCAGAATGAAAATGAAAAGATAAGTGTGTGTAGAGGCTTCCTTGACTACACACCTACAGATGAATGTTGGATCACTACGGATGTGTTAAGTGCATGACAAGATAACAATTGGAATCATATACATGGTGACACAAGATGTCAAGAGTCACATGAAGGTGCTTCGGTAGTGATAATGGACCATTACAAGAAACTGGTATGTGCAGATTGTTACAGATATGACTACCAACAAGTACCTGCAGGTTATGTAAGACAATAAGGTTGGAGATCATTGCAATAGCCCCGGTAGAATGGAGTGAAGCTATGTCTTAGGTAGTGTTGGCTATGTCTTAGGTAGTGTTGATGAAGACCTGAACGACATGAGTGGGCCCTTTTGCTGATCATGTAGGCTTGCATATCTTTGGGCTAACCAATTTATTTTATGGCATGATGATGTCATTGTGTGAATTCAGGATCATGTCAGAAGCTGTGGTGGATACAATGGAACTAAAGGATCATCAGATGATCATATATGCATGGCTCAACCAATATATGGTGAAGATTGGAGTCCCGGTATTGGAATTGACCAATGATGAGAACCTAAGATGTGTAACTCAGGGGGAGTTCAAGTTCTCATGATGCAGAACTGACATGCTTGAACTGATAAGGATACTGACTGCCCAAATTGCTGATGAAAATTGTAGTAGGAATACCTGGGAGAATTTCATTGTAAGGGGTATCTACCTGTCCTTTGGTTGGTTTCATTGGTTGTACAATCACATTTGATTCCTAAAGAAATTTGGATCAAACAGGAGGTGATGCAAGTTGACTAGTAGGTGAGTAGTGTTCACTTACACATCCCTATGAAATTTGAGTGTTTTAACAAATGGTACATTTTTTACATACTCAATTGGTGTTAGTTGATGGTTGAATCCTCCATGTCAAGAGTTGTGACTTGAGAAAATGTAACAATTTGTAACAATTGGTATCGAAGAAGGAAAGACATTTGGTAAAGACAAAGGGGGAGAAAGAATTCTATCAGTACTTGGTAAATACAAGGAGGAATGATATCTTGACAGTGCCCTTTGCCATTGTTGTCAAAGGGGGAGAAGGATTTTGTAGTATACAACATACTCCATGTGTTAAGAATCCATAGATCAATGAAAGGGGAAGAAGGATTATGTAGTATGTCGGATACTACATGAGTTGACATCAATGCCAATGGGGGAGATTGTTGGCATTGGATTGTCATTGATGTCAACCGGTATGGGATTACTATCAGCATGAGAGATGTATTTGCAACACTATCAAGAAGAAGTATAGGTTGAGATATCCTAGATATCACCATGTGTTGGAGATCACCAGTAAGGAAAGGATGTCAATTGGTAAGTAACGTGTTGACATGGGGAAGTCTGATCAACCAAGTGAGTGGTTGTTAGCCTGCAAAGGTCAAGACCAGTGTACAAGAAGGATGGACAAGGGGTTGAGTGGTTGTTTGTGATGAAGAGGCAGAATGTTACCTCAATCATATCAACACTAGAGGAGAACAATGAACAGGCCACCAATATGCTATGAGGTTGCAGATCAGTAGGATTCCCATCGGATGAAGATGCAGTCATCATGAGATGAAATGACTGACAGTGAAAATGCCATCACCGAATCACATGTGCCTATTTGAAGAAATGCTCCACAAATAGGGTAGTCACATAAGTACACTGCAAGATGCAAAAGACAAGGTTCTACTCCACTGGTAAATGGAACTTATCTCTAGGCATGTATAGTGTGCATCATAATTATTTGAGATAAGAGAGAAGAATTAAAGGCATGTTGAAATGTCAATACAGAAGGAGTGTGGTGTGTCTTTCATTTTCACAAACTAGTTGTGATATAGTCCGAGTTGATTAGGAAGAAGGCAAAGCTGATCAGATGCTGCTAGAGGAGAATGGTCGGACTAAAGATGAAGTCTACTAATAGTTGATGACAGAATGTCATCAAGAAGGTTTACCAGTATGAAAGTCCACCAGTAATATGAGCAAGGTGTAGATGCAGATGTCTTTCCACCTTGTGGGAATGAGCATGCTCAAGATAAAAATGTATGACGACCACACAAGGTGTTACACTGATAGTTTAGTAGAGAGAAAAATGAGTTAACTAGTAGAGTGTGAGATGTTGGTAGAGTTTGTATACCAATAGAGAAGAGGAACTGATAGAAGTGTTTGGTCGGTGATCCTATTTGGATTGACATGAAGAACTAAGCTAGTAGATGGTTGACATGGATGCCACTTGGAGTCAAGGTGGTGAACCTACATTTGGGTAAAGATGGAATGTACACCAACAATGTAGTTATAGGGTTGGTTGACATTAATGGAAGGTCCCACAAATCACGGGACATGTTGCAGAAATTTTGAAGGGGTTTGTGGCTCAAGGTCTGGAGGACAACTACGAGCCTGCTAAGAGTCATTGATGAGATCGAGGTGGATGAAGGAAACAATAGAACCAAATCTTGGTGTTTGACCAAGAGATCAGCCAATAGGGTAAAAGGAAGATCGTTAGATATGGAAGGCATGATCTAGGAGGCACGTAAATGGCAGAGTTGTGTAGGTTGACAATCTAGAAGATTAGATCAGACATGATCTTATTCAATTTTTGTTTGCCTCAAGGATGGTGAAGAAACCCTAACCACCTAGAATTTGAATTGGCTCTTGGTGGGAAAACCAGTCTATAAATGTGAAGGAAAAAGATAAAGTTGTATGCAGGAAAAGTGGGTCGATAGAACTCAATATGTGAAAAACTGAGCTCTATGGAGCCTTTCTCACACACCCACAGGACTTCTTGGTGCAAGCTATGGAGTCATGAAGCATGGCTCAGCTTCCCAAAGATGGTTCCATGGTTCTCTATCTTGCACGATCCCTTAAACCAATGTTTTTGCTCTTAGATCATTGAGAAAAATGGTTTAGGGATGGTAAATGCAAGAACGAGGGTGTCTTTTGTTGATTTTTAATATGAGATGAATCCTAAGCTATGCATGATGCTACAAATGCAATAAACTAGCTATAAGATGACAAGGTTAGTAAACAAAACTATCCTAGCATGCTATATTAGTTCATGATTTAAGCTATATGATAAGGAACATACTCTAAATCAGCATATTTAGATTAATTCCTAATTTAAAAGAGAAGCTAAATGATGAGCATATAAAATATGAAAGATTGAATGGATTTGAGTATAAGTGAGATGCTAAAGTCTTGGATATCTCAAAAATGGAGGAATGAGAGCTCTATTTATAGCAGAAACAAGGCAATGGATGGCCAAGATTGAAAGAGTTAATCAAGGGCCAAGTTTAAAAGTTGGGAATCCATGTTTGTAATTGGCACCAATGAAATGGTGACAATTGTCAACATAAGGTTGGTTGAGAGGAGGTGTAAGAAGCATTAAATGCTTGAGAAGACCTCATGGTTACCCTAGGGGTTAAGGGTTAAGGTTAGGTTAAGGTTATCCATTGGATAAAGCTTTTACCCAAAGGATAAACTCTTGTGCAAAGGTTTAAGGATAACCATGGTCAAAGAAATAAATGCTTGATGAGACCCTTGGGTTAGATGGAGGTTGAGTTTATGGAAATTATTTAACTATGTAAGAGGGTTTGAGTTAACCATTAATGGTTATGAAGACTTTGGGGATAACTTTGTAAGAGTCCTTCCAAATTGGGGGCATTCAACAAGTTAGCTTGTTGAATGGATAAAGGCTTTAATGCATTTTGAAGACTTTACTCCAAATTTGAGAAGTGACCTCCTCAAATTTAGGGGAAAGGGATAATGGATGGGTTTGAGTTAATTAATTAGGATTAGAAGAATCTAGAAGAGGTTAGAAAGAGGGTTATGTATGCAAGTGGGAGGTGTAGGATTTTGCAAGTGGGTGAGGGAAAATAGGTTTTAATTGAATTTAATTAAATTTGGTTGCAATTAAATAAATTAGATTTATTTAATTTAGGATAACTATTTTAATTAAATTTGAATTTAATTAAAAAGTGGATAGGGGCTTTAATTGAATAAAATGGATTTATCCTATTAAATGGTATAGTGAATTTAATTGAGTAATTTACTTAATTAAATAGAGGAATGTGGATATTTTAATTAAATTGGATTTAATTAAATAGAGAAATGAACATAAAATATTCATTTAGGAATATGGTCATTTTTATACGTCTACAATAGTTAGTTGTTGCTACTGAAGAGAAGAAATATATTGTGCTATTGTGAAGTGATTAAGTGTTACTTATGTATGTGAGAGAAAATCAACCAAGTGCTCAGAGAGTATCTAAGACAAGAGGGAGAGTGAAGGGTACAACTAGTAGTGGTCATACCGACAGAGCAAAAGTGAAGGAGGTTGCAGAGAAGATAGACAAAAAACTGGCAAAGTGTTGTACTGGTAAAGAGAAAAGATTAAAGTGGAGATCCAATAGATCTAAGAGGTGTACCGATAGGGATTACCGACAGAGAAGCAACAAGTGAAGAGCAACAAGAGAAGTGAGTTGGGGTTGCAGACAAGGTATCTCACCGACTGAGTAAGGTATATGAAATGGTTGCAAGATTCGTGCTTGTAACAAGATATATACTTTTGTATTTGAATTTTACTTTAAGAACACTGAGTTGTAGCTTGGTGCAGGGGTTGGTGCTCCTTTTGGTTGTAGCCCATAAAGTTAGGGGTTGGTGCCCTAAACTTTGTAACAATGTTTTCATTGTGAGGCTGGATTGGATCAGTAGACTCTAGTAGCATTGCTCACCAAGGTTTTTCCCATCTTAGGCTTTCCTCATATATATTGTTGTTATGAGATGTCCCTTGTGTAATTTCTCTTGTGTAGGCCTCTCTATTAATTGATTAGAAGAAAAGCTAAATGAATTAATTAATAAAATGTTTCAATTAAATTAATTAATAGAAGAATTTGAAATGAATTAAATAAATTAATCTTTTTAAAATAACTATTTAATAGAAGAGTAATTATTAAATAAATATAAAATATTTATTTAATTGCTCATAGACAAATTTATTTGCATACATTTTTCCCCTCTTTGAGATGATGTTGAGACAACATTGTTTCAAAGATTAAATCAAGTCTCAATAATGCGCCTAACGAAGATAAAAATCTTGATTGTGTGTCGAGAGATTGATCGTGAAATTGTTGAAAATTTTTGAGTGAGCGATTGATCTCACAATATTTGATTTAAAAGATTTGATTGACCATAGGCCTCTCAATTAAATTCATTTTTGAAAAACAAATAAAATTGCCCCCACTTCCAAAATAAAAAAAAGGTAATAATAAAATTAACCTAAGTCAGTTTTATCCTCATTTGCAAATTTGTCAGCTTTTGGAGACAAAATAAATTGGAGTGCTGAGCTGGCATGATGGTGATCCCATTCAGAGCCATCGATTGGAGCGCGTTCATTGATATCAAAGACCTATTGAGTATAGCCCACTGGTGAGTGACCTATCCTGATCTTGGTTTTTTTTATTTTTGTATGATTTTCTGTGATTGACACATGATTTAGGATAAATATAAAAATTTCTGATTTTCGCACTTAGGTGTAGTGCTTTTTCATTGTAGATTAGCGCATTTATAGTTTTGGTTACCACATTTGTTAGTTTAATGCATGCACATTGAGTGTTCAAGCAATCACTTAGGATGTTAGCGCAAATGTTAGGTTAGCACAAATGCTTGATGAGTTCACACAATCATGTGATAGGGTAGTGCTTCTGAGTTGGTTCACGCATGCACATATTTGTTTAGCGCATTCGATGATTAGGTTACCATTGTCGGTATTTGCATGAATATTGCATTGATGAAGCTTAGTGTTGTCATTGATGTCAATAGCAACCGGTAATGAAGATGTATTGCAACTGGTAATGATGCAATAATGCAACCAATAGCAAAGCAGTGAAGAAAATCGATATCGGTATTATTATTGAAGTAGAGTGATCAACCGGTAACCCTAACCATTTGATAAGTAGAACCCTAACTGATGGAGCTTGGGGAATTGGTTGTGATGATCTATGACCGAATGGTGATCATAGATGAAGATGCCACATATGCATGATGTGTGTGATGAGTTTCAAAGTAGATTTGGTGCATGAAGATTGATGTTTATCTTGGGAATGATCAAATGCATAGCATTAAGTGAAACCATGTGATGAGTTATAGGATCCGATGTGTAGTGGTTTAGGAGTGGTTGAAGTTTTCTAGAACAATGTTTAGTTGATTGATATATAATCCAATGATCATGGTTGAACCGATATGTTTGTAATCTCTATGAGATTTGTAGGTTTTGTGATGTGTTACTGACCTATTGTATTTTCTTATAAGGGCGATGAGTTGTTTGTTATTGTGTTGGAAAATTTGGTTAAGTGTGGTAGTGTGCTTGTTGCCAAACCAGAAAAAGTGTTTGCAGAATGTTGTGAAGGCAGATAGGAGCATAAAAGGATCTGATTAAGCAGGGCATTTCTATTACCAGATCAGCAAAGACCCTATTGTTCTCTAACCATTACAACAATTAAATCCCTTAGTCAAGTAAGCTTTAAATGGCTTGGTGTTGTTTAAATCCTCTAACCAGGTGATCCATTAGCTTGGATTTGAAATCCTCTACTACAGTTACCTCTAAAACGGTATTGACTTTAATAGGGTATTGTAGTTAGTCCCTTAATCAGGTGGTCCCTAAGGAGATCTATTGTTAACAGGACACTATTTTATAAGCTTCTAACAAGGCTTGGCTCCTAACAGGGCAAACTTTAGAAGAGTTAAAAATAGTTGTGGGTATTCATCCCCATCATGGTTTTTCCCATTTGGGTTTCCACATGAAAAATAATTATGTCAAGTGGTGAATAATTTTGTGGATGTGTTTTGATATGGTTGATATGATTAACTGGTAAATCAACTTAGATATGCTTAGATGGCTAGATATGATCTGAAATGAGCTATTACTAATATTAGTGAAGTGGATTAATGTTTTGGTTAAATGGAATGTGAGTTCTAGATCTGTTACATTGTATCACTATTTTTTTGGTCAACTGGTGAATTTTGACAGTGAAGTTGTAGTTTTTTATATAGTGACTAAACCAGTTAAGTTTAGTGATTGGATTCTGAGTTGAAATTTTGTTTGGAGAAAGTTTAGGTTCTTTTCTATCTACTGATTCACCCCTCCCTCTTAGTAGTTGATCGGATCCTTATAGTTTCATCATATTATCAACAACTTCTATTTGAAATGAACTTTTTGAATTGATTCAAAATTTTAAGTCTAGTTTGTTTGATTGGTTTGATGTTTGATACTTGAATTTGATAGATTGATAGATAATTGATGTCTGATTAATAGAGGATTTGATAAATTTGATGCATAGGATAGATGATTTATTGATAAGATAGCTGATTAACTGATTGATAGCTTGATTGATTGATTGATAGCCTGATTGATTGAATGATAGCCTAATTTGCTTGATAGAAAAGATTTGATTGAATGTTAATTTGATTGATAGAAAATATTTGATTGAATGTTGATTTCACTAATAGAAATTATTTGATTGAATGTTGATTTGACTGATAGAAAAGATTTGATTGAATGTTGATTTTGATTGAACGAGAGAAACTAGATGTTCTCCAGTGTCAGGAAAATTTTTGGGCAATGTGCCATTTAGTCCTAGAGTTGGTTTGGGATGATATTAGACATATTGATGCTTGTGGATTCCATCACCTCTTATACATAGTATTATACATAATAGGGGTTTATTGATTGCATTAGTTGAGAGATGGCATAGTGAGCATAACATGTTTCACCTACCCATTGTTGAGATTAGTATGATAGTCAAGGATGTCTATAGGATTCAACACATCCCTATGACTATAAAGCTCATCTAATATGACCACCAAGATCTTGGTGGGATTGAGGCATGCAGGACAATGTTCGATGATGAGAGCATCATGGGGGAGAGATTATATGGGAGGACATGATGATGCATTTTGAGAGTCTCCCAGTGGTTCTTGTAGGGTTGATTGGTGGGTTTATTTGTCCTGATAGAAGATCTTGAGCTTTTGTCATTGGATGGGGAGGGATCTTGCAGAGCATGATGCAACATCATACTTGATATGCATGGGGTGTGTGTATGCTTGCACATTTATATCATGATCTACATCAGGTTGTTTATGATGGCAGAGCTAGTCTCTCGTCTGGATGCACACTACTTCAGGTCTAGTATTGGGAGCACATTTCTATTACCTAGGCTATTCATTATAGATTTTGCAGTGATGACCAGCCATTTGTATATTTGTATGGAGGTATCTTTAATCAGCCTAAGATGGGTAAGCTTGAGTATTGGTGATGGGTTTTAGACTCTATGGACATTGTGATTTGGAGGCCATATATTGATTGTGAGCCTTGGTTGGAGGACACTTAGATGTTGCCATTGATTTTGTAGAGTAGGCATTTGATCAACCACACTCCTTATATCATTGAGAGGTAGTTATTTGGTCACATTTTGAGATAGTTTGGTATTATTCAACACATTCCTTTTGGTGTCGCCATATATGCATGGTGATATAGGGATAGGCAAGATTGGGGGCCTTCGTTATCTTTTGAGATAGCATATGCAAATTTTTTGGTTGTTCCTATTGTAGCATATGATTTGAGATCACACATTTTGGATGCGAGGATTACATCAAATTATGCTCAGTACCTTATTTCACACCCCTTTTTGTGCATTACTAATCTTGCAGACCCTCCTCCTACCTCAGGAGAAGAGGAGGATGATTCAAATGATCCTATTATTTGACGATGGAGATGGAGGTAAGAGCTTATAGCTGCACGAGAGGCCATGTGAGATGGGGGGGATGAGGGTGGAGATGAGACAGGAGGGAGATAAGGATGGAGGGGAGGTTGGGTTAGAGTCCAAGGAGGACCTTTTGGATAGGTTGGGAGAGTTGGGAGGCCTCTTCCTATGGCAGGGAGAGATGTCGGCCGGATTGGGAGAGACACAGGAAGAGGAAGATTTGGAGAAACGAGAGGATTACCCTCTCCATAACTAGGAAGAGGTGGTGGATTGGACAAAGGTTGAGGGAGAGGGATTTATTTTGGTTAGATGCATCCAGATCCAGGGGTGATTACAGCTCATGGTGGTTGGGATGAGGGGGAGGAGGATTTAGAGGATCACGTGCCCCTCATTCGACAGCAGATTATGTGAGCTACATGGGTGGAGACTCAAGTAGGTGGAGAGGGAGGTTGTGATGATGCCATGCAAGATATACCTCAGTAGGATGTGCCACAATAAGAGAGCATAGATGACCTTAGATCATAGATTGATTAGCTTAGGGCATAGGTTTAGACACTCACTATTGAGAGAGACAAAGTTGTTAGGAGATATTAGGATACATAGGCTACTCTAGATCATATTCTGGCACTCTCTCAGCTGTTAATGTTAGAGCACTGTACCGGTCTAGGAAGGAGACAACATTTTAATGACAATGATATGAGGATCTAGCCTCTATAGGCCAAAGAGTAGGGAGCTATGCGACTAATCCTACATCCGACAAGATGGATACTAGAAGTGGTGAGGTTATAGGGCCTCCTTAGAGGAGTAGGGGTCATGGAGAAGGTCCATCTGGAGGATCATCTCCCCACAACCACAGAGATGGAAAAAGTTAGGTGGGAGTAGTACAAGGCAGCCATGAGACTTGATTTGATATTATGAGACAGTTGTATGTTATTGATTATTTCTTTGATATCATTGTATACTTGGACTTTTTATTGTTTTATGATGATATGTAGATATGGACACTATATGATATTGATGGTTCATGATTTATTATGCATACTACTATGATGGTGATGACCTATATGCATTGATTACATGGATGATGCTTTACTAATCTATATATGTAGTGATTTCATGGATGATGTAATGATGATCTTTCCTTTCCTTTATATTCCTTGATGTTATCTTGATGATATGATAATGATCAATGTGATGTGATCATGATATTTATATATGCTTGACATGATCTATATGAAAATGATGAAAATATAAAATGATTTAGTTGACCTATATGAAAATGATTATATATGCAAATGGATGTTTATTTCTATTCCTTGATGTATATGCGTGTGATGATAAGATGATGAAATGATTTACTTGAAATGTATTTGATTTTTGATTTGATGATTATGGATGCAAATATAAATGCTTATAATGATTAAATGATGAGATATAAATAATGATGGAATAATAATAGGATTAAAGATTTTAAATGAAACTAATGATAATTGGATGCAAAAGATGATCATGATGAATCTAACTAATAATGATGTGATCAATGCAAATGACTATGAATGCAAAACTAATGCAATTAAAATGAATGCAACTGATAAATGATGAATAGTGAATGACATGATGATTATGATAACATGAAAACCTAATGTTTTAAAAGATGAAATGAACCTAATTAATTAAATGCAATCTAATGCAATTTATCATGATCAATGCAATTGTTTTTTTGTTTTTTTGTCCAAATATACTCAATCTTTATTTTAACCGTTGATCTCAAATGAAATGCTTATAATGCAACTAAAAATGACTGCTTATAATGCAAATGATAATGAACTAATCTAAAATGATCTAACCTAAATGATACTACCATTCCTCACATTCTTTCTTGTAACAGTGCTTGATTTCATCATTGAGCTTTTAAATGTTGTAAGAAAATACAAGCAACTTGACATAATGATTCAAGCTGACCTTAGTGCTTCTTACATCAATTTTGATATAGAAAGTTTATACAAGCAACTTGATATAATGAATCAAGTTGACTTGAGTGTTTCTTGCAGAACAGACAAGAATTATCCTTTTTCATGCATGACTCAGAACGTCCTCCTTGATCTTTTGCCAATCATATCCTTAGAAAAGTACATACCTTACTAAGAGATAAACCACAGACAACAAACAAAGAAAATAATGATGCCCCTATTGGAATTGCATGAAGATTGGAAGTGTTGTCATTGATGTCAATTGCAACTGGTAATGAAGTAGTAAAGCAACTAGTAATGATGAAATAAAGCAACCGGTAATGAAGCAGTAAAGCAACTGGTAATAAAGTAGTGAAGATCAATCAGTAACCCTAACCAGTTGAGAAGACAAACCCTAATCAATAGAGATTGGAGACGGCTGCGATGATTTATGACCGAATGATGATCGGTGATGAAGACTACGCATAAGCATGTTGCACGTGATGAGTTTCAAAATGGTTTTTGTGTGTAAAGATAACTGTTTGTCTTGGGAATGGTCACATTCATAGTATGAAGTGACAAGCACATGATGTGTTACAAGATTCAAAATGCGATGATCCAGGAGAGGTTGTAGATGCCTAGAAGAATATAAAGTTGATTGCATGTAATCTAATGGTGAAAATTGAACTGATGTGTTTGTAATCCCTATGAGAATTTTAGGGTTTGTGTTGTGTTACCGATCTAATGTATTTGTTTATAAGGTTGATGGATTGATTCAATGAGATATCATAAAATTTGGCTAAGTGTGAAATTGATTGTTGATGAACCAGGAGGTGTGTCTGCAGAAAGATGTGAAGGCAGATTGGAGTGGTAAAGGATTTGATTTAGCAAGGAAGTGTTATTTCTAGATTGATCAAGAACTTGTTGTTCTCTAACCATTACAACAGTAAAATCCCTTAATCGGGTAAGCTTTAATAGGCTTGTTGTTGAAATCCTCTAACCAGGTAATCCATTAGCTTGGATTTGAAATCCTCCACTAAGGTTTCCTTTAACAAGGTATTTGTAGTCAATCCTTTAATTGTGTGGTCCTTAATTAGATCTGTTCCTAACATAATATTATTGTATAAGCTTCTAACTAGGCTTGGCTCCTAACAAGGTAAACTTCAGAAGAGTTCAAAATACTTGTGGGTATTCATCCCCACCATTGTTTTTCCTATTTGGGTTTCCACATGAAAAATCATTGTATCAAGTGGTGAATGATTTTGTGGATGTGTTTTTGGTATGGTTGATATGAATGACTGGTAAATATTCATAGATATACTTAAATGAATCGAAATGATCTGAAATATGTTATTATTGGTATTAGTGAAGTGGTTTAAGGTGTTTGTCAAATGGTATTTAAGTTTCAAATCTATTGCATTATATCACTGAAGTATTTGGTCAACTGATAAGGTATGTACTTTTCTAACTATTGATTCACCCCCCCTCTCAGTAGATGATCGTATCTTTATAGTTTCATCATATTATCAGTCCCATTCTATCTCCTCTAGTCTTGGACATTATCTAGTTTCATAAGACACATGATTAATGAGAATCAAGATATTAACACTGAATCTTGTGAGTCATACATATGTTCTCATGGTCATTATCTGATATAATCATCTTGATGAATGATCATTGATAATCCTTCGTTACTTGTTGGTTGAATCTTTGTATTCTAAATTTCACCATGTAGTTGTTACAAATGCCTTGATCTTCGTTGCCTTGTTATTTATCGTTTGTTTTGAAACCCTAGGTGTTTTTGGTTTTTCTAAGTTTTCTAAATGTTTTTGGATTTTCAAAGATCTCCTTAGCAAAAGGAGTTTAGGATTTTGCCCCCAGCAGATTTTTTATTTATTATGGATGTAAAAAGAATGATCCAAACCATGGTGAGATACAATTGCAGATTGATTGATTATGAGAAATCTAAGATAATGACTATGATAAGTATATCAAAGATTGATAATTGTTTGATAAGTTGCATATTTTCTGCTAATGGTTTAGAGCTATGAATGTGAAAGATAAGATGGATACACAAGGATGGATGGATATGATAGGATGGATAGATACGCAAAGCGATCTCATAGATGGAAGAACCCACTTTTAGATAGCACCTGTTTACCAGGTTTTCACCATCTAAATCAATTGAATTTTTTCCATCTTTTATTTTTTTGTAATAGTTTTTGTTGTTTTTCATTGTTTTTGTATTTTCTCTTTTTATGCTTTTTAGGGATTTTTAGGTTTTTTCTACTTTTTCACTATTTTGGGTATTTTTGAGTGATACTTTTAAGCATAGAATTTCTTCAGACGCATAGTATTGATAGGCTCATCGAACCAATCTCCTTCTAGTGTAGATAATATGTATGCTCCTAAACCATATGTTGCTACCTCGACAAAGGAACCTAACCAGTTTGGCTCAAATTTACCTTTCTTTTCTCAATCTTGTTGATTTCATGGATTTTCTCTTAGAAATAGATCTCTAATATGAAAAATTCTTGGCTTAACTCTGTGATTGTAACTTCTCTCCATTCTCTATTGATATGCTTTCAAATGATCTAAAGCATTTTGTGATGCTCCTGAATCAGCTCAAGTTCTTGAAGTCTAGAGACTCACTATTCTTCTTCTAGGATAAGACCTTTCAAGGATACTTGTAGAGAAGATATCTCTAATTCTACTAGTAATATGTGGTGCAGGAGCACCTGAGCACCTGAATGCTCAAATCACAGCAGGTATAGCATTTTGTTGCAAATTAAGTATGTGTGTTTATTTTATGCTTCTATTAGGTTTAATAGGTTTTTTTTGTGGTGTAATGAGGTTTGGAACTCATTTTGTGTAAGAGTTTCCAAGATTTTTGGTTTTTCCTTAGTGGGCCAAAAATTGTCAATTTTGGGTCCAAATGAGCATTTTTGAATTTTTTATGTTGTAAATCCTTGAAAGGAATTGGAGCATGTTTATTTAGTGTTTCTAAATGATGTTGAGTCATTGGTTTGAGTGCCAAGTCATTGGAAGTCAAAATGCAATTTTTGAGCAACAAAAAGTTGTCAAAAAGTTGTCAAAAGTTGTCAAAAAAGTGGTTTTTGGTGGTTTTGGTTAGTTCCAGCCTATACCTGTCCATAAAAGGGCTTCAATAAGTTTTCACATGTATAAAAACCATGTTCCCATCATTGTATGGGTTGGTCATGTTGGAAAAGTAATAGAAATACTTATTTTGCTCTCATTTTTTGTGAGTTTTTAACTAGTTTTCTGTACTTTTGAGAGTACAGTCCGTACCATGGCTCCATGAGTCCGTACTACTCCTTTTTTTCATTGGTGTGACCTATCTTGATTTTTGAGTAGTGATCTCTTATCTTTTCTTGGGGTTTGGAACAATTTTTGTTTGGAGTGCTCTTGTGAAAGGCATTGTTTTGTGGTTCCAATGGAAGATCATTCATGGTCCAACTAATTTCTCCAAAGTCTCTTCATCCATGGCTTTGAGGGAATTTTTTGGATCTGTACAGAATATACCATACATCTATTTTCCTTTTCTAGCAATGTACAAGTGTTTGTAAACCCATGGCAAGTATATGAAGTGATCAACTTGGCTTGGGTATTCTTAATGTTGTGTGAATGGTACTTTATTGTTCATAGCACTGTACTTTGAAATTTTGAAGTAGAATTAAGTTGGCAAGAGTTATTATTGCACTTTACCATCCTTTTCTCTCTCATGACTTGGTTGGATGCAAGAAGAAAAGGTGTAAATAGACTGAAAGACAGTGTGTCACTGTTTCATTGTTAAAACCTCAGTGCCAACCTCCCTCAAGGACAGTATGGAATGATGGATTCTTTCTTTTATGTATCAAGGAATGTATTTACAAATTCTTTTAATACTAATAAGACAAGATGCACAAGTTGGTTGTAAAGGACCTAAATAAGGATCCTAGAGAAATGTATTTTCTATCACAGTCTTATATGGTTGCCATGTTTTGTGACATCTTTTGAGTGTTCAAACTCATAAGATCCTTGAAGAAGATATATGTATTATTTTACCTTGTTATTAACACCTTCTTGCAGACCAAGGATAGAGTGAAGAAGCAAATCAAATAAAGAAAGAAAGTTGTAATCAGTTGTAAGACTGTTAAAGTGCAATGATGGCGGTTTATGAGCAACAGTCATAAGAAATCCCTTCTTATTTGCTTTGCAGGGTGTTCAAAATCATGTTAAGTCATTGTTGCATCTGAATTTGATATAACTTCATTGTATTTGGTTTAAAAATATTGAAAATGTATGCAAAACACTAAAAACATTGCTGTTCCAGTCCTCTAGACTGTTTTTTCTGTGTAAGGGCAGCAGTATGGCACTTGTTTGACATAATGATAATATCCTAAGTTGGCTTTTGGATCCTTGTAAGTTTTTTTTAGATGTCATAGAAATGTTTAAACATTCAATTTGGGTCTAGTATCATGGAGAAGACTTTTAAATTGCAAATCCTCACTAGAACCTTCAAAAACCCTTGAAAAATGCCTCTTTTGTGGGATAGTCCTCAAGCAGTCCGTACAGTACTTGCCATAGCAAAAATCCTTGATTATTCATCATAAATAGACCACATCTCCAAGGGTTTGTCATGAAGTTTAACAGATTGAGTAGGGTGAACAATTTTCACTAGAAACTAGGGCTAATTCTAGTAGCCTTTTTTGGAGCAAATTTGACAATTTCATGAAATCGGTAAGGAAGGAGAAGCAAATGATTGTTTCAAATCATAAAAATTGATGAGTTAAGCCCTGAGACACCCTACTACAAGATCCATAGCATTTCATTAAGTCATTTGATCAAAATTACCATTTGAACCTAGAAGTTGCCTTGAGTAAACCAACGTTCTTTGCACCCAACTTGGAAATTCTCATTCTTGAAAGGTGAAGGACAGTCAATAGACTTTGCAGACCTGTTTAGATGTTCAGTCAACACATTAATATGATTGAAATCCTTAAAGGTACAAACAAGGTTAGGTAAACCATGGTTCTCCAACAGTTGCCCATTCCTGGAAGAGAGGAGATTCAGCCAGTTGGACAACCAAACTTGTTCATTTTTGGTGACACTCAAGAGGAACTCATTTCAGACTTGAATGCCTTAGCATGGAAGGTAAGGAGGAGTGATGTCCAATACAATAGGGTGCAAGTAGTGTTGAATAGAGAGGAGGAGATAGGAGAAAGGTTTAGAATAATCCCATTTGTGCCTAGGGATTGATTTGGGAAGCACATTGAGAACAAAAGCCCACCAACCTCAAAGAAGACCAACTTCTACTCTACCTCCTCATCAATATGGCTTTTGATCCATAGACTAAGCAATATGGAGTTTCCCTTATTGGTGTGTGGATGTTGGTTCGATATGCCCAAAGAGCAGGATTTAGCTGAATATGCTAGTCTTTACCAATTTCATTAACTATTTTCTTCAAGATCTTTAGGATTGTCTTATTTGATGCCTCAACTTTACCATTTCCCCATGGATAATATGTTGTAGAAAACCTATGTTGGATATGAAATTTCTCACATAGTTCCTTCATGTCTTGATTTTTAAATGGCCTCCCATTATCAATAATGATGGTCATAGGGACTCCATAGTGACAGATTATGTAATTCAGGATGAATGATGATATTTGCTTTCCTGTCACCTTTATCAAAGGCAATGCCTCAATCCATTTAGTGAAATACTCAGTAGTAGTCAAAATGAACTTATGTCCATTAGAAGATGAAGGATTTATCTTACCCACTAAGTCAAGACCCCATTGAGAGAATGAGTTAGAAATTGCCATAAGAAGTAGTTCTTGTGATGGTGCGTGAACGAGATTCCCATGGATTTGACATTATTTGCATTTCTTAGTGTATGTAAATGAATCTCTCTCCATAGTAGGCCAATAGTAACCCAATCAAATAAGTTTATTAGCTAGTGTTAAACCACTTGAGTGCATGCCACAAATACCTACATGGACTTCGTTAAGAACTTTCTCAGATTCCTCTTGTTTGAGACATCTCAGTAGAGTACTATCTAACCTCTTCTATATAAGGTATCAACAATGATAGTACATCAAGATGACTAACAGATAAAATTTCTCTTTTGATTGTGGGATAGGTCAGGGGGAAGGATATTCTCTTTTAAGTATTGATAAGTTTGGCTATATAAGGATTGATCAGTTCCAGATATATGGCAAATCATGTGGGTATTCTGGGATTCAACAGTAGGATTCAAGATATCTTCCACCAATAATTCATAACATTGTTGATTTTCTTGATTCTACAAAAGAGATGCTGTTGTAGCCATTACATCTACTACTTTGTTGTCATTTCCTGGGATCTGAGTAAAAGATATTTCTTCAAAGTGTTCTTTCAAATATTCAACTAGTAGTTTATAGGGCATCAACTTGTCATTTTTAGTTTGATAATAATTATTTATCTAGTTGATTATGAGCTATGAATCACCATAAACATTCAATTCCTTGATGTTCCATTTAATGGCCATTTTGATCCCAATGACCAATGCCTCATATTGTGCAGCGTTGTTTGTGCATGGGAATCACAATTTGTATGATTTTGGCAATGTGTGACCTTGAGGTGTGATGAACAAGATTCCAGAACCTAATCCATATTGTGTATAGGAGCCATCAAAGTACAACTCCCAACAATTTATGCTAACTATCAGAATGTCTACATCAGGAAATTCAATATGCAATGGTGTGGCATCTTGCAAGGGTACTTCAACCAATTAATTAGTAATGACCCGTCATTTGATAACTTTTTGATCAGCATACTCTATATCAAACTCACTTAGTATCATAACCCATTTAGCCAATCTTCTTGTCAAAGTTGACTTTCTTAACAAGTGGATATATTTTTGCTATCAATTTTATAGAATGAGTTAGCATATAGTGTTGTAATTTCTAAGTTACAAATACAACTGCTAGACATGTCTTCTCAATTGATGTATAATTCAATTCATAGCCTACAAGTGGTATACTGATGTAATACACCACTCTTTATTTTCCTTCTTCATCATGTCATGCTAAAAGATCTCCTACTGTTGTTGTTGAAATGTAAAGCAACAATCATTTCCCTTTGATTGGTGATACCAGTATTGGAGGATTTGCAAGATATTCCTTGATTTGCAAAAAAGATTCCTCACACTTATGATCCCATTTGGATGGAAAATTCTTGTATAATAGGTGAGTGAAGGGATGACATCTATCTGTTGGTTGTGCAACAAATCTTCTAATCAATTGCAATCTCCCTTGTAGAGAACGCAATTGGCTTATGTTCTTAGGTGACTCCATCTTCATGATAGCTTTAACTTTTTCAGGATCTACTTCAATTCCACGAGATGATATAATGTACCCAAGAATTTTTCCAGAGGTAACTCCAAATGCACATTTCTTTGGACTCAATCTTAACTAATATTGTTCAATCCTATCAAATATCTTGTCCAAGATGTTCAAATGTTCTTTTCTTGTATGAGATTTTGCAAGTATGTCATCTACATAATCTTCCATAAATGTATGCATCATGTCATGGAAAATTGTTATCATGGCCCTCTGATAAGTTGCTTATGCATTTTTAAGCCCAAATGGCATGCCATTCCAGCAATAGGTACCCCATGCACAAGTGAATCCTATCTTTTCTTGATCTTCAGGGCCGATTCTTATTTGATTGTACCCCAAGAATCCCTCCATTAGGGAAAACATCTCATGTCCTATTGATAAGTCTACAATTATATCAATGTTGGGGAGTGGGAAATCATCTTTGGGACATGCTTTATTCAAATCTTTGAAGTCGGTGCAGACTCTTATGATTTTATCTGGTTTGGATACTAGTATAATGCTTGAAACCCATTCTAGATAGGCAACAAGACTTATGAAACCCACAACTAATAGTTTATTTAGCTCCATTTTGATGAGAGCGATATGTGGATGCATCTTCCTTAGCTTTTGTTTAATAGGTTTTTCTTTTGGATCCACATTGAGATTGCACATGATAAGATCTAGATCAAGTCTTGGCATGTCTACATAGGACAAAGCAAAAATTATCTGCCTTTGTTTGAATAATTCTATGTAGTATTTCTTTTCTTCATCTGATAATGATGCAGTAGGATGAAGGACCTTAGGATCCTTTGATGTGCCAATGTTTATTGCTTATGTTGGCTCTATCAATATAGCAGATCTCTCCTGAAAAATATACAAGGAGGATGTCAAAATTTCTATCTTCTCGTGCCTCAAGGAGGTTTTCACCATCAAATACATCCTTTATTTTTCCTCTTGATTGATCTAGTGTTTCCATGAAATGGTTTTCAGTACTAGGTGTTTTGCCTTGTTTTATTTCAATTTTGCGACTAGAAAGTTTGGCACTCTCCTGACTGCAAGAAGTGTTATTCAATTCATCGATGGAAGATATCTTAGGTTTGATTGGTTCAACGACATTAATATATATGGCTAAGTCATGATCATTGGAAAAGACATCCAATTCAGGGTTTTCTAGGTTATCACAATCAATTAGTTTTGGATGAAGCAGGGGTAGGTCATAGTCATTGTCATTGCTGGGTATTTCAAGGTTCATGATGTAATAGTCATAGTTTGGTGTAGAATAGGTTATGTCATAGATAAAACTCTCTTGAGGATAATCTCTCCCAAGTGCTCTCCAATTAGCTCTAACAAAATCAAGATTGGTATTTTACAATTCACTCTCAAGTGACTCATCATCTGACATTTGTCCCTCAAACAAATGGATTCTATCAACACATACATCTTTGATACTACATATTTGATACTACAGGTTCCTTCTTGGTCACTTTCAATAGATTCATTTGTGGATTGAAGTTGACATACTTGTGCACATGATATAGATGATTTTGTCACTATTTTCTTTGCTAGCTTTTGCCTTCTCTCAAACTTAGCTTCTTCTGGACTAATAGTCATTCTTGCTTGAATTTATACTAGTTCTTATGTAGTTATTCCATACCTTGGTATCTCTTTCTCAATGTTTTATATAGATTTGATATTTTATGTTTCCTTTTTTATCATTTCTTGTTCCTTCTCATTCTCTTTTCTTTGTTGTCTTGCACATGCTTCTTTCCTCTAAATTATGATTTCTTCTTGTCTTCTTTCCATCTCTATTATTTGTTTTGTGAAAAGTGTGTCCTCACCTATAACAACAACTTGTTCCTCATCATTTTCTTCACTTGATACATCATATGATGGATCTGGACCCCATTCATATTCATTTGAATCTGTTTCTAAATCATTGGCTAGAACCACACCACTATACCTAATAGGAATATTATATGGTGAGAAGAGTTCTTTGATTTTTTTCATTTGTTCTTTCACTTCTTCTAGAATATCTTGATCAGGTTCCATATTTTCTTGTACTCTTTGGATGTGTTTGCAACATTCTTCTTCTCTTTTGATAGCAAGTTCTTCCTGTTGTTTCTCATATTCTTCTTGTTTCTGATTGTTAGCTATTATTTCTGTTGCTTGATGTAGCTTTCCTTTCCATGGTTCTTCTTTAGGGATTTCTTTCTTTCATCACTTTGGATGTTGATAATCATGGTGCCTTTGCTTTGATTTAGAAAACCCAAGTCTTGATTTATCTTCCTTAGATTTTGTATGATGACAAATGGGTTTTGAAATACCTTCCTATTGCTTGCCAATTAGTCCTTTTCCTTCATATCCCATCTTTTGTATGCTCTTGTAACCATTTCCATATTGTATTGTGGGAAGATTAACTTCTGCAGCTATTACTATACTTTTGTTTTCATCTTTGTACAACCAACTAAGAATGTCCTTCTCTTTAGTTTCCTTTGCAAGTGTTCTAACTCTAACAAGTGCTCCATCAAACATTTCAACTGATTTCTGTGGGATCCATGGTTGAGCATTTGTAGGTTTTCAATATGATTTAGGTGAAAGTGGTAAGTTATGCAAAGAATACTTTCCCATTCCTTCATCATTTAATTTAACCTTTTTCTCAAAGTTTTCCCATAATTTTTCTTGAGTTTCTTTAGTGGGATAGACTGCTTCTTTGTTATGTGGAACTCTTGTATCTTGCATTGGTTTCAGATTATTGCAATATTGACTAGAGTCTATTGCTATAGTGATTTCTTGTCCATTATGAGGAAATTTTACACACTGATGATAGGTAGAAGGAATGCCTTGCATGCCATGAATCCATTGTTTTCCCAGAATAATGTTATAAGATAAATTCAAGTTTAGAACTTGGCACAATGTATCTTTTCCCACAAGTCCTATTTTGATCAGTAACACTACAATCCCTTTATAAGAATGCTCTTCCTCATCATAAGCCTTGATAGTTATTTTCTTCTTTGGATCCACTACATTTTCTGAATATCCCAAATCTTTTATTAAACTTAATGCACAAATGTTAAAGCCAGATCTACCATCTATGAGTACACATTTGATATGGGTTTTATGAATGGTGACTTCAATATGTAGGAGAGCATTATGAGGGTGTTGCAAGGATGCATCATCATTTTTAGAAAAGGATAATCAAATGTGGGGTTATGAGATGTCCCACCATGTTTTGGAATTGATCCATATCCAAGTCTTTTGAGAATGTTGTTTCTACTAGAGCTTTCTTAAATATTTTCTTATGTATAGGTGAAACTTTTAGGAGCTCCAAAATTGAAACTTGAGCAGGTATCTTTTGCTGTTATTCCACTAATTTTTATTGTCTTGAAGTGGATGTTGATTCATTTGTTATACCCAAAAATGTAACCTTTTCTTTGCTTCTTGTAATGACGTTGATTGGTTCTGAAGGTATTTTGTCTTTGACAATGATGACATTTACCTCATCATAATATGTGTAAGTATAATTTACCTTAGCTTTGCCCTTGTCATCATTTGGGTTGGATTGTTCACCTTTTTCATAATTTGGGAGTGGAGTTTTGAATGCTAGATGTGATTCATTCATTTTATGACCATCCACTATGATAGTTCCATTATTGATTAAATATTGAATACGGTGCTTCAATCTTTGACAATCATTGGTTTGGTGTCCTTTGTTTTGATGATAATTGCAAAAATGATTGTCATTCCACCAATTAGGTTTAACTTGAGGCTCATAATTTATTGCTTCTAGTAAGGTAATCAATTTGTTTGCAAGAAGAGTCTTCAAAGTTGATTCCAATGGTTCCCTAATGTTTGTGAATTACCTGTGAGGATTGGAGAAGAAAGACTTGGATTTACTGTTCTCTCGATTATTGTTATTTGGTACTTGACTTGATAATTTGAAGATTGGTTGTTTTTTGGTAGCATTGTTATTGTCATTTCCTCCATTGGTAACATTCCTATTCTTTGACCAAAATTGGGTTTGTCATTGTTATTGTTACCATTGTTGTTGTTGTTGTGATTGTTGTTATTGTTGTAATTTTTGTTGTAGGAACTGTTGTAGAGTTTTAAATCTCCTTTCTTTAGAACTGCATTCTCTATCTTTAGAAAATTTTCAATCATTTTAACAAAAGGAGGACATTACATTTTAAGATGGTAACTCATTTCCCTGGTAAGGTTATCAATGAATATATCCATTTTCTCTTGATCTGGTACAACTCTTGCATATCTATTGAACATTCATCTTCATCACTGTAAAAGGACCATGAAAGGTTCACCATTTTTTTGCTTAGTGTTGCATAGATCTAGCATTGTTATCTCATGCCTTATGTTGTAGGAATATTGTGAGATAAATCTATTCACAAGTTCTTCAAAAGATTTAATCCCAAATTGTAGTCTTGAAAACCATTTCATTGATTGTCCACTTAAGCTTCTAGCAAATGGATGCATTAAGTAAGTTTCATTGTGTGCAAACTCCACACTCATCATTCAAAATTCCCTAATGTGATCTTGAGGATCATATTTTCCATCATATCTATCATATTTAGGAATTTCACAATGTTGTGGGAATGGTATCATGTTTAAATTCTTATCAAAAGGATATGGACAGATGTCCTCCAATGAATATTTCTTAGAACTTGTTCCATTTTGCATATCCTATATTTGTTGTTGCAAGGTTTGCATCTGTTGAGTGAGAGTTAACAAAGGATTACCAACACGGGTTCTTCTTGTATCTTCATAAGTTCTTCTATCACTACACTCTCTTCTTATTTAATCTTGGTTCTTTGCATCCTCATGGTCTTTTCTTTTTGTATCTCCTCTTGTTTCCTCAAGGTTTACTTGATTTACATCCTCATTATTGTGATCATCAGTGTTTTGATTGTTACTTGTTCCTACATCTTGTTTCAAACCTTCTATATTAAAAGCTTGTGGCAATTTAGCTCCTGAATTTGCCAACATTAGGATTTACTTTACCTTTTGTTTTTCCAAAAAAAATTCCATTAGTTTTTCAAATTTATAATCTTGTTCAAGGTCTCTAATGGTGTTATTTACTGCTTCTTCATCAACATCTGCATATCCAAATTGATGAAACATTGGATTTTCCTCTTCCATTTGTTTTTTTTGTCTTCTAAATTTCTTGTGTTGAGCTCTAGTCCAAACTAGCATGTGATTGATTTGAACTTCACAAGTTTTTTATTTTCTAAATGCAACTCAAAAGGTAATCACTGATTTAGGAAGATAAGATTTGTTGATTTTACCACCGTTATTAGTGCATTGTGATAAGGCATCTTTTTGTTGAAAGGCATGTGCTTACAAAAGTTCTCTATCAAACTCCATTCTGTAACCACATAAATAGTGATGAAAATGATGTAGGAATGTTCTATGTTTTAGCAAGATTTTGTGATTGATGTATAAGAATTTCCTCTTCTTCAAGTTAGTCTTCCAACTTGGTTTTCCCTTTTTGAGGCAATATCTAAAAGTCATATAAGCATGTAATGATTTTCAAGTTTTTTGATTCCAATGTGAGTGCAATCTTGATTTTTATAAAACCTAGGTTCAAAGAGGAACTATATATCCAAGATAATGAACAAAGGATGATATGATCAAGTTTTGTGATAAAGGATTTGATATATCCTGATATGAAACTAATAATGATGTTGATTTGCACTTGAGATGGTTGAATCACTAACTTGTTGGTTGTTTTATGCTTATGGTATTTTTGGAAAAAAGCCTATTTGATTGATAAGTTAATTGTTTGACTAGCTTGAAGACTTGTGATTGTTGAAGACAAATCTATTCGAAAAAGGGTATCTAAAGCTGATGTTGAAATTTTGGTCTGATATGTGGAAGTGCTCACTGTTTCAAATGTGGGAAAACAAATGCTCTAACTTGCACAACAAATGCGTTGCTTTGTTGAATGGAAATGCTGCTCTGCACCATAAAAGTGTTAAATTAAGGCACAAAAGGGTTGTTTTAGTTGTAAAAGCATTGTTTTGTTGAGAAAATGCATGATTTTAAAGGTCAAAAGCATTGTACTATTGATAAAAAGTGTTTTTTTAACATGCAAAAGCATTGTTCTGAGTTGCAAAAGCACTCTTCTGCATTACAAAAGTATGATTCTTACTGTGTTTAAAGAATTTCTCAGTTTTCCAACAAGTGTTGGATCTTTACTCATTTCAGGATGATGATTTTTTAAAAAAGTTTTTGACCATTTTGAGAACATTTTGCAAACACAAAAGACACAATGTTTAGAAATGAAAGTACACAAGCAATCACTAGTCCTATGGTAGGCCAAGACAATAATTGTTGAATCTCACATAGGGTTTCCGCCAAGGCTACGCTTATTCAGAGCATATATTTAGGTGCTTTACTCCATTGGCTCCACCCTCAACACTCTCTTCTCTGGGGCAGCCAAGCACTAGTTTCCATGAAAACTCCCCATGACAAACTTCATATCTCTACTAAGAATCATATGTGTGTGAGCCGCTTTAGAGGTTCAACCTCGTACGCTAATAATTAGAAGGATTTTGGCTGCTAATACAAATGGTTTTTAGTAAGGGCTTTTGGTCATGTGGCCATACATGTGATGCTCTCCACTCTATAAATACATAAGGTTCACAGCCTATAGAGGTTACACTCCATAGGGTTTATGGGGAAACATAGTGTCGATATGAACTAATCAACACATGTTGTCAATGAATTTCTTCATAGACATGATTTATTTAAGAGTGGATTGGAAGGACTTGATATTAGCCCATTTCCACTTGGGCCATTTCCCTCTCACTAGCCCCCTTAAGGAAGCTCAAGAAGGCAGGCCCTCTAAAGGTAAAACATGAAAAATAAAAGGTCTAGATTTTTTATCACAGTATTAGGGTGAGAGAATACTTGCTTAATAATTTCAAACTAGCACACTAGACAATGGTTCTTTTACCCTTTAGATTACCTATTGCAACCACCTTACTGAAAACACACGATGAAAGTTGCATGTTATTCATTTACCTCTTATTTAAGCTAGGTGAAACATGTATGATTTTTTACTTCCCAGAGTACTCTTAGTTAAACTAAGTGAGGAAATGCATGAAAATTGCTCAAAATAAACCTTGCATGCACATAAGTCAGTAGTCACAAATGCACTATTCTACTACTTAATTGCATGATTTCAACCATAAAAGCGCTAACCTATTTAGCATATGTATTAACCAAAGCAGTAAAAGCGCTATCCTATTAAGTAAATGCATTTCTAGATTGCACATAAGCATGAATCTAACTTACAAATGTGTTAAATTGATTTCTACGAGAATAAGATAGGATATTAGAAGGATATGTGTGAGGCCTGGTCCCCACGGTGGGAGCCAAAAAAGTATCCACTTAAGTTTCACCTTAGAGATTAAACTTGCAAACTCATTAGTCTATCATGAAAATATAACTCAAGCTTCAACTAATGAAACAACATGAAATGAAAAAGAAAAAGAAATTGTTATACCTTCATGGATTATGTCTCATTGTGTTCTAACCCCATTGTTCTTGGTTGCAGATGATTTTTCTCTTAGATAAGCATTGGTAGCTTCCAAGATGGCAACTGTGGAATGGACTGATAATTGATATGATATGCAAATCTAAACTATGAAAATGATTTATGCTAAATTTCTCAAAACATCTAAAAATGCTAAGCACATGAACTCATGGATGCAAAGATAAAGACTCCTAGAATGACTGTAAGATTAGCTATTAGTTTCAAAAATGGCTTAGGAGACCTCTATTTAAATATTTTTGAGTGCACAAGCTTAGGTGGCAGAGATCAACGGTCAACTTCCTCCAAAGACATAGGAAGGTTGGAGAAAATATAGGAAGGTTGAGGAATGTGTGTACGTACACATTATTTGAAAAATAAAATGAATGTTGAAGATAAGGGTGCGGATGAGTTGGCAAAGAAGAAGTGATGTGTATATGAGGGGAGTTAGAAAAGGGAGATTAAATAATTAAGAAATTATTTAATTGAAAATACTATAAGATAGTCCATAGAAGAATAATTAAACATTAGATATTTAATTAATTGATTAGAATAAAAGCTAAATGAATTAATTAATAAAATGTCTCAATTAAATTAATTAATATTTTCAAATTAACTATTTAATAGAAGAATAATTATTTAATAAATAGTAAATATTTATTTAATTGTTCATATCCAATTTTATGTGTATACAAAAGTATTGAAATTAGAGATGTTAGATTGAGAGGGAGGAATAACATTGTTAAATGAAGGAAGACATTGAGAATAAGGAGGTGGGACATTTGGTAGGTAGATATTAGAGAAGATTGGGTAACAAATGGAAGACTCATAGGAGGAATGAAGGAATTGTGATTGAAGGATTTTCCCCCTTGAATAACATTTATAGGTGGTGTAGGTGATTGGCTAACAAGGGGAACACTCATGGTAGGAGGAATGAAAGAAGAGGGATTTCCCCCATGACTAACACTTGTGGGTATGATATTTTGTGTAGAGGTAGCCATGATGTTTGATGTGCAGGTCGCAATACTAGTCATAGGAGTTATCAAATTAATGGAATTATTAACTTGACTAGCAGGTTGTGTAAAATGTGATAGTATGATAAAATAATAAGTATCCAGTAAAATATTGAGAGGGGGGTGAATCTGTATATTGAAAAACTGATACAAAGTTCCCAAACTCAAACTTAGTCAAACAAAGTAAACATGTCTCAGTCAAGATCAATATTCATAAGAATGCTTGACATCAACCGGTTTAATTGTTATGACAACTTTAACAGTAAACAACTTCAATCTTGTGAACATCAACAAAGCTTAATAATAACTCAACATTTCAATCTCTCAATGCTTCTACTTAACATGTCTTATCAGAAATTAACCAAATCAACAAATAAGATCACAACCATAAAAGCATTCACCACTTGACACAAATGTTTATACGTGGAAAACCCAAATATGTAAAAACCACGGTGAGATGAGACTCACAAGGATAGCTATTTGAACTCTTTTGAAGTTTGCCTTGTTAGGAGTCAAGCCTATTAAAGCTTTACAATAAGTCATGTTAAGAACTAATTCCGGTTAGGAATCACCTGATTAAGGGATTTACAAATATGCCTTGATTAAAAGCACAATACCCTGTTAGGAGTAACCTCCCTGTAGGATTTAAGAATCCAAGCTAATGGACCACCTTGTTAGAGGATTTAATGAGTAACCAAGCTTGTTAGAGCTTACCTTGTTAAGGGATTTTACTTCTACTATAATTGTTAGAAAACAATAGGTTTTCTTGATTTGTCAGAGTAGTACTATATTTGCTTGATCAAATCCTTCTAAGCTTCAATCTACCTTCACTCAAAGTGAAGATCCATTCACTAGTTGAGCAACTGCACACTCAACAAGTTTTCTACCAATCTTGCCAACAACCTTTACAACAACTTCGTCGACCTTAAATAGAAATCAATCAGGTTGGTAACACAACAAAAACCTAATTCTCATCATCGAGATTACAAACAAGTCATTATAATCTTGACCATTAGAAATCATGACAATCTCTTCACATTCTTCAAGAAAATTCTAATTGCTCCATGATCACCATTTCATAGGACTTTGTAACTCATCACACACTATGCATTAAATGCCATCCACTTTGCTCCTTTCCTATACAATAACAAATGTGCCAAAACAATTTGAACATATCCTCATTCAATGATCACACATGTCTCCATCATTACTGCTTATCAGATAATAAACCATCAAACTTGATCAGTTAGGGTTTAATAACTGATAGGGTTTATAGGTTACAATGCATAGAAAGGTTTAACCCTTTACACCGGTTCACTGGTTTATCTCACAAACGTAACATACAGGTTTACAACATTTTCCACTAAGCTCTCTTTACCGGTTACTAGCCAATATCAAAAACAACAATATCAGCAATAACATGAATACCATTACCGGTCCAATTAAGATCAATGACAACATATCATTAATGCAATCTCTATCCAAAATATCAACAAAATAGAGGGCTTCAACGCAACTCTTCATGGGCATAATATTAGAATCAACAATATGAGAAATACCATGCAAGATATCGACACCATGTTTATCACTTTGAATAATTCTTTTTAATCCTTCAATCACTAGGAGAGATTCATTTTCCGCATATTCTTGACTCATCCATTGTTGAAGATTGCCAAATTGTTTATCCATCTTCGCTAATTGGTCAATGGATACCCTAGTTAGTGATTCCTCCTCATCATAAGAATTATCAAGAGGATAAATAGGGACATCTGTAAAATTATCTAAGAACCACCAATATCCTCATTGAAAAAGCTAGCCAAATTAAGCTCCATCTCCTAAATAATTAAACCTTGGGAAGCCTTTGTTGGATTTGTTTATTGTCATTTCTACTACAAGGATATGTTCTTGTTAATGATGTCAACATATTCTGGTTAGTTTGGAAAGAGTTTCTAATCCGGTTTTGAAGTTTGGTTTTGCTAATCAATGTTTTGTGGAATCTGCTATTTCCTCTGGTATATTTCAGTGTGATCAGATCTTGTGCTGAGACTTTGGGATATTGATTGGGATGATATTGTGTATCTTCATTTCAGATGGTTCATGTTTTTGTTCTCTTCATGATATCTTTCTTCATGACAGTTGCTAATTGGTTGTGTTCTTGAGCTTTGAGATGTTGATCGATGAAGATTTGAAAAATGGTGTTGTTGCAACTATTTTGGAGGGTTATAATGTGTTTATTGGTGTTTCCTAGTCGTGTCCTATTTGTTTTGGTGATCCGCATTGATCTTTGTGTGAGTTTTTGGTGATTTCTATGAACCAGTGATGATTTTTCATGTTATGTGGTATTTTCGGTGGATGTGATCATTTGGAAATTTTAATTAGGTCCATGTTATGTAATATAAATCATTATATTGGTCTAGTGATTGATATTTGTATCGTGTAATGTAATTTTTATAATTATGAGTTGAGGGTTAGGGTTTAGCCGATCTTGTTATCAAGGTTGATGATTTGTATTTATAGGTGAGATACTTATGTAATTTAGGTGTCGATATTATGTCTGCATTATTAGAGAGAGGTGATTGTGAGAACAAGAGACTTATCATTTAGTGTAGTGTTGAGGTGAGGTTGGTGTTACAGAGCAGACATTTGTGTTGAACTAGAGCTATCATCAAGAATTTGTAGATGCTATCATTGCATTTCATTTCTTCTGGATTGTAGTCTCAATCATATTATAAGTTAGTGAGACTTCCCTGAGGGTTATAGCCTTTCGGGAAAATATGTTTTGAGAAGTGAGCTCTAGGCAGTGTACCTAAATGCATGTGCATTCCTCATTGTAATATTTTCACATACTACTATAGAGTATTTATTAGCCATTTGGAGGAATTGATTATGTGTTGCATTGATGTTTTGTCATTGATGTCAACACTAGTTATTTTAGATGCTTTATCGACACCCTTCTGGTCGTGGTAGGTTATTTGGTTTCTGGTTGGATTAGATCTGGTATGCTCCGATATGTTTGAGTTATGGAATTGGCTTATTCATGCTACTCAGATTCACATTCAGTTAGTTGGTTTTGATTTGGTGATCGGATGCTATCATGTTTTACTAGTAAGCTTGGTTTGTTGTTCTAGCGAGGGTTTCACTGACAGATCTTTGTTGAAGATCTTTGATGATATGCATAAGTGGTATCGGTGTGGCATCTAGTGGAGATTCAGGATGTTGATGGTGATCATGTTTGAGACTTGGTTGATTGGGATCATTTCTTTAGTGTGTGTGGACCTAAATTGGGTCCCAGTTTATCTAGGTTATGGACCGACTTAATGTAACATGTGGATTGGACCTCTTGATGTGTTTTCAAGATGTCTTATGGGTTGGATATTATTTGTTTGGTCTTTGACTGACATGTTTTGTAATTTATGTAATTGTTTTATTGTCTAATGGTCAACCTGATTGTTCATGGTCGAGGATTTGTATATATATGATGTAAGATCTCATTGTAGATCATATGGGAATGGGATATGTGAGGATGCAGTGAGCTAATAATGTAATAATCATTTAGGTAGAGGATTTGGTTGATCATTGGTGATCGAGTTGGGTTTATGTAAGAGAATTTAGTACTCTAGTATTGAGATTAATCGAAACTATATCCAGGCATAGGAGATGTTATCTTTGCAATTCATTTTTTCTTTCAGATTGTAGTCTAGATTTCTATGTAACCAGTGAGACTCCTTTTATGATGAGCAGTGCGCTCTAGGTTGTTGGCCTTCCTACAAGTGCAGGCCCCTCAATTGTAATTAACATACTTACTAAAAAAGTATTATCTTACTATGGGTAGGCTTCCCACCATGGTTTTTCCCTTTACTAGGTTTTCCATGTACAAATCTTGGTGTCATGTGGATGGTATTTATTCTCTGATTGTTGTTAATTTTATCTTTTATTTTGGTATTTGGTTTATGCATTTCGGTATTGATCTTTTGGGTTATGGTATTAAATTTTTAATTACTTAAGGCTCCAGTAATCTGAGACAACTGATTGACCCCGCCCCCCCCCCCTCTCAGTTGTCTTCTGGTTATTTGAACTATCTAACAATTGGTTGAAAGCTATGGAAGAAGAATTAGATCAGATAGAGAAGAATAACACATGGACTTTAGTTCTCTGGCCTAAAAATAAGAATATTATTGGAACTAAATGGGTTTTTAGGAATAAACTGAATGAAGATGGTCAAGTTGTAAGGAATAAAGATAGATTGGTTTGCAAAGGATATTCTCAGAAGGAAGGAACTGATTATGGTGAAACTTTTGCACCTATAGCTAGGATTGAAGTTGTAAGATTAATTCTTGCCTATGCTGCACATAAGAGCTACAAGGTTTGTTAGATGGATGTTAAGTGTGCCTTTTTGAATGGGGACCTTGATGAGGAAGTTTATATTGAGCAACTTGATGGTTTTTCACTTTTAGATGATAAAAACATGGTTTGCAGGTTAAGAAAAGATTTATATGGATTGAAACAAGAACCTAGATCTTGCCATGCAAGCTTAGATAAATATCTTTTGAAGCTTGGTTTCACTAAAGGTAATGCTAATAGTAATCTATATTATAAGGTCATTAATGATGATATACTGATTATGGAGGTTTTTGTTGATGACATCATTTTTGGAGGTGAAGATAAGTTGTGCATGGAATTTACTAAAAATATGGAGAAAGAATTTGAAATGTCTATGATTGGGGAAATGCAATTTTTCTTAGGTTTGCAGATAACTCAAGCTGATAAAGGTATTTTCATCTGTCAAACTAAGTATGCTAGGGAATTGATGAAGAAATTTGGCATCGAAGATTCTAAACCAAGAAGTAATCCTATGGTTACAAGTGAGAAAATGACAACAAAAGATGTTTCTAAACTGGTAAATCCTACAAGATACAAGTCTATGATTGGAGGTATGCTATATTTGACTCAGACTAGGCTTGACACAATGAATGTTGTTTGTATTGCATCAAGATATCAGAGTGATCCTAGAGAAAATCATGAGAGTGCGATGAAAAGAATTTTTAGATACTTGCAAGGTACATCTGAATATCATTTATGGTACCCTAAGGATGATGAATTTACTTTATACCCATTTGGAACCTCCAAGATATATTGAAAAATGGGACTTAGGTTTTGAGTTTGACTGGGTTAACCCACCTAGGGCCAATTAAGCCTATTAGGCCTACCAATTAGAGAATTGGACATAAAAATTCACTAGTCAAAATGGAACTTGAAGGAGGCTTGGTCTAGGGTCTGTACATCATCAAGGATACACAAGGTGCCAACCTTTTACTCCCACACATCTTCTAGTCACCGCTATCTTCAGTTTCTCCCTCAACAGGCTTGCCACATCCCTTATGCCAAGCCTAGGGAATCATGCTAAAGAATAGAGATTCTACTCCAAACTTCACAAGAACTACCAAATAATCTATGTAATAACCCATTCTAACATTACACAAAGGCTCAACAAGTTCCCATGGTGGAATGTTAGAATTTGAACCTATTTGCATCCAAACCCTGATTTTAAGGGTTTCTCAGACCTGTTAGACTTCCAAGTGATGGGTCTCCCATATTATTACACTTCAATCCTTCTAAAAAAAATCCAAAGTGAAGGTAAGTCACTAGCCTATCCAACCATGAACTCTGATTAGTGATGCCAATCCATACCTGACCGTACAAGTGTAGAAAATAGTCAATTTGTAGGAAAGACACAAGAATGCAATAAAAGAAAAATCTCCAAATTATTTCAGAATCTCCAAAATTACATTCTCTATCAGTTTTAGAGGTTTAAAAAATTCCTTGGAACCTCTTCAACTAATTACAATGACCATGCATAACCAACTAGTCGGTGGAAGCAACAATTTGCAAAAATTGTCAAAGTTGCACTTAGCAACTTTTTAGCAACAATTACAAAGTTGACACATTTGTGACTCCATGTAACTTCAATATTCAGAACACAACCTAAGAGACCCTAAAATAGAAATATTGCACCCTTGGAAGGCCTTTGATCAGTTTTGACCACCCTGGAGCCTAAAGGGCTTATTACAACAAAGATGACCTCATAGAAATTGTAACTCAACATAAGTAAAGGGCCTTCAAGGACTTATTACAAACACATTCAAAACATCCCAAAAAACAAGAAAAGATAAAGAGATTGATCCTTGGGAACTGGACCATTTCTTTAGCATGTGTGGTTCTAAATTGGGTCTCAGTTTATCTAGGTTATGGACCAGCTTAATGTAACATGTGGATTAAAACTCTCGATGTGTTTCTAGGATGTCTTATGGGTTGGATATTATTTGTTTGGTCTTTGTCTGACTTCTTTTGTAATTATGTAATTTTTTTATTGTCTGGTGGTCAACCTGATTGTTTATAGTTGAGGGTTTGTATATATATGATGTAAGATCTCATTGTAGATCATATGTGAATGGGATATGTGAGGATGTAATGCATGAATAATGTAATAATTATTTAGGCAGAGGATTTGGTCAATCATTGGTGATCGAGTTGGATTTATGTAAGAGGATTTAGTCCTTTGGTATTCAGCTTAACCGGAACTGTACTCTGGCATAGGAGATGCTATCTTTACAGTTCATTCTTTCTTTCAGATTATAGTCTGGATTTCTATATAGTCAATGAGACTCCTTTTGTGATGAGAATTATGCTCTAAGCTATTGGCCTTCTTGCAAGTCGAGGCCCCTCAATTGTAATTCACATACTTACTGTAGAAGTATTATCTAACTATGGGTAGGCTTCCCACCATGGTTTTTCCCTTAACTGGGTTTTTCACATTCAAATCTTGGTGTCATGTGGATGGTATTTATTCTTTGATTGTTGTTTATGCTTAATTGGTTTATTTGCTATTTTGATATTTGGTTTATGCATTTTGGTATTGATCTTTTGGGTTCTGGTATTAAAGTTTTAATTGCTTAAGGTTTTGGTAATCTGAGACAATTTATTCACCACCCCTATCTTAGTTGTCTTTTGGTTATTTGAACTGACTAACAATATCATCTTATTGTGGGTAAGTTCCCACTATGTTTTTTCCCTTAACTGGGTTTTTCACGTCAAAATCTTAGTGTTGTGTGTTGTGTTGTTAATTTTCTTATTTGATTCATTGCTACAGTTTATCAGTTTATGGTTTGAATTTTAATCTACTTTGATCTGGGAAGATTGATTCACCCTCCCCCCTCTTAGTCTTCCTTCTTGATTTCTGCTAACAATTGGTATCGGAGCTAGATCCTCTGGTAGAAGCTTAATCGTTTGAGGAGATCTGAGATGGTAGCTCAAGGTATTCTTTTCAAGAAGGATAGTTTGAGGTTTGATGGAAGTAACTATACTATATGGAAGAGCCAGATGGAGGTGCATTTGAAATGTCTTGGAGAAGATTATTGGAAGATTAATAAGAATGTCTGTTGTTCCTTAGAATGGACCATCCACTCCTAATGAGGTTAAGGAAGCAGAATATAACATTAGAGTGAAGGAAGCATTGCTTAATGCCCTGACTGATTTTGGAATGACAAATGTTATGGGACCTTAGACCACACATGAGATCTAGGAGAAGCTTGAGATCCTATATGAAGGTCATAGCCAAGTGAAATTTTATAATTTGTAGAGCTTGAAGGGAAAATATGAGATATTGAAGATGGGAGATGATGAGAACATACATTCATACATGACTAAAGTGAATGAACTTGTCCTTGATATTAGGAATGTCGGTGGAAAGATGGAGGAAGATGACATTTTTGCTAAAGTGCTGAGATCTTTGCTACTTGCTTATAAACATAAGGTTGCTACTATTGATGAGATCAAGAGTGTGACTACAGTGACAATAGATTTGTTGGTTGGAAAACTTGCTGCATTTGAGCTAAGTAAATTTGGAGAATCACATGGAAAGTCTAAGACTGCATTTAAAGCATCAACATCAGTATTCGGTAAGTAGAAGTATGATCTTGATGAGTGCAGGATATCCAGATATGAAATAGAAAGAAGATAGATAGAAGAGAAATAAAAAGAGCTTGATGAGATTGAAGCACTAATTGCTCAGATATTTCCTAAAGGTGTCGGTAAGTATGATGGAAATTTACCCTTGAAATGTTTTTCTTGTAATAAGATAGGACATTTTGCTTCTAGACATCCAGAGAGAATGGCTAAGTTTGATAAGTATGATATGAATGATAGATATGATAAGCATGAAAAGTATGATAAGCCTTACAAGTCTAACTCGAAGTTTAGGAACTAGAAGAACTATTATTATACTGCAGATGAAGGTGTTATAGATGATGAATCAGAAGGAGATGAAGTTGTGTTTATTTCCATTAAAGAAGATAGACCTATGCCTAGTAATTCCACAAGCTGTCCTATTGAGGAGAAAGCTTTGGCTGCTAAGGTAGAAGAAAAGGGTGTATGGGGGATTAAAAGTGGTTGTTCACATCATATGATTGGTGACAAAAGAAAATTTATAAGCCCATGGGAGAGGTTCTATTTCTTTTGATGGTAAGCATAACATTGATGATGTCTTGTATGTTGAAGGTTTGAAGCATAATCTTTTGAGTTTTGGACAAAGGGTTGATAAGGGTTATGATCTACAATTCAAGGATGGTAAATGCAAGATCTTGAATACCTCTGGTATAGAGATTTCATCTAGGATTAAGACTAAAGGTAACATTTTTCATTTGAATGCTGGTGAGAAAATTTGTTTGATTGCTAAGATAGATGAGCGTTGGTTGTAGCATAGAAGGATGCATCATGTAAACTTTGATTCATTGATTAAGATCAGTTCTACAAAAGTTTTTAGAGATCTACCTCATATTGTTAAACTTATTAATCCGATATGTAAGGACTATCAGTTCGGTAAGAAAACAATGATTTATTTCAAGAGAAAACCTTATACATCTGATGGATTGCTAGATCCTATGCATATTGACCTATGTGGACCTACAAATGTTAGAAGTGTGTAGGGTGATAGATACTTTATGCTACTAATTGATTATTATTCTAGAATGATGTGGGTTGTCTTTTTGAAGGAAAATCAAAAGAATTTGATAAATTTAAGATATTCAAAGATAAAGTGGAAAATGAGTCTAGATTGAAATTGAAGTGCCCGAGATCTGATAGAGGTGGAGAATTCTATTTCGGTGAATTCAATTAATTCTGTGAAATGCATGGAATTGAAAGATAGATATCTTCTCCTAGGACTCCATAGTAGAATGGGATTGTTGAGAGGAAGAATCATACTACTTTGGATGCTGCAAGAACCATGTTGATTAAAGCAAATGTTCTAAACATATACTCGAGAGAATATATTGGCACTGCAGTTTATATACTCAACAATGTTCATATCAAAGGTGATACTGGTAAGACCCCTTATGAGCTTTGGTTTGTCATATTCCTACTATGAAATATTTCAAAGTTTTTGGTAGAAAATGTTATATTAAGAAAGATGAGGATCTTGGAAAGTTTGATGCTAGAAATGAAGGTATCTTTTTGGGATATTCCACAAAGAGTAAAGCTTACCGGTGCTATAACAAGAGTTCGAGAAAGATAGTTGAGAGTGCAAATGTGATGGTGGATGGGAACCTTTGGAAGGATATCAAAGCTTATGATAATGGTCAAAATGTTGTTTAACTCCTATTCAGCTTGAAGATCCTAATAATAATGATCTAGTAGAAACTGTTAATCTAGATGTTGTTGCTATTGGTGATGATGTGTAGGAACCTGAGGATCATAACAAATAGAAGAATTTGAGGTATATTAGACTAAATCAATTTGAGAATTAGATTATTGGTGATAAGAATAAAGGTGTGATGACTAGAAGAAGGTTAGCTGCAGAAGAAGTATGCCTGATTTCTAAAGTTGAACCTAAAGATGTTGTTTAGCCTGTAAAGATGAAAAATGGATAAGATCCATGGAAGAAGAGTTGGATCAATTTGAAAAGAACAATGCTTGGCAACGTGTTCTTAGACTTAAGGATTGTTGGTATTATGGATGTGTTGCATTAGTTTTGTCATTGATGTCAACATTTATCCTTTCGGAGATCTTTGGTTATGTTGAACCAGCACATTTTGTTTACCAGCATGTTCAGTGACTTATGCATAGTCACTGGTATATTGTTCACCGACAGGTTATATGGTTCACCGACATGGTTGATGACATGTTATCATCTAGAGATCACTTGATTATGTCAAAGGCATGGTTTGGATACTTGGTTTTGGTATTTTGGTTATTGGTCTAATCGGGTTGACATATTTACTGTTACCAACAAATTGGTCTAGGTTATGGACCGGTATGCATTATCTATTCCAGATCAACATAACACATTATGGAGATGATTTTTTGATTGGATATTATTGTAAATATATTAAGTTGACATTATGTATTGCATCTTGACTTATTTGTAATTGATTTTATTGTAATATTATTAATGAGATGACCTACACATTTGGTCTTAGGTTTTGTATATATGTAAGATCTCAATTGATGAGATAAAGGATATATGGTATGTAAGGTTATGGTATTGTAACATGGTATGTGCGAATATTGAAGATCATATGAGCAGACCATAGAGAAGATTCAAGGAATGTTTGAAGGTGATTATCAAGGCTTAATCGGTACTGAATCTAGCATTGTAGATGCTATTTTGAGTAGTACATTATTCTAGGATTTAACCATCCTACTGTAGTCATTGCGACTCCCATTTGAGCAATGTTCTCTAGGCGGTTGGCCTTTCTACATGTGCAAACCCCATTTGTATACGGATTCTTTTAGGAGTAGTATCATATGATTCTAGGTAAGGTTCCCACTATGGGTTTTCCCCTTACAGGGTTTCCACATTAAAATATCTATGTTATGTGTTGTGGATGTTGTTTCTCTCTTTGTTTCATGCATTGTCACCGATATTGATATTAAATTTTAATCTATTAACCCACATTAAGTTTGGTTTACCAGTATTAAGTATCAAGTTTGATTAAGTTATATTTGGGTTGAAATTAATAGACAACTGATTCACCGCCCCTCTCAATTTCCTTCTGGGTCCTAACAATTGGTATCAGAGCTAAATCCTCTTTTTGTGGAAGCCTAATAGCTTGAGGAGATCCTATGGCAACAAACATTTTTAGGAAGGAAAGTCTGAAACTTGATGGAACTAACTATATTATATGGAAGATCAGAATGGAGACACATCTGAATTGCATTGGAAGAGACATACAGGAAGTTACAAAGAATGGTTATGTTGGTCCTACACTGAATCAACCTAATCCACCAACATTGGGTAAAGATCAAGAAAATGATTGCAAAGCAAGAGAAGCACTTTTGAGGGCATTATCAGATCAATAAATCATGGGATTATCAAACTGATCCACTGCTAAATCTATTTGGGATAAATTGGAGAGACTGAATGAAGGAGATATCACTGTCAAAATTGTAAAACTAAAATGTTTCCAGGCCAGGTATGAAAATTTGAAAATGGAAGAAGATGAAAGAATTTCTGCTTTTATGGAAAGAGATAATGAAATAGTTTTAGGAATATAATATTGTGGAGCATCCTTAAGTGAAGATGAAATTGTTTCTAAAGTTTTAAGAGTATTGCCATTGACATACAAAATGAAAGTAACTGCTATTAATGAGTTGAGAATAATGCCTAATACATCAATATCTAGAGATACCTTGGTTGGAAAACTTTTAGCATTTGAGCTTGAGGAATTTGGTCTTGTTGCTACAATTAAGATAGATTTAGCCTTCAAAGCATCATCATCTACAACATCATCATCATCATCAAAAAAATATGATTGGAAAGCACTTTATGCAAGAGATCTTGATGATATCAGAAGGGAAAATGAAGAACTGGAAGAACTTGAAGCACTATTTGCAAGGAAAATGCCTAAAGGTCCAGTTGGAAGTAAGTATGAAGGTAAAACACCATTTTAATGTTTCAATTGCAATAAAGTTGGTCATATGGCATCTAGATGTCCTGACAGACATGCAAGATTGAGGGAGGAAGCAAAAAGAACATATAATCCTAACCCTGAATATCATAGATATAGATTTAAGAAGAATACAGATAAATCTTGTTACTATGCTGATGAAGGAGTTATTGTTGATTCTGATGAAGAACTGATAGATAATGGATGGGATTTTGTTGCAATAAAAGAAGATCAACTAGCACCTACTATTCCACCAGTAGGGTAGGCCCTAACAACTAAAATTCAAGAAAAGGATGAATGGATCATAGATTCTCAATGTTCACATCATATGACTAGTGATAAAAGTAAATTCTTATCTTTTTAGGAATATAGTGGAGGTCTAGTAAGATTTGGCAATGATAAATTTTGTTTGATCAAAGGAAAAGGCACTATATCTTTGGATGGTAAGCACAATACTGACAATGTTTATTATGTTGAAGTTTTGAAGCATAATCTTTTGAGTGTTGGTCAATTAGTTAAAAAAGGATTTCAGTTACAGTTCAAGAATGGTAAATGCAAAATCATGAACAAAACTAGATTGGTTAAGTAGTATCTTTCATTTGAACAACAATGATAAGACATGCTTGATTGCACATATTGATGAAATTTGGTTATGGCATAAGAGACTTTGTCATGTAAATTTTGATTGCATTGTAAAGATCAGTTCAACTAAGGCAGTAAGGGATTTACCTAAGATTGTGAAACCTCATAATCCGGTATGTAAAGAATGTCAAATGAGAAAGCAAGTTAGAATAACTTTTAAGAGTATTTCTAAGAAATCCAATTATGTTCTTGATTTAATCCATACTAACTTGTGTGGTCCGAAAAGAACAAGAAGTCTATAGGGAGATAGATACTTTATGCTAATTATTGATGATTATTCTAGAATGTGTTGGGTTACTTTTCTCAGGGAGAAATCAAAAGCTTTTGGAAAATTCAAACTATTCAAGGCAATGGTAGAGAATGAAACCGGTAAGAAAATCAAATGTTTGAGATCAGATCAAGGAGGTGAATTTATATCTAAGGAATTTAATACATTTTGTGAAGTGAATGGAATCAAAAGACAACTATCAATGCCCTGGACACCTCAATAGAATGGAATTGTGGAAAGGAAAAACATAACTATTCTAGAAGCAGCTAGATGCATGATATTGGAAGCAAATCTACCTCATGTGTATTGGAGAGAAGCAGTGAATACAACAGTTTACACTTTTAACAGAGTTCACATCAACGGTGAAACCGATAAGATCCCTTATGAACTATGCTTTGGAAATAATCCTACTCTTAAATACTTCAAATTTTTTTGAAGCAAATGCTATAGTAGGAGAGATGAGTATATTGGTAAATTTTAACCTAGAAGTGATGAAGGATTATTTCTTGGTTATTCATCTAAGAGAAAAGCATATAGATGTTTTAACAAAAGATTGGAAAAAATCATTGAGAGTGCAAATGTGAAGATAGATGAACAATTTAGAAGAAATTCAAGGTCTATAGATTCTTAACCGACAGTTGAGCTGATCATAAATGAACCTATACATAGTGCACCAGTATAGAGTGTGGATCTAGTCACACCAGCATCATCAGAGAATTCCACAATGACTGAAGAACAACAACATGTGAATAGACAACTGATTCAAACTGCCCAAAGGTATGCTAGATTAGTTGAGGAAGAGCAACCCAAATCCACAATCCCTTGCTTCTCTACACTTAGCCCAAATTCCTAAAACCAAATCTATCTTTTTTTAAAAAAATTCTTGTCTCCAAAAATGGAGAGTGGGTGATTTCCTATAAAATCTCCCATTCTTGCCTAAAAAAACCTCAGTGAGAGTTCTCACAGGTTTCTAAAACTAAAAAAGGAAAAGTCAAAAAAAAGATCAAAAGGGATCTCTCATCAAAAAGGAAAGTTAACAACTTAGATGATGCTTCTAATTTTTTTTCAATTTTCGCTCAACTTAGGAAACCCACTTTTTAGGGTGTCTAAATGGTCACATGGGAGTTGAAACATGCCTAAAATTACTCCTAACCCTTAGGTATACCTTATGGGCTTTAGGAAACACTCTTAAATTACCCCTAGGTGTCCATTAAACCCCTTTTAAACCCCTCTGAAGTTAATTTTCGGGTCAAACTTAAGTTGACCACCCCAAATATTCTCTTCCCAAGGCAATTATGGAATCACATTAAATTAATTGAAAAAGCTATGGTTAAACAACTCCCTCCAAGAAACAATTAAAAAAAAAAAACCAAAACATAAATCAACGCATGTGTCAAGTGACACAATAAAAATACTTTTACAAAATTATGCATGAAATCTTGTCTCTTGTTGGATTTACACAAATAAATAAATTCAATCTAACACACATGCAACATCCACTTTTACAAATAAAATACTATACAAACGGGGTGTTGTCTCTCCAAATAGACAAACCTTGGTTTTACGTATGTACATAGGTCTAGGTTTGGTTCTCCATAATATTTCCATGGTCACATGGATAATTTTCCCTGCGCATGTCAATTACACATTAGTACTTCCAAATAACTTCATATAACATTTAAACACATGAATAAGAATACACGTCAAACACTCTGCATACCATATACATTTAAACAAAACAATACATCTTACATCCAAATAAATCTACATATGCAGTTATCATAATCCTCGTAATTTTAAATCCATACATAAAACATACATCCTATTTCTATCATCATAGTGAAGTCCTGCAAATCCAATAATGACATATATCACCTCAAAGTAATCCTATTATGGAATCATATACAGTTCTATATCATAATGCATATAAATGAAGCATCAACATACATCAATGTTATCCAAATCCTGGAATCTTATAAGTTCTAAATGCGTAATGCATAAAAATGTACACCTCAAGGTGAAATGATTCTGTAACTTGTTTCAATTACTTTTCTCACCAATCTATCTATCTAACATAGCCCATCCTATTGAATTATAGCATTTATTAGTAGGGTCAAACATGGTCAACTAAGTTAGTCAAAGCTTGGTTAGGGAGGGCCTTACAAAATAATACTAAAACTCATGCACTAAAGGGGGGAAATTAATTTTTGAATTTTGAAATCTAAGTTGAATAATGCAAAGTTCTAGAAAGAAATGATGCAATCTCCTAAGAGATTGAAAATGAAAATTATCCACAACAAATTGAATTTTAAAATTAGTGCCTAATGAATATAACCTCTTAATTTGAAAAGTGAAATTTGAAAGGAGGGAAAATTTAAATTTAAAAATAAGGGTTGTCAAAAACTAACCTCTTAATTTTGAAATTTTGGAATTAATTTTAAAATTAGGGTGTATGTAATTAACCACTTAATTTTAAAATTTAAATTGAAAATTGAAATGTTAAATTTAGATTTGATTTCGACCTTAGGGTGACCTAAAATCAATAAAATTTCACAAATATCTAGATTTGAACAATAAAATATAGTCAAAATAGGCTCCTGAAATTTTGAGAAAAAGTTCGGGACCAGGTAGCCCCCTCTTGATTTGACCAAATTTTTGCCAAATTTTCGGGGAAGCTAGATATTGTGATTTTAATGCGAATTCTAGAAGGATATGGAAATTGGAGTTGTCTAGATATGCAAAATCAAGCCTTGAAGGTCCAAATAGGACATACTTAGGATATGTAATGAGATGATTTGTTGAAGGAAGGAAGCAGAAAAGGGCACGCTTAAGGTTAAGGGCCAACTTTTATGAGCTTTATATTTAATAAAATTGATTAAATGCTTAAATTAAAATTGAAAATTGCACAAGATTAATTTAAATTAAAAAATGAGGGTTTGTTGCATAAACCGCTTAATTTTAAAAATTTAAATTTTGATAATTTGAATGTTGTAAGGTGGGAATGTGAATTTTGAATTTGAAGAAATAACCCAAATCTGAAAATTAATTCAACATCAACACAATCCACAAGTTCAATTTTAAAATTAAAAACTAGGGTTTTTTTATTTAACCACTTAATTTTTGAAATTTTGTTGAAAATTGAACATTTAAATAAAAAATTGAATTGTAAAAATTAGAGTTCTTAGATCTGAAACAATTAATCCAATTTAGACAAATCACAAGATCAAATTTGAATCTAAAAATTAGGGTTTTTTTTTGTGAATTTAACCTTTAAATTTTTTAAAATCGCAAGAAAATTAAACTTGTAATTGAAAATTTGAATTGTAAAATGCATAACACTCAGATTTTAATATGAAAATCAAAAGTAAGGATAATTCACGTCATGTTCACCAAAATGTAAAGTGGAAAATTTTGAGCTTAGCAAATTCACCACATGGAATGGAGAAATTGCTAAGTCAATTTTCACTTGGAGGACATTACATTAAAAAGAGGGGAAAATCCACTAGATTCGATCACTAATTTGAGAAGGACTAAATACTAAGTAGCTTGGTTGAATGTGGAATGTGTTTGATGCTCTTTTGTAAGTTGACTAGTTGAATTAAGATTGAATGCAAGGAATGAAGCCAAATATGAGGAAACAATGAGTTGTAAAGTCAAGATTTTTTTGTGCACCTAAATCTGAGAAGTATGAGATGATTCAAAGCTACTCTGTGAAAACTGTAAAAAGTAGCAAGGATTGTGTGCAGGGACCAGGGTGCCCCCTCTTGGTCCTCCAAGATTTTTGATCGCTGAAAAGGGTTTTTCCATCTCTATGTCTAAAGTTTATCTCAAGAGTTACAACTGTGTACCTATTTTTTTACACACAAAAGAAAAGGGAAATGCGTTGGGAATAGGGGCTTGCCTTTAGGTCAAACCCTAGTTTTGGAATTAACTAGGTGGTTGAAATAATGAAGTTGAAATGACTAAAAGTAGAAATCCTCCTCTTTGAAGGGATGTTGAATTGACTAAACATGAAATGATTATAGCTCCTTGTGAAGTTTTTCTTGTCTCCACATGAAATTAGGACTTCATGAATTATAATGATGATCTCCTCTTCAATGCTTGAAATATTGACTCTATTATTGCTCCAAAGATTGAAGGAAGACTGAAAATGCTTAATTTCTCTTGAATGCTTGAATGCTTGATCTCTTTGATGCTTCAAGACCTCTTGTGGATGCATGATATCTTGTTAGGATTCCCACAAATACTGAGAGGGGAGGGGGGGTGAATCAGTATCTAACCGGTAATAAGATTTTCTTAACTTAAAACATGTAGAGCATATTAATATTGTGTACCAGTAAACAGAAAGTAATGCAATAAATAGAAATAAAAACAACCACATGAAAAACAAACCATAACACAATATTTTAACAAGGAAACCCGGTGTGGGAAAAACCTCGGTGGGATTTGTGACCCACAATATTCACTTATTGGCCAATAAGAGAATATTACTGCTACAAGAGGGACCTGCACATGCAGGAAGGCCAAGTGCCTAGAGCTCATTGCTCAATTACAAAATGGGAAGTCTCGCTGACTTACAAAATGGATTATATAAATCCAATGTCTTGTACTGCTTCAAAATAGCATCTATAATGTCAGATCTAGTACCGGTTTCTGCTCTGCTTCTTACATAAACCCTTAACCTATAATTCACATAATAGGTTAGCCTTATTTCGCCTAATTACATTCCTCTATCTATTACCAAACGTTCTACAATGATCTCTTATATATATGAGTCATTTTACAATGTTGCCAAGTTAGCTTAAAATGATTTTACAATAATAAACAAAATATATTACAACAAAAATCCTGTCAGCTTCTGTGGCGGTATGCTTGCTTTTACTGTTGGTGCCGATGGTCTGTGTGTCGGTGTAGATTCTAACTTTGTTGGTGCCGATGGATTGCCTTGCTGATGACATAGTATTGTAAGGTTTCCATCAATGACAAAACCTTTAATCATCTACAATGTCTCATTGGAGTGTACATTTTCCAACAATCTCTCCCTTTGGCATTGATAGCAACACTCATGAGAAAATTCAAAAAAGTAAAGTCCAAAGATATGTTACCAAAAATGTGTGAACCAAAAAAGTGTGAACCCCCCTGAGCAGATGAGTCTTTAGCTGATTATTTTCTCATACCACTACTCCCCCTTTGGCATCAATGACAAAGGTTGTCAAAGTGTCAATAGAGTATGGTTTCTTGTCTCAAACTTGTAACCAGGTGGTTACAATTTGAAAAAGATCCGCCAAAACCAAATTTAGGCTTTCAAGAAACTTTTTACTGTCCTTTATTGTTGCCTTTGTTCTTTGAACTGTACCGGTGAGGTGTTGCATTTTCTCTGCCAGTGTTTTCTATACTTGAACTAATGCATCAGATATTTCTTTCCTTAAACATGTGAGGTAGTCCAACTTTGGACTTAATCTCCATTTCAGATCCTTAGCCTTACTTTTTAATTTCTCTTTTTCTCTTTCTAGATTTAGTAACTCTTCCTCAAAACCTGTTATCTTTTGCTCAAAAATTGATAATGAATCAGATGAATTAATAAAATTGTCACCTAGCTTATTAGTTTCCTCCTATATCTTAATCATTTTCTTGTCTATATCAACTATCAAAAAGTTTGTCTTACAAATGTCTCTGTACAAAGTTTTGAACTCCTTAAGTTTGCTACACAGTTCCGGTACAAGTGTGTCAAAATGCCTTGTACACTTCTTTATTTGTTCCTCAAGGAATTTTTGTTTTTGTTTTTCTAACCTCTCTTTGAATGCTTCTTCCTTTATTTGCTCAACTGTCACTGAGTTGTCAATAATATATTTAGACAAAGTGTTGAGTTGACTCAAATAATCCTTATTATCTACATTGCATTTTGGAGATATCATCTTCAAAATTAGAATTGTGTCATCTATAGCTTTATATGCCTATGAACTACAATCTGTTATTTTCTTTATAGAATCTAAAAGAACTTCAGTTACATTTGTTGATTTAAATCCTATAGTTGAAGGGTCAACATTCTAAATTCCGCCAGTGAGAGTAATATCCTTGCTTGTAGTGACCTCTAGTAGGTTAGTCTATGTTTCCATTTCTTTAAGAAAAGGTTTTTGTTGTTCTCCTATTGTTGGTGGCACTATTTCCACATGAACCTGTTGCTCTATGTTACCATCTGTTTGTTTTCCTTGTGTGTTATCTATTTCATTATTTACCAGTGGCTCACTAGCCATATCTGTCTTACTGGTTGTGTCCTTGTCCATCATAATGTTGACTTTCTAAGTATCAACATCAATTGTGTATAGTACCTTAGAATTAGGATTTGTATCCTCTTGTGATACATCCATACTCTCATTAGCCGGTTGATTTTCAGTTGTTGTTATCGGTGGAGTAACCAGAGGCGGTGGGGATAAGTTATCTCTTATTTTGATGATTGGAGGTCCACCAACCTTTCCTTTTCCCTTATCCTTGTCTTTCTGATATACCTTGATTGGTTTAGGGTTTCTATACTCTTCTTGTTTTTCCTTCTCAACAAGGAATATATCCCATGCATTTTCAGTTTCTTCTGCAACGTCATTTACTCTTCCAACCATTAGTGCAATATTCCTGTGTGTAGTAGAGAATACTAACCGGTTAGCCTCTGTAATTAGATCATCTATTTCTTTCAGAGAGTTAACTGGGTAGACAACAAGTAGTTTCTCAATCTTTATTTTCTTGTCAAGCTCTATAACAGCTTGCCTTCTAGCTTCAAGTCTCTTAAATAGTTCTACTGGTACTTCATCTATAATTTGCACCAAAAATTTCTTGTAGATATCCAAGTGTAGAATTACACTATTTTCAACTTTCTCCTTTTCATAAACTGATAATGTATCATATAGTTTGTTAATTTTCATAAGTTGTCCTTCCTCTATTATTTCATCCAAAAGTTTGTCAATTGGAACAATATTTTGTTGAGTCCTTTTCTTTGGTGTCAACTTTTTCTTCTTAGGAGTAGACTTCTTGACCGAGGGCCTCACTGCCTATTGTTTTTGCTTGGTTCTTCTAGGTGAAGGTTCCTTTTTCCTTACAACTCTTTTAAATGCTACAGGCATATCACTCTCTGAAGAAATAGCTACCGGTGAAAGGTGAGTTTCAGGCTGCGGTGCTTCTAACTCATCTTCAGTGATGTTGGTTTGTTTCAGTACATCTTCTTTTATAGCCTTAGCCTACCTTGAACCTCTCCTCACTATTGCTTCTACTTTCTTCACTCTCTTCTTGGATTGAATTTGTTTTTCAATTGTTTCAGCACTACTAAATACCTCTTCCTTAGGTTCATTGGGTGCTTCCAGAAGGGCTTTAGCATATGTTTCCATTAGGTGATCATCTGTCTCATAACCCATTTCAGTAACCCAAATTGTTCTTGGGGTAACTGCTTCCATCCACATCTCATCCTTCTTGATGACAAAACATATCTTATCCTTGTATTTATTTACAATTTCCTGTGACAGTCTGACTCTGTTTTTCATATGGGCCTTCAATGCTAGAAAATACTCATTGATATTCTTCTCTTTGTGTTCACCCATATTGTTCAATAAGTCAGATAACTATTTCCCTACCAGTATGTCAAATCCAAGGTTCTTATTACCTATACCGGGCACCTGTTTTGTTATATGTAGTATTAAACATACAAGTAAATTACCAAATCTGAATGTGCCTTTCTTATACTTCTTGATCTTTACCAGATTGTCAATAATTTCATCCTTTAACCATTCACATACATCAATTTTCACATTATCTTTAACCATATCATGAGCACTTTTTATGCATAAGCTAGAAACTGAGTTAAGTTTGTTTGCATGAGTTGTTTTGTAACCTAGAATCATGCTAATGAATCTCACATTTGTGTCAGTTACATCATTCACCCTTAGAGACCTTTTGTCAGATGTTGCACCTATTAGGTTCATTACTAGGTCATTTGAGACCTTTTTTGTCTTGTCTAGTCTGTTACCAATGGAAGGTAACCCTGTTACAACTTTCACAGCTTCCTTGGTAATTTTATGAACCAAATCTAGCCAAAAGAATGCGTCATGTACCCTGCTCAATACTATCCTAATAACTACCTTAGGGAAATCCAGAATGCTGAGGATTTCAGTGAATCCTAGGGTTTCAATAATTTTGTGTTCAGGTTTCACATTACCAGAATCATCACATATGATAGTCTTGTACATGTTCTTGATTTCCTCATCACCTAACTCTTCTATGTGGCAATGGATGTACATTCTAGGATCTTCTGCAAAAACAATTCCTTTGGGGATTTGGGAAAATGCACCAACATTATCATCCTTTTTAGCTATCTTGAGAACTAGCTGAAATATGGGCCTAGGGCATTTGATTACCTCGACTACAGTAGGGTTTACTATGAATTTAGGTATAGAAGAGGATGCCATGATTATAAATACCTTTTTCTATCTTTGGAAAGATTGATTGCTGAAATGCTTTGCCTCTTTGCTCGAAATGCCTTAGCTCTGGAAATTTTGCACTCTTCGAATGTTTGAATGCTCGGTGAAGTGAAATGGAGCCAAAAACACTAATTTATAATGTCAATCTGCCAACTACCACATTTAATGCTTGTCAGTTAAGTAATCACTTAACATATCTACTGGTATAGAAGTAATTTCAACTTCTTACCATCAACCAAGGGAATAATAGCATATTTCTCATTTGATTGCTAAACCCTCAAAAGAATTTTCTTCAATTAGATGAAGAGACTCCTGCCGGTGGAGTGCTACTCTGCTTTGCCGGTGGAGTGTTGCTTGGTTCTACCGGTGGAGGAGTATTCCCAACACCATTTAGGTCTGACTTTCTAATCCATTGTTTTGAGAATTCTTGCTTAACTTCTTCAACTTTTTCTTTTCCTTTCAAACTAGAACCTTTGTTGTCTGTCGATGGTGCCTTACTTCTGTAGAATTTTGTAATATGTCCAATCTTGTTAAAAGCATAACAAGTCACATTATTTTTTTGAATAGACTTCCCATAACCTATGTTGGTTTGTGTTCTACATTGATTAGATAAGTGTCCAAATCTTCCACAAACATAACATCTTACATTCATTTCAAAATTTTTAGAGTTATGACCAATTTTGTTGCATTTTGAACATTGATCGGTGGGTGCATTGGTATTCTGATTTGCTCTAGATCTACATTGATTTTGTCTATGACCATACTTGTTATAGTTAAAGTATTTGCCATTGAATTTATAAGCAGTAGGTTGTCTTACCGATTTGCCATGATCCTGTGTGTTTGCAGTACCGAAGCTTTCTCCAACTTCAAAGCCAATTCCACAAGTGTCACCTTTAGGTTTTTGATTCTTCAGCAAGTTACCAAGTTCTTCTGAGCTTTTCTTGAATTTCTCTTTATGTAGATTTGTAGTATCTAGTTCTCTTTCTAAGACTTCTTTTTGCCTAATCAGATCATTTGAGTCATTCTATGTGTGCATCAGATCTATCTTCAACATATCATTTTCATTACTAAGTCTTGCATTTTCATTTGTAGCATCATTTAGTCTTCTAGTCAAGTCTTCTTCATTCTTCTTTCTATCTTCAATTTCTTTACAAAATCTCATAGTCATATCCTACATCTCATTCTTTGTTGTCATGTTTTCTTGTTTCAACTTATTCATCAGATCACTAAGAGTTTCTTTTTCATCATTCTCATTTTGCATCTTTTCACAAAGTTCTCTTCTCTTGTTTCTTTAAATAGTAAGATTTTCTTGAAGTGCTTAAATAATATCCTGAGCTGCTTTTAGGTCATCTTCAAGTTTGATATTTTTCAATTTTTCTCCATCATAGTCTGAGAGAGCTGCTTCAAGTTGCTTCATCAAGTTTTCCATCTCTACCGGTGTCAAGATCTTCCTCAAGCTGTTAGTCTTCTAAAAATAGAGGACCAAGCTCTGATACCAATTGTTAGGATTCCCACAGATATTGAGAGGGGGGCTGAATCAGTATCTAACCAGTAATAAGATTTTCTTAACTTAAAACTGTCATGCTCTGTGTGGTGTACTTGTACCTGCAAACATAATGCACTCAATAAATCATTACAAGCAATGGTTAGTAAATTGAAACAATGAAAGACAAAACCATAGCTAATCGACTTATTGCCTCCTAGTAAATGCGAGTATGAAAAATGCTCTCAAATTTTGCTATGCAAATTCCAGTGACTTGACTACACTTAGATGGAGGATTTGAATGCTGAAAATGCATGATCTAGCAAGAATAGCATGATTAAGCTATATGAGTTCATGATTGATCTAGAAAATGAACTAGAATGAAGATGCAATTAAGCTAAAATGAGCATGATAACATTGCTAAAACTGATAAACTAGAAGCTAGATGCCTATAATAACAGTGCTTAAGCTACGAATGAGATGGGATCCATATTGCTCAAAATGAGGTCTATTTATAGGATTTTCCAAGGCTAGGGGTGAGTTGGCATGAATCAACGGTTGAGATTGATCTAAAGATATCAATGGTTAAATTGGAGGAGGTTGGCAAAGGGAGTTGGATTAAAGGGAACACTTAGTGACAAGTGTCACAAAGGTTCTAGAAGATGTTAGGATGAAAGGGGACATGGGGGTAGGTAGAATGGGTTAGGTTTAGGAATGGTTAGGTTTAGGAGTGGTAGAAGTTAGGAGAATTTGAATTAAAAAAATTCAAATAATATTAAAAAGGCTAATTAATCTCAACAACTCATGGATTTGATTTGTTTTAATTAATTAGGGGATTTAGAAGAAATGATTTTGGATGAGGGAATTAATTAATTAAAGAGGTGAAATGAACCTATTTAATAAATCCTTAGATTTATTAATAAGTAGATGAATGAGAGATTTAATCAAATTGCGTAGTGAATTCAATTAAATTGGTAAGGAGATATTAATTAAATAATTGCTTATTTAATTAATTATCTTCAGACCATTTTTAGGTGTATACATTTTTCCCCTCTTTGAAGCGAGGTGTGATGACATGTTGATTCAAAGAATAATCTCATTTTGATGATGATATTGATTTGATAAGATTCCTCAGCTCTTGATTACTAAATTCTGGTATGATGATGCCCCCTCGGGAGATCAATTGAGATAATTGATCTTTGGATTTTTTGAAAGATTGATATCCCAATAGATTTGATTTGATTTCTACAATTGTGTTTGATGAAAATGCGAGTTCTTCGATTAGCTTGATTGCTTAGATTGGTAAGATTGAAAAATCTTGATTGATTAGATTCAGTCTGGTTTCAGGAAGGATTCATCCTATATAAGACAACAATGATCAAAGCGTCTGGTTTCAGGAAGGATTCATCCTGTATAAGACATGATCAAAATGTCTGGTTTCAGGAAGGATACATCCTTTATAAGACATGAATTAGAATCAGATCGTCTGGTTTCAGGAAGGATACATCCTATATAAGTCGTGATAGAATCAATTAGGTTTGATTGATTGATTTGATTTGATAAGGTTGATAGATAAGGAACTAACAGTTTGTTGATAGCAAGTTGCTGAAATATTTGGATATGTTGATTGTTGATTCTGTTGAGAGAGATAGCATAAGATTTGAGTTGGGTCGATAATATCTGAGAGAAATATGAGTCATTATTCTGATTGCGTATACACTTGTGATGATACTTTGATGATTCTTGCAATAGATTTAACCTTGGATAAAAGGAGCTTGTAAGATCCCATGTAAGAATGAAATGCAAGCTAAAATGAAAATGAAAATGTAACAGAATGCAAACTATGACCGGACCAGTCACTGGATTATTTTGTGTTTTTTTATTCATCATTGAGCTTTTGAAATGTGGGAAGTGAGTGCAAACATCGATGGTATAATTAAACCATGATGACCTGAGCACTTCTTTCCTGGATTTTGATATAGCAAGTTAACACAAGCATCTAGGTATAATTGAATCTGAGATGACCTGAGTGTTGTTTGCGTAAAGCAGGCAGTATTAATCATTTCAATACGCAAATCAAAAATGTCTTCAATGATACTCCGATGATCATGTCTCAAGACAAATTTGCACATATTAATGATTAATTTTCAGACAACAGACAAGAAAAATATCATGTTCCTTCCTTGTTCCTCTAGTCAATGACATCCTAGAGTCACTCAAAAATCATGATAGCGAAAAGCAATATAGAAAAGTTGAACAATCATGTTACAATCATTATTCAAAAAGATATTATCCATTGAAAAGTGTGTGATGTGCTTAGATTGATTTCGTGATAGCATGATAGTTGATAGTTTGATCTTGTGTTCAATGTTGGATGTGTCTTAGTTTTCGCTTGATAAGATTTGTCTAACTGTTTGTTCTACTTGTTTGATTTAGCTCAAAATTAATCAAGAGTTTGCCCCCAACTAGGTGTAGGATTTTGTCCCAAGCCTAGAAACAAAGTTGTTATGATATATTCAGTGATCCAAACCATGGTAAGAAGCCACCTGGGATGTCTACGTATGTATAAAGGCTTTATAATGGTCATGTATAGCACTAATGGAAGAATGAATGCATGAAATAATAGATGGAAGAGCTACTGGACAAATAGCACCTGTTTGCCAAGTTTTCACCATCTGTTTTTATTGCACTTTTTCTAATATTTGATTTTTTTTCAATTTTTAGGATTTTTTTTCTTTTTTAGTGTTTTTGATTTTTTTGATTTTTCACTGTTTTTGATTTTTCTGATTTTTCACTGTTTTTTATTTTTTCTGATTTTTCACTGTTTTTGATTTTTCTGATTTTTCATTGTTTTCGATTTTTTTCTGCTTTTTCACTATTTTTGATTTTTTTCTTATTTTTCACTGTTTTTTATTTTTTTGATTTTTTAGACATAGAACTTCTTCAGGTGCATGCTATTGATAGGTTCTTCAAGCTGATCTTCATCTTGTGTTGATAACTAATATGCTCCTGACCCAAATACTGTTGTGACCACAAATGGACCTAACCAGTTTGGTTCAAATTTTTCTTTCTTTTCTTGATCTTCTTGGTTGCATGGATTTTTCTTTAGCACTAGTTCTCCAACTTGAAAGGTTCTTGGTTTAACCTTATGATTATAGCTCTGACACATTCTTTGCTGATATACCTTTAGATGATCAAAGGCATTATGTCTACATTCATAGATCAGTTCTAACTCTTGTAGTCTAGATACTCTTTGTTCTTCATCTGGGATGAGACCTTCTAGTGATACATGTAGAGAAGGTATCTCTACTTCAATTGGCAATATGGCTTCTGATCCATATACAAGATAGAAAGGTGTGGCACCTGTTGGTGTGCAGATACTAGTGCGGTAGGCCCATAGAGCAGGGTTTAGCTCGGTATGCCAATCTTTCCTAGCATCGTTCACTATCTTTTTAAGAATTTTAAGGATAGTTTTGTTAGATGCTTCTGCGTCCCCATTTCCCTATGGATAATATGGTGTAGAGAATCTATGCTAGATTTTGAACTTCTCACATAGCTCTTGTACATCTTGATTCTTGAATGGTCTCCCATTATCAGTGATAATGGTCATTGGTATTCCATAGCGACAGATGATATAGTTCAAGATAAATGCAGTAATTTGTTTTCCTGTGATATTGATGAGAGGTACCACTTCAATCCATTTTGTGAAATATTCAGTAGCTACCAAGATGAATTTGTGTCTGTTAGATGAAGAAGGATTTATCTTTCCTACTAGATCAAGACCCCATTGGCAGAAAGGCCAAGATGTTGCTAAAGCATGAAGTTCTTATGCTGGTACATGAATCAAATTTTCATGGATCTGAGAGTTTTTGCATGTTCTAGCTATCTGAAAAGATTCGTGTTCCATAGTCGGCCAATAATAGCCCAAGCGTATGAGTTTTTTTGAAAGGGTAAGACCACTTGAATGAGTGCCACAAATGTTGTTATGGACTTCATGTAAGGCCTTCTTAGATTCTTCTTGTTCGAGACATCTTAAGAGAGTACTGTCCAGACCTCGTTTATATAGGGTATCTATGATGAGAGTATAATGGGAAGATTGGTGAATAAAGTTTCTCTTTTGGTTCTTTGATAAGTCAGGAGGTAAGATGTTGTCTTTCAGGTATGTGTAGGTTTGGCCATAGCGGGAGGAATCGTGTCCAATAAGTTGATAGATGGTTTGGGAATCAGGACAATTAAAGGTGGGATGAAACAACTCTTCAACCAGGAATTCATAATGTTGTTGATTTTCCTATGTCTGCAATAGAGAAGCAAGTGTAGCCATGGCGTCTGCTTCTTTGTTATCATTTATTGGAATCTGTTCAAAAGTTATTTCTACAAAGTATTTCTTGATATCATCAACTATCTTTTTGTAAGGCATTAGTTTGTCATCTTTTGTTTGATAGTCATCATTGATTTGATTAATGACACGCTGAGAGTCTCCAGAGACTTGAAGTTGTTTAATATTCCATTCTACAGTAATTTTGATACCTATTACCAATGCTTCATACTCTGCTATATTGTTTGTACATGGAAAGCTTAATTTGTATGCTTTCAGGATTATATGCCCTTGTGGTGTGATGAAAAGAATGCCTGCTCCTGATCCGTGTTGTGTATATGAAGCATCGAAGTATAGTTGCCATGCTTTTGTTATAGTTGTTAAGATATCAGCATTAGGAAATTCAATCTGTAGAGGATGATTATCTTGAAGTGGTGTCTCTGCTAGTTGATCTGCGATGACTTGTCCCTTGATAGATTTTTTGTCAACATATTTGATATCAAACTCGCTTAGAATCATGATCCATTTTGCTAGTCGTCCTGTCAATGTGGCTTTGCTGAGTAAATACTTTAGAGGATCAATTTTAGCTATCAACTTGATGGAGTGAGATATTAGATAGTGTCATAGTTTTTGAGAAGCAAAAACTACTGCCAAGCATGCTTTTTCTATTGATGAATAGTTAACCTCATATCCCACTAGTGTTCTACTGATGTAGTACATGGCTTGTTCTTTTCCTTCATTATCCTCTTGTGTGAGCAAAACTCCCAATGATGCTTCAGTAGTTGATACATAGAGTAATAATGGTTTTCCTGGAATTGGTGACATTAGAATAGGTGGTTGCATGAGATATGCCTTGATCTTGTTGAATGCTTCTTCGCAATGATGGTCCCATTTGAAATTAACATGTTTGTGTAATAGGTAAGTGAATGGTTGACATTTATTTGCTAATTGAGCCACAAATCTTCTGATTGACTGGAGTCTTCCTTGTAGTGATCTTAGTTGACTGATATTCTTGGGAGATGTCATTTCCATGATTGCTTTTACCTTAGCTGGATCTACTTCAATTCCTCTTGCTGAAACAATGTATCCCAATAGCTTTCTTGAAGTAACACCAAAGGCACATTTCTTAGGGTTTAGCTTTAGCTTGTATTGTTCTAACCTGTCAAAGATCTTTTCCAGTATGTCTATATGTTCTTCTCTATTGTATGATTTAGCTAATATCTCATCCACATAGTCTTCCATGAATGTATGCATCATGTCATGAAATATAGTTGTCATGGCTCTTTGATATGTAGCACCTGCGTTCTTTAATCCAAAAGGCATGACGTTCCAGTAGAAAGTACCCCATGGGGCATGTAAAAGTTGTCTTTTCTTGATCTTTGGGTGCTATTTTGATCTGATTGTATCCAGAGAAACCATCCATTAGAGAAAACATGGAGTGTCCAGCAGTTAAATCTACAATGATGTCAATGTTAGGCTAAGGAAAGTCATCCTTTGGACATGCATTATTAAGATCTCTAAAGTCTGTACATATTCTGATGCTTTTATCTAGTTTTGAAATAGGAACAATGTTAGATACCCATTGAGGATATGCTATAGGTCTAATGAATCCTACATCCAATAATTTCTTTAGTTCTGCTTTGACTAGAAGAGCGATATGCGGATGCATTTTCCTTAACTTTTGTTTGACTGGTTTGGCTCTTGGACTAAAATTTAAGTGATGCATAATAAGTTTTGGATCTAACCTTGGCATGTCTACATATGACTAGGCAAAATTTATTTGCCATCGTTTGAAGAGTTCCACATATTGTTACATTTCTTGCTCAGACAAAGAAGTTGTTGGATGAAGAATCTTTGGTTGCTCTTTTGTGCCAATGTTAACTGCGTTTGTTGGTTTGCTCAAAATGGATGATCTTTCTTGATAGTGCTCAAGTAAAGTGTTAAATCTCCCATCTTTTGGTGCCTTGAGGAGGTTTTCACCATTAGATGCGTCCTTTATTTTTACTTTTTCCTGGTCTAATGTTGCCAATAAATGGTTTTTCAGCATTAGACCTGATATTTTTTTCTTTATTTTCACTTTTGCAACTAGGAGATTTGGCACCCACTTGACTGGAAAATGCATTGTTGAAATTCCTGGTGAGAGTTGTTACAGGTTCGATTGCATTAATACTATGTACCGATAAACAGAGATAAAAACAACCACATGGAAAACACACCATAACACAATATTTTAACGAGGAAACCCGGTGTAGGAAAAACCTTGGTGGGATTTGTGACCCACAATATTCACTTACTAGCCAATAAGAGAATATTACTGCTACAAGAGGGGCCTGCACATGCAGGAAGGCCAAGTGCCTAGAGCTCACTACTCAATTACAAAATGGGAAGTCTCACTGACTTACAAAATGGATTATATAAATCCAGTGTCTTGTACTACTTCAAAATAGCATCTATAATGCCCGATCCAGTACCGGTTTCTGCTCTGCTTCTTACATAAACCCTTAACCTATAATTCGCATAATAGGTCTACCTTATTTCACCTAATTACATTCCTCTATCTATTACCAAATGTTCTACAATGATCTCTTATATATATGAGTCATTTTACAATGTTGCCAAGTCAGCTTAAAATGATTTTACAATAATAAAAAAAATATATTACAACAAAAATCTTGTTGGCTTCTATGGCGGTATGCTTGCTTTTACTGCCGGTGTCGGTGGTCTATGTGCTAGTGTAGATTCTAACTTTGCTAGTGCCAGTGGATTGCCTTACCAGTGACATAGGATTGTAAGGTTGCCATCAATGACAAAACCTTCAATCATCTACAGTGTCTCATTGGAGTGTGCATTTGCCAACAAATTGCTCTTGAATGCTTGAATGCTTGATCTCTTTGATGCTTCAAGACCTCTTGTGGATGCATGATATCTATCAAATGAGAGTAGAAATCCTCTTATATACCTTCCTATCGAATTAATTAACTAATTTTCTAGCATGATGAGCTGACATTGAGGAATTTTTCCCACTCAAATTTGAGATGGGTGAGGGGGTCCAAAATGGGTCCCCGTTAAGGAGGACTAGGGCGCCATGAATTAGTCCTAGTGAGGACCAGGGCATCACACCCTAGTCCTTCCCTATTTTGGGACAAGATGAAGGTGTCATGTGAAGTGCACTTTGAGTTATATGATGTTTTTGACTTGTATGAGCATAATCAAGTCTCCGATTAGACCAAGGGGAACAACCACTAAGATGAAGACCCAAATGTAATAAAAAATTATAAGGGGTGCAATTTTAGTATTTTTCACTATCTTTCTCGTTGCCTTCAAAATCAAAATACTTTTCCATCTTCATGATTTAATCCAACAACTCATCTGAATCCAACTTGCCATCATAATCCGATGGGGTAAAATGTGGTCTAGTATTCACTCTTGAAAAATCTCTTATAAACCCTTCCTCATTCGGATCATTCACCAATGGATTGTCTCCTTGTTCTCCAGCCACTTCTTCTTCTTCATCGATCATCACTCACATCTTCAAAATGTCAACCTCTTCTCTGGGCCGTTTCAACAACTTCTAATTGGGCTGCAATTCCTCTCAACATTTCCATCATATCAGGGTCTTTGTTTCCATGCGCTCCACCACCTTTAGCATCCCTTTAGGCCATCTTTATGCTAGTCCTTTGAAGTTGTAGATCGGATCCTCAATCCGCCACCCTTTAATAAAAAACCTGTAGGAAAACACAATCTCTGAAATGAAACTTGCTCTGATACTACTTGGTGTAGCCACGATAGGAGATTCCTCAAAGAGATCAATTCAGACTATGCAACAAGAGTTACATAGAAAAAACAACACAATTGTGATAGAGGAAATGCAGAATAGACTTTATTATAACTTGAAAATCAATTATAATCTGTCGGAAACATACGGGCTCACAAGATTTGACACACTGGCTTGATTACATACATTCTCAAATACAATATCTGGGCTCAAGCAAGAATGCGAGCCAACTCCAAACCTCCTAACCTTCAGATTTATCTTCTATGTTCTGACGATTCATTCTTAATGCTCAATGATTTATATGATCAAGAATGATCTGTGTCAGCTCAAGATGGAACAATAACCATAGAACAAGATAAAACGTGTAAAACAACAAGGTCATCCTCCGCTAAAGATATCCTTCCATAAAATTCATAGAATGAAGTGCAGACCCAAAGGAAGGTCGGCCACAAGCCAAGAAACATTGGAAACAATGAATGGAAGATCCACAAGCTACAAAATCCAGCTCCACAAGATCCGATGAGAAATGCCAACACTACAAAATAGGAACAAACTAAAAAGAAAATATTTTTTTTTTGGTTGATGTAAGATTGTAAAGAAACAGGGATGCTCTTACATCAAATTCAGAATGATCTACACTAGTTTCCTTATGTTTTTCATTAGGAGTTATAATAGCCATGAACAATGTTTCTTCCCCTTATTCAATAGATTCATCAGAAAGATTGTTTGTAACATCTACATACAAAATCTTCTTTTTGAAGACATTCTTCTTCTTGAAATTAGTGAACTTTTTCTTTCCTGATTTTCTAGTGTTCTCATCATCACTATCAAGATCCTTATTTGGACATTGAGAAGCATAATGTCCAATCTTACCATAATTGAAATACTTAAAGGGTAATTTCCCTTTATATTTACCAGACCCTCTTCTTAGTTTGTTGACAAAATTCATGTCATGTTCATCTAGATTTTTAGATTCACACATACTATCACTATCCTTTTTGATAGACTTAAAAGAAAGTTCTCTACTAGTAGAACAATTATCATTGATCCTCATTTCATAAGTAGTAAAGACACCATGCAAAGCATCTAATGTGACTTTTCTGATATCCCTTTCCTCTAAGGTAGAGATTTTAGAATAAAATATACGTGTTAATGACCTTAACACGTTCTTGACAACAACTGGTTCTTTCAAATCTTCACCAAGACGTCGTATAGAGTTCACAACTTCTTGAATTCTCAAGAAATAATCTGCATTTTTTTCATTTTTAGTCATTTTAATTCTTTCAAACCTAGCTCTAAAGGTTTGTAATTTTTCTTCTTTAACATGTTCATCACTGTCATAGATATATGAGAGTTTATCCCAAACAACTTTAACATTTTTTTAATCCATGAATTTAACAAGAACATCATTAGTTAAGACACAACAAATAGCATCAAATGCTTTAGCATCACACTCATATTCCTTCTCCTCATCAGGAGTAGAAGGTGTTGTAGTGGCATTGTATGCATTTTAAATAACAGACCAAACTTTATAGCCTAGAGAGGTTAAATGCCTTTTCATTCTAAAATTCCAAAAGGAATAATTGAAATCATCAAATAGAGGTTCTCTAACAGAGGATTGACCCTCTTGACTAGCCATAAGTACTCCTACTAGGAAACCCCTAGTTTTCTTTTGAATAGGGGTTTGGCTCTGATACCACTTGTTGGAGTATAGTCAACACTGAGAGGGGGGATGAATTATTGTTAATTAATATTTTCTACCTTTTAAAAAACTTTTTCAATTTTGATAGATATAATCAACATGAAATGACAAGTATATGCATCATCATGAACAAATAATACAACACAAATTGATACAGTGATATGTCCTGAGTGGAAACCCTCCTAGGGAATAAAACAACTCCAATTGCCTCATTGAATTATTTGAAAAATAATCACTTTTACAATGTCTCACTAACTAATTTATGTATCTCACTAATAGAATTTTCAATGCCACATCATCTTATCAAAATTTTCCACATAAATAGTTTGAATTACATATAGAGTTTATGCTCTATTTCACTTCTTATCATCTTCTAATCTCATATGAGCATTAGAAGTAATTGTACAACATTTCTCAATGTTCAAATACAAGATACCATTGTACATTTACATATACAAACATAATAGTATCATGCAAAGAATAATTTATTCACATACACAACACTAATGTGCATATAGAAGAAATGCATAGTAGTATACTATATAGAACTATTCAAGAGATTAATTTGATGTTCAATAATTTTTCACAAATCTGATTCAATCTAAGTAATTCATCACAATGATATCTCTGTGAAAACAAAAGTCAATGTACAAAACAACAAGATGATAGATCTGGTTAAGACAACTTCATACACTATCTCTTGGAAACCCTTCCACAAAATGCATATATAATATCTTTTGTTGACACACAAAAAATCAGCCATTGTTCAAAAATTGCCTTTCAAATCAAAAGTTGCATCTGTAAAACTATCAACCAACCTAGAATTAGGTTAAACCAAAGTTGTCTCATAAATAGAAGGACCCATATTTTAATGTGCAAAGTAATGACAAGCCCTTGAATAGGGTTAGAACCCCCAAAAAACTTATACAAGTAGGCATAACCCTTATCCCAAAATACTTTGACTAGGGTTTGATAAATATTATAGTTACAGAAAAATAATCATAAGCCCTTTTCAAGAACTGAGATACACTCTAAACAGAAATATGGGTTTAACAAAATAAAATTCTTTACACCCTTTTACAAATGCATGACTCATAACCATTTGTAAACAAAATGATTAACCCATTTCACTGTCTCAAAACCTAAATTCTAACTGACAAGAATGCATATATATAAAGAAAAAATAATTTTCACAAAACTCACTAAACCCACATTTGTTTTGAAAAAAAATGAATATGCATATAACTTAGCCTATTCAAACAAGAACATGCAAACCTCAAAATGACAAGTAGCCTGGTATGATGATGATTGGTTGGAGATGTTTTTGCTCATTAATCCAGCAGCATGACGACGTGATGTAGATGATTGAATGATAAAACTTGACAGCATAAGGATAGAATATGAAGAGATGGTTAAAATGAGAGAAGTGGCCTCCATTTATAAATTTTCAAATTTGAAATGGAGGGTGGAGATCAAAAGATGATGAAGGGCTAGGATTGGTTTGAGGTAGTGGGCATTGATCAAGGATACCTTGAAGGAATAAAAAGGAATATAAAATTCCATGGAGAAGGTGGGGGAAAGGAGTTTGAAATTTCAAAATGAGGATACATAGGGGGATTCAAATAAATTTGAATTTCTTTGAGAGGCTCAATGTTGATGTGAGCCAAGTGGGGAATTTAAAATTGAAGAATAATAATAAGGGGGGGAATTAATTTGAAATTTCAAAATGAGGATGCATAGAGGGATTCAAAGAAATTTGAATTTCTTTGAGAGGCTCAATGTTGATATGACACAAGTGGGGAATTTAAAATTGAAGAATAATAATAAGTGGAATTATGAGAGATTCAAGAAGAATTAATTAGGCTGAGTGGGAATAGGAAAAAGTGATTTGTAAGAATCAGATGACTAGGTTAATTAATGAAAATTAATTAACAGAGTGGGTTTAGAGGAAATAATTATTGGAGGGAATTTAGAAGAATAGGGAAATAATTAATTTATTTGATAAATTAATTATTGGACTATAGTGATAATATTAATTAAATTAATTAAATTTAATTTAATTAATACCAAGAAAGAATAAGGATTGACACAATTAAATAAATTAATCATGTGGGAGAGAATTAAATTAATTAATTAAAATAATTAATTTAAGTGTCTACATTTTGCCCCTCTTTGATATAGCATCATGAAGTGATGTTATATCAAAGAAGAATAAAACATAGTGGATAGAAAAGGATAAGGACTAGTAGCATGATGCCCTAGTCATAGGTGGGTTAGGAAGGATGTCTAGGAGGTAGTGGTATGGTATGCCCCCTTGAGAGGACATGCGGGTTTCAAGAACATAGGTGTGCTCTCGAAATGGATAAGACTTTAGGATGAAAGGTGAAAGGGAATATGATGAGGATGATGAAGGAAATAATAAGAAGAAAAATGGAGGAGAATAATGCTACAGTAGTATGAGAAACCTAGATTTGATATTGCTCTAGGTAACCCACACCACTTATTATAGGAACCAGGATGCCATGAGAAACCCAAGGCGCAGACTGACTCATAGTCAAGTGGAAATTCCTTACAAACAGCTATGCAAGTGTTGAGAAATAATGATACAAAGTTGTGGGTATGTGCAAGGAAACCCTCAAACACAATGATATCCCTTGTACATGACAAGGTAAGTGTTGATGAAAACTAGTACCAGGTTGCCAGTTCATACAAGAGAGATCCAAAATATGTCATGCCATGAAAATATGCCCCAATATGCACCTATCATAGACATACCAAGATATGGAAGATCCAAGAAGTCGTTTATTGATGCAGTCATAGGACACAAGATATAAGTCAAAAAATGAAAATCCAAGAAATCAAACAACTCACCCATACATGACCAACTGATACCTCTTGCGAAGAGTAGTATTAGGATGGAAGATTAAACTGTCAGGCAAGGGAATGATTCATCCCAAGGGAAAACAATGGGGTGACTGCGATCGACTAGGGAATTGATCAAATGATCATGAGGACCAACCTACAAACGTAGGACTAACATCCAGACTTGACAAAGCTCACATACATGCACAAGCTCAGTATATAGGGTACACAAGCTTAGCTTTATGGGATAAAGTTTAGTTTAGTGGGGAAATCCTTATTCATGATTTTGGCATAGACTCATCATCATAGGAGTGATTATTTTGTGAGGAGTGTGATTGGAAGATTAGATATCGATGATTATGGATATGAAATGGGCTAGCAGTGAGGAAGTTTGACTTGATAGACAATGGATCCAAATTATTAACCTTGGTTCTTGCATGCAAGTTTTCACCAAGGTACTTGCCCATAGCACCACGAAGTGGTTTTCACTATTGGACAAATTGATTTTTCTTTACTTTTTCCTTTTTCTTTTTCTTTTTTTTTTGATTTTTAAGACAATTGGTGACCTTTTGAGGACTAGGCATAGAATTTATTTAGATGCATGATGTTCATCGGCTCATCTGAGGGATTTCCTTTAGGAGTAGCCAACTGATATGCCCCTAATCCATACTTTGTTGTGATCACATATGGTCCAATCCAATTAGGCTCAAACTTTCCTTTCTTCTCTTTTTCTTGGAGGTTTTTGGGATTTTCCATGAGGAAAAGATCACCAAATTCAAATTCCTAGGTTTTGACTTTCTTGTGGTAAATCAAGCATAGGCAATTTTGATATACTCAGAGATGATTTAAGGCCTTGAGGCGCCTTTCATCCAGCAGTTCTAGCTCTTGTAGTTTGGAAACTTTATACTCCTCATTTGGGAGGATATTCTACAGGGACACCCTTAGGGAGGGGATCTCAATCTCAAGAGGGAGGATTGCTCCAGAGCCAAAGACAAGGGAATATGGGGTGGTGCTTGTGGGTGTGCGGATGGAAGTGCGGTAAGCCCACATAGAATGATGTATTTGGAGGTGCCAATCATGACCAACTTCATTGACTGTCTTTTTGAATTAAGGTTTTATTAGAAGCCTCATCTTGATAGTTACCTTGTGGGTAATAGGGAGTGGAGAAGCGGGATTGGATATCAAACTTCTGACAGAGCTCTTTAACATCCTATTTTTTGAAGGGTCTACCATTATCTATAATGATGACCTTGGGGATTCCATATCACAGATTAAGTAGTTCAAAATAAATTTAGAGATTTTTTTACTAGTGGTAAAGGTAAGAGGGATGGCCTCTACCCACTTAGTGAAGTATTATGTGGTGGTAATGATAAATTTATGACCATTAGAGGATGCGGGGTGGGTTTTCCCAATGAGATCAAGCCCCATTGTGAGAAGGGCCATGGTGTAATGAAAGGCTACAGATCTTATGATGGAGTGTGAATTTTGTTGCCATGTTTCTAGCAGGGGATACATTTCTTCACATAATTGTATGCATCTACTCCCATTATAGGCCAATAGTATCCCATTCAAAATATTTTCTTAGCCAAAGTGAGACCACTTGATGTTCCCCATAGATACCTTTGTGCACTTCACGTAGTGCCCATTCAGTGTCTTGTTTGTCTAAACACATTAGGAGGTAACCATCAAAATGCCTTTTGAATAGGTGGTCTCCAAGGATAGTATAGTGGGCACATCAATGGATAAAGGTTTGTTGTTGAGTTTTGGTAAGGTGTGGGGGAAAGGTGTTGTCTCTTAGATAAGTGAAAGTCTCTTAATACTAAGGGATTGAGAATCAACAAGTACACACACTATTTTAGACTCTACAAGGTCATATGCCAGTATGAAGAGTTTCTTGACCAAAAAATCACACTTGTGACTATGTGTCGACATCTGAAGAAGAGAACCAATAGTGGCCATTGCATCTGCAACTCTGTTGTTTGTACATAGAATCTGATCAAACTTGATTAATGTAAAATGCTACTTGAGGTATTCAACCATACTACGGTAAGGAAGAAGCTTGTCATCTTTTGTTTGGTACTCATCATTGACTTATTTAATGACAAGTTAGAAATCACCATAGACATGTAATTCCAATATCTTTCATTGGATAGCTAGGCGTAGTCCAATAATTAGTGCTTCATATTCTGCAATGTTATTGGTGCATGCAAAGGCTATCTTGTATGATTTAGGGATGCAATCTCCTTGAGGTGTGATCAACAGTATTCCTACCCCCGATCCATTTTGGGTACAAGAACCATCAAAGTATAACTACCATATGGAGGATGTGGTCATGGTCATTATAAACTCATCTAGAAATTCTATGAGGATAGGATGGTCACCTGGAAGTGGAGCATCGACCAATTGATCTACTATTACTTGTCCTTTGATTGATTTTCTATCCACATATTAAATGTCAAATTCACTTAACAAAATGACCTATTTAGGAGTTCTACCAGTAAGAGCAACCTTTGATAAGAGGTATTTGAGGAGGTTGATCTTAACAATCAATTTTGTTTTTTGCTAAACATGTAGTGCTAAAGATTTTGTGTACTAAAGACAAGTGCTAAGCATGCTCTCTAAATAGGGGTATAATTGAGCTCATACCCTATCAATGTGTGACTGAGGTAGTATATAGCATGTTCTTTTCCCTAATCATCTATTTGTGCCAATAATGCCCCCAATGCCACGAGAGTAGCAAATATGTACAAAAGAAGTGGCTTTCATGGAATAGGAGGCATAAGAATCAGAGGCGATGCAAGATATTCTTTGAGTTTATCAAAAGCCTTTTGACATAGGCATTTCCATTTGAATCTGGTATCCTTGTGTAATAGGTGAGCAAATGGGTTGCATTTGTCGGCAAGCTATGAGATGAAGCATTTGATAGATTGGAGTTTTTTTAAAAGGTTGTGTAGCTATTTAAGGGTCTTTAGGGGAGGCATTTCCTTGATATATTTCACCTTTTTTGGATCAATCTCGATGCCTCTATGGGAAACAATGAATCCTACCGGTTTTCTTGATGTGACAAGACACATTTCTTAGGATTGAGCCATAGTTTGTATTTTTCCAACCTTTCAAAAAATTTCCTTAAGATAGGGATGTGCTCATGTCTTGTCTTGGATTTTCCTAGAAGATCATCCATATAATCCTCCATGATTTTGTGCAAGAGGTTATGGAAAATTCTTGTCATTGTATGTTGATATGTAGCTCCACCATTCTTGAGACCAAAAGACATGACTCATCAATAGAAGGTGCCCCATGGTGTTGTGAATATTGTTTTGTGTTGATCTTCTTCTACGATTTTGATCTAATTGTAGCTAGAAAATCCATCCATAAGTGATAGAATTTCATGTCCCACTATGAGGTCTAAAATAATGTCTATGTTGGGGAGTGGGAAATCATCCTTAGGGAAGGATTTTTTCAAATCTCAAAGATCAGTACAAATGCAGATTCTCCTAGTAGCTTTTCCAATAGGTACAATGTTGGATTTCCACTCAAGATAGTCTATTGGTTTTATGAATCCATCTAATAACTTTTGTGGTTCTGCTTTGATGAGGAGTGCAATGTGTGTATGCATTTTGCATAACTGCTTCTTTATTGGTTTTGTATTTAGACAGACAACAAGATTATGAACTACCAAGTCAGGATCTAGGCCTGGCATGTTAGCATATGACGAAGAAAAATTGATCTTCATTTGTGTAAGAAAATTGATAAAATTCAGTCTCTCTTGATCTTTCTAGGACTTGGCAATGAATACATTCTTTTGAGTGTCTTTAGTACCCACTTTAATAGTGTATGTTTCCTCTATTAGGAAAGTTTACCTATCCTATTAAGGAGGAACAATGGTAGGGAGGTCAAGTCCCTCATCCTCAAGTGCCTGATCCAAGTTTTCACTTTCGGATATGAACTTTGTTTTTAACTTTTTCTTCATCCAAAGGTGCCTCAGGGAGGTTTTCACCTAGGGAATTATGATTTTTCTTGTTATTATCTTTTTTACAACTAAGGGCATTGACCTGACTACCAAAGTATCCTTTTTCATGTAATTGAATGCCATGAACTCTATTGCAGTCTTCAAAATTGCATATAGTTAGGAGAGTCATGAGAGCATTATCATCGGCATAGATGTCTAAAGTCGATCTGTCTCATTGGTCCCAATCTATGAGCTTGGGGTGAACAAGCTATAGTTTATGTGGAGTGGGGGGATTATGGGGGTGATGGTGTTGAGGTGGGTATCAAATAAAACATCATCTTTGTATGCAAAATGCATTTCATGGAACTCCTCTTCATTAGAGTCTTTGACATCCAAGGAAGGGCATAAAGGGGCACCAATGATAGTGATATTAGGCATTGGAGTTTAACCCAAGCCCTTTATGTATTTGTATGAGATGGGATTTATTGGTGCTTTGATTCCTTTCTCTTCTCACCCTAGGTTGTGTCCTTTATAACCCATCTTCTCCAATATGGCTGATGCTTTTGGATGCATGTTCTTGGGTATGTTTGTTGGTTCTTCATCCTCTTCACGATATATCCAAGAGGAAAAATTTGTCTCTAAATTTTCTTCATCAAGTGGGCCCCACTACTTGAAGGTGGTGTCTTTACATTGTATAAGAAGTTTCTGATTTTTTTTTATTTCTTTGGGTCCACCAAACAACTTAGGTGACAAGGGGAGATTACCTATTAATAAAACATCTCCTAGTTTGTATTTTCCACAACCATTGTATAGGATCTTGACGTTGGGATTTTCTTGGGATGATGTGGAGGCAACGTTTGATGCATCAGATGGAGGAGTGGGGGTAGTTTTGTTTAATGGGCAATGATATGGATGCTTCCCTTCTAGGATCTTGTAGTACTGCAAGGGTTGGGGGTCACCTTTGATAGTGATCTCTCTACCATTAAAAGGGAATTTAATGCATTGGTGGTAGGTGGAAGGAACATCTTGAAGAGAATGAATCCATGGGCAGCCAAGGAGGATATTATAGTGGAGATGAAGATCCAAAACTTGGCAAGAGGTCCCAATTATAATAGAGCCCACTTGAAGAGGCAAAGTGATTGTTCCTTTAGAAACCCTTTTTGCATCATCATAAGCTTTTATTGTGATTCTTCTTGATGTATCTTTCAGGTCCTAAGAAATCCCCAATTGCTTTATTAATCTATATGTACAAAGATTGAGTCCAGATCCACCGTCTATCAAGATCCACTTAATCTTGTGTTTTTGGATAAGGGCTTCAATATGAAGTGGTTTTTTATGGTCTTCATCTATAGGAGCATCATTAGAGGTGAACACAAGGTGTTGGTGGGTAGCAAGGTTTCTAATGAGATCTTGGAACTGGGTAGCATTGATGTTGTCAGGGACACATGACTCAGGGAGGGCTTGCTCCAAAATCTCCTTGTGGATAGGGGAAGTCTTGAGAATCTCTAGGATGGAGATCTATGCAGAGGTCTTCCCAAGATGGTCAAGGAGGTCACATGTACAAGTTGAAGACATGGGGGAGGTTTTGGTGGGGGATTGACTCCTTGAACAATTACTCTCATGTGACGAGTAGTTACATTGCAGTCATTCTGAGAAGGGGACGGTGTCGCACCTTGAATGACTATCTTAGTGGGATTAGGTCGACTTGGTAGTTGGGGTGGGGGAGAACCACCTTGGATAGTAATTCTAGGTCTATTTTGGGGTGGGGGAGGTTTAGCTCCTTGGATAGTTATGACATTGACATGGGTATCTGCAGGCTCAATGCGACCTACTAAAGAGTCACAAATTGTTACATGGTTGGTATAATCATAGTTTGCCACATTAGATGATGATCCCTTGCCTTTTTCATGTTTTGGGAACAATTCTTGGTACATCTTTAGTTTGTCATTGTTGTTAATAGGTTTTATTGTTGCTACCTCAATATCACCCTTATCAATAAGATCTTGTATGAATATTTGTAGCTTCATACACTTTCGTGTATCATGCCCATTAATACGATGATATTCACAATACTCATTCTAATTGTACCACCTAGGTTTGAGTTTATTAGGATCAAATAGGTGAGTCATCAAGAAGACTACTGCACCTTCTTGGACAAGATTTTGGAACCCTTTTTGCATCATCATAAGCTTTTATTGTGATTCTTCTTGATGTATCTTTCAGGTCCTAAGAAATCCCCAATTGCTTTATTAATCTATATGTACAAAGATTGAGTCCAGATCCACCATCTATCAAGATCCACTTAATCTTGTGTTTTTGGATAAGGGCTTCAATATGAAGTGGTTTTTTATGGTCTTCATCTATAGGAGCATCATTAGAGGTGAACACAAGGTGTTGTTGGGTAGCAAGGTTTCTAATGAGATCTTGGAACTGGGTAGCATTGATGTTGTCAGGGACACATGACTTAGGGAGGGCTTGCTCCAAAATCTCCTTGTGGATAGGGGAAGTCTTAAGAATCTCTAGGATGGAGATCTATGCAGAGGTCTTCCCAAGATGGTCAAGGAGGTCACATGTACAAGTTGAAGACATGGGGGAGGTTTTGGTGGGGGATTGACTCCTTGAACAATTACTCTCATGTGACGAGTAGTTACATTGCAGTCATTCTGAGAAGGGGATGGTGTCACACCTTGAATGACTATCTTAGTGGGATTAGGTCGACTTGGTAGTTGGGGTGGGGGAGAACCACCTTGGATAGTAATTCTAGGTCTATTTTGGGGTGGGGGAGGTTTAGCTCCTTGGATAGTTATGACATTGACATGGGTATCTGTAGGCTCAATGCGACCTACTAAAGAGTCACAAATTGTTACATGGTTGGTATAATCATAGTTTGCCACATTAGATGATGATCCCTTGCCTTTTTCATGTTTTGGGAACAATTCTTGGTACATCTTTAGTTTGTCATTGTTGTTAATAGGTTTTATTGTTGCTACCTCAATATCACCCTTATCAATAAGATCTTGTATGAATATTTTTAGCTTCATACACTTTCGTGTATCATGCCCATTAATACGATGATATTCACAATACTCATTCTAATTGTACCACCTAGGTTTGAGTTTATTAGGATCAAATAGGTGAGTCATCAAGAAGACTACTGCACCTGCTTGGACAAGATTTTGGAACACAACCTCAAGGGGCTCAGCAAGAGGAGTAAAGTCTCTCGGAATCCTATTGTTAGATTGGGGTGGTTGCCCTTGAATTGAGACATTATTAAAAGATTTTTGGGATTGATTTTGATTGTTTTGATTGTTGAATTGGTGATTGATGGTAGTGGGTTTTGGAGGAGAGGCCACAGTCTGGACCCATTTTGCTTCACTCACACCATCATTGACTATGTTCTTGTTTTTGGACCAAAATTTTGGTTTGTTATTGTGATATGAGGAGAAATTTTGACTTTATTTTTGATAATGTTTTAGGGTACCTTCCTCTAACAAGACATGTTCAAGGGCTAAACCCTTGTCAGTCAACTTCTGGAAAAAAATTATACATTGAGATGTCAACGGTCTAGATAGTTCAGGTACTAGATTTTTTCTGAAATAACTCAATTTGATGTTGTTTTGGCATATCCCACTAGAATTTCCTAATAATGTGTCACCACCTTTGCAAGAAGTTAGCAAAAGTTTCTCTAGGCCTCTATTTCATGTTACAAAGGTCCATCATAGAAACATTGTTAACAATGTTATAAGCATAGTGGACCACAAACGTTTTTGCTAAGTTTGGGAAGGAGGTGATAGAACCTCAAGGCAAGGATGAGAACCATGAAAGAGCGTCTCCCGTGAGACTCTTAGGAAAGAGCCTAAGAAGATACAAGTCACTATAAGAGACTTCTTGGCATAAGATATTAAACTCACTGACATGGTTTCGAGGGTCCCCTTTGCCCTCGTACTTTGTGAATTTAGGCATTTTAAACCCTGATGGGTATGGTGCAACTGATATGGATGGGTCATAAAGATAGGGACAAAATTCCTGAAATGAGTAAGGTTTCCTCTTGTTATTCCCTTCCTTCATTTTTTGATGATGTTTGTCATGTCCTAGATTTCCTTGATGATATCTTGTTGTGGATTTTGAACATGATGGATTGTGCTCGCATCTAGTATTGGATGGGTTATGGAAGATGTTCTACCACCACTAATATATTGATATGATAAAGAATAGCGGACATGAGATGTGATGACTGATGTCACGAGGACTTAAGTGATAATCAGTTTTGACCCATTAATTGTTGTGATGGGGGGAAGTGAGGCCTGGATAAAATTAGCGACATTGTTGAGAGAAATGGAGGATTGTGAAATGGAGAAATATGGTTGGGTAGAAGAAGAGGGCATAGAAGCATGTTGGAGAATTTATGTTATCGGATTGGATATTGACATGGAAGCCAAGAAGGAAGAAGGTGGGATGGAGACTATGAGCACGGATGCCACGAGTGCTATTGATTGGGTTTGAATGGTAGATGGGGGTGCAATTGATTGGGGTTGAAGGATAGGTGTGACGATGTGGGTAGGAGCAAGACCTCCTTGTGTTTGTTGATCAAGAATGGATTTAACAAGATTGGGGGGAAGTCGAGTTCTATTTTCAATAAGAGTCTTTATAAGACCACTAGGATTCTATCGGATGTATTTCTCCATCATTTCTTGATTGTACTTTCAAAATGTTTGTACTTTTGGGGAGAGTTCATCTTGGTCAACCATGTCAGGGCCCCCTTCTTCTTATTGATCTTGGATGTCAGGCTACGCATTTTGGGCAGAACCTTATGTAGAGTCTTGATATAGGGCATTAATGTTCAGCATGTCATATTGTTGTTTGGCCATCTTTTTCTTTCAGGATTGAGTTGTGACCATACAAGAATAACCTTAGAAATATTGATTGGAAGAAAAATATTTGATGAAAGGACTTAGAAAACATCTTGGATTTTGGATTTGGTTTGGATTTGATGAAATTGGATTGATTGATTAATGGGGTCCTTAGATTAGGACACAAGTTTGATTAGGATTTCACCTTAGTCCTTGGATGAGGATTTTAGGTGGGGGATGTTGATGAAACCACAAGCAAGGTAACAACCAAGTTGGGTAATATTTGGCCCTTAGGATAATGATCGAAGCCTTTCTTCTACTAAGGATTGACTAATGATCCCAAGAAAAATAAAGACATAAGATAAGAGTCTTGATCGACCCAAAGGAGGTGGCAAAGATACTTGGGGAGAATTCTTTCCCAAGCATAAAGACTGGATGATTGATTGATTAAGGATGAGGTCTAAATAAAACTTCACAAGGCATAAAACCTTAGTGTGAGGTTAATTTGACGAATGATTGAGAATTGATTTGATTGAGGATTGATTGATTAAAGATGATTGATTGAAGATTGGTTGATGTGCTAAGTCCTTAGAAAATGTTGATGATGAAAGATCAAAGAGAAGTGATAGTGATGATTAGAATAAACTTGATAACTAGACTATTCTTGGTATAAACATGACTCAATAAGTGATTGGTTTGAATGGTAAGTTTTATGAGGGTATGCAAACACCCTGATTCTGGTGATTGTTGGTGTTGAAAGATAAGCTAGATCCTTAGTGTAAATCTCATACTCTTAGTTCATGACTAGCATCAAACTCATTTCTATGACCATGTATGTAATCATGATATTGGTGTAGAAAGGTCCTATGTTTAAGCAAGAGTTTGCGATTTGTATACCAAAAATTTCGGTGTCTAATGAGTTGTGCTTGTGTGAGCTTCTTTTTCTTGATTGGGTGGTGGATTGACTTCTTAGGATGTTTTTACAACTTCATCTTATTAAATATAAAGTGAGCGGAGTTTTGACGTAGTTGGAAGACTTGGATTTTGTTATGACTTGGACTTGATGAAGGTTGGTTCAATGTTTTTATATGACTAGGGTATGATTTGGGTATGAATTGAATAGGACATGGAAATGATTAGGGACTAAGATATAACTCAGATTATGATGATTAGGATGTTGACTTGGATAGACTAATTATACTCTTGGCAAGAAGACATAGCAAACACATTAGCCATTGATTCAAACAAATACATCAAGAACATCATGTTACCCTAGGAAGTTGGCTGAGGAGGAAAACCTTTTCTTGTTGACTCAGGTACACACCCAATAGCTAATCAGAATATGACCACTAAGTCTCACGCAATGGATTCTCAATATTGTATTAGCCAACTCCAAACACTAATGGGAGCACAAAATGGCAAGTCTCTTGGGGGAGTTACTATCCCCCTTGCAAAAAGATTATCCACCTTTTAAAGGTGAACTGGGTGGCTTCTAATCCTGAGGCTATTAGTAAGGATTTTTTGTTTGAAGACTACTCCTTGTAGTCACCCAAGTGTGATTAAGGCCTATAGCCTTACAAAGTACTGAGAAAAATGTAGTCATGTAAGCATGATCGAGGCCAAAAGGCCGTACAGAATGCACGATATGAGAGTGAACTCTAAAATAGCTCTATCCTCCAGAATTTTCATCCCAAGAGGCTTATTTATTGTAGTGAATTGGAATGCTTGGGTTTTAGTCATACTCACTTGGGTCATTCAACTCTCACCAATGCCTATGTGAATGTGTCAAACAAATTAGGAAGGTATGCACACAACAAACTTAAAAAGATTCTGGGGTCTATATTTCTGATTTTCTATATAGACAAGAGTATACTCTCCTACCTCTACACTTTCCCCAAACACAATCAAGCACTTGATCTTTTACCCCTAATTGAAAGTAAGTGCCTAGAAAAATGATTAAGAAAATACAACATTTGGTCAAATTTTCTTAGGCAACCTACAAAACAAACATGTTAGTAGCCTCAAAGTTGGATCAATGAAATCTTTGACGAGTGGAATCTTGGGCCGATGTCCTGTAGAAGATAGTTTAGTAGTCTCGGGTAATGCACTTTTTTTTTGGCTTTTGAAATGTTTTGATTTTTATGATTTTTTGATTTTTTGAATTTTTTTTTTTTTTCAATTTTATGTCTTTTTTAGGTTTTATGATTTCTTTTTGGATTTTTTGACTTAATATGAAAAAACACAATGAAATGATACAAAATAAAAAATGAAAACAAGATCACTTATTTCAAGTGTACTCAACTTCGACACTAGGATGCGAGAGGAGAGCATACATAAGTGGGTCTTGGGTTTAAACTACACTTGCTCTTTTTAATTCGAAATCCAAATGTGTAGAGTTCATTTTAATCCCATTTTGAAAATGTGATTAAAACACACCAAACTGATTATCTAAAAAAAACCATACTTTCAAAAGTGAACTCCTTATGACTTTTTGATAAATTTCAAAAAAAAAAATTCTCAAAAATTCTCAAAGGAAAGGTCAAATTTGGACGTGTTCAACTAATTTTTGAAGACAAATCTTGAAAAAATGGTTTAAACCATAGATTAGATCTCTGAATCATCTTTCCAACACTTTTAGAAAATAAAAAATCCGAGTTAATATGCAAAGGTTATGCCTTTTTTCATTTTTTACCCTATATTTTTGCTTGTTCCTAGAGCCTCATAATCAACTAAAAATTAGTTATTGTTAATGTTTTAATGCTGAAGTTTTTATGGCCAAACTCCATGTTGGCTGGGAGATTTTAATTGTTTTATTTTTTGGTTACCCATATACGCAAACAATTAAATCTCAAGTCTTATATGTCCTATGAAAAAATTATTTCTAGGTTATGCTGTACTAGGCCCATTTATTCTATAGTTAAAATTTCATAAGAAACAGAGCACTCAGTAAAAAGTTATGGAGGTTTTCCTATGGAAACCCAAAAGAACAATTGCCATTGAACTTGAACCTTGAACCTTTTCAAAAAGTTCAAAGTTCGGGTTCAAGTTCAAAGTTCAAATTCAACTGAAGCGGGTTTCATAATTTTTGTTCATTGAACTTGAACTTTGAACCTTTTTGGTTCAAGCCCATAGGTTCAAGCGCACAAGTAAAAAAGGTTCAAAGTTCAAATTTTGGGTTCATTGTAATTTTTGGTCTTTGAACTTGAACTTTGAACCTTCTTTTCTTCAAGGTTCAAAGGTTCAAGTGCGCAGGTTCAAGCGTGCAGGTTCAAGGTTCAAGGTTCAATTTTGGAGGTTCAAATTCAGAGTTCAAATTCATCAGATGCAGGTTCAGAGTGATTTCAGCGAGTTCAATAATCCAATAACATTGGCATGTCTAATGTTTATAATTTTCAATGTAATCTATAACCATGAATTTTCTGAGAGAGAAAAAATCAATCTCAGTGCGGGGGGCATAACTGTCAACTCAACTGCTGGATCGCGCTGTATTTTTAATATGTTTTAGAAAACCTAGTTTTCTAAATTCTCACTGGCGCGATCGGACAAATATTATCACGTTAAAAAGTTATTTATCTCTAAGTATGGGTCTATAAAAATTCTGAGATAAAAGATTTGAAGATTTTTTTTAAAAAAAGTTATTTGGAAGTGGATAAAAGATTAAAGAAAAGATTAATTAATAATATTTCTAGGAATTAGTTATTGATAACTGAAAGTCTCTTAAAAACAAGAGAGACTATATATATGGGGGAAAAAGAAAAGAAAGGGGCTAGAAAAACTATGATTTTTCGAGCAACAGACAATATCCATTTTGTTTTTCTCTGAATTGCTTTAAACTGGAATCGATGATTATCAATAAAATGTTATGGTGTGCAGTCTTTGAATTTGTGTGTTTAAAGATTAGCAATATTTCTTGAGAAATCTACTATGGGCATGATATCATTTTATGATCAATTATTTCTATGTTTTTTTTTGAATTCATGGTTACTATTAATTGTTAGCAGATTTATTGTGTATTGAGTTATGTTGATCCCCCTTGTCCTGTGAGGCATGAGAGAGTATTGATTAGACATCAATACTGCTGTGCATTTTCTATGCTCTAAATTTATAAAGTGAACGTGTGTTTGAATTAGAGTTAGTGAGCTCCTATTTAATCTTCAGAATATTATATTTGTTTCAGTTTGAAGGCATTGTTTTGTGTTGATGGATGAATGCTAAAGCCTTTCCATGCTTTCTGGTAAAAAGTGTCAACATTTAATTTTGTATTAAATTCATTGCAAATCATACGAAGAGCTTCCCTCTAATGCAGAGGTTGGATTTTAATTAATTCATCCAATTGTTGGTAATTTGTTTCCTTTCATAAAGGGGCATACAAGAGTTATAATTTTGTTCAAAGAAAACAAATAAATTTCAGGAAAGGGACAAATCTATTTACCAATAGATTTTTGGCAACTCTGTTGGGGACTCAGAATCAAAGATTAGTGCATTTGGTTTCCCTAGATTTTTAGATTTATCTCTGTGTGTGTAGGATTGGCGACTCTATTAAATCATCATGCAAAATCAAAAGGCTGCAAGATTGGGGAAAAGACCAAGTCCCACCAGCTTGTAAATTCTTGAGATGGATGATAAAGTGTTGCATGACTTTTGGGATCACTACAAAGAAATAATTTCTCATGTTGTAAAAACCAAACTAAGTATAACAGACGATCATGTATCTTCTCTTTTATGGAGAAGTCTTTTTGTTAGATTTCACAAGCTCAAAGAGCTAAAAGAAAAGACAAGGTTGTTGCAAGAATATAATAAAAGGTATCCCAATTGAAAGAAGAATTAAAATTTTATGATGATGAGGCTCCATTCATCTCAGTTTCATCTCTCTCCTACAACTACCTTGTCATGAATGAGCAAGAAGTTCAGCAAGAAACGGTTCAGTCTCATGCAAGTCAAACAATGGTAAGTGAGAATAATCAAGACAACATTAGAGAACCTACGAGATTGAATGAAAAAGGTTTTTTGAGGTCTTTCTATTACCTAGAAATAGAAACTTTTAGTTTTAATAGTATGGAAAGTTATCTTGTTCCAAAAAATACAAAGGATGAAAATTTTCAGATTTACATGCAACCAGAGTATGAAGCTTTCAATCTTATACATGAAGTTAATGAAAATGATTCTTTATGTTTAAAAGCTTGTGATGAGTCCTTCATAGAATCATTTCATTTTAACAGTAAAGCAATACAATGTCTTCCTAATGAAGATTGCTATATTTATGATTGAAAGATAAAAATTGACAGTATAAGGATAGAATATAAAGAGATGGTTAAAATGAGAGAAGTGGCCTCCATTTATAGATTTTCAAATTTTAAATGGAGGGTGGAGATCAAAAGATGATGAAGGGCTAGGATTGGTTTGAAGTAGTTGGCATCAATCAAGGATACCTTGAAGGAATAAAAAAGAATATAAAATTCCTTGGGGAAAAGGGGGGAAAGAAATTTGAAATTGCAAAATGAGGATGCATAGGGGGATTCAAATAAATTTGAATTTCTTTGAGAGGCTCAGTGTTGATGTGAAATGAGTGGGGAATTTAAAATTGAAGAATAATAATAAGGGGGGAAAAGAATTTGAAATTTAAAAATGAGGATGCATAGAGGGATTCAAATAAATTTGAATTTCTTTGAGAGGCTCAATGTTGATGTGACATGAGCAGGGAATTTAAAATAGAAGAATAATAATATGTGGGATTATGAAAGATTCTAGAAGAATTAATTAGGCTAAGTGGGATTAGGAAAAAGTGATTTGTAGGAATCACATGACTAGATTAATTAATTAAAATTAATTAACTGAGTGGGTTTAGAGGAAATAATTATTGGAGGGACTTTAGAAGAATAGGGAAATAATTAATTTATTTGATAAATTAATTATTGGACTATAGTGACAATATTAATTAAATTAAATTTATTCAATACTGAGAAATAATAAGGATTAACAAAATTAAATAAATTAATCATGTGAGAGAGAATTAAATTAATTAATGCAAATAATTAATTTAAGTGTCTACACAAATCAAACTCCCCTTAATCACTTTCATAACTCAAGCAACAGAAAATAACAATTTTCCTCAAACAGTTTGAATTCAAACAATAACATTACTAAATGCTGGAAAGAGATTAACAAACACAAAATATGGGTTTTGGAATGAAAACACCTAAAGACGTCTTCAAACTTCCTATCATTTCCATGTTTTTCCTAGTCAAACTATCATGCATTGCCCATGAAAAACTGTCATGCACACTTATTGCAACTTCCTTGGTTGAGAACAAAAACTTGAATTCCATGTGTGTGCCCTACTTCGATCTTAAAGGCTTTCAAAACAAAAATAAAGATTTTACAAAGCTAAGCTTTGAAACCATATAATATGCCTCTACAAAATGCCGATGATATGTCATGTCCTACTCACCAAGTATTTCAGTGGGAAATAATAAAACAAACCAATATGCCTGGTATGTCCTTGTCAGTGCGGTGAATAAACATTATAACATGTTTCAGGTAGTCACTTAGGTGGCTTAACCACTTAGCCATCACCTAGTGACTTAGTCACAACCATATATGCACAAGTTTTCAACGGCAAGCATAAAATGTCAATGCTTCAAATGTCAAGGAAATATCAACCATTTGACACTAATGCCAAAAATTCCTTAGGGGTTAACACATGCTCCAAGAGTTTAACACTAATCTATCTATATTGTCAACCAAAAATTTCTCTAACAAAACCACTCTAATAGACCGCCATGAACTTATAGAACAAATCCTTAAGTTTGGTATGATAAGCACAATATAAATTGAGAAAGAAATTATAGAAAAGATTTGAAAATCTTATCATATATCTATGAGAGTACTTGAAAATTTCTTAAAATATAGCTTCATTTAACTTTCATTGTTTCATAGTATGTAAAATAAAAGAAATAAACTTTGGATTGAATTTATCCATATTATAGTTTTCTTTATTGGCCAAGCTCACCCCGAGAAATTAAGAAATGAAGAGGTAAGGAAAACAAAAGAAAATAAAAAAATTATCAAATGGGTACCAAATAAGTTTAATACTTGGATGGTTTGGACACTAGAGTGATACTTGTCGCAATAATATCATGCCATATATATATGATAGCTGAATTAAGTCCATAAATATGAATATTAATAGAATTTGAGGGTGTCAATTTCTTGATTTCATTCTGTTAATTTTTTTTATATTTTTTATTATTTGCTATTATCTATCTTAATTCAATTATTTGAAATTATGACTAGATTGATGTAAATCAATGTTTAATTTGGGAGTGTTTTATTCTTTAAATAAATATTATACCCTACAAGAATTATTTAAATTATTTAAATTATTCGAGTTTTATCGAAAAAAAGTCATACATTTTAATCTTATATTTTGGAGCATTACATTTTGTAACATTTTAATCTAATATTTTGGGACATTAGACCTTTGAACTCAATGATGATAGTAGATTTACATTAACATTATCTAAAGTGAACCTATAGTACAAATTCACAAAGATCCCCATAGGATCTAGTATTATTATCAAGTTTTCTTAATTTTTCAAGACATCGCGTGATAAAAAGTGGAGATCTTATACTATCAAGAAGTAATCCCACAAGATTTAGTATCATGAATGAGTTTTTATGGAATGCTTTATACCATGCAAGATTTTGCTAAATATGTAACCATCCATGATTTAAGAGCTCCAATGAAAATATACAAGAGATCAAATGTGAGAGAATAAGAGTATCTATCACAAGACGCAAGTATACAATGATAATGAATTATAATGAAATAAAATTTCATTAAGAGCCAATGAGTTATATAGACCAAAATGAAACATAAGATTATCTAGTATTATGACATGTGTCGTAATCAGATTGTGACTTCAGACTTTAAGTGATAAGTATCTTATGTGTATCCTAAGTAAACTTACACAATTACTGTCAATAGAACCTAGGCGATGAGTTGATTACATAACACTCCATTCACACCAACATATTTAAAACTATTACTATTATTTTAGACTTAACTCCTAATATAATTTATATAAGATATTTCATTTAATTTGTATATTATCTAGTATATAATTTATAAATAAATATTCATACATCTAAATTCATTGATTTTAATATTTGATTAGAAGACTCAATAAGATTCCCTCATTAATTTAATTTCATATCTTAAATGTAGAATTTGAACTACAAATAGATACCTTTTCAAAAATATTAGGTATATTGAGAATCAGTTGTAGTTATTTCAAAAAATAGTGTTTCAGTTACATTAAGAGCCAATGTGTTATATAGACCAAAATGAAACATAATATTATCTAATATTATGACATGTGTCGTAATCAGATTATGACTTGAGACTTTAAGTGATAAGTATCTTGTGGGTATCCTAAGTAAACTTACACAATTAGTGTCAATAGAACCTAGGTGATGAGTTGATTAGATAACACTCCATTCACACCAACATATTAAAAAATAATGCTATTATTTTAGACTGAGCTTCTAATATAATTTATATAAGATATTTCATTTAATTTGTATATTATCTAGTATATAATTTATAAATAAATATCCATGCATCTAATTTCATTGATTTTAATATTTGATTAGAAGACTCAATAAGATTTCCTCATTAATTTAGTTTCATATCCTAAATGTAGAATTTGAATTACAAATAGATAGCTTTTCAAAAATATTAGTTATATTAAGAATCAGTTGTAGTTATTTCCAAAAATAGTGTTTCAGGGTCATTTAGTAAATAATTTATTAAATTAGTCGTCCTTCTCATCTCATTTGATTGAATTCATTAAAGTAATAATGTGTGTCTCTAGTATTATATTGTAGTTCTATATCAAGTTGGTCGATCCATATTGATTGTAAATATGATATTATAATGAGTAAACAATACAACTAGTCTTCCTCTGAGCCAAACTCTTCCTTGAAGATTGGTCACAAATTTAAGAGAGTCAAAGCATCCCTTGTGTCCACTTTTAATTCTGAATCACTTCCCTCCTACCATTCTATCCCGAATAAGTCCATTTTTGCACCCATTAGGAGTGATAGACCCCCTTCTCAAATGATCTAAATACAAATTTGTCTTTTCTTATCTTGGATAGAAAGAACCCAGATGATGTCTTGGCCATTACCCATGATTCAATTGTGGATAATTTTAGGATGTTTAAATGGGCTTTCCATGAGATCAAGGGCATCAATATCAAACTTCGGGCAGTCAATAGGAAACAAGAAAATCAAGGTGTAAAATAGTGGATGGTGGACTAGAGAAAATCAATTGTGGACTATGTGCAGAAAACGATGAGCACTGTAAGTGATATAAAGAGAGATTATGATAGAAAAATATCTTTTCTCAAAGATAAACTCAAGAAAGAATATGAAGGCAGACTGAGTCAGATGGAGAATAAATTTTAGAAAGTCAATGGGAACCTTATCTCTCTGGTTACATGTAGACACAAGGTGGTGAAGAGTTTTGTTGAAAGTGTAAATACCATGGTAGGGAAACTAGAAACTATCCATCAAGAAGCAGCTACCTTGGATGTGGATTCCATAGATAAAAAATAGGAGGAAATGGTTGGGCCATCCAAAAGAACCAAAGCCAACTTGAAGAAGAAATTTGCAAACCAAAAAATTTAGGAACTCAAGAAAATTGCTCTAAACATGACTCAACTGGAAACAAAGGTTGCGAAGGCCCTAAAAATTTTGTATTAGTTTCTTCCTCTTTGCTGTCTTTTTGCTAGGTTTTCACTTTTTGTTGACTTTGGGTTTCTATTTTAAAATGGGTATATCTTTATCCAGCTACTTGTTGTAGATCTTTGTTAAAGCGTTTTGAGTCCCTTCAAAACCTGTTTGTTCTGTAAGAAAAAATAATACAACTAGTCTTTTCTTTTTCATTTTAGCCATATGAATTATGGGAATTACAAAGAAAGTTTATCGAATTTTGCATTCAATATAAAACATTTTTTTTAAAATGCATGTATTAATATTAAATAATTTTATTTAAAAAATAAATAAATGATATATTTTAAAAATATATAAAATAACAGAAAACTATACAAAATAATCTTATGGAAGAAAATTATATTTTAAACATATAAAATTACACATCTTTTTAAAAGAATCAAGCTACTAAACTACACATATCTTTTTTAAAAATTAATAATTAAATAAATCTTAAATAAAATTAATAGAACACAAATATATCTTACTAATATACATTACTACATATCTAAAAAATATCAAAATGTTACACAGTAAAAATATGATGGAGAGATAGAAAATAATGTAATTTGAGATATTGACATTCACATGCATGTATGCTATGCATGCATCCATAGAAATATCTTTATAAAGTACATTAGTATGTGTGTTTTAAAAATATCAAATTCCCATGATTAAAATAAAATGAAGATAGAAAGAAAATAATGTGATAGTAGATATTGACCAAAAATATCAAAATATCCCACAATAAAAATAAGATAAAGACAAAAATAAAATAATGTAATTTGAAATATTAACATGCATGTGTTATGCCTACATCCATAGAAATATTTTAATAAACAATTATATGTCACTTATATCTTCCATTAGTCTCTACAAGGCAATGTTTTGTGGCTCAGAGCCACTTGAGATCCATATAACTATTCAACTACGCTTGCTATATATATTACTCTCATTGAACTTGAACTCTAACCCTAACCCTCATTGAACTTGAACCCTAACCCTAAGCCTAAAAGAATCCTAACCTAACCTAACCTCAATCCTAACTCTTATTGAACTTAAGAACTCATACCTTAATCTTAATTAAAAACTCAACCTAATCTCAAACTTGACCTTGCCCTATCCCTAACCCTAGTTCTAATATTGACCATAACCATAATTATAACTTGATATATAATCTTTATTCTAACATTAACCGCAATTCTAATGTTAACCCTAATTATAGCTATAACCCCAATTAAAACCCAACCCTAAACCTAATTTAATCTAAAATTGAATATTTCTCTTAATTAATTTGTAACCCTAATATAACCATTACCCTAACTTAATTCAATGTGGACACTAACTATAATGTAACCTTGACCCTAACCTTAAATCTACCTGAACACATTGCATTATCTACATTGAGTTGCAACAAAAAATTAAAGGATTTTTTTGTGAATTGAATACCCATATGGAGCTTTTAAATGGAAAATGACATAAATACACCAGGATAAATGTAAAATCTAGAGTTTAGAAAATTTGGTGTCCAAAAATAACTTGGAATGACTAAATGAAGAAATTGATAACTAGTCTTGGGAGAAAACTAAAGAAATGGCTGAAATATTCCAGAGATGGATGGTTATTACAAAGGGAATAAAAAAAATATGAATAAAGAGACTAAAAAACCCAGGTGGAAGTCTACATAAGTGACTAAACTAATACAAAACTAGGAGGTAATTATGAGTAACACCAAAGAGATGATTGATCTAGGAGGATTCCCATAATTGATCCAAATTGACAAAAATTGCTTATATTAATGCATGCATTATCCTATAGCATAGGTCTTTAGCTCATGAAAGTTATATCGAATAGTATGCTAGAGATGGAAATTTCAAGGATGTATATGAAACACTAATCCATGGTACACAAGTATAAGAATTCTAGATTACATGTTCATGACAAACTACTATATCATCTTGGTAAATTGTGTGGTCCAAGGGATGAAAGAGTACATGTAACTAGAGAAGCACATACTTCTCTTATTTCTGGTAATTTTGGTAAAAAAATAATAGGTTTGCCCATGCCACTTCTAGTACCTTCTCATTTATGGGAAAGCGTATTTATAGATCTTGTCAAGAGTATACCTATGTTTAAATAAGGGAATTTTAATAGATCGGTTGCACATTTGAAGCAAAAATAGAGACGTAGCACTCAAGGGGTGAACTTCATTAACAACTTGCAATGTATGGTCTATATTTTTTTATTGTTCTCTTTTTTCTTTTTTTTCTTTTTTTTTTTCAGCTTTAGTCTTTTAATTACTTACTGAATTTTATTAATTTAACAAAGTAGTTGACACATTGAATAATGGTATTTAAATTGTTTGGATTCAAATTAGGGTAAGAAGTAGTTATTTCCCACTAATTTGAGATCAATGATTGACTACTATAGGGTCTCTGTAAAGAGCACAACCCTCACCATACATTTTTTACAATAAGAAGTTTATTGGATTCCTTGCTAACCCCTCTACACAAGTTATGTGGAAAGAGGAGAAAACAAGAAAAAGTTGTATGAACTCATCTAATGAGAAGTGAGGGAAAAATAAGAAAAGGTTATATGGACTAATACTTCTAATTGGAAAGAGAAGAAAAGAAAAAAAATCATATGAATTCCTTGCTAACCTCTCTATACACATTGCAACCACAAACCCCATCAAAAAGAATATATCACATAATTTTGCTACTGTACTATAATTGTTTTTAAACATTATCCAGATTAAATTCAAACGATCAATAAAAATAAGATAAAATAATATGAAAATTACTATAAAACTATGATTATTTAAATAGAGTGTTGCCACAACCAGCCATTTACTATAAAACTGTTTGATGATTATTTAAATATCACATAAGAAATCTATATTCCCAATGACTATGGACACGTACGCCCTGACATTATATCGTCCTTTTATGACTCTCACGTTTACTTCTGTATCTCTAAATCACTACAACATGTTGTCGGTGGGACTGACTGTCTTTCACAAGATGGTCATGGGGATTAGAAATAAGTCCGAGTATTAAATATTTTAATTTTTAATTAATTTTTGTCTTCATATAAATGTAATAACCTTTCAATATTGGATTGTCTTTTCGACTTCCGATGAGGACAAAAATGTGGTGGTTGTTCAGCTTCTTTGAAAGCTTCTAAATAAGCCTAATTCGAATCCAATTGCAAGGAGTTGGAGAGTTATAGAGTTACAGAGTTATAGGCATACGCTCCTTCACAAGATTGCTTAAATTGTAGAGGCTCGGGCATACAACTCTCTTTTACAGAGTTTGCCCAAATTGGATAGATTCTAGGCATACAACTCTCTTTTATAGAGTTTGCCCAAATGGGATGGATTCAAGGGCACACAACTCTCTTTCACAGAGTTTGCCAAAAATTGTATGATTCTTATATATTTTCAATGAAATGAAATTTTATATGATTTGTTGTGTTTACAATACCACAAATTCTGCTTTGGGTATTGTCCTTTGAATTGACAAAATAATTCAAATCACGGAAAAAACAGAAAAAAGAATTCACGTAATTTATGATTAATCTGATAACTTTACTTTGATAGCGTTGCTTTTCAGTTTTGCAAGTGTGAGACAATAATGTTACTGAATTCTAGCCCGTGATTATCAATAAGGTGGCTCCCGCTTCATCAGCTGATATGGACGTTGATATTTTTAAAGTTGCCTAAAGTTGGTCGACACTATAAACCAATGTAGCATACGATCTGATCTGATATCTTCCAGATATGCCACCTCATGTCTATTTATAATTTCAAAAAATATACAACTAATAACTATTCAAAATAACATTATGGAAAAAATTAAATATTTTCTATCTTAAAGTTATAAATTATTTTTTCCATCTTAAAGTTATAAAATTATATATATCTTTTCAAAAGAGTCGTGCTGCTAAAACTATAAATATATTTTTTTTAATAAATAAAGCTCAAATAAAAGTAAGAGTGCATAGAAATATCTTAGTAAAACTAGATAATATCAAAATGTCCCACAATACAAATAGGATGAAATGATTTGAAATATGGGCATGCATATGCATGTATGGTATGCCTGCATCCACAATGGCGGCTTCCCTCGTCTTAAGCTCAGTATTTATATGGACAAAGTCCTCTCTCACTTGGTATCACAGCTGACTGAGATCCAGGCCACTGCTCAAGTGCGCTCGCTATATATAAATAAAGAATTTGCAGCATCAATCAAAATTTTTGCATAGGCATCAATGATTAATGCATCTACCTCATAGCCCGTTTCCTCTATCCAAATCTTTCAGGGCTTGATTGCCTCCATGAGAGTCACATCCTTCTTCATGATGAAACAAATGTCGGTAGATTATTTCTCTACTATTTTCTTAGGTATTCCTATTCTAGACCTCATAGATTTCTAAAAAGCCTTGAAGTAACCCCATACCTTATCAACTCTAAGACTTCCCAATGCAACAATTGATTGCTTTATTTTTCTTCCTATCAAGATGTCAAAAACCCATTACTTCCTTCCAGAAATGGGAGTATCATTCAAAAAGTATAACTTTAAGTAGACTAACAAATTTCCATACTAGAACGTGCCCTTCTTCTCACCTTTAATCTTCCCTAAATTGATCAATAACTCCTCAAGCATCCAGTCACAAAGATCTAACTTGATATTTTCTCTCATCAGCTTATAAGCAGCCAAAATGCATGAACTGGAAACTGAATTCAGTCGATTAGACTGAGTTACCTTGTAGTCTACAACCATATTGCCAAATTTGATGTCAATGTCGGTGATGGTGCTCACCTTCATCGATCTCTTGCTTGATGTGGCACCGATGATCTTCCTTACGAATTGATTTGATACTTTCTTATCCGGATGTTTCCCTATTGATGGCAAACTCGTAATTGCTCGGATGGCTTCCTTAGTAATTTTCTAGGGTCTGTCCAGCCATATAAATTCCCCATGTACTCTAATTATTACATATCTGACAATCTTATCCTCGAACTCTGGCATATCCAGAATATCTGTGAACCCTAGATCTTTGATGTGTTTATATGCTAGTTTGATTTTACCAAATTCTCCCATGAGTTCATTCATATACATCCCCTTGATCTTAGAAGTTCCTAAGTCTTCTATATGATAATGAATGTAGGCCCTAACATCTTCCACATATAGCACTCCTTCCATGACGTGAGAAAATGCTCCAACTGAATCTTCCTTGTTAGCCACATGTGGAAAGAATTTGAAAATTGGCCTGAGGAGGTCCTTAAATTCTCCTATAGTTGGATTTGCAATGAAAACAAGAGCAGAAGATGATCCCAATTCCATGATTCAAGAAAAATACCTTTTGTTCACTCTCAGTGAAAACCTCCAACAAATCCTTCCAGATGTCGATGTGATCGCTCAAGAATAAATCTAATCACCTCTGAATAGCTTCTGATTGCACTAAGTTGCTCTGAATTGCTCTAAAATTGCTTTGAATGCTAGGTGGTTGATAATAAAGTGTAATCGGCATTTTATACATCGAGAAAACCCTAATCTTCCATTAACATAAATGACTACTGGTGAAAGATACCGGATCTCACTCTAAACATATCAATGTTGGATAATCCTCTCCAATATCTAGAACATCTTCCATGAAATTTGCATACCCCTAAAGCATTTGCCTTAGTTACTGGATGAGCTCACTGTCGGTGCAGCAATAGCTTCTTCTATCAAATAGGTAACTGAGACAATCCCATCTGATGATTGCTCTTCTATCTTTCTAACCCATCTTTGAGTGTGATCTTGCCGGATTTCACTAACCTTCTCTTTTCCTTTATCATTTGATCCTACATTTCTAACCGATGGATTTTTGCTTCTATAAAACTTAGCAATATGTCCAATTTCATTGCATGCATAGCATGTAACCTTGTTCTTTTGAATTACCTTGCTAAAACCGGTGAAATTTGAACTGCACTTATTAGCCATATGTCCAAATTTTCCACAAGCATAGAATTTTACATTCATTCTGGAATCTTTTATCTTATGACCAATTTTATTTCATTTAGAACATTTATAGGGAGCAGAATCAGGGTTCTAATTTGCTCTGTTTCTACATTGCCTAGCCATGTGACCAAATCTATTGCAAACAAAAAATCTACCAGTGAATTTATAAGTATTGAACTTCCTTATCAGTGCCTTATGGTTTTGATCTTCATTAGTAGTACCGTAATTCTATCCTTGCTCAAATCCAAGTCCAGTGGAATCTCCAATCCGCCTCTATCTCTTCGATAACTCATCAAGCTATGCTGAGCTGATCTTGAATTTTTCTTTCTACTCAGTTGTAGTAGTTAAATAATCTCTTAGTATTGACATTTGTCTTTCAATTTCTTGCTCATTGCTATGGGATTGTACCAAATCAGACCTCAACATCTCATTTTGATGAGTCAACCTACCACACTCTTCAAATTTGTTCTTTAGGGATACAACAAGATCTTCTTCATTTTTCTTTCTATCCTCAGTCTCCTTAGACATCCTTATAGTCATAGCTTGCATTTAATTCTTCATAACCATGTTCTCCTGACTCAATTTCTGACATTGTTCCTTAAGTGCATTTTCATCATCTTGATTTTGCAAAAGTTCCTTTCTCCTAGCTTGAACAGATGATAGTCTCTCTTGTAGGACAAGAATAAATTCTTTAGCATAATTAAACTCATCTTGTTGCTTTAAGTTCTTCAATCTTTCAGCATCATAATCTTCAAGTGCCATCTTAAGCTACTTCTCCAAATCCATATCCAATGGTTCTGGTTTCAGGATCTTTATCAAGTTGTCAAACTTCCTTTGACGCACAAGGCTCTGATACCAATTGTTGGAAACCAATAACATTGAGAGGGTTGGGTGAATTAGTGTTATACCAGAATATAAGATTTTAGCCTTAACAAAAAATTCATTCACCAATTGGTATATCGATATAAACAAAATTGAAAAAAGCAATGCAACCATTAAGAGAAATACATAAATGAGAAACATAACACACATTATTATACATGGGAAACCTCAAAGAGGAAAAACCATGGTGGGGTTTGTGACCCACAATATCAGTTCATTGGCCATATGAAGAGATATTAAAATATATGATGGGCCTGCACTTGCAAGAAGGCTTACAACCTAGACCACACTGCTCATCACAATAGGAGCCTCACTGACTACATAACAATCCAGACAACAATCTAGAGAAATATGAACTGCTTAATATAGCATCTCCTATGCAAGAATACAATTATGTTTTAAGATCAATCTATTCCAGTTAAAACCCTAAACCTCAGTACCAGAATAACCCTTACAATGAGTTCCTCGCATACACAGTCTCTATGATATATTTCACATTACATTATATCCATGTATCACTTCCACATATCTATCCTTATTCAAAATGATCTAATCAATCTCCCCTATATACCCTATACAAATTTATGCCTTATGTCGGCTTACAAGGATATATACAATATCATATTAACATGTTGGCCATATAACATAAATGAATAAGCATTAAAACAAGTTGCTGATGCCGGATCCAAGATGTGTCGGCCTCTAATACCGATGACCTTTACCATACCATGTCGATCTGCATTGCTGGTGACCAAAGAAATCTTTTATCCTGTCGGTGTCGGTGCTAGTGCCGGTGTAGAGTCTATAAAGTGCTTGCCGGTACACCATATGAAGTCGGAACCCAAAATAATGTTTCCATCAATGACAACATAGTGAAACCTAACCAATAGTGTCAATTTCCAACAACCCTAACCTTAAATCTACCTAAACACATTGCATTATCTACATTGAGTTGCAACAAAAAACAGAGGGATTTTTTTGTGCCTTGAATACCTATATGGAGCTTTTTAAATGGAAAATGACATAAATACACTAGGATAAATTAAAAATCTAGAGTTTAGGAAATTTGGTGTCCAAAAATAGCTTGGAATGACTAAATGAAGAAATTGATAACTGGTCTTGGCAGAAAAATAAATAAATGGCTGAAATATTCCAGAGATGGATGGTTATTACAAAGGGAATAAAAAAGTATCAATAAAGAGACTAAAAAACCCTGCTGGAAGTCTACATATGTGACTTAACTAATACGAAACTAGGAGGTAATTATGAGTAACACCAAAGAGATGATTGATCTAGGAGGATTCCCTTAATTGATCCAAATTGATGATTTATAACATCGACAAAAAGTCCTTATATTAATCCATGTATTATCCTATAGCATAGTTCTTTAGCTCATGAAAGTTATATCGAATAGTATGCTAGAGATGGAAATTTCAAGGATGTATATGAAACACCAATCCATGGTACACAAGTATAAGAATTCTAGATTACACATTCATGACAAACTGCTATATGATCTTGGTAAATTGTGTGGTCCAAGGGATGAAAGAGTACATGTAACTAGAGAAGCACATACTTCTCTTATTTCTGGTCATTTTGGTGCACGTAAAGCAGTAGCTTAGTTGCAACATTATTGTTATTTTCCTCAAATGAATGAAACTATGTAAAAATATGTAAATGGGTGTGTCATTTGTGCTACAAGTGAACTCGGTAACAAAATAATAGGTTTACCCATGCCACTTCCAATACCTTCTCATTTATGGGAAAGTGTATTTATAGATTTTGTCAAGAGTATACCTATGTTTAAACAAGGGAATTTTAATAGATCGGTTGCACATTTGAAGCAAAAATAGAGACATAGCACTCAAGGGGTGAACTTCAATTAACAACTTGCAATGTATGGTCTATATTTTTTTATTGTTATCTTTTTTCTTTTTTCTTTTCTTTCTTTTTTTCAGTTTTAGTCTTTTAATTACTTATTGAATTTTATTAATTTAACAAAGTAGTTGACACATTGAATAATGGTATTTAAATTGTTTGGATTCAAATTAGGGTAATGAAGTAGTTATTTCCCACTAATTTTGGACCAATGATTGACTACTATAGGGTCTCAGTAAAGAGCACAACCCTCACCATACAATTTTTACAATAAGAATTTTATTGGATTTCTTGCTAACCCCTCTACACAAGTAATGTGGAAAGAGGAGAAAACAAGAAAAAGTTATATGAACTAATACTTCTAATTGGAAAGAGAAAATAAAAAAAATCATATGAATTCCTTGCTAACGTCTCTATACACATTGCAACCACAAACCCCATCAAAAATAATATCTCACATAATTTTGCTGTTGTACTATAATTGTTTTTAAACATTATCCAGATTAAATTCAAAAGATCAATAAAAACAAGAGCTGTGATATACAGCTAGAGTCCCTGCCTTATGCTAAATCTGGTGAGGGAAAGGTAGAGATTGTGGGCACTAGGAGAAAATGAAATATGGGAAATGAAGAAATATCAGTACTATGCTGTAAAATCATAGTCGAATTGAGATTGCTCAAACTGTCTCATGATTTAGAGCTTAACATCTTGATTATTCAACTCTGTATTTTTTGTGCTTAGGTGGATTAAGATTGATGGGTTAAACTGAAGGCATCAAAATAAGAAAAACCGTATGAATATGAGAAGAAAAGATTTTTAATTCTCTTGAAATAGCGTGTAGGTGAACATGGACTGAAATTTATCTTTATAGTCTTTGAGGCATAAATAAATAAATAAGCATAGCACAAAATGCTATTGACTTTAGTTGCAGTGATGTGTCACAGAAAGCTACAGACATGTATTAGTGGACAACAAAAGAAATCATATCCAAATATAAGTTGTCATGAGAACCGTCAAAGGTTAAGAACAATTTTCTAGTATAAAGTTACTTTGAGCATGTAAAAAATGTATAAAAATAAATAATACTACATATGAAAAGGTAACAACTTTTCTCACTTTACTGCTTGCAGGAATCTTTCTTTAAAAAAATACATATATAATATGATTTTAAAAACAATTTACAACTGATATTTGGTACAAAACTGATAACTGGTTGTGGTGTTCTAAGAACTAGTTTTCAAAACTAGTATAAAGTGGCAGTTTGGAAAGTGTAGTGTGTAATACCATGCGGGTTCTGAATGCAACTGAATAGTGCAAAAGATTTGGATTTACAAAAACTAAGCATAATATCAAAAGTTTGTTGTGAAAGACAATTAACTAGTTATTTACAAAACAAAAATAATCTAATTTGGGATACATGGTCTAACAACTATGTAATATCTTATCTTTTATTTGGAAAAGAACATTGAAATTATGCTAATGCTCTTGATTGAATGAAATCATTCAATTGGTGAAAATCCTAGCAAAAGGTAAAAGATAAATAAGAAAATGTTTCTTATCTAAACCAATTAACTTGGCAAAGAAAGCAACATGACATGAAATGAACTAGAGTACACTACAAGATGAGCTATCTGAAGCCTAAGTTGTCTTCAAGCATCTTTAAATGTTGAAGAGTTTCACATTAATATTAAACTATCTTTGAGAGAGCAAACCATTGTGTATTGTTATTGTTTTCAAACAACTTTAAATGTTGAAGAGCTTCACATTAATATTGAACTATCTTTGAGGGAGAAAACTATTGTGTACTGTTATTGATACCTCAGAAGTGTCACATCACCTATCAAATTAGCATGGAAAGCTACATCTCTCTAACTTATCAACACTGGTAGAAGCAAAGATATGACCTTAAGGTAATTTCAAAAGACATAGAGAAATTTACTATTATTCAGATATCACTTTAAAAACTGTATCTATTTCTTTATTAAAATTAAAAGAATTACACTACACTTGTTCAACAATCTCTCTCTCTTACAGAATACAAGAACTCTAGGATTTACAAATGAATAAACTCCATCTCAGTGAATTATTACCTAGGCTAGATGAAAAAAAAACAAAGCCTAATATTTTGGTCATATATGTTTGAAGAACAAATCAAAAGAAACAACTTTAAGAAATAGTTACTTACCTTGAGCAGTAAGCATGTGAAATTTGTAAGACTGTGTTGTGCAAAGGATACCCTGCCAGACAAAAACACATTTATATTGTCAATTCATATCACAATATTATCCTTTACAAAGAAGAAAAGCTAAGTTTGGGAATCCATTTTTCTCTATTGGGTGTTTCTTACCTAACCCACTTGTCTAATAATAAAGAAAAAAAAAAAACACAACTTCAAGGAAAGTGAACCCCAGTTTCCCTATATTCTGCTAAAATTTATATGCCCCCGAATCCATTCAAAAAGCGTTGCATAATAAAACTATTAAAATACTGAATATCCCTATCAAACTCCATGAATGGTAAAGCTAGATGTATGCTCACTCAAGTTTTAGCCAACTGGAAAAAGGAAAAAGGAAAAAGAGGAAGGTTCAGGAATCCACTTTACTCCATTGTGATTTTTTTATCATACCCACTTGCAAAATAATTACACAACTTCAATCTCAATGAGCCCTAGTGTCCTTGTATTCTGCTTAAATTTATAAATTTATAATCCTATGATTCCGTTCAACAAGGATAGCTATTATCACTATCAAATTCACACGGGTTTCATTTAAAGAATACTTCATTCAATATTCGATACAAGACCTCAAATTCAATTAGAAATGCAAAATGTCAGTACAAAATGAATTTGAAAAATAAACACGGAATGCATAGGATAGGCCTAGTGCACCAGTAGGCAATGTAAGAAGGCTACAGGCCATGCTGATACTGTAATACTATTATGCAAACGGAAAAAATGGAGCATGCCCAGGTTTTGTAACTGCCATGAAATGCAATGGTTGTAATATACACACAAATTTTGTCTTGAGTTATTTGTTGCAACTGCACAAACAACCTTGAAGGTGAAACCCCTACCAGTTGCAGGGAAATAAGAATGGAATTGGTATTATGCAGATTTCTATCTACATTTGCAAAAAAGAGTCCCGAGCTTTAACCTATAAGTGCACACCAATGGAAGGGTCAAATTGAATAGGATTATAGAATTTTCCCTACAAATATTTGATAGGCGAATGGCTGACTTGGTGGGAGGATGGTTTGCCCCTCGAAATTGTTTGTTGGGATCAAAGAGTAGTTAATGGGTAACGAGACCAGCCTGTAGTGGTGTGCAGACTAAAAAAATTCCTCTTAATCGCGGCTTTCAAAATTCATAAAGATCCCTAATGCAAGTGGACAACAAAAATGTCCAATCTGATATTGATTTGCTGGATAAAAAAATTCATATGCATTATAGAAACACCTCAAATTCCTGCCATTGTTGTGGCGAATTTTGTGGACAACGGAATATAAAAAAAAAAACATTTCCGCTCTTCTGCTTCGTTTCAAGCGAGAAATCTATGATTTTGTAAGGAGAATTTTTCTCAACACAAGAACGACATTGAGGACAAAGTGTCTGTGCAGAAGGATATCAGTAGCCTTAGCCTATGCATTGGCCATAGAGCCAAAAGTCTTGAAAATGAAAATGAAGCTAAATGAAAATTCTTCAAATTAAGTCACAGTAAACAAAGCTCCTGCAAAAAAGTCTGGATACTGTTCTCTAAAACCCCTGTCAGTGAACAAATAAATGAATGAAAGTCTCAGGCAATAATCAGCGATTTTGGAAAATACCCACATTAGTAATAACAATGAAGTTGAGCAATAAAAAAAATAGGGGTTTTAATTAAAAAACAAATAATGAAAATTTTTACTAACAAAAACAGAGAAACAATGGTAGCGTTCTGCAACTAAGAATTGCTGACAAATCATACCTGTATTTATGCAGTCTTCTTAGGAAACTTTTCGCAAACAAAATGGTCTGCTTCCTTAAATCTTTTCAACTTCTGATGAGGACAAAAATGTGGTGGTTGTTCAGCTTCTTTGAAAGCTTATAAATAAGCCCAATTCGAATCCAATTGCAAGGAGTTGGAGAGTTATAGAGTTACAGAGTTATAGGCATACGCTCCTTCACAAGATTGCCTAAATTGTACAGGCTCGGGCATACAACTCTCTTTTACAGAGTTTGCCCAAATTGGATAGATTCTAGGCATACAACTCTCTTTTATAGAGTTTGCCCAAATGGGATGGATTCAAGGGCACACAACTCTCTTTCACAGAATTTGCCAAAAATTGTATGGTTCTTATATATTTTCAATGAAATGAAATTTTATATGATTTGTTATGTGTTTACAATACCACAAATTCTGCTTTGGGTATTGTCCTTTGAATTGACAAAATAATTCAGATCACCGAAAAAACAGAAAAAAGAATTCACGTAATTTGTGATTAATCTGATAACTTTACTTTGATAGCGTTGCTTTTCAATTTTGCAAGTGAGAGAAAATAATGTTACTGAATTCTAGCCCGTGATTATCAATAAGGTGGCTCCCGCTTCATCAGCTGATATGGACGTTGATATTTTTAAAGTTGCCTAAAGTTGGTCGACACTGTAAACCAATGTAGCATACGATCTGATCTGATATCTTCCACATATGCCACCTCATGTCTATTTATAATTTGAAAAAATATACAACTAATAACTATTCAAAATAACATTATGGAAAAAATAAAATATTTTCTATCTTAAAGTTATAAAAATATATATATCTTTTCAAAAGAGTCGTGCTGCTAAAACTATAAATATATTTTTTTTAATAAATAAAGCTCAAATAAAAGTAAGAGTGCATAGAAATATCTTAGTAAAACTAGATAATATCAAAATGTCCCACAATACAAATAGGATGAAATGATTTGAGATATGGGCATGCATATGCATGTATGGTATGCCTGCATCCACAATGGCGGCTTCCCTCGTCTTAAGCTCAGTATTTATATGGACAAAGTCCTCTCTCACTTGGTATGTCTGAATCATTGAACTTGGTGTCTTTCACAAGATGGGAATTCTAACTAGTTTCATTCTTCTTATTGTATGCTTTCTCAAGAAAGTTCATATAGTTTGTAATTAATTTGACTCGAATCTAAACAATTTTTCTTTGCTAGCTTGCTTATGAGTTTTTTGTTGTTTGGAATTGACAGTCAGTAGCAGCTATCCGAGCGGCGCATTTGCAGGGTGAAAGGGTCTCTTGGACTCCGAGTATGGCGTACTGGCACGAGAAGCTGCCCACAACACCCATGCCAGAAGCTCTGAAGGAACTCATCTCAACCAACGATGAGAAAGTGGAGGTGAACGTGGGCAAGGGAGGAGTGAAGGTGAACGTGGGGATGCCTCCGAGAAAAGTTGGGACGCAAAAACAGGCAAAAGGAGTTGGGAGGTGCGTCGCGGGCATCAATTACGCTGCAATTACGCAAATGCCAAGGGACATATCGCTGTGCATGCTTCTGCTGGAGAAAGATTTGGTAGGCGGAACCAAAGTGCCTCTCACCTTTCTGCACGAAAGCATTCCCAATTCTCATCAGAAGTATTTTCTTCCACGCGCCGTTGCAGACGAAATCCCTTTCTCCTCCGACAAGCTTTCCGTAGCGTTGAAGGAGCTCAACATAGCGCCAGATTCCATCACGGCCCTGGCTATGAAGGAGACTTTACAAGATTGTGAAAGTCCTGCTATGAAGGGCGAAACCAAATTCTGCCCAACATCGTTGGAGGCCATGATTGATTTCACCACGTCGAAGCTGGGAAGCAATCGCTTGACTGTGCTGGCGACGAATTTTTCAAAGACGTCAAAATCTGTAAGGCAGGAGTATACCATTACGGGAGTGAAATACGAGAGCAAAGAAGACAAGGCAGTGTATTACTGCCACAGTTCACAATATCCATATGCGGTGTATCTCTGCCACGATCTGCAAGGTACGAGGACCGCAAGAGTTTGGGTGAAGGGCGAAGATGGCAGCACGGTGGAGGCGGCAGCCATCTGTCACACGAAAACCAGTTCCTGGAATCCTGACAACATGGTATTCCAGGTGTTGAACGTGAAGCCTGGTGCCGCTTCTATCTGTCATCTCGCTCGCCAAGGGGACGTTTTGTGGCTCACCGCTGACTGAGATCCAGGCCACTGCTCAAGTGCGCTCGCTATATATAAATAAAGAATTTGCAGCCTAAGGAGCAGCAGAACATGCTTTTCAAGTTTGTTGAGTGGAGCAATAGCTCTCTTTCTGTCATTTAGCACTATCGTTTGTAGTGAGAAGCAGTAGCTTTCTGTCAATTAGCACTGTCTCACATGTACACATATTGCATTTATAGACAATAAAACGTTATTATTAATGTCTGTTAGCATCTATAGTTGCAGCAAGTAAGATGTTAATTCAACGTTTCTATGTAAAATCATTCCTTTCTTTTTAATACACCTCATATATGAATCAATATCTAAAAGATAAAATAAATACACACATTCATTCAAACCAAGGAAGGAAAATGAGTTTCCAAAAGATTTTATAATGTGATGTTATTTTAATAATATGATTTTATTTTAATTACTTAATAATTATTTTGAAATATATTTTTAAGATATAAAACAATCACTCCATTTTATCTATTATTTTTCATATAGCTTATCCATTTTTTATGTTTTTGATTAGAGTAAAATGGGTTTTGAAAGGACTTGAAACTCTTGACACTAAGAGACAACCAACCCTAAAGAGCCAAAAGATAACCAACAACTAGCTCCAACTAAACAAAAGACAAAAAAAGGGTATGGCGCCCAACCCAATAGCCTATAGAATTTCAGCATTCTTGTTAATAATATTTTCATTGATATTTAGCACATCCTAGAAAACCTGGGCTTGAACAGTCTTACCTTTGTCCCAACTTTGAGTTCTAGATCAAGGGCCAAGAATAGGTCTATCTGCATCATGTTGAACAACTGCATCATTCTTCCTGGAAATAGAGGTGTCTAATGCCCACCAAAATACCCTAGAGAAAATAACTAAACTAACAGATTTTTTTTTTAAAACATCTACCAATACAACATATTCATCCCATTATTCATTAAGCAAACATCCAAACATACACATCTAATTCATAATCATAAACAAATGAATGTAGTATGCTAGTGGAATAACAATACATCTCACTAACAATCATTCCCTAGGGTATCTCAACACCATTACTTAACTATCGTTAACACATAAACAAATCCATATACCATGATACCATTAACCTCCAATTTATTCATACTATCCATATACACTCAGAAGATAACCAAATCACATTACTTAATTGTTTAATTCCTTTCCAATCTAGAATTACATACATAAATAATATCCATTTACAACATTCATAATCTATTACAACATATCATGATCTCAACCGACAACAAGTCCTATCATGTGTGACCACAGGATATTAGTTACACAATCTCCTAACCAACAATTATCCATGCATATCCAATCTTCAATTCTAAAAAGTAAACATTTCTCCTTTCTAATAGAAGATTGCACACAAGTCTAAAGAATGATTTTCATTTCAATCACATAAGATACACATATTCCCAATCCAATAACTTCATTCTTCATTCATGAACCTTAATCCCTAATAGCATAGATATTCATTAACCAGGATACAATATAGGGCAAACAAGGATTACTACACTATATTTTATTACAAGGGTAATGGTCACATCCTACCACATCCTAATCTAGTTCCAGCAGGTAAGATGTTAATTCAATGTTTCTATGTAAAATCATTCCTTTCTTTTTAATACACCTCATATATGAATCAATATCTAAAAGATAAAACAAATACACACATTCATTCAAACCAAGGAAGGAAAATGAGTTTCCAAAAGATCTTATAATGTGATGTTATTTTAATAATATGATTTTATTTTAATTACTTAATAATTATTTTGAAATATATTTTTAAGATATAAAACAATCACTCCATTTTATCTATTATTTTTCATATAGCTTATCCATTTTTTATGTTTTTGATTAGAGTAAAACAGGTTTTGAAAGGACTTGAAACTCTTGACAATAAGAGACAACCAACCTTAAAGAGCCAAAAGATAACCAACAACTAGCTTCAACTAAACAAAAGACAAAAAAAGGGTATGGCGACCCAACCCAATAGCCTATAGAATTTCAACATTCTTGTTAATAATATTTTCATTGATATTTAGCACATCCTAGAAAACCTGGGCTTGAACAGTCTTACCTTTGTCCCAACTTTGAGTTGTAGATGAAGGGCCAAGAATAGGTCTATTTGCATCATGTTGAACAACTACATCATTCTTCCTGGAAATAGAGGGGTCTAATGCCCACCAAAATACCCTAGAGAAAATAACTAAACTAACAGATTTTTTTTTTTTAAACATCTACCAATACAACATATTCATCCCATTATTCATTAAGCAAACATCCAAACATACACATCTAATTCATAATCATAAACAAATGAACGTAGTACGCTAGTGGAATAACAATACATCTCACTAACAATCATTCCCTAGGGTATCTCAACACCATTACTTAACTATCATTAACACATAAACAAATCCATATACCATGATACCATTAACCTCCAATTTATTCATACTATCCATATACACTCAGAAGATAACCAAATCGCATTACTTAATTGTTTAATTCCTTTCCAATCTAGAATTACATACATAAATAATATCCATTTACAACATTCATAATCTATTACAACATATCATGATCTCAACTGACAACAAGTCCTGTCATTTATGACCACAAGATATTAGTTACACAATCTCCTAACCATCAATTATCCATACATATCCAATCTTCAATTCTAAAAAGTAAACATTTCTCGTTTTTGATAAAAGATTGCACATAAGTCTAAAGAATGATTTTCAATTCAATCACATAAGATACACATATTCCCAATCCAATAACTTCATTCTCCATTCATGAACTTTAATCCCTAATAGCATAGATATTGATTAACCAGGATACAATATAGGGCCAACAAGGATTACTACACTATATTTTATTACAAGGGTAATGGTCACATCCTACCACATCCTAATCTAGTTCCAGCAAGTAAGATGTTAATTCAACGTTTCTATGTAAAACCATTCCTTTCTTTTTAATACACCTCATATATGAATCAATATCTAAAAGATAAAATAAATACACACATTCATTCAAACCAAGGAAGGAAAATGAGTTTCCAAAAGATTTTATAATGTGATGTTATTTTAATAATATGATTTTATTTTAATTACTTAATAATTATTTTGAAATATATTTTTAAGATATAAAACAATCACTCCATTTTATCTATTATTTTTCATATAGCTTATCCATTTTTTATGTTTTTGATTAGAGTAAAATAGGTTTTGAAAGGACTTGAAACTCTTGACAATAAGAGACAACTAGCCGTAAAGAGCCAAAAGATAACCAACAACTAGCTCCAACTAAATAAAAGACAAAAAAAGAGTACGGCGACCCAACCCAATAGCCTATAGAATTTCAGCATTCTTCTTAATAATATTTTCATTGATATTTAGCACATCCTAGAAAACCCGGGCTTGAACAGTCTTACCTTTGTCCCAACTTTGAGTTCTAGACTAAGGGCCAAGAATAGGTCTATTTGTATCATGTTGAACAACTGCATCATTCTTCCTAGAAATAGAGGGGTCTAATGCCCACCAAAATACCCTAGATAAAATAACTAAACTAACAGAATTTTTTTTTTTAAAGTATCTACCAATACAACATATTCATCCCATTATTCACTAAGCAAACATCCAAACATACACATCTAATTCATAATCATAAACAAATGAACATAGTACGCCGACGGAATAACAATACATCTCACTAGCAATCATTCTCTAGGGTATCTCAACACCATTACTTAACTATCATTAACACATAAACACATCCATATACCTTGATACCGTTAACGTCCAATTCATTCATACTATCGATACACACTCACAAGATAACCAAATCACATTTCCAATCTAGAACTACATACATAAAGAATATCCATTTATGACATTCATAATCTATTACAACATATCATGATCTCAACTGACAACAAGTCCTATCATGTGCAATCACTGGATATTAGTTACACAATCTCCTAATCATCGATTATCCATACATATCCAATCTTCAATTCTAAAAAGTAAACTTTTCTCATTTCTGATAGAAGATTGAACACAAGTCGAAAGAATGATTTTCAATTCAATCACATAAGATACACATATTCCCAATCCAATAACTTCATTATTCATTCATGAACCTTAATCCCTAATAGCATAGATATTGATTAACTAGGATACAATATAGGGGCAACAAGGATTACTACACTATATTTTATTACAAGGGTAATGGTCACATCCTACCACATCCTAATCTAGTTCCAACCACATTAGACATACATACAACACTAAATTCACATAAATAGATCCATTCACATCATTTCCATCAATGAATCAATATCCAAGATACAAAAAACACAATAATGTGTTCTCTTACTAGAGTAATAACTATATCCCAATATATCTGCTATCATTACATATATATCATAGGGTCATAGTTCTCATCTACATATGCAATTATCTTAGGAGATCCACAACACATATGCTATATGAATCATGTGCATCCATCTGTTACAATATCCATCCATAAGCTGTAGAGATAAGAATTCCACATCCATGCACAAGAGTATCCAACACGAACATCCCAATGGAAGAAGGCATCAAAATACCTGACCATGTGGAACCATAAGGAACCACCCCTCATGCTAGGAGATGACATAGGGTTCCAGCTCACACTCAAGAACTAGGTTGACACCTAACATCCAAGGAAATCAACATGACACCCACAAAATAATAACCAAGAGCTTGATAATCAACTCACATCTCAAGGCTAATCATAAATCAATAAACTCCCAGAGGTGTAATTGGTGTAGGAGAACCTACCTATGAAGGCATGAGCCAGGAAAAAGATGATTTTCTATTAGTTAGAAGAAATGTAATAAGACCCTATGGGTCCCTTTTGTAATTCAATTTCCTAGGAGTGTGACAAGTTTGTCCATGTTTGGGTCAAATTGTCATCTAGCATTTGGTAGAGCAAATTGAGTTAATAAGGGTCACAATGGTCTAAATTGGGGGATCAAGTGACCACAAGTCTATTTGAGTCCTTTTTGATGTTTTAGAATCAAATTTAATCATTTTGGTGGACTATGACACTCTACAGTCTAAGTTGGTCGAATTATGCAAAAGTTGTCATATTGTCAATTTTTTGTCTTGACAATTTTGCACTTTTTGTAAGTTGTGATTCTACAATGGTGAGTTCGGTTTGAAAAAAATTTGGAGTAGGTTGTTGTCATTTGGAAAACACATTTAAAGGCCCCAGAAATATAAGAATGTATGTTGGTTCTATTGGTTGATTTTGGAAAGAAATTGAAGCATCAAGAACTATTGGAAACTCGGAAAAACTGTCTAATTTCTATTGATTGCATACTGAAGGTGGATTGGTAAGAGTTCTCATAGCATAAATCCTATAATTAGATTGTTTTACCTTTTTTTTTCTATCAGTGTGAAGTCTTGAAGTGATCGCTTCCCCATTTTACAAGCAAATCTCTACCAGGTAGCCTAAACCCTTAAATCCCTAGGGTTTGACTGCAATAATGGGTTTTGGCCTATCAATCCTTAATTGAACACTTTGTCATTATAGGAGATGATAGGCCACTATATCATACGTCAGTAGCCAAATCCATTAAGAGGATACAATAGGTCGAAGAGGATGGAGAACTAACCCTAGGTCTAACATCTCTATGTGATAAATTGGTTTGATGAGTGCAGTGCATGAAAATTGAGTCGTAGAGCACTGGAAAAGGGTTTAAATGTGGTAGAAGAGTACTTTGGAGGTTTACATCACATTTCATGGTCAGTTATGGTCACTCATTAGGAGAAGAAAACTAGTTTGTGAAAGGCATTCAGTCAAATAAGTCTGAAAGCCCTATTAGGTATGTTAGTGCACCACCGGTTGGAATATTTGCAAGTTAATCCGGTACTGAAAACTGAGATATTGTTTAGAATAGTTCAAAAGGAGGCCTAATAGCAATTGGATCAAGTTTGTGGGCAAGTGAGTCAAATTGGATATTCCTGTGGAACTAAACCATGAAATCCTATTTCATTTGTGTTCAGGTGTTGTGAGAACACCCTTCCAAGGATTGGTGTTTTGAATTGGTTAAGTGGTCCATTCAAACCCTTAAGCCTAGTAGTAGCCCACTCATTGTATGCAAAGGTGTGTGTAGTCACATGAAAAATTGAGAAGTGCTAGTTGTCTGTAAGTGGACATAGTAGAGCCTTGGGGTTGTCCAAGGTGTTTTTTGGTGTCATTGAACTATTTCTTGAATTGATGTTCTGTAAGGATATTTGGAAACAGGGATTACCAGTTGAGTCTATGAGCCTTAGAGTTTGGCAGGTTCAAGGTTTACCTCCTTTTGGTCTGTTGCCTCCTCATCACATTGGTATCAGAGAAGGATTTTTGAAGATCACTTGGGTGGTGTGGTCTTAGTGTATGTCAGAGGAAGAGATTGAAATAGGGGTTGACTAAATGCCTCCTAAGAGTATGTCATAAGATGCGGTGAAGATGATTGAAGAGATGCTTCAGTCCAAGCTTGAAGAATTGAAAAAGACTAAGGATAAGGAAGACAAAAGTGACACTGATGAAGAAGGGGATAAAGAAGATGGGGAATCCTCTAAGCTGGTAGAGGATATACCTGCAGATCAGAGGGTATTTGTAGATGCCTTGAGGTTAGTCAATAGGGACACCATTGATGGGTTGCCTATATATAGTGGAAGTACGGAAGTAGAAGAGGTGATGGGATGGATTGAGGCATTGACCTATCATTTTGAGTACAAAGAAATCCCTAAAGATAAGAGAGTTAAGTTGGTAAAAATGAGGTTGAAGGAGTTTTCCCTTACATGGTCGAACTATGTACAAGGGGATAGAGTTAAGGAGGGAAAGAGTATGATAACCTCCTAGGAAAGGATGAAAGATAAAGTCAAGGCACAATTCATGCCCATTTTCTATGAAGTGCAGATGTATAGGAAATTGCAAAACCTCAAACAGGGAGACCTTGATGTGAATGCATATACAGAAGAGTTTCATAAACTTGGTCTCAGATCAAAGAGACGAGAAGAAAAGTCAGAGAAAGTGGCCAGGTACTTGAACAACCTAAGGATAAACATCCAAGATGAGATCATCCTACACTAGTTAGAGATATGTCCAAACATCCCACAAGCATAGCATCTCTTGTTTTGAAAATTATTCATTAATGCACTACACATATTTAACCTGTGACCAAAATTATTGCATATGAAACAGTGACCGGAAAAGGTAGGACCATTGTTCATATTATTCATTTCATTATTCATCCTACTTCTACATTGATTTGCCATATGACCAAATTTATTGCAAATAAAAAATCTACCATTGAATTTATGATCATTAGGCTATCTTACCAAAGGGTTCTTTCTCTTCTTCTGATTTGGCTTTGCATTGCTTTGTCCAGATTGGGAGGATTCTCCTTTCTAAAATCCAATTCCTCTCATTTCCTTTCCATGTCTTTGACTTTCCAGCATCTCATCAAGCCTTGCGAAGCTAGCATTGAATTTTTCTTTGTATTCATTTGCAGTAGAAAGTTCATCTCTTAGGGCAATAATTTGTCACTCAAGTTCTTGACCATTATTCTTTGATTGTGTCAACCCAAGCTCCAATTGATCATTCTCATAGGTAATCCTAAATCATTCGTCTTCTCTATCCTTCAATGATTGAGTCAAATTCTCTTCATTCTTCTTTCGGTCTTCAATATCCTTAGTTAGCTTCATCACAATGGATTGTATTTTATTCTTCAAAAAAATAGTCTCTCTCTCAAGCTTGTCACCTTTGTCCTCATTCTCCATGCATTGATCTTCTTTCTCCTATAGCTTGTTCATCAACAATTTCCTCTTGTCTCTTGAAGTGTTGACCTTATCTTTCAAATCATTAATGGAGTCTTCAGCTGCATTCAGGTTTGTCTTTAAGGAACTTATCTCATTTCTTGTTGTGTCAAGATCCTCAAGTGCCACACTAAGTTGTCTCTGAAAATTGAAATCCATTGACTCAATCTCTTGGACCTTCCTCAAGAAGTTAGGCTCTAATACCAATTGTTGGAATCAAGGAACACTGAGAGGGGGAGGGGTGAATTAGTGTTCTATCAGTTATTAAATTTTTGACTTAACCTTAAACCACTAGAAGCATAAGCATGAAATTGAAATGCAAAAACATAAAAAAATCAACCACAAAATCATAACACTAGGATTTTTATGTGGAAACCCAAATGGGAAAAACCATGGTGGGATTTGAACCCACAATATTATTCTACTATGGCCAATAGGAAAACAATATTACATGAAGGGGAATGCACAAGCATTCAAGCACATTGCCTAGAGCTTACAACTTAATTACAATAAGGGCTACAACCCCAGAAGGATCACTGCTTTACATATCAATTACAATGATGAATTAAAATGAAAGAACTCCAAAATAGAACCTAACAATGCCTGGATGAGTTCTGATTAAGTGCAAAACTCTGATTGTATCACCTATGCTACTCTACTCTATTTACTATCTCAGTCAGCTACCAGATCAAGAATGCGCATGTGTAACTATGCCAAAAGGGATTCTTGATCACTACTCACTCATATTACCTCATACCATACATCAAAAAAGATCTTCTCTATTGGTCTTATATATCCACAATCACAAAATAGATAATTATCAAGTCGACCCATAGTGTAAAGTGTAGAATTGAATTGGCTTGATTGGATAACCAAAAACAAAAGTGGATCATAAAAAAGATGATAAAATGATGTCTCTATGTTATCCCTATCATCCCATGCACGATTCATAACAACGCAATCACTAGAAAGCTTCCACACCAAAACTGCTTTGCTCAACTTGAAATATGGGTTAATTGGTTATCGATTCACATCCACTTCCGGTAATCAAGGTTTGTGATTACTAGATATGATTCTCATGAAGAGTTTCCATCAATGACAACCCAAAAACTATTATCCATGCAACAAAATTCATAGGATGAGTGTCAATTGCCAATAGTAAAACAAGAGGCCTTAGACATAATTCAGCCAATTAAATGCTTAAAGGAAAATAAGAAATTACGCAAGATTAATTTAATTTTAAAAATTATGATTTGTTGCATAAACCACTTAATTTTAAAAATTTAAATTTGAAAATTTGAATTTTGCAAGGAGGGAAAATGAATTTTTGAAATTGAAGCAAAGACCAAATTCAAGATCTACACAATCCACAAGGTCAATTTTAAAATTAAAAATTAGGGTTTTGTGATTTAACCACTTAATATTAAAATTTTGAAAATTGAAAGTGTAAATGAAAACTTTGAATTACAAAATTGAAGAGTTCTCAGATCTGAAACAATCAATCCAATTTAGACAAATGACAAGCTCAATTTTGAATCTTAAAATTAGGATTTTTGTGAATTCCACCTCTAAATTTTTAAAAATTGTAAGGAAATTAAACTTGTAAATGAAAATTTGAATTTTGAATTGCATACACTCAGATCTGAAAAATAAAATCAGAATTAAGGGTGTAAGGAGTTGGGCTCACCAAAATGTAAAGCAAAAAATTGGAGAGCTTAGCTAATTCTCCACATGGGAAATGCGGATTCAGTAAGCTCAATTTTCACTTGGGGAAACTTTACATTCAAAAGAGGGGTTGAATTTACTAGATCCAATCCTAAATGACATGCGAGGACTGAATACTATGTATATTGGTTGAAATTAGAATGCAATTGATCCTCTTTTATAACTTGATTAATTGAATTAAGATTAAGTGCTAGAAATAAAGACAAAGTATGAGAAAACAATGAGATACATATTCGGGATTTAGTCGTGCACATGGATCAAAGAAGTTTGAGATGATTCGGAGCTGCTCCATGAAATCAGTAAAAATTTGTAGAGACCGTGTGTTTGGACAGGGGCACCCTCCAATCAGTCCTCCAAATGTTTCGCATGTCGAAAAGGGTTTTTCATATTTGTGAATAAAGGTTAATTCCATAAGTACAGTTGTAGATCTATTTCCTGCACACATAAAGAAAGGGAAATATGTTGGGAATAGGGGTTTGCCTTCAGGTCAAACCCCAATTTTGGAATTAACCAAGTGGTTGAAATAATGTAAATGAAATGACTGAAAGTAGAAATCCTGCTCTTTGAGGGGATGTTGAATTGACTGAAAATGAAATGCTTATACTTCCTTGTGAATTTTTTGTTGCCTCCACATGGAATTATGATTTCATGTAATAGGATGATGATCTCCTCTTCAATGCTTGCATTCTTGACTCTATTATTGCTTCATATCTTGAAGGAAGATTGAAAATGTTCAATTGCTCTTGAATGCTCAAATTCTTGATAATGATTGCCGATGGATTTCATGTTATGTCAAATGAGAGGGGAAATCCCTCATATATACTTTCCAGTAGGATTAATTGACTGATTTTTTCACTTGAGCCAACATAGGGGGGATTTTCTCGCTATAAGTTTGAGTTAGGTCAAGGGGAGGGGATCAAGATAGGTCCCCATTAAGGGGAACCAGGGTGCCACGCCCTAGTCCTGCCCTATTTTGAGGCAGGATCAAGGTATCTTTTGAGTGCATTGTTTAGTTACAAGGTGTTTCTGATGTGAATGAGCATATTTAGGTCTTCGATGAGGCTGAGGGGTGCAAATACTAAGGCGAAGACCCAAATACAATCAAAAATTGAAAGGGGTGCAATTTTAGGATGTTACACTTGCCTGTCGGATTAATTGACTAATTTTATAACATGAGCCGACATGGAGGAGTTTTTTCCACTTAAATTTGAGATGGGTTAGGGGGTCCAAAATGGGTCCCCATTAAGGAGGACCAAGGTGCCACACCTTAGTCATGCCCTATTTTGGGGCGGGATCAAGGTGGCATGTGAAGTGCACTTTGAGTTAGATGACGTTTTTGAATTGTATGAGCATAATTAGGTATTTATTTAGGTCAAGGGGCACAAAACACTAAGGAAAAGACCCAAATGCGATCGAAAATTGCAAGGGGTGCAATTTTAGGATGCTACATTTAGCCCCCACTTTAGTGAGAGTATCAGCTTATGCAAATAATCATGGTAAAGTACAAGGATTTCAGATTGAAAGACTTTCACCATGTCAAAGAGGAAAGATACACCAAGCCCCTAGTTGATTTCAAGATCTTACAACTTCAATGATAAGGTAGAAGGGAAGATCATGAGAGGAAAATAAAGAACCATGACTAGAAATACTAAGGTTCTCTTACTATGAGTCATGAACAAGAGAAATACCAAAAATTACAAAGCAAAGACAAAGTTCGCTAAGTAACACTAAGCATGAAAAAGAGAGAGTCATGAGGAAAGTGTATGCCCCCACGTTAAAGAAATTGCACATGCCTTGCTAGGAGAAATGGCTTTAAGGTAGAATTCACCCAAAAGACAAGCATGTTATCACAATAATTTAGCTTCCAAGAGAGAGAAAATCAATAGATAATGAATGAAGAACACAAAGCACGAGGTGGTTTCACCTAATTTTGGATTCAGCATGCTTTTTATGATAGCTCATGTACATCATATATATGTGTGTACATAGAATTGTCATCATCCCCCAAAGAAAGGAAACCACCATGGAAGAAGGGAACACATGTGTCTTTTGAGACAACATGGGAGAGACCAAAAGATATCTCAATTCTTTGCATCATCCTCAAGTAGAAAACACTAGGGACAACAAATAGAAGAATAGGGAAACAAATAGAAGAAGGACCACAAAAAAGAAAGAGAGGAGAGAGAAAGAGAGTCCATGGTGCTAATGAAGCTAATCAAGCATGCCATTAGATGCAAAGGGTTTGATGATAATGAACAATCTCCTTGGCTTCTTCTATGGGTTAGTACTTAGCACCATCCAATGGTCCAATACCTTCAACCTTCCAAAGGTTCTTAAGATTTCACTTGACCCCTTCCAAGGATCAATCCACTTAGGACAACTTGGTTTCACAAGGAGACTCCTACTCCTATGTGCTCAACCCCCTAAACTAAGACACCTCACAACTCCAAACCCTTGCCGAAAGGACCTTTTGTTCAAATGGTGAAATATATCATGCATGGGTGTTTGAACATGTTTGACATGGTCTTTGCATTTATTTGGACCTCTTTGGTCTATTCTTACAAGACCCTTCTGTCTTTTGTTCTTAGTGACCTAGGAAATAGTGCTACAAGCAATTAGGCCTTTATTTAGGATTTTTCCTCTCTACCTACCAATATCTCCAAACAACCCCTTGAAAAAAATTAATATTTAGACACCCATTTGGATCCCCTCAAGGATTTCAAACTTTTTCATCTATGTTTTGAATGTAAGTATTCAAACCCTACTTTACCTATTTTGACCTTGTTAGTTGGTATAGAGGTTTTGGGCTTCAAAGTCTTCACAAGTCATATGGGAATAAAGATTAGACTTTATTAAAAGGTCTACACATGTATAAGGGTCCCCTCCATGCAATTTTTGACCATTTTTTGGTCCATTGTACCAAGGATTCAATCAATCATTCACTGCATAGACTTGCCACATGGGAAATGTCAAGTCTAGGGAATCACTCCAAAAATGTAAGATGAGGTCTCCTACTTCCAAAATCAAGAAAATAATTTAGTATACATGGTGAACCAACATTCCCCAGGGTTTCAGACCATCCCCATAGAGGAATGTTGAATGGTGGCACCTTTTGCATCCAAACCTTGATTTTTGGGTTTTTCGAGAGGCAGCGAGAAAGAAATTTCAATAACTTTGCAACCACTAAGTTTCAAGTCCTCAAACATACATAAAATTAAATATGATTCACTTTTACAACCTATTGAAGACATTATCCCTTCTATATGTCCATACAAATCTGTACCAAAGTCAAGAACACAAGAAAATGTAGTAAAAATGGCAGTTGCTGAGTTGTTGGAAGAATAAATTTCATTCAAAGTCTCTATCTGACCTTTGGGAATCATTCCTCAGGCTTAAATAATTCCAAGGAACTCCTCTAACCACCTCCCAATGTACAAGTTCAACCAATTAGCCATTGGGTAACCACAGCTCAAATTTTGACAAAGTTGCCTATGACAACATGGCAACTTTGGAAAAATTATTACATTACAAACTTCCCTTCACACCAAAGGTTAAAAAGTGGACACACAACACCTCTAGGACCCCTAAATAACAAAAACATAAATATAATTCCCATACAAGGATTTTGACCAAGTACACACACCTTGGAGCCTTAGGGCTTATTACATAGCATTGGACCTACCACATCCATTTAGGACCTACTCAAGAAACCTTCAAGGAAACACTAATTGTTGCATTCAAACATATGTTGAAAGATACTAACACACCTTTGAGTTCCCCTACACCATACTCCCTAGGACAAGAAAACTCAAGTCCCTTGAGTTGCTAATTGGGTGACTGAGGTTCCATACTTTCTGATGTTACTTTCAGACATCCAAGTAGCTTCAAACTTAGGGAGGCCCTTCCACTTGACCAAGTAGTCCTTGTAGACCCCTCTTCTAGATTTTTTGATTACCTTGGAATCAAGGATACTCTCCAACTCCAATGATTTTCTAGGTGGAAAATTCTTCACCCAATCTACATCCTCTTCCACAAGAGATGAACCAGGTGTTACATTAGGTAGAAAAGCCTTGAAGGCTATCAAATCACATATATTGAAAATAGGAGAGATCCCCAAATCTGCCAGAAGTTCAACCTCATAATCATTATTACCAAATTTATGAACCACCCGGAGAGGTCCTATCTTCTTCATGAGTATCTTATATGGTTGGCCCTTGGGTAGGCTTTTTTTCCCTAGGTAGGCCATCACAAAATGTCCTACCTTAAACTAAACATCCCTTCTCTTAACATTTTCCCTGAGTTTGTATTTTTTTGCACTTTGGTGAAGTGAAGTCTTTACTTGATCATGGATCTCCTTCATAGTGATGGAAAAGTCCTTTCCCTGGGAACTCCTTCTTTCCATACCTCCAAGGTCTCTAAGTTTAAGTATCCCTCTAGGATGTAATCCATATACAACCTCAAATGGGCTTCTCTTTTTACTTCTATTAACTAAATCATTATATGCATATTCAACTTGTCCAATCACCAAATCCCAACTTTGTCCATGCTTCTTGGTAAGACATCTAAGAAGACTGCCAAGAGATCTATTAACCACCTCACTTTGGTCATCAGTCTGAGGATTTTATGCTAAATAAAATGATAGATTGGTACCCAATTTCTTCCAGAGAGTCCTCCAAAAATGACCCACAAACTTGGAGTCTCTATCAGTGACAATATTGAGAGGTAGACCATGTATCCTTACAACTTCTCTAAAGAAGAGACCTACAATATGAGATGCATAATTTGTGCATTTACATGGCACAAAATGAGCTATCTTGATGAACCTATCAGCAACTACAAAGACACTATCAAACCCTCTAGGAGTTTTGAGCAAACCAAGTACAAAATCCATTCTAAGGCTTTCCCAAGGCCTAGTAGGAACCAGTAAAGGTTGATACAATCGAAAATTAGTAGAAAATCCTTTTTCCCTTTGACAAATGGGACAATTCTCCACAAATATTCTTACCTCTACTTTCATCTTAGGCCAAAATTAAAACCTTGATACCTACTCCAAAGTTTTATCCAAACCAAAATGACCGGCAAGGTTGCCATTGTGCTTTTCCCTAATGGCATTCTCCCTCATGGAGCATTGAGGAATACATAGTTGATTCCCCTTAAAGAGAAATCCATCCTGCAACATGAAATCAGGGAACTCAACATGAAAGGAATAAAAAAACTTAGTACATACATCATAAGCATCCTTAAAATATTTATCCTCTTTATACATGGTTTTAAGAGAATCAACACCAACACTTTGCCATTGGATTTCTTGGATAGTGAGGACTCTTCTACTCATGAAATCTACAACCTTATTAGACACACCCTTCTTATGCTTGATATTAAAGGTTTTAGGTTGGATTTGTTTAACCCACTTGATATGCCTTTGATTCAACTTCTCCTGCCCATTAAGAAAACTCAATGCATGGTTATTAGTATAAACAATGAACTCTTTTGGAAGAAGGTAATGGTGCCATGTTTTGAGTGCTTTCACAATAGCATAGAGCTCCAAATCATAGGTTGAATACCTTTTCTTATCCTCATTCAACTTCTCTTATAAAGAATGTCACTGGATGCCCTTCTTGATTAAGAACTACAGCTATTGCCTACTTGCTTGCATCACATTCAATTGTAAAAAGTTGATCAAAATTAGGGAGCCTCAAGGTATGAAGTTTTGCAACCTTCCTCTTCAAAATATCAAAGCTTTGGGATTCCCTCCCTATCCATTCAAACATGCATTTGATTCCTCCTTTTATAGTGTCAAGAATTGGAGCACAAATATGACTTAAACCCTTGATGAATTTTCTATAAAAGGAAGCCAATCCATGAAAGCTCCTAACATCACCTACTATCCTAGGTGTAGGACAATTGATAATATCCTCAACCTTTGAAATATCCATTTTTAAACATCCCTTAGAAACCACAAAATGTAGATACACCAATTCAGTTTTCATGAAGTCACACTTCTCAAGATTGATTACCATTTTCTCCTCATGAAGCTTCCTCAAAACCTGATCCAAATGCTTCAAATGATCCTCCTTGGACCTGCTAAACACAAATTTGTCATCAAGATAAAAAATAACAAATTTGCGAATAAATTCAACCAATACCTCATTCATGAGGTGCATAAAGGTACTAGGTGCATTTGGGAGCCCGAAGGGCATCACCAATCACTCATATAAGCCCTCATTTGTCTTAAATGATGTCTTCCACTCATCACCAAGTTTGATTCTAGTTTGATGGTAACCTTATTTCAAATCAATCTTTGAAAAGTAGCAAGATCCCCCAAGATAGTCCATTAGGTCTTCAATCCTAGGCATAGGAAATCAGTACCTAATTGTGATCTTGTTAATGGCTCTAGAATCAGTGCACATTCTCCATGTTCCATATTTTTTGGATGCCAACATAATAGGTATAGCACATGGAATTAAAATCTTCCTAATCAACCCCTTATCCAGTAGTTCTTGCACTTGCCTTGATATCTCCTCATTCTGTTTGGGAGTCATCTTGTAGGCAACTTTGTTGGGCAAGGTTACACCAGGGATCAAATCAATTTGATAACTAATTTCTCTTATTGGGGGAAAGTTATCAGGCATGTCTTTGGCTATAACTCCTTAATACCTATCCAAAATGGTTTGTACTTCACTACGAATATCCCTCTTTGCACCATTCTCTTGTTGAGGTTTATCCTTTGGGTATTAGACTAAAGCATAGCCTTGGGTCTCCTCTTTCTTAAGGACATCTGATATTGTTTCCCACTAACCATGATGACACTTGGACTAACAATCTTCTCTTCCCCTTGATTAGGAAAAGGTTTCATCCTAAACTATTTACCATTCTTGGAAATGACATACAGATTCTTTTCCCCATCATGTTGGGCTTTGATATCATACTACCAAGGGTGGCCTGGCAACACGTGGCAAGCATCCATAGGAAGGATTTCACACAAAATCCTATCCTTATAGTCTCCTAGTTCAAAATCCACCCAAGTTTTTTCATCTACTACTACATGTTGCCCCTTCTTAGGCAAAGATACCCTATAAGGTCTCACATGTGGTAACCTTTTCAATTTTAACTTCTCTACAATTTCCAAAGCAACAATATTCTCAATGGATCAATCACCTTACAAACCTTACCATGAGACTTACAAGTAGTCTTGAAGAGTGACTTTCTTTGTGGTGGCTCCTTATGTTGGGGTACCTTCAATAATGTCCTCCTTAGCATGAGGCTTTCTCCATCCAAGGTAGGACCTACATTTCCCATGGGTGAATTGACACTTTTTCCATCATCTTCTTGTACAAGTTGATTCCTTCTTTTTGGTCCATGTGAACTAGAAGCTTTCTCCAAGCATCTACTCATGGTATGACCCACTTGGTTGCAATTATAGCACTTGCTAGTGAAAACACCAGGACCTCTGCCTTGACTTCCTTGTCTACCCCTACCAAAGGGTCTTCTTCCTCCTCTAAAGCACCCATTCTTATTGTTGAACTCTCCATTGGACTCTTGTTGGTTAGAGTCACCATCTTTTGAAGGAGTTTTTCTTCCTATTGGCAATATGAATGAATTGATTATGTGTTGCAATATGGTTTTGGTTACCGACAGAAGATCTAGTGTTACCGGCAAAAGGGACTATCTGTTGGACACTTCCAGCATGCTTGGATCAATAAAGTATGTTTGGTTTTATGTGTTACATGCTTCTTTAGCATGTTTTGGTCACTTGGTTTTGACTTGGTGATCAGATGCTATCATACACTCTTGTAAACCCTTACCGGCATGGGTTTAAGGTTTAAACGACATATCTTTCACTCAGAATCCTTGACAAAATGCTAAGCAGTGTTGGTGTGGCTTCTAGATGGAATTCTGGTTGCAGAAGGTGATCCTCGATTGTGTCTCAACTAATTGAAATTTATTTGGCATGGTAGACCCAGATTAGGTTCGATACCTATCTAGGTTATGGACTGGTATCATGTTAACGTGTTCTCTATATTTTATCAAGATGATTTATGGATTGGCTATTGTTGTTTTGGTCTAAAGATGACATGACATATCAATGTAATATGGATGTATGTAATGATCTTATTGTAATATCTTTTAGGTGGCCGACCTAATTGGTTTATGCCTTGTAGTTTGTATAAATTAATGTAAGATCTCATTGTAGATCATGGTATGGTATGGGAATGAAATAAGTGTGTCGTGGTCGTGGAATGCAATATCATATATGAAGGAAATTTGGTCAATCATAGGTGATCAAATTGGGTTTACGGAAGAGGTCAAAGGCCTTCGGTATTGATCTTAATTGGGACTATAATCAAGCATGGTAGATGCTATCTCTAGTATTTCACTCTTCTAGATTGTTGTCCAATTATCTTGAGGTGGTTATAACCTCTCTATAGTCAATGAGACTCTTTTGTAATGAGCAGTACGCTCTAGGTAGTGTGCCTTTTTGCATGTGCAGTATCACATACTTTTTGCAGAAGTATCATCTGACTATGAGTAGGATTCCCACCATGTTTTTTCCCTTTACCGAGTTTTCCACATACAAATCATGGTGTTATGTGGTATGGTTGCATTGTGTTAATTCTCTGTTTCATTCTTAATTTTTTTTGCTTACTGTTATATGTTTCTGCTATTCTGGTATTCAATGTTCATGTGCTCTAATTAAAGGTTATTAAGTTGTTTGATTGATATAATCTGTTAACAACTGATTCACCCCCCCCCCCCCCCCCCCCCCCCGTCTTAGTTGTTCACCAATTATCCTAACAATTGGTATCAGAGATTTGGTCCTCTGTTGCAGAAGCTTAACCTCTTGAGGTAGATCCTATGGTACCTAATACTTCAAATCCACCAACAACTATTTTCAGAAGAGAAATTCCTAAGGTTGATGGAATAAATTATGGGATATGGAAAATCTGAATGGAGACTCATCTTAGATGTATTGGAAAGAACATTTGGGAGATCACTGAAAAAGGATATACACCTTATGATCTGGCATCTAGAAATCCTACTCCTGCAGACCTGGACAAGAATATTAAAAATGATTGCAGAGCTAGAGAAGCCCTCTTGTGTGCACTTATTGATCAACAAATCATGGGACTGACTGATAAATCATTGGCAAAGGTCATGTGGGATAAATTGCAAACTCTGAATGAAGGTGGTCCTACTATCAAAATTGCTAAACTTGATGGTTACCGGGTAAGGTATGAAAACTTGAAGATGGAAGATAATAAAAGAATTGCTACATTTATGGAAAGAGTAAATGAGATTGTCATGGGATTTCTATATTGTGGAGGATCTCTAAGTGAAGATGAAATAATTTCCAAAGTCTTGAGAACCCTTCAATCGACTTACAAGATGAAGGCAACTGCAATTAATGAACTGAGAACAATGGAAAACTCTTTAGTTAATAGAGATATTCTGATTGGGAAATTATCTGCTTTTAAGCTTGAAGAATTTGGACCTTTTGAAGCTGCAAAGTCTGAACCTTCTTTTCATGCATCATCATCTATCGGTAAAAGTGATTGGAAAGCCTTATATGCAAAGGAATTGGAAGATATGAGGAAAGAGGATGAAGAATCTGAGCAACTTGAAGCCTTATTTGCTAGAACAGTACCTAAAGGGCCGACATGAAGTGAGTATGAAGGAAAAGCACCTTTTAAATGTTTTGCATGTAATAAGATTGGTCATTTTGCATCTAGATGTCTTGAAAGGAATGTAAGATTTGAAGAAAGAGTTAAGAAATCATTTAAGCCTAATCAGAACAGATATAGATTCAAGAAAAGAAAACAATGCTACATAGCAAATGAGGAAGGAGTAAGTGATGACTTGAGGATGAACCAACAACAGACTCTGCTAGTGGATCTGGCAATGGAAAGGAATGGGTGTTCTATGATTTAAAGGAAGATGAACTAGAACCAGATATCAAAAATGAAGAAAAGGCCCTGGCAGTAAAAGTTGAAGACAAGGATGAATGGGTAATTGATAGTGGATGCTCGCATCATATGACAAGAGATAAAAGAAAAATTTTGTCCCTGCAAGAATACAATGGTGGTCAATTCAGATTTTGAGATGACACAGTATGTATGATCAAAGGTAGAGGTATTATTTCTCTAGAGGGAAAGCATAATACTGATAATGTCTATTATGTAGAAGGTTTAAAGCATAATCTTTTAAGTGTTGGTCAATTGGTGGACAAGGGTTTCCAACTTCAGTTTAATGATAGAAAATGCAAAATCATTAAAAAAATTAGTTTGGAGATTGCAACTGGTACTCAAACTAGAGGTAATATCTTTCACTTGAACACTGGTAATAAGACATGTTTGATTGCTCATATTGATGAGAGTTAGTTATGGAATAAGAGGTGTCGTGTTAATTTAAAAAAATTTATTGTTAAGATCAGTTCAACTAAGTCAGTTAGAGATATACCTATGATTATGATGCCTCATAATTCGGCATGTAAGGAATGTCAATTGGGAAAGAAAGTTAGAAATTATTTTAAGAGCATACATTATAAATCTAATGATGTACTTGATTTGATCCACACTGACTTATGTGGTCCGACAACGACTAGAATCTTTCAAGGTGATAGGTATTTCATGCTGATAATTTATGACTATTCTAGGATGATGTGGGTGACTTTTCTTAGGGAGAAGTTTGAATCCTTTTAGAAATTCAAGATCTTAAAGCTAAGGTAGAAACAGAAACCAGATTGAAAATGAAATGTCTGAGATTAGATCAAGGCGGCGAGTTCACTTCTCATGAATTTAATAGTTATTGTGAGACAAATGGAATTAGGAGACAATTATCTGCACCTCAGACTCCTTAGCATAATGGAGTAGTGGAAAGAAATAACATAACCATTTTGGATGTAACAAGAACTATGGTGATGGAAGCCAAATTGCTTCACATCTACATGAGAGAAGCAGTGAGTACAACAGTCTACACATTCAACGGAGTTCACATCAAAGGTGAAATCGGTAAGACCTCTTATGAATTATGGTTTGGACATACACCTACTATTATATATTTTAGAATTTTTGGAAGTAAATGTTATATCAAAAGGAATGATTCAATTAGGATGTTTGATCCTAGATGTGATGAAGGGATATTTCTTGGATATTCAATTCAAAGTAAATCATATAGATATTATAAAAAAAGATTGCAAAAAATTGTGGAGAGCACAAATGTGAAAGTGGATGAGCAATATAGAAATCAATCTATATCATATGGTAGGGAACTGGTAGTGGAAATGATCATAACTAAACCAACAATGCCTCAATCGATACAAGATACTGAGACAGTTACACCAACACAATCTAAAATTTCAACTGTGACTGATGATCAGATCAGTGAACCTAAAGTTTAGAAGACACCAAGGTATGTGAGGTTAAATCATTCTGAAGATCAAATTATTGGAGATAGGAACAAGGGAGTTATGACAATAAGAAGACTGGAAAATGAAGAGGTATGTCTTATTTCTCAAATTGAAATGACATCTGTTATTGAAGCTTGTAAAGATAAAAAATTCGTTAAAGGCTATGGAAGATGAATTAGATCAGATAGAGAAGAATGAGACTTGGACTTTAGTTCCCCAACCTAAAAATAAGAATGTTATTGGAACTAAATGGTTTTTTAGGAATAAACTAAATGAGGATGGTCAAGTTGTAACAAACAAGGCTGGACTGGTTTGTAAAAGATATTCTCAAATGGAAGGAATTGATTATGGTGAGAAATTTGCACCTGTAGCTAGAATTGAAGCTATTAGACTACTTCTTTCTTATGCAACTTATAAGAACTATAAGGTCTATCAAATGGATGTGAACTTGAGGAAGAAGTATATATTAAGCAACCTAATGGATTTTCACTAACAGGATGATAAAGATATGGTTTTTAGATTAAGGAAAGTTTTATATGGATTGAAACAAGCTCCTAGAGATTGGTATGCAAGGTTAGATGCATATCTTTTGAATGTTGGTTTTACTAAAGGTAGTGATGATATTGATTTATATTATAAGATCATTGATGATGATATTCAGATTATTGAAGTATTTGTTGATGATATCATTTTTGGAGGAGAAGATAAATTGTGCATGGAATTCTCTATTAATATGAAGAATGAATTTGAAATGTCCATGATTGGTGAGATGATATTTTTCTTAGGTTTGGAGATTAATCAAACTAACAAAGGCATCTTTATCTATCAATCTAAGTATCTAAGGGAATTGCTGAAGAAGTTTGGTATGGATAATTCCAAACCGGTAAGTACTCCTATGTTGACAAGTGAGAAATTATCTATCAAAGATACATCTGCACTAGTAAATCCGAAAAAAGGTATAAGTATATGATTGGTGGCTTGTTATATCTAACTAAGACTAGACCAGATATTATGAATGTAGTAAGTATTGTTTCAAGATATCAAAGTAATCCTAAAGAAAATCATGAATGTGTTGTAAAGAGGATATTTTGATATTTGCAAGGAACAACAGAATATGGCTTATGGTATTATAGAGATGATAACTTCACTTTATGTGCATATACAGATTCAGATTGGGTAGGAGATACAAATGAAAAGAAGAGAACTTTTGGTGGAGCTTTCTTTCTTGGAAAGAAATTGGTTTCATGGATCAACAAAAAATAGTCATGCATTTCTTTATCTACTGCAAAAGTTGAATATGTTGCAGCAACAACTAATTGCACTCAAGTCTTGTGGATGAAGCAAATGTTGAAGGATATCAAGGTAAATTATAGTGAACTAGTAGTTATCTATTATGATAACTCTGCAGCTATTAACATGTCTAAGAATCTAGTATTTCACTCTAAGACTAAGCACATATAAATAGAATATAACTTTCTGAAGGACAAGGTAGAAGAAAAGGAAGTCAAATTGGTTTATGTGAACACTAAAGAGAAGATCACAAATATATTCACTAAACCACTATCTAAGGATTCATTTGAGTATTTGAGAGATAGGTTATGGGTTTCTGTCCCTCTGCTAGAGACTTGATTGATGCAGTTTGGAATCAATCTGACATGCATTATCAGAGATACTATTCATTTTGACACTAATGTAGTGGTCCTATTACTCAGGGGGAGTGGTCAGATTTGAGATTTAAAGGCTTATATTCTTGCATTTATATTTTTGTCAGATATCTAGCATTGATGTCAAAGGGGGAGTGATAGTGATGTGAAAAATAACTTTACAAAAATATTATTCACAGGAGGAGAGTTATTGATATTCAAGAGATTGTTGGTTGTCTTCTATAGGGGGAGACTTGTTTGGCATTTCTTGTTACTTAGATGTTTTTCACATCTAGTGTTTCCATCAATGCCAAAGAGGGAGATTGTTAGCAATATGGATGAATTAATTATGTGTTGCATTGATATTTTGTCATTGATGTCAACACTAGCTATTATGGTTGGTTACCGACAGAAGATCTAGTGTTACCAGTCGAAGGGACAATCTGTTGGACACTTTCGGCATGTTTGTATCAATGGAGTATGTTTGGTTTTATGTGTTACATGCTTTTGGAGGATATTTTGGTCAGTTGGTGTTGACTTGGTGATTGGATGCTATCATACACTCTTGTAAACCCTTACTGACATGGGTTTAAGGTTTAACCAATAGAGCTTTCACTGAGAATCCTTGATAGAATGCTAAGTGGTGTTGGTGCGGCTTCTAGATGGAATCCAGGATGAAAAAGGTGATCCTTCATTGTGCCTCAGCTGATTGAAGACATTTCTTTGGCGTGGTGGACCGAGACTAGGTTTGGTACCTATCTAGGTTATGGATCGGTCTCATGTTAACATGTTCTATACACGTTACTGGGATGATTTATGGATTAGTTATTGTTGTTTTGGTCTAAATCTGACATGGCATATCATTGTAATATGGATGTATGTAATGATCTTATTATAATATCTTTAGGTGGTTGACCTAATTTGTTTAGGCCTTAGGGTTTGTATAAATTAATGTAAGATCTCGTTGTAGATCATGGTATGGTATGAGAATGAAATAAGTGTGTCATGGTCATGGAATGAAATATCATATGTGAAGGATATTTGGTTGATCATAGGTAATTGAATTGGGTTTAAGGAAGAGGTCAAAGGCCTCTAGTATTGAGCTTAATTGGGACTGTAATCAGGCATGGTAGATGTTATCTCTGGTAGTTCACTCTTTTGGATTATTGTCCAATTATCTTAAGGTGGTTATAACCTCTTTGTAATGAGAAGTACGCTCTAGGCAATTTTCCTTCCTACATGTATAGGCCCCTTATTGTATCGCATACTTTCTGCAAAAGTATCATCTGACTGTGGGTAGGCTTCCCACCATGGTTTTTCCCTTTACTAAGTTTTCCAAGTACAAATCAGGGTGTTATGTTCTATGGTTGCATTGTGTTAATTATCTATTTCATTCTTAAGTTTTTTTGCTTACCAATATCTTTTTCTTCTATTCCCGTATTCAATGTTCATGTTCTTTGGTTAAAGGTTATTAAGTGGTTTGATTGATATAATTTATTAACAACTAATTCACCCCCCTCTCTCATTTGTTCATCGATTATCTCAATACTTCCTCCATAGCCACCTCTACCTATAAAGTTCCTACCTCCTCTTCCTCTATTGTTTTTCTCTCCTCTTCTCTTTATCTTATCTTCACTCTTAATGCCAATTGGAAACATTTCTGCATAGTGTCCTAAGCCATGATGTTGATCTCATCTTGAATGTTTTACTTTAACCCATTCAGATATCTAGCCACCTTCTCTGCCTCTTCTTCATGCTTCCTTGACCTAGGACTTAGTTTGTGAAATTATTTAGTATATGCATTCACATCTAACTCCCCCTATATGATATTTTTCAGCTTCTTGTACATCTTAACCTCATAGTCTATTGGTAGGAATTGATCCTTGATTTTTCTTTTCATCCTCTCCCAAGAGGATATCTTCTTCTTCCCTATATTTATCCTTTATTTTTGAAACATTGTCCACCACAACAAGGTAGACCCCTTGAGTCTAGACTTTTCCAAACTCACTCTTTTCTCCTCAAAAACTTCTTTGTAATCAAAGTGGTTGTTGAGTGCTTCTATCCATTCAAGAACCTCTTCTCAATTCAAGCTACCACCATAGATAGGTAAACTTTCCACATTGTCTCTATTTACTGATTTTGAGGCATCCAAGAGAATCTTTTGATCAGGTGCCATATTCTGAGCCTCTTTATAAATGGCCTCTTGTTCTTCATTCTCCTCCTCTATTTCATCATCACAATTTTTTTCATTTCCCTTGGTCTGTCTGGTCTCTTTGAGTTTCTCTTCAAGAAACTCCTCTACCATCTTCTTGATGGCCTATGGGTTCATTGGCTTAGGAGGCATTGTATCAGCCTCACTTCCAAATTTTGTGTCTGAAATACACTATTCCACCCTTGGTATAACTCTGGTACAATATGATGCAAAGGGTTTGGTGATAATGAGCAATCTCCTTGTGCTTCTTCTATGGGTTAGCACTTGGCACTAACCAATGGTCCAATACCTTCATCCTTCCAAAGGTTATTAAACTTTCCCTTGACCCCTTCCAAGTATCAATCCACTTAGGAAAACTTGGTTTCACAAGGAGACTCCTACTCCTATGTGCTCAACCCCCTAAACCAAGGCACCTCACAACCCCAAATCCTTGCCAAAAGGACCTTTTATTAAAATGGTGAAATATGTCATGTGTTGGTGTTTGAACATGTTTGACATGGTATTTTTATTGATTTGGACCTCCTTGGTTTGTTCTACAATCCCCTTATGTCCTTTGTTCTTAGTGACCTAGCAAACATGGCTACAAGCAATTAAGCCTCTGTTTGGGATTTTTCCTCTTTATCTACCAATCTCTTCAAACAAACCCTTGAAATTTTTTTATATTTAGACACCCAATTGGATCCCCTAAAGGATTTTAAACTTATGCATCTGGGTTTTGAACGTAAATATTCAAACCCTATTGTGCCTATTTTGATCTTGTTAGTCGACATAGAGGTTTTTGGCTTCAAAGTCTTCACCAGTCATATGGGAATGAATATTGGACTTTAGGAAAAGGTATGAAAATGTCTAAGTGTCCCCTCCATGCAAGCTTTGACCACTATTTGGTCCATTGTACCAAGGGTTCAATCAATCCTTCACTGCATAGACTTGAAACATGGGAAATGTCAAGTCTAGGGCATCACTCCAAAAATGCAAGATGAAGTCTCCTGCTTCCAAAAAAAAGAAAATAATTTAGTATACATGGTGAACCAACATTCCCCAGGGTTTCAGACCATCCCCATATAGGAATGTTGAATGGTGGCACCTTTTGCATCCAAACCATTATTTTTTTCCCTAGGCAACGAGAAAGAAAATTCAATAACTTTGCAACCACTGAGTTTCAAGTCCTCAAACCTAAATCAAATGAAATATGATTCACTATTACAACTTATTCAAGGAATTATCCCTTCTAGATGTCCATACAAATCCATACCAAAGTCAGGAACACAAGAAAATGCAGTAAAAGTGATAGTTGTTGAGTTGTTGGAAGCATAAATTTCATTCAAAGTCTCTATCTAACCTTTGGGAATCATTCCTGAGGATTAAATAATGCCAAAGAACTCCTCTAACCACCTCCCAACATACAAGTTCAAGAAATTAGCCATTGGGTAGCCACAACTCAAATTTTGACAAAGTTGCCTATGACAACATGGCAACTTTGGATGAATTATTACATTACAAACTTGCCTTCACACCAAAGGTTACAAAGTGGACACACAAAACCTCTATGACCCCTAAACACCAGAAACATAGATAAAATTCCCATACAAGGCTTTTGACCAAGTACAAACACCTTGGAGCCTTAGGGCTAATTACATAGCATTGGACCTAATAAAGAAACCTTCAAGGCAACACATTATGTTGCATTCAAATACATATTGAAAAGATGCTAGCACACCTTTGAGTTCCCCTACACCACCACCCTCCACTCAATCTTCTTGATCATCATTTTGGGAAGGTGGACAACACAACATTGTCCTAGCAACATTGAGCACAGTAGATGGAGCTATCGCAAGTTCCAAACAAGGACCATGCTCTAATGATGATTCACTATGTTCGTTACTAGGAGCTAGGATAAATGCTTTTGAAAATTTTGTAGATAAATCATTGTTAACATCAACATATTTATATTCATCATAAAAAATATTAGGATAAAAATTTTCATCATTAACAACATTTTCACCCATTCTTCATCAAGATTAATAAAATTAGGATCTCTAATAGGAATAGAACTTGTTGGTTCCGAAACCAACAGTCCTTGAGCCCTAGAGGAATTGCCACTAACTCATTGACAAACTCGGTGAAGGTTTTTGGCCAACGAATGGGATTCAATCACAAGATTAAGATCTCATGCACTTTTGGCTTTGCGAGACCAAGGTGAGTGAACCTATGCAATGTCTAACAACTTTTAGCTTCACACTACTTAGAAAACTACAACTTACAATAGATCATTTGAATGAAAGATACTAAGGAAGATGTATAAAATCATTTTTATGGCTTTGACCTTAGTTTGTAAGCATCTAAGCACTCATTGAGGAGGTTTCTAAACTACTCCTACTCCTAATGTAGAAAGGAAATGTAGAAAGTAAAAACAAATTGATTTAAGGAATGATTCTGAAAACTGGAAGCAACAAATATGACTAGTGCCTTGTATGGGAAATAGAGTTAACCTCACAACATGAAATTTTAATAGTCAAATAGGGAAAAATTCAACATTTGAGCTTTGAATGTTAATGCATTACATCAACATTCTCCCTTTTGATTTCACCAACAACCATACTGAAGAATCTGAGATATACACAACATTATTCCTACACCCTGAAGAAGCAAATCAATCTCTTCCTGGAAGAGAAGAAAACAACAAGATATACACTTGGATTGCAGGGACAAAACAAAATATCCTTGATCATTTCATTTCATAAAATAGAGCATACGTAAGAGAGATGGCTGCAAATAAAACCTCTAAATCTGCTTGTACTCTAGTTACAGCTGTTTGAAACATTAAGAACTACAAACTAAAAGAAAACTCAAAATAGCATTAAAACTTGCACTATACATGGAAGCCTTTCTTCTAGGAGAAATTACATTCAAAATCAACCCATTCACAATGGCCCTGAATTCCCTTTTATAAGAACAAGGGAGAAAAACAAGTCATAGGCCAAGTGAGATACACATGTCAAAATTTGATTGCCTCGGACATAGATGGGCCACTATATGTCTATTTTCTTGCTTTGTACACAATCCATCAAGAGGCAATTAATGCAAGTAGGTATGAAGATAGCCTTTGGGACTTGGGACCATGAGCTTGAGGACAATTATAAGTGTTTTAATCCACACAAAAATTTGCCTTAAGTTCGTCCTCTGCTACATCCTGACCGATCTCTAAACCTAAATTACTATACTTAGCAATCTATATCTTTGTGTCCTCTCATCTCCTTGTTCAGTGATTGTTTGGCATGCTCGAGGTAGTGAAATATCATAGACAAAGGATCCTCAAATTTCATGGAGCTTCTCAATTGGTCATCTATCCGATCCTCATTAAATGTTATCTCCCTCTTGGGCTTTGTCGCTGTGATCTGATTTGATTCGGTCATAGAAAACTACGCACAACATGTCGGCACAATTATTTTCATTGGCATCATCTCCTCTTTTGATAGATCAAATTTGGCCAATTTGAACATGCCACATCTCCAAAATATTCCCCCTACCCTTTAGTCCACCTTCATCAACCCTTCACGTGGACAATTTAACAATCGGGTTGCATGGCAGTGTTGTCTACAAGTCGCATAACATGTTTGTCATGTGCACTATGACTCCATCTCATGGCCTTAAGCACTACGGTTTAGCAAGTTACGTCATTCTCCTTGTTCTTACTTATGCAGCGAGCCCCTCATTATATTTCTTTCATATTGTGGGATAATGGGGAGCTCTATCTCCCTCTGCAACTTCAACATTTTTCATTACCCTCGCGGGGATGTGGGGGATAAGGAAATTCATCTCTATTTTCCTTTGCTTTATTATTCCACAAGCCATGGGGGTACTCTTATTTCCTTCACGAGATAAGCCCCTTCTCCATCACCTTCATGTTTCCTTATCCCGCATCCTTTGGAGAGATCTTCCTTATCGCCATGGGATAAGCCTGTCGAGTCTCCCTTTTATCTTTTGTCTTAACATTTTCTTATCCCACTGGCCTTAACTGGTTGATGGGAACCTTTACAAGACAAGTATTTCTTTAGTATCTTTCGATCATTCTTATCACATGTTTTATTTTCATGTTCTCTCCTTGTGTCTTCATACACTAGCAGTATTGATCTTTGTTGCCATGTGGATAAGTCTTTTCATCTCTTGCTTTGATATTTTGTTATCCCAGATTGCTCATATTCCTTTTATATTTTCCCTTCTTGATCATGTCTCTTTATCATGTTCTATGATGATGCAGGATAAGCCTTTTGCCCTTTACCTCAGTTCCTTCTTATCCCCATGGGGACACGAAGGATAAGAAAACCTTCTACTTTTCCCTTGTTAACTTGTCCAGCATGACCCTTGTTTGTTGGTTTCTTCTCCACAGAATAAGGAAAACCTTTCCTTCCCTTTATTGCCTTTTGGGCCTTATCCCACTTAACATTTGTTCATCGCCTTTTACCCTACGGGATAAGGGAAATTTCCCATTCATTGCTTCACCTTCCTCATCCCGCATGACACTTTGGCTGGTCATGTTGTCTCACGAGATAAAAAATGATGTTACTGCCAGCTGGTAATGATGAGCCTAGGAGACCAGCCGACCAATGGTATGAAACCCATTAGACAGCGAAGCTTAAGTGAGTTGACTGGCTAGACCGGTCAACCTAAAAAATAGATTTTTGGAGCTTGAAAAGACTTCATCCTATGCTGCAATATATTTAGCCACCTGTCGCTGCCCCAACGATCAATAACATGCTTCCCACATACTCAAGGCAGTCAATAACATGACATGTTATTGACATGATATGTTGATGTTAGACATAGGGTCAATAACATGTTATAATCAGCACATTGTTGCCTACCAGAGTATGATAACTTGCATGTTATCCTACACGGGGATTCTATGTGCAAAAATTTAAAATATCATGCCCCTTGTGGGCATGGAAAGACCCCATATCTTTGGGGAGTAGACCAGGTGCCTTCTCCATTAGGTGACAGAGTCAAAAAATGTCTTCTCTACCCCCAAACTATTGTTGCTTGAGCATCAAACCACATATGATGGCCCAAAACCACCTGAAAATATCAACCAATGCTTTCCTCTATCATACACACTATTCCCCTCATAATGCATTGAAGCCAATGTGAAAGTATATCTAGGATGCCACTGATCAAACATGTTGGCATCTCTTACCCAACCACCATACTAAAAATTAACAGTGTGCTCACTATCATTAAACATCTGAAACCCATGCAATGACTGAAAACTCTGATTATTGTGTGACATAAGTGTATTATGCTCATCAAAAAATACATTGGCCTGCTCTTCATTACACACATTATGGCCGAAACCACTATCACACCTCATGGAAACATCACCCAGCTGAAAACGAATAACCTCTTGCACAAGCATGCAGCTGGTTTCATTTTAAAAAAATTCAGCACAAGTTTGCATGTCAAACTGAAAAAACTCAAGAGGATACTCTTGCAAATTTTGTGACTCCTTCAAACATTCATCCAATACATGCATTGACAAAGAATCACATATTGGTTTACTTTGTGACAACAAGTCACTATTATGGAAAAAAGGATCACTTGGAAGCTCTAGTATACCCATAGGTTCATGCAATTCTTCATCTACCAAGCATGTTGTTGCACCATTGTCTGTGTCCCATATAGACTCATAAGAGTTTGATTCTAGCTAATTGGAAAATTTTGGCTCAAAGTGATGATCATCTTCCACATCTATGTGAAGGTTCTCCAAAGAATTCTTACACTCATAAGAAAACTCATTGTTCAGTCCAACAATATGAATAATAAATATAGTTAAAGTCTCAACCCAAAGTTTGGACATTCACTCTATGAAGTTACTATCTCCATAGCTGGAGTTCATTTGATTATCAACCTAGGGACATATTACTTGGAATGGGTTTGCACTATATATGCACTAAGTTCCTGTGATAGCTACCCTGCATTACTGCAACAACTAAAATCTATGCGAAAAAAGTAAGAAAGAATTAAAACAACTGAATGGCTATAGGAAAACTATGCATTAACATAAATCTTACTCAATAAATACCAACTAAGCCCAAAGTTGTCAAACAAGAATTAATTTATTTGCTTTGGCAGCAGGAACTGTCAATGGATCTGTTTCCAGTGGTTGCAAGAACAGTTAATGCAAGGATGTCTATTGCAATGAAAGAAGAGAACTAAATTTAACAAAGGGATAGGAACAGTCACCAAGTGGGCCCACTTGGATGAATGTATCCAGGCTTCCAAAATAACTCAAAGTTCTCAGAATAACATAACTTTTTTCATTGTTTCTCAAAAGTCGATACATTATTCAGAATGAAAGGAAACTCAAACACTCTACAAGTTTATTTTTAAATCTTCTTCTCTTTTTCCCTCTCTTTCCTTTCTAACCTTATAAAAGAGATGGAGACACATATTTAAAAGAAAACAACAACTTCCTACAATTAAGATCACACCGATGGGAAGAGGCAGATAACATTCATGAAGGAGAACATTCGGAGTTAAGCCACTAAAAGTGTGGATCTAAACTAAACCATAGCCAAGAACATAGCATGGCGGTATTACAAGATTGATACCCACTAGATCAGACATAAATGAGTCTTGTGTGCCCAACTTATCCTCTAACATTCCTTATGCTCATTATCCTCTTCGCTGATTTGAACTTTTAGTCACCTCGTTGAATATCTCAAACTGCCAACGACGTGATAGGACAACCTTCTCCGCAACATCTCATTTATTCTTGCAATTGAAAAGAGAGAACATACAAGCATATGCATATCTATTTTAATTAATCATAACATCCATTAATTTCACACATGATATCACCTATAATAATCCATATGGCAACATGAATAAAGCACATGGCTACAGGAATAACTAGCAAACACAAAACATGGTTTAATGGGTTTAGTTAACATCTGAAATGCATATAGACAAACTTTAATACATCATTACCATCCCATCATATAAATCAAAACGTGACAAAAACTTATGAGTTCTAGGAATAAAAGGAGCTAATATCTCAGCTCATCACTCATCACCAAGGAATTTAATGCACATGGTTGAGGTCTGGCATGTGTGTGATAAATTGGATTCATCATCACACTCATCAAAGCTATTACTACTTTGATCATGGCACTCAAACACCACATCCCTATCATGTGCATTATCATTATGCATGCTGACCCACTCACTAGTAAAAGAAAAATCAGATATGTTGTCATATATGGCCTCACCAAAAGTTTAATCCTTGGCCTAAGAAAAAAAAAAGGATTGAGAACCACTTCTACCCATATGTTTCTGATACTCAATTGACAACAAATCTGAAATTTGATCACTATTTAATAGACCACTTCTTTGATCTATATCTTCTACCTACTCTTCTTCTTGATCCTCACTATTGTTGTTGGTATACTCAAGCTATAACTCATGATCAACAATGCTATCATCATCAAACTGTGAAAACTCAAAGGGCTGATCACAAAGTAGTACTTCATCATCATAGGAGATTGCATCTCCAACAACCTTAAAAAACTTATAGTCTTAGTCTTGCATAGGATGAAATATTTTTGTAGGTTCATCTTAATTTGCATTTGGGTCTTCATGGTTGCACTTCATGCTTACACATTGGTCTTCAATGGATTGATTACACTCTTCATCTTGTTGATGTTCATCACTGTACTGAGTTTTATCATTGTGCATCTCATTGATGTCTTCTTCTGATATGTATCCCTATTGAGACTGGGAAAAAGGAACACCATTTCCATCAATCTCAAGGATGCAATTTTCTTCTTCTTCGATCCCTACCATGTCAATCATGCGCTGTTCTTCTTTTGAGAATGAAATTTCTTGGTCACATGCATCCATGCAGCTGTTTGCAACTTGAACACATTTTCTACCATCATTGAGACTTGTGGACAATAATTTTTTCATGTATTCATGTCTCATTCTATCCATAATGTCCATATAATTATAAGCCATCTACATATTAACAATTTTGAGATCTTCCAATAGTGCACTAGAACCTTCTTCAAAGGCTTCAAAATACATACTAGTAAATGTTGTGGTATTAGGCCTAAAACCTTTAAGGATTTGTGAAAATGAACTTGCAAACTTGTGACTGAATGCGATGCTAGTATCTTTATCCTACCTCCTTATCTGAGATAATTCTTTGACAAGATCAGTAGGTTCTCTTACAAATTCTTCCAAATATGCACCCACTAGCTCACCCCAATAAGCAAAGAATTTCTTGAGGAAACCTAAGTACCAATCCTTAGCTCTTGCATCAAGAGACCTAAAAACAAATCTCATGGACATGTCCTCTTCTCTAAACAAATGTTTCTGTATGAAACTATGAAACCTTTGGACATTAGCATTCCCCTCACATATGTTGAAACCATCAAATCTGCTCATCTGACTATAAATTTGAGTTGGTATGGTTTGGAATTCATCCTCCACCCATGATAGGTTGAACAGATCATACAACGGATCAAGAGAATAAATAGGGGGTCCAACTACTTGAATGGGAGGTATATCATGATTAACACTTAGCTGAGCTTGTCATGACATCAACCTCTCATTCAAATCTGCAATACTTTCATCAAGCACTGCCTCTTCATTTTGGATTAGCACATGTGCATATACATTTGGATACATGATATTTAGGGACCCCCAAATCTGAAACTTACTTAGTTCCTCAATCTTTCTATTCATTTGGGGCAAGGCTTCTAACATTTTTTCCATTCTATCATGGTTATACACAAGAATTTGCATATCTAAATTTTCAAGAGGTGTAGAAGCATAACTACAATGCAAGGTAGTACTACTAAGATACATATCAATATGGCAATGCCCAAGATTCAAATCATAAATAATAGGAAGAACACCCATGGGATGAACAAATCCATTACATTCAGGCATCACTAATAAATCCTCAAGTAATGAATAGACACTCCTAAGTGCACCAACATTTATATTTGGTATATTAGAATCAACAAACAAGAACAAGAAGAAACTTGTGTACCCTCTCTCCCCTAGCTAATACAACTTTGAATGGACAATTTTTCTGAGATACACATACATTTTCTAAGTTCATCTAGTAGAGTCTTCAACTTTGTGTGAGTTACAAACAAACACTCTGAGACCTAGAACCTTTTCCACACAACTTTCTAGTTCCTTTCATGACAGATTCGCCACCTCCTTGCAGAGGAATATTTTTAGCAATAGGGAGCCATTCAAAGTATTTTATCATTCTGGGTCCTTTCTTCACCAACAAAATTGTTTGAATCTTTCTTCCTAAAGGCTACTACAAAACTTCTTCCAAGCTACAAACCACATAACATCTGAAATAAAGTTTAGAGTCTTCACTTTGTTGACTCTTTCCAAATGGAGTGATGGGGAAATGTATATGATGATGTAAACTTTAGAAACAAGAGATTCTAGACACTTCCCCAGTAGATTTGCCATTTTGTTGGTTTCCAAACCAATAGTCCTCGAGTCCCAGAGAAATTTCCACTAACTCATTGACAAACTCGGGGAAGGGTTTTGGCCAACGAATGAGATTTAGTCACAAGAGTAAGATCTCCTACACTTTTGGCTCTGCGAGACCATGATGGGTGAACCTATGGAGTGTCTAACAAATTTTATCTTCACAATACTCAAGACACTATAGCTTACAGCAAATCATCTCCATGAAAGATACTAAGGAGGATGGATAAACTTTTGGTTATGGCTTTAACCTTAGGTTGTAAGATTATAAGAACTCATTGAGGAGGTTTCTACATTACTCCTACTCTCAATACAAAAAGGAAATACAAAAAGTAAAAGAAATTGGATTTGAGGAATGATTCTGAAAGCTAGAAGCAACAACCATGACTAGTGCCTTGTATGAGAAGGAGAGTTAACCTCACAACATGCAGATTTAAAATTTAAATAGGGAGACATGCAACCTTTGAGATTTGAATGTTAATGCATTACATCAAGATTCTCTCTTTTGATTTTAGCAACAACCATACTGAAGAATCTTAGATATACACAACAATATTCCTACACCTTGAAGAAGAAAATTAATCCTTTTCTGGAAGAGAAGAAAACAATAAGATATACACCTAACTTGTACTGACAAAACAAAATATCCTTGATCATTTCATTCCATAAAATAGAGCATACATAATAGAGACAACTACAAATAAAACCTCTAAATCTTCTTTTATTTTGGTTACAACTATTTTTAACATTAAGAACCACAAACTGAAAGAAAACTCAAATTGGCATTAAAACTACATGGAAGCCTTTCTTCCAGAAGAAATTATATTTAGAATTAATGCATTCACAATGGCGTTGAATTCCCTTTTATAAGAACAAGGGATAAAAACAAGCCACAGGCCAGGTGAGATACACATGTCAAAATTTGATTGCCTAAGACATAGATGGGCCATGATGTGTCTATTTTCCTTCTTTGTATGCAATCCATCTGGAGACAATTAATGAAAGCAGCTATGAAGATAGCATTTGGGACTTGGGACCACAAGCTTGAGGACAATTAGAAGTAAGTGTCTTGAGCCACACACAATTTTTCCTTAAGTTCATCCTCTCCTACATCCTAACCGATCTATGAACCTAAACTACTATACTTAGTAATCTATACCTTTGTGTCCTCTCATCTCCTTGGTGAGTGATCCTCTGGCATGCTTGAGGTAGTGAAATCTCATTGATAGAAGATCCTCATATTTCATGGAGCTGATCAACTGATCTTTTGTCCAATCCTCATTAAATGTTATCTCCCTCCTGGGCTTTGTCACTGTGATCCGATTTGATTTGGTCGCAGAAAACTACCTGCAACATGTTGGCACAATCATTTTCATTGTCATTGTCTCCTCTTTCAACAGGTGGAATCTGGCCAATCTGTACATGCCACATCTTTAAAATATTCCCCCCTATCCTCTAGTTAACCTCTGTCAACCCTCCACATGAACAATTTGACCATCAGGCCGCATGGTGGCATTTTCTGCAAGTTGCATAACATGTGTGTTATGCATGCTATGACTCCATCTCATGGCCTTAGTGACCACAGGATAATAGGTTACCCCATTCTCCTTTTTCTTACTTACCCTGTGAGCCCCTCATTTTATCTCTTTCATAGTATAGGATAATGGGGAGCTCTATTTCCCTCAGTAGCTTCGACCTTTTTCTTATCCCTATGTGGATGCACAGTATAAGGAAATTCAACTCTATGTTTCTTCACTTTCTTATCCCACAAGTCATGGGGGCACTCTTATTTCCTTCATAGGATAATCCCCTTCTCTTTTTCTTAAATATTTCCTTATGTCATAGACTCTGGAGACATCTTCCTTACCTCTGTGGGATAAGCTTGTCGAGTCTCCCTTTTGTCCTTTTTCTTAATATTTTCTTATCCCGCTGGCCTTAACTGATTGATGGGAACCTTTGTGGGATAATGATTTCTTTACTATCTTTTGATCATTCTTACCTCATGTTGTATTTTCATCTTCGCTCCTTGGCTCTTCATACACTGGCAGTCTTTATCTTTGTTGCCACATGGGATAAGTCTTTTCATCTCTTGCTTTGATATTTTTTTATCTCGCATTGCTCATATTGCTTTTGTCTTTTCGCTGCCTTACCATGTCTCTTTACCATGTTATGTGCCAATCCGGGGTAAGCCATATTCCCTTTACCTTAGTTCCTTCTTATCCCGCAACCCTTTTCTTATCCTCATGGGAACTTGTGGGATAAGAAAATCTTTTACTTTTCCCTTGTTTTCTTGTCCCACATGACCCTTGCTTGTTGCTTTCAGCTACACAAGATAAGGAAAACCTTTCTTTTTCTTTGTTGCCTTGTGGGCCTTATCTCGTGCAACCTTTGTTCATCACCTTTTACTCTACGGGATAAGGGAAACCTCCCCTTCCTTGCCTTGCTTGCCTTATCTCGTGTGACCCTTTCGTTGGTCACATTGTCTCATGGGATATCAGATGATTTTACCACTAGTTGGTAAGGATGAACCTTGGAGATTGGCCTCCCAATGAGTTGAAACCTATTAGCCGGTGAAGCTTAAGTGAGTTGACTGGATAGATCAGTCAACTCAAAAAATAGATTTTTGGATCCCAAAAAGACATCGTCTCGCGCTGCAAAATATTTAGCCACCTGTCACTGCCCTAGCAATCAATAACACGCTGCCCACATACTCAAGGAGGTCAATAACATGATGTGTTATTGACATGAGATGTTGATGTTAGACAAAGGGTCAATAACATGTCATAAACAACACATTGTTGCTTGCAACAGTACGATAACTTGCATGTTATCCTCCAAGGGGGTTTTTGAGTGTAAAAATTGAAAATTTTGAGCTTGGGATTTTAAAATTAGACAATTTTTTAAGTCCCAATAGTGGTTCTATCTTTGGAATACATGCCCCTTGTGGTCATGCCAAGATCCCAAATCTCTTGGGAGCAGATCGGGTGCCTACTCCATTGGGCAATAGAGTAAAAAAAGGTCTTCTCTATCCCCAAACTATTGTTACTTGAGCATCAAAGCACACATGATGGCCCAAGGCCACCTAAAAAGAATAGCCAATGCTTTCCTCTAGCATACACATTCTTCTCCTCAGATTGAATTGAATCTAATCTGAAAGTATAGCTAGGATGCCACTGATCAAATATGTTGGCATCTCTTACCCAACCACCATACTAAAAATTATCAGTGCACTCACATCTGAAACCCATATGTGAGGCCCTACCCTGACCCATCCTATCTCTTCACTTATTTTCATAATTGGAACTATTATGCATGCTTTATTTTGATACATTATGGATATATAACTTTATATGGTCCCACAAATTTGGTAATATTGATATATATTGATGCTTCATTTCTATGCTTTGTGGATATAGAATTTTATATGATCCTAGAATAGGGTAACATTGAGATGATGTATGTCATTATCTGATTTGTAGGATTTGATTATGATGCTAGAAATATGATTGCATATCTTGTAAATAGATCAATTTATGAGGACTATGATGAATTGATTATGTGAATTGCTTTGATATGTTACAATCATATTGTGTAATGTCAATTCTGTGCAGAATGATTGTATTGTATTCTAATTATGTGTTTTATATTATATGAGGCTATTGGAAAGTGTTAATGTTTAAATTGAGATGCACAGGAAATTATCCATGTGACCATGGAAATATTATGGAGAATCAAGCCTAGGCCTATGTGTGTTCGTAAAACCAAGGGTTGTCTATTTGGAGAGACAACACCCCATATGTATTGTATTTTATTCATAAATTTAAAATGTTGCATGAGTGTAAATTGTATTTATTGAATTGTTTAAATCATTTAAGGGACAATTGCCATGTGTGTATTTGTGATGTGGAATTATTTTGTAGTGTCACTTGACACCTATGTTGTATATTGTGTTGGCAATTTGTCATGTCACCTTTTTGGAAAGTTTTTATTTTTGTTAATCGTTATCTCCTAATTATCCTTGAAGGAACCAAGATATCTAGGTTAGTGAGCCACAAGGAGGGTCAACTCAGAGTTGACCCGTAGGTTAACTTTAGGTGGACTTTCTAAGGGTTAAATCAACTCATAGAGTATATTTTAGAGCATTTTTATTAGGCCTCATGGGGTACCTATGGGTGAAGGCCAAAATTGGCCATGTTTCTTTCCCTTGGGGCTTGTTTAACCACCCAAAAAAGTGGTTTTCCCAAGATGGACGAATTCCATCTATAGGAGTGCCATCCTTGATAGCATAACTTTCTTGATAGGTGTAATCCCCCTTCCCCATTTCATTCCCTTCCTCTAGGTGCCTTGGTTAGGGAGTGTGTAAGACCTAGGGAAGGCCAACCAATGGGAGTCCCTCACTTTATCCAAGAGGGTGGAAGGAGTGAGAGAAGCCTTCTTAGGCTAGGAATGGAAGCTTAGTGAGTTAATCACCCACTCTCCATCCTTGGAGATTTTTGAGAATTTTTGGAGGAAAAATAGTTTGGGATAGAAAATTTGCCTAAGTGTTGCAGAAAAGATTGAGGATTGGGCTGCTCTTCATCAAGCTTTCCCCTAGAATACCCTTGGCAGAGTCAAGGTTGGTGTTTTCTTTTCTTACTTGTGAATATGAGAATCTTTTGTAGAATGCTGGAATGGAAAATGTTGTATTTTATTTGTGTTGTACTTATGAAAGCTTTATGTGATTTCTTGCTTATTTTCTGTTTTATCCATTGTTGTGTTTTGGGGAGTGTCCAAGACCATCTTTCCCTTGGGAGGGAAGATTGGTCTTGTGGGTGGAAGGAGTATGACAACCTTAGGATGAGAGGCTCTCATTATGAGAGTGATCTCAAGGGTCTGTCCATGTGACCCTTGCTGCATTTTTGTGTTATTTCACTTGGGGGTCATAAGGGGAGCAAATATGGTATGTTTGCCTTTTTTGGGGGTCATAAGGATGTAGTGGTTAAGAATGAGTTTTGGTTATGTTTTCTTGGGTGCCATGAGTTGGCTGTGAGTTCTATCTAGTAGAATCTCCCCTGGGTACCTCGGTCCACTTCCGTCCTAGTAAAACATTAGATAATGTGATGAAGTTTCAGCTTGGGAAGGGAATGTGTTTGTGGTGTTTTGTTTCCCCTCTACTTGTTGTGTGTTTGCTTGATTGTAACCCCATCTAGGACTTTGTTCTCCAAGCTCGGGGTAGCTTCTAGTAGGCCTAGGCTAGGAGGTGAGCACCCCATGGTTAGAACCTTATGATTATTTGCAGGTTGCTTGGAAAGAGGAAATTAAACTAGGAGTTGCAGATTCTATTTGGTTCAGATTTTATTCAGTTGCAGAAAAGGAAATAGGAAATGTAATCCTATGATTTGTTGCAGCAATGTAAATAGGGAAACTCAATGTTGTTTTTATTTCTTTATAAGGAAATGTATTCTTTTATTCAAGTCCTCATTATTATGAATGAGAGAACAGTTGGTTATTTCACCCATTGCAATAGTGGGCCATTGTATTCAAAAAAAAAACTGTACAAGAAAAATACATTTTATTTAATTTCTGAAATCTATAATGTTGCTATAAATTTTATTAAATTTTGTCTCAAAAGGAATTCTGTTAATTTGTTTATTCTACAAATTGAAGTAAAGAAAAGAAATGAAATAAAGAAAAGAAATGCAATATGTTTTAATAAGTATTTACTTGCAAAGTTTAAATGCTATTAAATTCTGTCATTTATTCATTTTCTGTTTTTATATAATAGAAAATTAACCCATACACAAAATAAATTTGATGTAGAAAACCTGTTTGTATAACTGTCATAAAACCCCTAACGCTGCATATTAAATTAAAACACACCTAGGAAATGAAACATACAGTCATTGAAATGATGTCATTATTTTATCCAATCCTGCAAGCTTTAAAACAATATATATATATATATATATATGTATTGTTGTTAAAAGAATAGGGCCTGCATGATTAGGTGTTAATTTATTCAAAAAAAAACAAAAAAACAGAGATTTCCAACCTTAATACTTGATATTTCTTTATATATATATATAATCATGTATTTAAAAATATACTCAAATCAAAATATTAGAATATGTTCAAATTTGTTTCTATATACATTTATATATAGATATACATAAATATATCTATATATATATATATACATATAAATATTTATAAATATATATGTTTATTTTATAAAAAAAAAATTGATACAAAAAAATAATGATTTGTTGGGGGGGCCGAAACCCTACCCCTCCTCATGAGAGACATCGTCGGCCATGCCGCCAGTGTGGAAACCCATAGTGGGCAGAGCCGAGTCCGCCACTGTGGAAACCCACAGTGGGTGGAGCCGAGTCTGCCACTATGGGCAACCATAGTGGGCAGCGTCGGCGCCACCACTGTGGGTGTCCACAATGGGTAGCGACGGGGCCGCCATTGTGGGCTTCCACAGTGGTATCCCCATGTTCGCCCCCCTCCCTCTTCAAACCCTCTTTGCCTCCCATGGTCGTCATGCCCTAATCCAACCATGTTCCCGCATACACAAACACACACACACCACAAAACAAAAGAAAAATATAATACAATAAACCCTAACCCATTTCGGGTTAGGGTATAAGTTAATAGAAAGAAAATAAAGAGGTGTTAAAATAAAAAGAAAATGCAACCCTAACCCAATTTTGGGTTAGGGTTAGCATTTTAAGAATAAGAGATTTTAAAAGAATTTAAATTAGATGTAAGGAAAAATTTCCTCAACCCTATTTAGGGTTTAAAATTTAAAAGTTTAAGTTAAAATAAGAAAAAGGGGGAGGAAATGCTTTTCAATTTTGGAAAAGAATTTCCCCCATATAACTTAGCCATATGTGTTATTTAAATAAAAAAAATTCATTAATTCGTTTGGGAAGAGAATTAAATTTTAGTGTGGTCTTTTTCTTCAAAATTTAAAATGGTAGATTAATATCATTTACATTGATCGTATGGTTGATTTAAATTATTTCGGCTAAGGACACTTTACATTTATTTAATATATTTTGTTTGTATATAGTCATTAAAGTTAAAATTGGAAAAAAATTTATAATTGAAGATTATTAAGTATTTTTAGGAATTCTTAGCCCTTGAGGCCAATATTGGCCAGATTAATTATATCGTCAAATTTAAAGGTTTAGGGGAATTAAAACCAGATTTAGCTTGCAAACATCATTATAGAATTTCAAACCCTTATCAGTTGGATTTAAATAATAAATTTGTGTGTGTATCAATTAATTAATAGCATTATCATTATCTTGTCGAGAATGATTTAAATGCATTCGAGATAACTAATTATTCCTCATTTTTTATTAGCAACAACTTAATTAAGATAATTGGACTAACTAACTGATTTGCAACATTAATTAATCTCCACTAAATAAAGTTGCTCGTTTGAGTTGGTTAATTAATCCAACCTTAGAAAACAATTTTATTTACATCCTAGTTAAGACAAAACTCTATTGAACTTATTATAATTTAAGATATGTTATGAGTTTATGTGTTCAAAAAAAAATTTGTTGTTCCCTTTTTTTGCCCAAAAGTTTGGGCATGACATTTTGGTATCAGAGCAAGGTTTCCAACACTATGAACCTTACTCCATTATGTTTCACTTTAATTATTTAATTAATTAAATTTTTTGCCAAAAAAAATAAATTATTTATTTATTTGATTTTCATTTTATTTATTCAAGGATGCCTTCGGCTACGTGACAAGCTCGCAAGTGTGGAAGGGGTCCTAAGCATATGTGTATGACAGGCGAGGATGTTGATAGGGAGGAACCAGTTCTAGAAGGGAACCCGGAGGCCCCTCCCAAACCTGTGGTTGCCCCAGACCAAGCCATCTTATTAGCACTTTAGAACCTGATTGGGATAGTGCAGGATAGGCTTCCAACAGTTGACCGTCATACATAAAATTAGAACTCAGAGAGCCATAGGTTAGAAGATAGGGAACGGAGTAGGAGTCCACCTCCTAACACCGTAGAGGGTCAGGCTGAGCATGAGCCTGAGTCTGTTCATCTACCCAGACCACCTCCAGTAGCAGCACCTATGTATTATGAGAGAGCATGTCGGGAACCAAGAGATCTAATTAGGGAGGTTTTGCACCTCTAGCCACCATCTTTTGGGGGATCTACTGATGGAGTAGAGGTTGAGGCATGGCTTTTGAGCCTGGATCGGTGCTTTGCATTGCATTCTTACGAAAGCAATCTGAATGTAGTCCACCTTCTGAGATCGACAACCTCCACATGGTGGAAATAGGACGAATTCAAGTGTGGTCTCACTACAGACACCCTCACATGGGAAATCTTCACAAAGAGGTTCAAGGAGAGGTACCTGTCAGAGCACTTTAGGTAGTGTAGGATCGATGAATTCTACAACCTCTAATAGAAGGGTCTCTCAGTGACCCAGTACGAGAGAAAGTTCATTGAGCTCCTACCTTATGTAGACTACGTGAAGGATGAGAAGCTTCTCATCAACTGATTTATCAGGGGACTTAATGTTGGGATAGTAGGACCGGTGAGGATGGCCGCTCCAGGAAGCCTTCGGGTTGTCGTGGAGAAGGCCCTGATAGCCAACGAGATTCAGATTAGGCCACAAGACACGAGGGATCAATTTCAGAACCGAAACCCAGCACCCCAGTCTTTCAGGTTTTAGAAACCCCATTGGAAAGGCAACCACAAAAATTCATTGGGGTCCTATAAACCCCCTCCTCCGCAGTAGTCATAGCAGAGTTAGAGACAAAGGCCCCCTTAGGGACAGCAGGGCTCCAGGCCCAAGTAGTGGCAATCACAGGGTCCTAGGCGTGACCAGAGAGCATAGGGTACATACACACCTCTGACACGGACTCAGCAGTCCTCTAGGGGTGGGTACAATGGTTCTAGCAGGATAGGTGGGCAGCCCTTCTCTAGGCCTCAGGGCACACAGTTTCAGGCATGCGATGCTTATTTCATGTGTGGAAACATGGGGCACATGGCGAGGGAGTTCCCACAGGGTTAGATGATAGGAAATCAGAGGATGGTAGCATCAGAGCCTATAGTTGGAGATATGGGCAAGTCCCATAGAGTCGTCGCAGCGGTTGACAACCGCCAGGCAGAGCACCAGGCCACAGTCATTGAGGCTGTAGGTAAGATCAGAGGTAGCAGTATTTCTATATTATTTGACTCAGGAGCGACTGACTGCTTTATATCTCCATTGGTTATTGAGCATTGCGGGCTAGTGGTAGTTAGGCAAGGTGTCAGCTGGGAAGTGGAGTTAGCTTCAGGGGCTAGAGTGTTAGTGGATTAAGAGGTTAAGGGATGTCCGCTCTAGATTGGTAATACCACCACCTTAGTAGACCTTAGAGTTACACCACTTGGATCTTATGGCATCATACTTGGTATGGATTGGCTTTACACCCATAGAGCCAAGATGGATTGTCACCCAAAAAAGATCCAGTGTGAGGATGATCATGGTGCTCCCATAGTAATCACTGGGATTCAGAGACCCATGTCTCTTCATATGATTTCCGCTATGCATCTTAAGCGGAGCATGTGGAAGGGATGCCAGTTGTTTGTTATCACTATGAGTGATAGAGAGGAAGAAAATGAGAAGGAGCCTTCCATAGATGATTATCCCATCCTTGAGGAATTTGCAGATGTGTTTCCAGCTGAGCTACCTAGTATGCCACCTAGCAGAGAGATGGACTTCCACATAGATTTGGTACTAGAAGCCGAGCCAGTTTCGAGAGCACCTTATACGATGACCACACATGAGCTTAATGAGCTCAAGATGTAGCTAGAGGAACTTTTAGAGAAGAGTCACATTCATCCTAGCATCTCCCCTTGGGGTGCACTAGTCATCTTCATGAAAAAGAAGGATGGGTTCCTTCGGCTATGCATGGATTACAGGCAACTGAATAAAGTAACCATAAAGAACCGCTATCCCTTGCCCAGGATCGATGACTTGTTTGATCAGCTTCAAGGTGCTAAAGTGTTTTCCAAAATAGATCTGAAGTCAAGGTATCATTAGTTGAGAATTGTGGAAAGTGATATCCACAAGACCGCGTTTCGCACCAAATATGGTCACTATGAGTTCACAGTGGTCCCATTCGGTCTTACAAATGCTCTAGCTATATTTATGAGTCTCATGAATGGGGTATTCTTCACCTTCCTTGATTGATTTGTGATTGTGTTCCTTGATGACATATTGATATACTCTTAGAACGAGAAGGAGAATGAGGAGCATTTGAGGCAGGTTTTGCAGTGTTTGAGGGACAACCAATTGTTCGACAGTTTGTTGAAGTGTGCTTTCTTTAGATCAGAGGTCAAGTACCTAGGGGATGTTATATCTAGCAATGGGATCTCAATTGACCCATCAAATATCAGAGCTATTATGGATTGGCCAGCGCCAACCAGTGTGACAGAGGTCAGGAGCTTCATGGTTTTAGTAGGATACTACAGACGTTTTGTTGAGGGATTTTCCATAGTTGCACACCCCATCACATCCCTCCAGTGAAAAGGAAATAAATTTGAGTGGACAGAGAAGTATGAGAGGGCTTTCCAGGATCTAAAAAGGGCACTTACTAGTGCACCTATTCTTATTGTACCAGGCCCCACGGCCAATTTCATGGTATGCGCAGATGCTTTCTTAGATGGATTAGGAGCAATCCTTATGCAGGAGGGTAGAGTTATAGTGTACGAGTCTAGGAAACTTAAGACTCACGAGCTTAACTACCCTATGCACGACCTAGAGCTTGCAACAGTTTTTCATGCACTTGTGAGGTGGAGACACTTCCTTTTAGGTCATCACTTTGAGCTTCATTCAGACCATTAGAGTTCGCAGTACATCTTCACCCAGCCTAACCTTAATGCACGTCAGAGGAGATGGATGGAGTTCCTATGTGAGTATGATTTTGATGTCCACTACATCAAAGGGAAGGAGAACGTAGTCGCAGATGCTCTGAGTAGGAGACGACATGAGGTATACACCATATCTATGAGCACAAATGTGAGAGACTGTATTTTGGAGTGGTTGCCAGAGGATGTATAGTATCTAGAGGTTTGTCAGAGGATTTGATCTCAGGAGACCCTAGAGGGGAAGTTTATGGATTACTCTTTGCAATCCTATGGACTATTACACCATAGAGAGTGCATCTATGTACCTTCTCCCAGAGGATTGTGAGATTTCATTATCATGGAGGCTCATAGAGCTCCTTATGTAGTGCATCCCGGGGTTAAGAAGATGCATGCTGACTTGAGACAGTTATATCATTGGCCAAGTATGCAGCAGCTTATCACTAAGTTGGTATCCCGATGCATTGAGTGTCAAAGAGTCAAGGTGGAGCATCACCATCTAGGTGGGTTACTCCAGTCCCATGATATACTAGAGTGGAAGTGGGATACTATATCCATGGATTTTATCATTGGTCTTCCCATGTCATCTCGTCGCCATGATGTCATCTTGATGACAGTTGACAAGTTGACCAAAGTAGCCCATTTCTCACCTATTCGGACTACCTTCACAACAGCAGTAGTGGCACAAGTGTTCTTGTTAGACATAGTCAGACTTCATGGTATTCCACGCAAGATTATATCTAACAGGGATTCCCTCTTCACTTCTTCCTTTTGGAAGGCGTTATAGGCAGCTATGGGCACCAAGCTCAATTTCATAACAGCCTATCATCCAAAAACGGATGGACAGACAGAGTGGGTTAATTAGGTATTAGAGGATATGCTCCACATGTACGTCATGGATCATCAGACCAAATGGGAGGAGTACCTACATTTAGTATAGTTTGCCTACAATAATGGGTATCACATGTCCTTGGGGATGCCACCTTTTCAGGCCTTGTATGGCAGACCTTGCAGGACACCTTTGAGTTGGGACCGTATTGAGGATAGAGTGGTCATAGGCCCTAAGATGGTTCGTGATATGGAGCAGTAGGTAATTTTGATTAGATGTCACCTTAGAGAGGCATTGGATAGGCAGAAGAAATATGCAGTTGCAAAGAGGATAGACCAGAGGGGATAGAGTTTTCCTGAGAGTGCGATCGCATAAGAGTCCAATCCATTATGGAAAGGGTTTTAAGCTTGCAACTCGCTTTGTTAGACTTTTTGAGATCCTTGAGAGGATAGGACCAGCTGCTTATCACCTAGCTTTACCACCTAGCCTGTCACGCATCCACGATGTGTTTCATGTATTAGTTTTGAGGAAGTATATCTATGATGAGTCTAATATTTTAGATTGGGATGCTTTGCAGGTGGAGTCAGATGGGAAGATAGCTTTGGAGCCTATTTTCATTTTGGCTCGCTGGACATTGGCCCTTTGAGGTCGAGAGATGGACCAAGTTAAGGTCCAGTGGGATTGCTATGATGAGGTTATAGCTTCATGGGAGGATGCAGCACGTATGAGATCACAGTACCCTCATCTTTTTGATGAACTCCAGGAGGACATTCATGCCTAGAGGGGGAGGGTGTGAGGCCCTACCCCAACCCATCCTATCTCTTCAGTTATTTTCATAATTGGAACTATAATGGGTGCTTTATTTTTATACATTATGGATATATAACTTTATATGGTCCCACAAATTTGGTAATATTGATATATATTGATGCTTCATTTCTATGCTTTGTGGATATAGAATTTTATATGATCCTAGAATAGGGTAACATTGAGATGATGTATGTCATTATCTAATTTGTAGGATCTGATTAGGATGCTAGAAATATGTTTGCATATCTTGTAAATAGATCAATTTATGAGGACTATGATGAATTGCTTATGTGAATTGCTTTGATATGTGACAATTGTATTGTGTAATGTCAATTCTGTGCAGAATGATTGTATTGTATTCTAATTATGTGTTTTATATTATATGAGGCTATTGAAAAGTACTAATGTTTAAATTGAGATGCGTAGGAAATTATCCATGTGACCAAGGAAATATTATGGAGAATCAAGCCTAGGCCTATGTGAGTTCATAAAACTAGGGGTTGCCTATTTGGAGAGACAACACCCCGTATGTATTGTATTTTATTTGTAAATGTAAAATGTTGCATGAGTGTAAATTGTATTTATTGAATTGTTTAAATCATTTAAGGGACAACTGCCATGTGTGTATTTGTGATGTGGAATTATTTTGTAGTGTCACTTGACACCTATGTTGTATATTTTGTTGGCAATTTGTCATGTCACATTTTTGGAAAGTTTTTATTTTTGTTAATTGTTATATCTCCTAATTATCCTTGAAGGAACCAAGATATCTAGGTTAGTGAGACACAAGGAGGGTCAACTCAGAGTTGACCCGTAGGTTAACTTTAGGTGGACTTTCTAAGGGTTAAATCAACTCCTAGAGTCAATTTTAGAGCATTTTTATTAGGCCTCATGGGGTACCTATGGGTGAAGGCCAAAATTGGCCATGTGACTTTCCCTTAGGGCTTGTTTAACCACCCAAAAAAGTGGTTTTCCCAAGATGGACGAATTCCATCTATAGGAGTGCCATCCTAGATAGGATAACCTTCTTGATAGGTGTAATCCCTCTTCCCCATTTCATTCCCCTCCTCTTGATGCCTTGGTTAGGGAGTGTGTAAGACCTAGGGAAGGCCAACCAATAGGAGTCCCTCACTCTATCCAAGAGGTTGGAAGGAGTGAGAGAAGCCTTCTTAGGCTAGGAATGGAAGCTTAGTGAGTTAATCACCCACTCTCCATCCTTGGAGATTTTTGAGAATTTTTGGAGGAAAACCAGTTTGCGATATAAAATTTTGCTAAGTGTTGAAGAAAAGTTTGAGGATTGGGCTACTCTTCATCAAGCTTTCCCCTAGAATACCCTTGGCAGAGTCAAGGTTGGTGTTTTCTTTTCTTACTTGTGAATATGAGAATCTATTGTAGAATGCTTGAATGGAAAATGTTGTATTTTATTTGTGTTGTACTTATGAAAGCTTTATGTGATTTCTTGCTTATTTTCTGTTTTATGCATTGTTGTGTTTTGGGGAGTGTCCAAGACCATCTTTCCCTCAGGAGGGTAGATTGGTCTTGGGGGTGGAAGGAGTATGACAGCCTTAAGGTGAGAGGCTCTCATTATGAGAGTGATCTCAAGGGTCTGTCCATGTGACCCTTGCTGCATTTTTGTGTTATTTCACTTGGGGATCATAAGGGGAGCAAATATGGCATGTCTACCTTTTTTGGGGGTAATAAGGATGTAGGGGTTAATAATGAGTTTTGGTTATGTTTTCTTCAATACCATGAGTTGGCTGTGAGTTCTATCTAGCAGAATCTCCCCTAGGGTACTTGGTCCACTTCCACCCTAGTAAAACATCACATTATGTGATGAAGTTTTAGCTTGGGAAGGGAATGTGTTTGTTGTGTTTCATTTTCCCCCTGCTTGTTGTGTGTTTGCTTGATAGTAACCCCGTCTAGGACTTGATTCTCCAAGCTCGGGGGTGGCTTCTAGTAAGCCTAGGCTGGGAGGTGAGCACCCCATGGTCGTATCCTTATGATTATTTGCAGGTTACTTGGAAAGAGGAAAGTAAGCTAGGAGTTGGAGATTCTATTTGGTTCAGATTTTATTCAATTGTAGAAAAGGAAATAGGAAATGTAATACTATGATTTGTTGCAGCAATGTAAATAGGAAAACTCAATGTTGTTTATATTTCTGTATAAGGAAATGCATTCTTTTATGCAATTCCTCATTATTAAGAATGAGAGACCAGTTGGGTTATTTCACCCATTGCAATAGTGGGCCATTGTATTCATATATATATATATATATATATATATATATATATATATATATATATATATATATATATATATATATATATATATATATATATATATATATATATATATATATATATATATATATATATATATATATATATATATATATATATATATATATATATATATATATATATATATATATATATATATATATATATATATATATATATATATATATAAAATCATGCATTTAAAAATATACTCAAATGAAAACATTAGAATATGTTCAGATCTATTTCTATATACATTTATATATAGATATATATACATATAAATATTTATAAATATATATGTTTATTTTATAAAAAAAAATTCATACAAAAGATAAATAAACGATTTGTGGGGGGCGCCGAAACCCTACCCCTCCTCATGAGAGACATCATGGGCCATGCTGCCACTGTGGTAACCCACAATCGGTGGAGCCAAGTCTACCGCTGTGGGCCACCATAGTGGGCGGCATTGGTGCTGCCACTGTGGAAACTCATAGTGGGCGGAGCTGAGTCTGCCACTTTGGGCAACCACAGTGGGCGGCATTGGAGCCACCACAGTGGGTGGCGTCGGGGCCGCCACTATGGGCTTCCATGATGGTATCCCCATGTTTGCCCCCCTCCCTCTTTAAACCCTCTTCGCCTCCCATGGCCGTTGTGCCCTAATCTGACCCTGTTCCTGCATACACAAACACACACACACCACAAAACAAAAGAAAAATATAATACAATAAACCCTAACCCATTTTGGGTCAGGGTATAAGTCAATAGAAAGAAAATAAAGAGGTGTTAAAATAAAAAGAAAATGCAACCCTAACCCAATTTTCGGTTAGGGTTACCATTTTAAGAATAAGAGATTTTCAAAGAATTTAAATTAGATGTAAGGAAAAATTTACTCAACCCAATTTAGGGTTTAAAATTTAAAAGTTTAAGTTAAAATAAGAAAAAGGGGGGGGGGGGGGGGGAATGCTTTTCAATTTTGGAAAAGAATTTCCCCTATATAACTTAGCCATATAAATTAAAAAAATTCATTAATTCATTTAGGAAGAGAATTAAATTTTAGTGTGGTCTTTTTCTTCAAAATTTAAAATGGTAGATTAATATCATTTACATTGATCATATAGTTTATTTAAATTATTTCGGCTAAGGACACTTTACATTTATTTAATATATTTCATTTGTATATAGTCATTAAAGTTAAAATTGGAAAAATATTTATAATTGAAGATTATTAAGTATTTTTAGGAATTCTTAGCGCTTGAGGCCAATATTGGCCAGATTAATTATATCGTCAAATTTAAAGGTTTAGGGGAATTAAAACTGGATTTAGTTGGCAAACGTCATTATAGAATTTTGAACCCTTATCAGTTGGATTTAAATAATAAATTTGCGTGTGTATCAATTAATTAATAGCATTATCATTATCTTGTCAGGAATGATTTAAATGCATTTGAGATAACTAATTATTCCTTGTTTTTAATTAGCGACAACTTAATTAAGATAATTGGACTAACTAACTGATTTGCGACATTAATTAATCTCCACTGAATAAAGTCGCTTGTTTGAGTTAGTTAATTAATCCAACCTTAGAAAACAATTTTATTTACATCCTAGTTAAGACAAAACTCTATTGAAGTTATTATAATGTAGGATATGTTATTAGTTTATGTGCTCAAAATTTTTTTTGTTGTTCCATTTTTTTGCCCAAAAGTTTGGGCACGACACCATACAATGACTAAAAAATCTGATTATTGTGTGACATAAGTGTGTTATGCTCATCAAAAAATACACTAGCCTGCTACTCATAACACACGTTATGACCGAAACCACTATCACACCTCATGAAAATATCACCCAGCTGAAAATGAATAAACTCTTGCACACACATGCAGTTGGTTTCATTTAAAAGAAATTTCAGCACAGGTTTGCATGTCAAACTAAAAAAACTCAAGAGGACACCCTTGCAAACTTTGTGACTCCTTCAAATATTCATCCAATAACTGAACTAGCAAAGAATAACATATTGGTTTACTCTATGACAACAACTCAATATTATGGAAAAAAGGATCACTTGGAAGCTCCAACATACCCATAGGTTCATGCATTTCTTCATTTTCCAAGCATGTTATTGCACCATTGTCTGAATCCCATACAGAATCATAAGAGTGTGATTTTGATTTAGTGTAAAGTTTTGGCTCAAACTGATGATCATCTTCCACATCATTGTGAAGGTTCTCTGAAGAATAATTAATTTCATAAGAAAAATCATCACCATGGAATTTAATGCATGGGGCTGAGGTATGGCACGTGCTTGATAAATTGGATTCATCGTCACACTCATCAGACCTATCACTACTTTGATCATGGCACTCAACCACCATGTCCACATCATGTGCATTGTCATTATGCATGCTGACCCACTCACTGGTAAAAGAAAAATCAGATATGCTGTCATATATGGCCTTACCAAAGCATAATCCTTGGCCTAAGAACAACATAAGGATTGAGAACCACTTCTATCCATATGTTTCTGATACTCAACTAACAACAAATCTAAAATTTCATCATTATTTAATAGACCACTTCTTTGATCTAAATCTTCTACCTCCTCTTCTTCTTGATCCTTACTACTACTATTAGTATCCTCAAGCTACAACTCATGATCAACAATGCTACCATCATCAAACTGTGAAAAACCAAAGGGTTGACCACAAAGTTGTACTTCATCATCATAAGAGATTGCATCTACAACAACCTTAAAAAGATCATAGTCTGGCATAGGATGAAAACTTTATGTATGTTCAATGTAATTTGTATTTGGGTCTTCATGGTTGCGGTTCATGCTTGTACATTGGTCTTCAATTGACTGATTGGACTCTTCACCTTGCTGCTATTCATTATTGTACTGAGTTTTGTCATTGTGCATCTCATTGATTTCTTCTTATGATACGTATCCCCATTGAGACTGAGCACAAACAACACCATTACCATCAATCTCAAGGCTGCATTTTTCTTCATCTTCGATCCCTACCATATCAATCATGCATTTTTCTTCTTTTGAGGATGAAAGTTCTTGGTCATATGCATCCATGCAGATATTTGCAACTTTAGCACACTTGTCACCATCATTGAGACTTGTGGATGATAAATTTTTCATGTATTCATGTCTCATTCTATACGTGATGTCCATAGAATTAGAAGCCATCAACATATTAACTATTTTGAGATCTTCCAATAGTGCACTAGAACCTTCTTCAAAGGCTTCAAAATACATACTAGTGTATGCTGGTGTATCGGGCCTAAAACCTTCAGGGATTTGTGACAATGAACTTGCAAACCTATGACTGAAAGTGATGTTGGTATCTTTATCTAGCCTCCTAATTTGAGATAATTCTTTGACAAGATCAATGGGTTCTCTTGAAAATTCTTCCAAATATGCACCCACTAGTTCACCCCAACAAGCAAAGGATTTGTGAGGGAAACCTAAGTACCAATCCTTAGTTCTTGTATCAAGAGACCTAACAAAAAATCTTATGGACATGTCCACTTCTCTAAACAAATGTTTATGTATGAAACTATGAAACCTTTGGACATGTGCATTCCCCTCACATATGTTGAAACCGTCAAAACTATGCATCTAACTATAAATATGAGTTGGCATGGTTTTGAACTCATGCTCCACCCATGATAGGTCCAACTGATCATACAATAGATCAAGAGAATAAATAGGGGGTCCAACTGTGATGCAGGAGCGTAGGAGTAGTTCAAATCAGCACCTTGATTTTGATCCCAGTGAGACATCGATCTTGGTATTGGCCCAGTATTGGTGTGCTCTTATCAGTTGGTTTTTGCAGTGTATGTAACAAAGATGAATTGAGTTGTGGGTGGTTTCCATAACTTACGGATTGTTGAGAGATGTTGTTTTGGGCCTTGTCCAATGTCTTAGAGGATCACTTGAAGTTTATGCATTTGAAGATGTTCTTGGTGATTTGGGCAGACATTTTATTGTTTGCACATTTCATCATGCACTAGTTGTTCTTTGGCTGACTTGATCAAGTTTTTATTGCTTGTAGATGGTATAAAGGGAAACTTTAGAGATTCATTTTGGGAGGACAGAGGTTGAAGAAAGTAGAGACCGAGCGAAGATGTAGTTTTCAGAGATATTCTGGTCCGGGAGGACTAAAGTCTGGAGGGACTGAACTCTGGATCAGTGCACAATAATGTAGATTGTTACCGGAGGCCTATTTGTTAAGAAAAAAATCTATGGATCTTATATTTGTGTTGCATGGATTGTTTTGTAATCCTGGGTTGCAGTCCATCATATGTAGCCATTGAAGGCTTATGCAATTCTTTAAAATATTATAATAATAGATTTATTTGTTACTGGCTATATTGTGTGTTGCTTCTATTGGTTATATCTTTTTACTGGTTGGTGGTATCTTGCATAGTGCTTTGTGTTATGTTGGTATCTTGCATTGTGTTATGCTAGTATATTACATGGTGTTTTGTGTTATGAGCTGCAAGGTGGGGATGTCCTTCATTGGATCTTTCTACTTTGACTACATTGGGCTACTTGAATGGGAGGCATTTCATGATTAAAAATCAGTTGATCTTGTGAAGACATAAATATCTCATTCAAATCTACAATACTTTCATCAGGCACTACCTCTTCCTTTTGGTTCAACACGTGCATATACATTTGGATACATGATATTTGGGGACCCCCAAATTTGAAACTTACTTATTTCCTCAATATTTCTATTCATTGGGCCAAGGCTTCTAACATTTTGGCCATTCTATCATGGTTATGCATAGGAATTTTCATATCTAAATTTTCAAGAGGTGCAAAATCATAACTACAATGCAATGAAGTACTACTAGGATACATATAAATATCACAATACCCACGGTTCAAATCATAAATGATAGGAGGAACACCCATGGGATGAACAAATCCATTACATTCAGGCATCACTAATAAATATTAAAGTGATAAATAAACACTCCTAAGTGCACCAACATTTACATTTCACATATTAGGGTCAACAAATAAGAACGAGAAGAAGCTTGTGTACCCTTTCTCCCCCAGCTGTTACAACTTTGAATGAATAAGTTTTCTGAGATACACATACATTTTCTAAGTTCATCCAGTAGAGTGTTCAACTTTATGTGAGTCACAAACAAAGACTCTCAAACTTGGAACCCTTTCCACACATCTTTCTGGTTCCTTTCATGAAAAATTCACCCCCTCCTTGCAAAGGAATATTTTGAATAGCAGGGAGCCATCCAAAGTATTTTATCATTCTGGGTCCTTTTTTCACCAATAATTTATCATTCTAGGTATTTTATCATACCGTGTCTCCACTATATTGACTCTTTCCAAATGTAGTGATCGAGCAATCTATACAATGATGTAAACTTTAGAAACCACAGATTCTAGACACTTCTTGACCAGAGTCACCATTATGCTAATTCCCAAACCAATAGTCCCTAGGTCCTAAAGGAATTTCCACTGTCTCATCGACAAACTCAGGGAAGGGTTTCGTCCAACAAACAAGATTCAATACAAGACTAAGATCTCCTACACTTTTGGCTCTACGAGACCAAGGCGAGTGAACCTATGTAGTGTCTAACAACTTTTAGCTTCACAATACTCAAGACACTACAACTTACAACAGATCATCTCAATAAACGATACTAAGGAAGATGGATAAAATCCTAGTTATGGATTTAACCTTAGTTTGTAAGCATCTAAGCACTCATTGAGGTGGTTTCTACACTACTCCTACTCCTAATGCAGAAAGGAAATGCAGAAAGTAAAATAAATTTAATTTAAGGAATGATTCTGAAAAACTGGAAGCAACAACCATGACCAGTGCCTTGTATGGGCTATAGAGTTAACCACACAACATGCAAATTTAACATTCAAATAGGGATACATGCAACCTTTGAGGTTTGAATGTTAATGCATTACATCAACATTCTCCGTTTTGATTTCACCAACAACCTTACCAAACAATCTCATATATACACAACAGTATTCCTACACCTTGAAGAAACAAATCAATCCCTTCCTGGAAGGGAAGCAAACAAAAAGATATACACTTGACTTGTAGGGACAAAACAAAATATCCTTAATCATTTTTATTTTATAAAATAGAGCATACATAAGAGAGACAACTGCAAATAAAACCTCTAAATCTGCTTGTATTTTGGTTACAACTATTTGAAACATTAAGAACTACAAACTAAAATAAAACTCAAACTGATGGAAGCCTTTCTTCCAGAAGAAATTACATTCAGAATCAACCCATTCACAATGGCCCTAAATTCCCTTTTATAAGAACAAGGGAGAAAAACAAGCCATAGGCCATGTGAGTTACACATGTCAAAATTTGATTGCTTGGGACATAGATGGGCCATGATGTGTCTATTTTCTTGCTTTGTATACAATCCATCAGGAGGCAATTAATGCAAGAAACTATAAAGATAGCCTCTAGGACCTAGGACCATGATGTTGAGGACAATTAGAAGTAAGTTTCTTGAGCCACATAGAAATTTTCCTTAAGTTTACCCTCTTCTACATCCTGATCAATCTCTTAACCTAAATTACTATACTTAGTAATATATACCTTTGTGTCCTCTCATCTCTTTGGTCGGTGATCCTCTAGCATGCTTGAGGCAATGAAATCTCATTGATAGCATATCCTTAGATTTCATAGAGCTACTCAACTGATCTTCTATCTAATCCTCATTAAATGCTATCTCCCTCTAGGGCTTTATCGTTGCGATCCAATCTGATTTGGTCGTAGAAAACTACCTACAGCATGTCAACACTATCATTTTCATTGGCATCATCTTCTCTTTCGATAGGTGGAATCTTTGCAATCTGCACATGCCACATCTTTAAAATATTACCCCCTATCCTCTAGTCAACCTCCATCAACCCTCCATGTGGACAATTTGACGATCGGGCCACATGGTGGCATTATTTGAGAGTCACATAACGTGCATGTTATGTGCACTATTACTCCATCTCATGGCTTTAGGCACCATGAGATAACAAGTTACACCATTCTCCTTGTTCTTACTTACCTTGTGAGCCCCTCATTCTATCGCTTTCATACTACGGGATAATGGGGAGCTCTATCTTCCTCTCTAGCTTTGACCTCTTTCTTATCCCCATGGGGACGCATGCAATAAGGAAATTAATCTTTGTGTTGCTTCACTTTATTATCCCATGAGTCATGGGACTGCTCTTATTTCCTTCATGGGATAATCCCCTTCTCCATCATCTTCATGTTTCCTTATCCCGCAGCCTTTGGAGACATCTTCCTTACCTCTACAGGATAAGCTTGTAAAGTCTCCCTTTTGTCTTTTGTCTTTTTTCTTAACATTTTCTTATTATGCTAGCCTTAATTGACTGATGGGAACCTTTGCATGATAAGGATTTCTTTAGTATCTTTTGATCATTCTCATCTCACATTGTATTTTCATCTTCACTCCTTGTCTCTTCATACACTAGTAGTCTTGATCTTTGTTGCCACGCGGGATAAGTTTTTTGATCTTTTGCTTTGATATTTTTTTATCCTACATTGCTCATATTCCTTTTGTCTTTGTACTACTCTATCATGTCTCTTTACCTTGTTCTGCGTTGATGTGGGATAAGTCATTTTCCCTTTACGTTAGTTCCTTCTTATCTTGCAACCCTTTTCTTATCCTCGTGAGGATGTACAGGTTAAGAAAACATTTTACTTTTCCCTTGTTAACTTGTCCCATGTGACCCTTTCTTGTTGCTTTCTCCTTAGTAGGATAAGGAAAACTTTTCCTTCACTTTGTTTCCTTGTAGGCCTTATCTTGTGCAACCTCTATTCATCATCTTTTACCCTGTGGGAGAAGGGAAACCTTCCCTTCCTTGCTTTGCCTGCCTTATCCTACATGACCCTTTGGTTGGTCCTATTGTCTTGTGGGATAACAAATGATGTTACTATCAGTTGGTAAGGATGAACCCTGGAGTCTGGCCCACAAATGAGATGAAACCCATCAATCTGTGAGGATTAAGTGAGTTGACTAGCTAGACCTATTAACTCAAAAAATTTAGATTTTTGGAGTCTAAAAAGACTTTCTCCTACACTACAAAATATTTATCCACCTACCACTGCCCCAACAATCAATAACATTCTACCCAAATACTCAAGACGGTCAATAAAATGGCATGTTATTGACATGATATGTTGATGTTAGGCATAGGGTCAATAAAATGTTATAATCAATACATTGCTACTTACCACAGTATGATAATGATGCAATCACCAATTAGGAGGGACCTCAAAGAGATCAATTTGGACTGGGAAACAAGAGTAAACACAATAGAAACAAGAAGGTGTGATGAATGCAATAGAGAACTGAATGAATTAGATCATGAGAACTGATTACAGATAATTGGTAACATCTAGATTAAAAGATTTAGCTCACTGGCCTGCTACATACCTACTTAGTTACAAAATTGGTCAACTCCAGACCTATAAATCTTAAGATCTATTTTCTATGCTCTATCTGATTGATTTATGATGCTTAATTACATTGATTTATATGATCCAAGGAGATCTAGTCAGGCCGAAAGGGATTAAATGTCAAAGAACAAGATCAAAGTGAAGGTCATCCACATGCTAAGGAACATTGGAATTAATGAACTGGTCTCCACAAGCTTTGGAAGGGATTTGGTACATTCAAAAATGCAAATATCTCCAAGCGGTTTCGGTGCCAGAAAACTGTCTTAGAATCCAGATTTGATAACTTGCCAGAAAATGATCCAAATGCTTCGTGGTTTAGGAATAAGGAAGATGATTCAAGGCCAATACATGCTATGATTCACAATTATAATTTTACCATTATGAGGAAATTTCAAACACTTATGATGAGTAGAAGCAATTTCTTTCATGGAAGAGATACAAGGATGTCCCAACTTCACATGAAAATGATCAGATGTAAGAATGATAGAAAACTTAGCATCTAAACATTTAGTGCCAACATCAATAGGAAGTGTTATAGAGCCTAAAGAAGGACAAGAGAAGCCATCAAAAAATTTAACTAACACATCAGTATCATCATATATCACTTGATGCAATTGTAAATTATAAACAAATTATTTAGTTATCACATTAACCATGCAAGTGGGATAAATGAGTACTCCTCTAGCAGGTATACCTTTGATTTTTGCACTTATGTATAACGGGCCATCACATACTTTAATGGTCTCACTAGGATCAAATTTGATACACAAGTCTTTAGGAGGTTCTTGTTTATCTACAAGGTTCACTACTTTATTAGATTCAAGGCCAACATCATTGGGAGAGAAAGCAAGATGATTAGTCTCAATTACATTAGTGGAATGGGATGGTAAAGGATCAGTGAAAATCTGAATATTTTGATTAGGAGGAGCTACAAACTTGTTTCCTTTATCATTCACACCTACCACATATATGGAATTGTTATCAATCAAGTATTGAATCTTACTTCTCAATGAAAAACACTTTTCAATGTCATGACTAGGTTGACAATGATATGGACAAAAGGATTTAGCATAAAAGTAAGGCGAAGTTGACTTAGATGGATCAATTGGTTGCTTGGGGAAATTTTTAACACATTCCTTTGTAATAGCTTAGACATAATGCTATGCAAATATTCATTCAAAGGAGTGAATTATTTTTCTCTTTTAAAGTATTTAGAAAAAGGAGGCACACCTATAGTGGCTACTACATGAGTGTTATTGTTGTTGTCATTGAATTTGATGAATCCTTTGTTTGGTTTGAACTTCACAAATAGTTGTTGAGCACTATCACCCTTATCAGTCGGAGCCATGGAAGGAGATTGCTCCAATTGACTCACAATCAGTTGATAATTGTGAAGTATTGCACATGACTGCAAAAAGAAAGTAAACTTAGTTAAGAGAAGTTTATCCCTAATTTGTTTTTGCAAATTAGCAATAAAAATTATTTGGATATATTGATCAGGAATAGTAAAAGAAATCTGAGAATACAAATGCTTATATCTACCAATAAAATTAGTCGCTTTTTCTTTAAAACCTTGTTTATAATGCATCAAATTATTCAAAGTAATTTTAGGACCAATGTTATTGTGAAATTGCTGAATAAAAGGATTAGCCAATTGTTGAAAAGAGGTAATAGAATAAGGAGGCAAAGAAAACTAGCATTGCAAAGCTTTATCCCTTAATGTTCTAGTAAACAATTTTGCTAACAATCTTTGATCATGAGCAAAGTCACTACACAAAGATTGGAATGTTTTAACATGAGTTAAGGGATCACATTTTCCATTATAAGTTCCAATTGAGGTACTTCTACCTGTTTGGGAGGGAAAACTCTAACAATGTCGTTAGATAATGGGCTTGCTATATCAAATGTGGGCACATTATACTTAGATTGATTCATAGAAGCTATTTGTTGTTGTAAGGAGGACACTGTTTGAGATGAATTATTCATGGTAGCTTCGGTTGAAGTTGTATCCATTTAAGTTTCACCTTAGAGATAAAACCTTCAAACTCATTAGCCTATCATGCAAATATAACTCAAGCTTCAACCAATGAAACAACATGAAATGAAAAGGGAAATTAAATTGTTATACCTTCATGGATTATGTCTCATTGTGTCCTAGCCCTATTGTTATTGGTTGCAGATGATTTTTCTCTCAGATAAGCACTAGTAGCTTCCAAGATGGCAAGTGTGGAATGGACAAATAATTGATATGATATGAAAAGATAAACTGTGATAATGATTTATGCTAAATTGCTCAAAAACAGCTATAAGATTAGCTATTAGTTTCAAAAATGGCTTAGGAGACTTCTATTTATAGATTTTTGAGTGCATAAGCTTATGTGGCAAAGATCAATGATCATGATTAAATCTTGCAATTTGGATGGCTATGAGAAAGAGGTTAAGATGTGAGAGAGAAAGGTGGAAGGTGTTACTCCCACACCTATAGAATGGAGCAAAAGATGGAAGGAGAAGTTGAGTGTTATTCATCTCACCTTGACTAAGAATGAAGACTGAGAGAATATAGGATAGTTAGAGAATATTTAGGGATAAGAGGACAAGTGGACTCAACTTCATCCAAAGATATAGGAAGGTTGAGGAATGTGTGTACTATTGCCATTGGATTGTCATTGATTTCAACCGGTATGGGATGACTATCGGCATGAGAGATGTATGTGCAACACTCTCAAGAACAAGTATAGGTTGAGATATCTTGGGTATCACTATTGAACACAGAATACCACTGAGAGGGGGGTGAATTAGTGGTTCCTAACCTTTTTGCTTTTTGGATCTAACCTTAGAATATTTGTTCTTCACTTAACTACCAAACAATCATATCGATAGTATAAAAAGAAGGCCAAAATGATCATTCACTTGCAAGTAACTTCACAACACCAGATTTATGAGGAAAACCCAATATGGGAAAAAGCTCGGTGAGAAAAATTGGTGGAGACTACTACTCCAATCTAGCCTCATAGGTAAAACACTAACTTACAAATATTTTGGGCACTAACCCCTACACTTTTAGGGAACCATCCCAAGGAGCACCAACCCTTGCACCAAGCTTCAACTTGGAAATGTATATTGAAATACTATTTGAATACAATTAAGGCTTCTTGTTGCAAATGAATTCTGCAACTCTTTAATCAAATAACTCTTTGCTGGTTGATAGTCATTTCTCCTTCACTGAATCTCACACTATTAGTTGTGAGATTACTCTCTCTGATTCTTGACCTATTTTATATTTCTCTCCCTCTCACACATACTCTCTCAAAATATTGTGTCACACTTTGATGTTGCCTAATCTGCCACACCTTGCCGGTTAGGCTCAACTGCAAGATTATAGTTCTACTAGTAGAATCCTCTCACTGGTATACTTGCTCACACACACTGAAAATTTCTTAGAATGCTCCCTATGGCTTGCAATCCTTCTCCTTTCTCACATGCTCTTCTCTTCTCCTTCTTCGCAGCATCAAGAAAATTCTATCTTGAGTTCTTAATTCTGTCTTGAGTTCTTATTTCTTATACTGTGATTTACCACCAGAACAGAATTCAAAAAGCTGAGCGGAAAGGGTTTCCTCTTTTCAACACAATCTTCATGAGATCCAATCCCACCTATCTTGGATCAATCACTTGTCCTTCACGGATGCACCTGTACATGGTTTCCATTATCCAATACACATTTTATAGAAAAAAGCAATCTCAAATTAGATCTTTTGTCATGAAATCAGTCGACACATAAAGTGTTTCAGTAGTTTCCTTTTCGAGGACTTCCTGAATTGGATTTCCTTTGCATTGATTCAAGCGCCAACTACTCCTTGATCTTCCTCTATCATTCCTTCTTCCTAGAGCCACAAATAATCAGATATAATCCTGTGATTAGTCGCTCCTTCATTAATGGTGATTATTTGTTTCATCAACCTTATCGATGAGGCTTTACCAACCACAACATGTTTTCTAGCTCTATTCCACATGGCATTACAATGATCAAGACATGGCCCACCAAAACACAGGTGATCTAGAAAACACATACCAGTATATCCCTTTTCCATTACAGCTTTCTTCTTTTGTTTAGCTAGTAGAGCACACTATACCGGTAGTACAACTTCCCCTTAGTAGTTTGTGACAACTTTTACATTCTGCCTCTTCATCATAAACAAGAAGCCAACCTTCAAACCAAGTTTTACTGTATAGGTAGGCCTTAAATCTTTATGCTTACCCTTATGTGAATATCCATCATGCCGGTTGACATCAATGACAACTTAGTGCCAAAATGCCAACAATCTCCCCCTTTAGCATTGATTTCAACTTCTCACGATTCACTCCATATGGGTACATTTCTCCCCCTTTGACACAATGACAAAGGGTACTATGCACTCCCCCTTTGATCCATACCAAGCTCCCCCCGAGCCACATAAATCCTACCTAAACAAATGACACAAATCCCAACTGGTGTCGGAGATACTCAAAAGTTCTTATTGGTAATGGTTTGCTGAAGATGTTTGCTACTTATTCACTAGTAGGAACATAATCCATCCTTACCTCCTATCCTTCAACCTTTTCTCATAGAAAGTGATACTTGATAGAAATGTGCTTTGTTCTGGAATGCATGACTAGATTCTATGGTATGTTGATTGCACTTGAATTATCACACTAGATGAGAATACGATCAGTGATGTCCACCTATATATCTTTGAGAGTCCGGTTCATCCAAAGCACCTGAGAGTAGCATGTAGCATTGTAGCGTCCTAAAATTGCGACACTTGCAATTTCGACTGCATTTCAGTCTTCACAATGGCGACGCAACACGCAACCTGAATGGACACCCCGAAACCTGTTTTTGACACCAAAAACTGCATTTTCTTGCACCTTGGCCTGAACCTCCTTTGCACCCTGCTATCCTGGGAGGTGGGACCAGAGCGCCCAGTGCCCTGGTCCTTCAGGACCAGGGCACCCAGTGCCCTGGTCCCCCAGGACCATGGCGCCCAGCGCCCTGGTCCCTGGCCCTATTTTGGGCCCGGTCTCCTATGGGACTTCGGGTCTTTTTGTTTGCAAATTGGAAAATTATCTTTCCTGGTCGGCCTAAGGTCGAGAAAATCAGTCTATCAGCCCTAATTGACAAGTATATAAACTACATTTTCCTCTCCCATTTGGGTAAGAAGGACATATGTGTACAAGCGTGGAAACTATACTCAGACATTCAAGCATTCAAGCATTCAAACATTCCTTCAAGCATTCATTCCAAGTCTCCATTCAAGGCTAAGTGTTGCATTCAAGACAAGGATTCAACCATTGAAGAGGAGATCACATACTACAACATACAACATACAACAAACAACAACATCTATACCTTCGTACATAAGGATACAAACATCCTTACAACAAGGTATTAGTACTTGTTTTACATTACAAACATTTACATTTACAGCATTTCTCATTTCTTGGTTAATTCCAAAACCGGGGTTTGACCTAAAGGCAAACCCCTAATCCCTAATCCCCCAATCGTCTTCGCTTTTCTATGTGTAGGTTGCAGGTACGCGGCTGAAATTGAAGATCTGGAATCCTTGTGCAAAGACGAACAGATCCCCCTTCGTTCATGGATTTTTCGGAGGACCGTGGCACCGGGCGCCATCGTCCCATCAACTTTTGTTCAAATTTGCAGGACAGCGCCGTATCGACATTTTACTACTAATTCCAGGTCTGCAGCTTCATCCTATATCCCTATCTCAGTTTATAAGCGAATCTTTCTCACTTTCTATGCATTCCTAGCCTAATCATTCTATCAACATTCTTTACAAAAGAGGGTAGCCTTGTTGTCTTAACCCTTGAAATGCATTTAGCATCCAATCTTGCATTGTGTGGGATTGGATCTTGTGGGTTTCAACCCCTCTTTTGAATGTAAAGTCTCCCCTAAGTGAAAACCATCAACCCTAGCGACCTCCCTTCTCTCTCCTTGGAGTTGGAAGAGGGGAGAGCAATTAGGGTTTGATTGCGATTTTCCGCTTTACATTTTGGTGAACCCGACGTGAACATCCTTTCTGATTATTCATGATTAAATCTGAAAATTTGATTCCTTGATTACATTTCCATGTTTGATCTTTTGCAAAATTTTAGAGGTTGATTACATAAAAAACCCTAAATTTTCTTTTTGGTAATTGAACTTGTGAAATATTTAATTGTTAATGCTTGTTTCAGATCTGCTCTTCTATTACAAATTATCAATTCATGTTTGTGCTTTAATTTTGAAAATTAAGTGGTCAAGTGTCAAAACCCTAATTTTTGAAACCCTCTTGATTCAACCTTTGTCTGACAATTTCACTGATCAAAACATTTCCAAATCAGCTGTAACTTTGGATTCCGCAATAAAATCACAAAATCTTTCATCCCTGAAAATTTGGAAAAAAGTTGCGAGGACTGTGTGCACTCCGAGCGCCATCGTCCCCAACATTTTTTCTGAAATTTCAAGAGCAAGATTTTACTGTATTTTCCTGCTAAAATCCAGAATTTTGGCTGATTTTGTCAATTATAACACTTTCAAAATTACAGTCAAAGTTGGTCTTGTGATTGCTTGGTTTAGGGCTTCTAATCATTCAAAAATCATTGGAATTGAAATTTTGTGTCAAAATTGTGTTCTTACTATCCTAAATCTGAAAAGTGTGTTTGCATTCATTCGAAATTTCAGTGCTTTATTCAAATTCTTGCAATTTGTGACTTTTGAAATTAAGTGCTTAATTACAACAACTTTGATTTTCGCTTTCAAAATTGAATTTTGCGTGAAATTGAGTCAACTTTTAAATTTCAAAACTTGCATTGCTTTTGGTATTCCTTCTAAAATCATAAAATTCAAAATTTCAGTTTTCCTCTCTTTTTCAAAATTCAAATTTTGCATTTTTCGACAATCTGGGTAGGGTTCAATTTTGAGATTGCAACTTTAATTTGGCCTATCTACAGATTGTAAAATCACTCAATTTTTTCAGATTAGCTTTAAAATCATCATACCTTTCATCCCTGCAAATTTCGAAAAAAGTTGCAAGGACCATGTGCACTCCGAGCGCCACGGTCCCGGACATTTTTTTCGAAATTTCGGGAGACTGTCGTGATTGCATTTAATAGCTTAAATCTAGAAGATTGGCTGATTTTACTAAAAATTGCTACCTCTAAATTCAAAATTTTCTCTCCCTCTCTAGTGCATGAGTTTTACAACAATAAGCCCTACTTACACTATTCCCATTAGACGAAGCCGTAGAATTAAGTCTTTCCAAGGTTTAATTACCGAGGAGATGGAACCTAATTTGAGTAGTCTTTTTAACAAGGACATGGGTAATTCCTCTAATCCTCCTACTGATGAAGAAGCTCTCCATGAGGTTTCTGTAGAACAGCTTTCGAAATTGGATAATCAATTTGATGATTTTCGACAATGGATGTCTCAAGAATACCTTGATAGTCAAGCTCTTCCTTTAATTGAGGGTCTAAAACATATGCTTCAAAGTGATAAGAATGGAATTGATATTTTGCGTGGTATTGCACACATTGTGGATTCGAATGTGATGCCTATGAAGAGTTGTGCTGAAACTTTAGGTTATACACAACCTCCCACTCAAGCCAATCATTCTATTCCTTTGACAACTTCTATTGCTAGCATACCTACCTTTACATCAAACATAATGACTACTTCTATACAAGACATTCCTCCTATGATCACCAATCATGGGGGCAATCCTCCCCCTTCAATTAACCCTATTCCTTCATTCAATCCGACTTCTTCATTCATTCCTTCAATGAGTGTTCCTATTACATATTCACAAATGAACATGACGCAAGGGGGCAATTCGTTTAACCATTCCATTCCTCCTTGTAGTGTTCCTCCTATCCAATCATCTCCTATGACCAATTATCATAGGGTCCCACCACCTTACTCTCTACCTTCTTTCAATAACATAACACCTCCATCTCAATCTAACACATCTAATATGAACTCTTTGACTGAAGCGACCATTAATAGTCTTGCACAAACTGTCTCTTCTTTATAGCAACAAATTGCCTCTATGAATCAATCTAAGTTTAGTGTGCCCACATTTGATGTTGCGAGCCCACTTTCTCTTGACATTGTTCGAGCTATCCCTCCTAAACATTTTGAAATCCCGCATTTGGAAATTTATAATGGTAAAGGTGATCCTCTAACACATGTTAAGACTTTTCAAACAATATGTACTAATTTTGCTTATGACCAAAGGTTGCTTGCGAAACTATTTACTAGAACATTAAGAGACAAAGCCCTACAATGGTATTGCTCGTTTCCTTCTTATTCTATTACTTCTTTCGAACAACTTGCAAATGCTTTCATTCAACAATTTCAAAACAATATAAGTCCTAAAGTTACTTTGATTGATTTAATGCATTGTAAACAAGGTGTTAAAGAAAAAGTGACTAATTTCATTGGTAGATATAAGCATTTGTATGCTCAAATTTCTTTTCCAGTGCCTGACAATGATATTCAAAGAATCTTTATTTCTAATTTACAAACAGATATTCGAGACAAAATTCTATTTTCTGAGTTTACTTCTTTCCAACAGTTGTGTGCAACTCTTCACAATTATCAACTGACTGTGAGTCAAATGGAACAATCACATCCTATGGCTCCGAGTGATAAGGGTGATAGCAGTCAACAACCATTTGGAAAGTTTAAACCGAACAGAGATTCCATCAAATTCAATGAAAACATCATCAACAACAATGTGAATGCAGCATCAGGTGTGCCTCCTATTTCTAAATTTTTCAAGAAAGAAAGAAAGTAGACTCTGAATGAATCATTGCATAGTATTATGAATAAGTTATTGGAACAAAATGTGCTTACTCTTCCTCCTATAAGGTAAATTGATCCCGCAAAGATTACTTCACCTTATTTTGATAATAAAGGCTTTTGTCAATTTCATCATCAACCTGGGCATGATACTGAAAAATGTTTTTCTTTAAAGGGTAAAATTCAAGATTTGATTGATAATAATACTATTTCTGTTTCTGGAGTGAATGATAAAGGCAACACATCTGTAGCTCCTCCTAACCAAAATCTTCAAATTTTTACTGATCCATTACCTTCTCATACCTCTAATGCGATTGAGACTAATGATTCCTCTTTATCATCTGATGGTCTTGTGTCTATGACTCTGAATGTGATTAACTTTGTAGAGCAGCAAGAAAACCCTAAAGAACCTTCCATCACATTTGATTCTAGTGAAACTATCAGGGCACCTGATGGTCCTTTATACATAGTTGCAAAAGTCAAGAATACACCTTGCCGTGGAGTGCTTATTGATCCTTCGTGCATGGTTAATGTTATTACTGAAGAATTTCTTTTTACTTTGCAATTGAATCAAGTGATCTATGACAAAACAGATGTGATTGTGAAATTATTTGATGCATTTTCTTCTCCTGCAATTGGTTCTATTACATTACCTATTGAGGTCCATAATAAATCCCTTGATGTGAACTTTTCTATTATTCCTTCATCCGAACAATTTCGTGTGAAGCTTGGCTATCCTTGGCTATCTTCCATGAAAGCTATTGATTCTCCTATACATAAGTGTTTGAAATTTCCCCATAATGGTGAAATTGTTACTGTCAATCATAGTCTCTTTAAACCAGCTGAAAGAACTTCTAGTGTTCCTATTGATTACTTTTGGCCTAAACAATTCCAATCTCTTCCTCCACGAAGTGATCATCTTTTCAAATCTTATCAAAAGTGGAAAACAGATATGATCCTATCTCTAAGTGAACATAGAACACCTAAACTTGACATTCCTATCATTCTTGAGAAGAAAGTTCTTCCTTTGAAAGATAAAACTAATGTCTTTTCTCAAGAAGATTCCCAACCCGTTCCCATGGATGTGACTATGTCTATGCCTAATAAACCTTCTAAAAATAGACCTATACCTCCTCGTCATGATGGACTTGGTCTTCTTCCTAAACCAAAAATTCCTCCTTTATATGGAGCAGTTCCTCCTCCTTCTTTTTATAGAGAGAAGAGACCTTCTTCTCCTATTATCCATCCTAAGAGACCACAACCTAAACACCCAAGTGATAAGGATGAGAACATTCCTCCTCCTCAATCTTCTACACTCCCTACTAAGACTAGACGAAATCATTCTACACGTGAACACTGACGAAAGCGTCGTCTTAGAGCTCAAGCAGCTGCTTCTCAAACTTTCCAATCTCCAAAAACACCTTCAACAAGCATTATTCCATTTTCTCCTCAGCCAGAAATTGAGCCTAAATCTCCTAAACATAAGATGCATGATGGTCTTGATCCTGTGTGAGTTAAAGATCCTATTTTTATAAATCTTGATGACGATATAGATGAAAATGTTATTTATGATGAACATGTTACTTCTCTTGCTTCTGATAGTGAATATGAACTTGTTGATATTGATAACCATTTATCTAATGAATTTTCTAAAGCACTTATCCTAGCTCCTAGACAAGAACAACATGGCTCGGAACATGAACATAGCCCTTGTTTGGATCTTGTGATAGCTCCATCTACTGTGTTGGATGTTCCTCCTCTAGCATGTTCCCTGCCTTCCCGAAACATTGATCAGCAAGATCGGGGGGTAGATGACGTGCTAGACTAGTTACATTAGCATAGCAGATTCTCTCCTCCTCTCTTGTGTTACTTCTTCTATATGTTATTCTCATTCTTCTATTTGTTGTCCTTAGTGTTGTCTACTTGAGGACGATGCAAAGCATTGAGATCTCTTTTGGTCTCTCTCATGTTGACTCAAAAGACACATGTGTTCCCTTCTTCTAGGTGACCTTCCTTGATTGGGGAATGAAGAACAATTATGCATACATACATATGATATATATACATGAATTATCATACAGCATACTGACCCCGAGGAAAGCGAAGTCACCTCGTGCTTTGTGTTTTGTGTCTATTATCCTTGGGTTTATCTCACACTTGGGGGCTAAATCTTTGTGATAACATGCTCCTTCCCTTCTCATTTCTTATGTGTATCACTACGTTAAAACAATCACCCCCATTGAGGCGTGTGTGATCGCTTTAACATAGGGGGGCATACACCCTGTTTATCCCTTCAGGATACTTGAAAATTTCTTGGCGAACTTAGTTTTGCCTTGAAAATTTTTGGTATTTTTTGCATGACTCATAGTGAGGGAACCTTACTACTGACAGTCATGGTTCTCCCTCGTGATCTTCCCTTTTACTTTGTCAATCGAAGTCGTAAGATCCCTAGTCCACTGGGGGCTTGGTGTGTCTTGCCTCCTTGACGTGGTGAAAGTCTTTCAATGTTGTTTCCTTGTACTTTACCGGAAGTATGAGCATACATACTCCGGCTAAAGTGGGGGCTAAATGTAGCGTCCTAAAATTGCGACACTTGCAATTTTGACTACATTTCGGTCTTCACGATGGCGACGCAACACGCAACCTGAATGGAGACCCCGAAACCTATTTTTGACACCAAAAACTGCATTTTCTTGCACCCTGGCCTGAACCTCCTTTGCACCCTGCTGTCCCGGGAGGTGGGACCAGAGCACTCAGCGCCCTGGTCCTTCAGGACCAGGGCACCCAGCGCCCTGGTCCCCCAGGACCATGGCGCCCAGCGCCCTGGTCCCTGGCCCTATTTTGGGCCCGGTCTCCTATGGGACTTTAGGTCTTTTTGTTTGCAAATTGGAAAATTATCTTTGCTGGTCGGCCTAAGGTCAGGAAAATCAGTCTATCAGCCCTAATTGACAAGTATATAAACTACATTTTCCTCTCCCATTTTGGTAAGATGGACATATGTGTACAAGCGTGGAAACTATACTCAGACATTCAAGCATTCAAACATTCCTTCAAGCATTCATTCCAAGTCTCCATTCAAGGCTAAGTGTTGCATTCAAGACAAGGATTCAACCATTGAAGAGGAGATCACATACTACAACATACAACATACAACAAACAACAACATCTATACCTTCGCACATAAGGATACAAACATCCTTACAACAAGGTATTAGTACTTGTTTTACATTACAAACATTTACATTTACAGCATTTCTCATTTCTTGGTTAATTCCAAAATTGGGGTTTGACCTAAAGGCAAACCCCTAATCCCTAACCCCCCAATCGTCTTTGCTTTTCTGTGTGTAGGTTGCAGGTACGCGGCTGAAATTGAAGATCTGGAATCCTTGTGCAGAGACAAACAGATCCCCCTTCGTTTCGCGGATTTTTCGGAGGACCGTGGCGTCGGGCGCCATCGTCCCGTCAACTTTTGCTCAAATTTGCAAGATAGCGCCGTATTGACATTTTACTGCTAATTCCAAGTCCGCAGCTTCATCCTATATCCCTATCTGAGTTTATAAGCGAATCTTTCTCACTTTCTATGCATTCCTAGCCTAATCATTCTATCAACATTCTTTACAAAAGAGGGTAGCCTTGTTGTCTTAACCCTTGAAATGCATTTAGCATCCAATCTTGCATTGTGTGGGATTGGATCTTGTGGGTTTCAACCCCTCTTTTGAATGTAAAGTCTCCCCTAAGTGAAAACCATCAACCCTAGCAACCTCCCTTCTCTCTCCTTGGAGTTGGAAGAGGGGAGAGCAACTAGGGTTCGATTGTGATTTTCCGCTTTACAAGCATCAACAATGTACTCATCTTCAATAGTAGATAGAGAGACTGAGTCATGCTTCTTACTATGCCATGAGACCAACCAGTCACCTAGAAAGAATGCATCACCACTTGTGCTCTTTCTATCATCAATGCATCTTGCCCAATCAAAATCAATGTATACTTCCAAGATTAAATCTCCTTGTTTAGGATACCGCAAGCCATAGTTGAGCTTTCCATGTAGATATCTAAAAATTCTGCTAACAACATTCATATGTGACTATTTTGGTGCAGCTTGAAATCTGGCCACCATGCACATTGCTTGAACTATATCTGGTCTTGAAGAAGTTAGATACAGTAGACTGCCTATCATGGATATGTAGAGAGTTTGATCCACCATTAGTGATTCATCATTCTTGCTCAATTTTATCCTAGTCACCATGGGGGTACTTACCAGTTTGTAATCTTCCAATTGGAATTTCTTTACCATCTCCTTTACATACTTGACTTGTGAGATAACGATTCCTTTATCTTGCTGTAATATCTGCAGACCAAGGAAGTATGTCAGTTTACCAAACATTGACATCTCAAATTTTGACTGCATTTGTTCAACAAATTCTTTGCAGAGAGTTTCCTTGTTGCCTTCAAAGATAATGTCATCTACATACACAACCACAATGATCATATGGTTCCCATCTTTCTTTATATACAAATTTCTATCTGCACTCCCCTTTTTGAATCCCTTCTCCTTTAGGTATTGATCTAATCTTGAATACCATGCTCTAGGAGCTTGCTTTAGACCATACAAGGCCTTCTTCAACCTGTACAAAAATGTCTCATCATCATGCAACAAAAACCCTTTTGGTTGCTCCGTGTACACTTCTTCCAAATTTCCATTTAGAAAGATAGATTTTACATCCATTTGGTATACTTTATAACCTTTATAGGTAGAGAGGCTAGAAACATTCTAATTGCTTCTAATCTAGCTACCCATGCAAATGTCTCTTCAAAGTCAATTCCCTCTACCTGAGAGTATCCCTTGCACACTAGTCTAGCTTTATGTTGAACAATCTTACCTTCTTCATTCATCTTATTCCAGTATACCCAATTTGTGCCAATGATATTCTTGTCTTCTAGTCTAGGGACTAATTCTGAAGTCTTGTTCTTCTCAATCTGGTGCAGTTCTTCTTCCATGGCATCCATCCATTCTTGAGTAGTCATCAATGAAGAGCATAAAGTATCTTTCACCTACAAGTGCTTTTGTCCGAGTTGGACCACATAGATCTATATGCACAATTTCAAGTGGTCTTGAGGTGTTGTGCTCATTTGACTTGAAACTCACTTTATTTTGCTTACCTTTTACACATTCCACACAAAATGTGTTTACTGGCTTGATGATGGGTGGAATATTCCTCACACACCCCTTTTTGCCTACTGCAACTAAGTTATCAAAACTTATGTGACCTAATCTTCTATGCCACAGCCAACTTTCATCTACTTGACCTAACATGCATTGAGACTCATAGCATTCCTTCATATTATAAATGTTTCCATCTATTCTCTTTCCTTTTGCCACAACTTTACCAATACTATCTTTCTTTATCTGGAAACCGGTTGAGTCAAAGGTAAATTTGTACCCTTTGTCACACATTTGACTCACACTCAGCAGATTATGCTTTAGGCCTTCCACATAATATAAATCATGTGCCTTCAGTTTTCCATCAATGCTTAGAGTTCCTTTTCCCTTTATTTTGATGGAGGAATTGTCTCCAAATCTTATTGATCCACCATTCCAATCTTCAACTTTAATGAATTTATTTTTGTCACCAGTCATATGGTTTGAACAACCACTATCTACCACCCATAGATTTTTCCTTTCAGCATGCAATGCAGTTTGTACTATGAGACTTGATTATGCCTTTTATTTTTCTCTCTCAACCCATATTGGTTTGATTTCCTTCTTCTTGTCAGCCGCTATATCAAACTCAGGTTTAGTTACCAGCTCTTGATCTAGATTTGCCTTCATTTGTTTGATCTCCTTGTTTTTGCATAATTTTTCTATGTGTCCAAATTCTTGACAGTTATAGCATTTTACATTTTCATTTAAGGGGATGTTCTTAAAATTATTGTAGGGTACTAGTTTATTCTTCCTACAATCAAAACTCTTATGACCATATCCATTGCATTGATAGAAAACAACACTCATATTGTGGAGTGCATTAAAAGGATTTCTACTTTCATAGGTCATAGAGGGATTATTGATTAACCTACAGTCAGCTATTTTGTGCCCAAATTTGTTACACCGATAACAGTAACCATGAAAGTTTGAAACATATCGGTTAGGTTGTCTTGGTCTTGAATGGAACTGCCTCATTGGGGGTCTTCCCTTCATGTTGTTAAATCTGGTGAATCCTTCTCAGTCAATCCTTGTATTTCTCCTTGGGTCTGCATATTGGTGTAGGAAGTGCATGCTCCGGTTCATTTTTGCATACCGATTTGAGTGGCATTTTCCAACAACATCTATATATGTCTTTTTGCTAGTATCCTTGCTTACAGTGAATGTCTTCTTTTCTTCACCTTTAACTGAAGAGGTGAACATTATTCCTTTTTTAGATCTATCTTTGTGGGTTGAACTTTGACCTTCTTCAATGCCTAAGCCAAAGGTGTCTTTGGATTGCTTTTGTTTGCTCAACATCTAATCTAATGCCTCAATACTGCCTTCATACTTGCAACTCATTGTTATTTCTTCGTTACTCTCTTCAAGCTCCTTTTTGAGCTTTACCATCTCTTCTTCTAGCTCTTGATGCTCCTTTTCTTTCTTTGTCAGATCAGATGTTGTAGCTTCACAAATCCTCTTAGTTTCTTCTAGTTGCAATTTCAAGTCAGATATGACTTGATCGGACTCATCCAGAGACTGCTTCAAGAGATCTTCTTCATCTACTGCAACAAGCATAACCCTCTTGAGTTATATTCTTGTTTTACTCAATTATTCAAGCACACTGATAAGTTTGCTCTCCAAATCAACTTTAGCTTCAATATCCTCTTCTTCCTTATCTTCATCAGCTAGTCTATCAAGTACCATGAAAAGATTGATTTTTCTATCGTTGTCATGGTAATCATCTTGTGATGCATTTTCATCATTTTTTGTGTCATCCTCAATGGTATATAGAGTTTTTTGGTTCCGGTATCCTCTCCTTCCCTGCTGGTAGTCATTCCTTTGTCTATCTTTGCCGATAGATCTTCTAAACTCTCTTGACTCATCTCCACTGATTTCTTTGTGAGAACAATTTGCAGTGAAGTGTCCTACCTTTCCACAATTGAAGCATTTAAGTGGTATCTTTCCTTTGTACCAGTCACATCCTCTTTTGAGCTTCCTGAAAAAGTTTGCTACTTCTGCATCAAATTCTTCACTGGATTCTTTATGAGTAGAAAATTCTTTGCCGTTTTTGGTGATGTTGAATCCTACTTCTTTCCTTGAGGAGGTATCACCCATTGTTTTCATCTCATAGGCTATCAGAGAGCCAAATAACTCATCCATTGTAAAAGTCTTAAGATCCTTGGCTTCTTCTATGGCTAACACCTTAGTATAATATTTGGGAGTGAGAGATCTAAGTATCTTATTCACAAGAATCTCTTCGGCAATCTCTTCTCCAAGTCCTCTAATAGTATTCATGATCTCATCAAATCTATGAAGATAGTCTGAAATCTTTTCATCATCTTTCATTTTGATTCTTTCAAGTTGGCTCCTTAGTTTTTGCAACTTGGCTTCTTTGAATTTTAGATCTTCCTCAAACAACCTTTGCAATTTGTCCCATGTCTCATTTGTTGAAACACAATGCATGACTTTGACATATTCATTATTGGATAGTCCACTCAAGATAGCATGTTTTGCCTTTGCATTATTCTCATACTCCTTTTCTGCATCTAGATCAGAGGGAGGAGTATTAGCAATGACATACACATTCTTGATCGACAACCACACATCAAAACCAAGAGATGAAATATATGTCTCCATTCTTCTACTCCAAAAGGCATAGTTGGATCCATCAAACATGGGGGCTTTTGAGGAAGAAAACTCACTTCTTGCTATTGTGTTCAAAGTCCAGAATCTACCCAAGGCTTAAAGATAACCAAGAACCTAGGCTCTGATACCAATTGTTGAACACAGAATACCATTGAGAGGGGGGTGAATCAATGGTTCCTAACCTTTTTGATTTTCTGATCTAACCTCTAAATATCTATTCTTCACTTAACTACCAAATAGTCATACCGGTAGTACAAAAAGAAGACCAAATAGATCATTCACACACAAGTAACTTCACAACACCAGATTTATGATGAAAACCTAATATGGGAAAAACCTCGGTGAGAAAAGCTACTCAAGACTACTATTCCAATCCAGCCTCATAGGCAAAACACTAACTTACAAAGATTTTGGGCAGCAACCAAAGGAGCACCAACCCCTGCACCAAGCTTCAACTTGGTGATGTATATTGAAATACTATTTGAATACAATTAAGGCTTCTTGTTGTAAATGAATTTTGCAACTCTTTAATCAAATAACTCTTTTTTGGTTGATAGTCTTTTCTCCTTCACTGAATCTCACACTTCTCGTTGTAAGATTACTCTCTCTAATTCTTGACCTTTGTTATCTTTCTCTCCCTCTCACACATAGTCTCTCAACATACTATGTCACACTTGGATGTTGCCTAATCTGCAACATCTTGCCAGTTAGGCTCAACTGCAAGATTATAGTTCTACTGGTAGAACCCTCTCACCAATATGATTGCTCACGCACACTGCAACTTTGTTATAACTCTCTCTATGGCTTGCAATCATTCTCCTTGCTCACACTCTCTTCTCTTCTCCTTCTTTGCAACATCAAGAAATTTTTGTCTTGAGATATTATTTCTTATACCGTGATTTCCCACCAGAACGCAATTCAAAAACCTGAGCGGCAAGGGTTTCTTCTTTCTGACACAATCTTGATGAGATCCAATCCTACCTATGTTGGATCGATCACGTGTCTTTCAAGGATGCACCTATACACAATTTCCATTATCCAACACACATTTTCTGGAAAAAAGGCAATCTTAAATAAAATCTTCTGTCACGAAATCATTTGACACATAAAGTGTTTCAGTAGTTTCCTTTTCGAGGACTTCTTGAATTGAATTTCCTTTGCATTGATTTAGGTGCCAACTACTCCCTAATATTCCTCTGTCATTCCTTCTTCCTCAAGCTTCAAACAGTTAGATACAATCCTATGATTTGTGGCTCCTTCATTAATGGTGATTATCTATTTCATCTACCCTATCGATGAGGCTTTACCAACCACAACATGTTTGCCTCCTCTACTCCACATGGCATTACAGTGATCAAGACATGGCCCACCAACACATAGTCGGTCTAGTAAATACATACCAGTACATCCCTTTTCCAGTAGAGCTTTATTATTTTGTTTAGCTGGTAGAGCACACTATACTGGTAGCACAACTTCCCCTCAATGGTTTGTGACAACTTTCACATTCTCCCACTTCATCATAAACAAAGAAGCCAACCCTGAGACCAGTTTGTACTTTACTGGTAGGCCTTGAATCTTTATGCTCACCCTTATGTGAATATCCATCATGTTAGTTGACTTCAATGACAACTTAGTGCCAAAATTCCAACAATCGCCATGTGTTGTAGATCACCAGTAAGGAAAGGATGTCAATTGGTAAGTGACATGTTGACTTGGGGAAGTCTAATCAATCAAGTGAGTGGTTGTCATCCTGCAAAGGTCAAGACCAGTGTACAAGAAGAATGGGAAAGAGGTTAAGCAGTTATTTTTGATGAAGAGGCAAAATATTACCTAAATCACATCAACACTGGAGGAGAATAATGAACATGCCACCGATATGCTATGAGGTTGCCGATCAATAGGACTCGTACTGGATGAAGATGCAGTCATCATCAGAAGCAATGTCTAACAATGAAAGTGCCATCACCAGATCACATGTGCTTGTTTGAAGAAATTCTACACAAATAGGGAAGTCACATAAGTACAATGCAGGATGTAGAAGACAAGGTCCCACTCCACCGATAAATGAAACTTATCTCCAGGCATGCATAGTGTGCATCATGATTCTTTGAGATAAGAGAAAAGAGGTAAAGGCATGTTGAAATGCCTATATAGAAGGAGTGTGGTGTGTTTGTCATTTTGAAAAACTAGTTGTGATATAGTTTGAGTTGATCATGAAGAGGGCAAGGCCGATCAGATGTTGTCAGAGGAGATTGGCCCAAGTGAAGATGAAGTCTATTGATAGTTGATGACAAAGTGTCATCAAGAAGGTTTACCGATATGAAATTCCACCAGTAATATAAGAAAGGTGCAGATGCAGATGTCTTCCCACCTTGTGGGAATGAGCATGCTCAAGATAGACATGTCTGATGACCGCACAAGGTGTTCCACCAATAGTTCAGCAGAGAGTAGACATGATGAGTTAACCGGTAGAGTGTGAGATGCCTATAGGGTTTGTATATCGACAGAGAAGAGGAACTGATAGAAGTGTTTGGTTGGTGATCCTATCTGGACCGACATGAAGAACCAAGTTGGCAGATGGTTGACATGGATGCCACTTGGAGTCAAGGTGGTGAACCTACATTTGGATAAAGATGAAATGTACACTGACAATGTAGTTGTAGGATTGGTCGACATTAATGGAAGGTCCCACAAATCACAAGACATGTTGCAAAGATTTTGTAGGGGTTTGTGGCTTGAGGTCTGGAGGAAAACTATGAGCCAACTAAGAGTGATTGAGAAGATCAAGGTGGATGAAGGAAACAATAGAACCAAATCTTGGTATTTGACCAAGAGACCAGCCAATAGGGTAAAAAGAAGATTGCCAGAGATGGAAGGCGTGATCTAGGAAGCACATAAATAGTGGAGTTGTGCAGGATGGCAATCTAGAAGATCCGATCGAACATGATCTAATTGGAATTGGTTTTCTTCGAGGATGGTGAAGAAACCCTAACCTCCTAGAATTTGATTTGGCTCTCCATGGGAAAACCAGTCTATAAATATGAAGGCAAAAGACATTGTTAGCTATTGATGTTGAAGAGAAGAAATATATTGTGCTATTGCGAAGTGATTAAGTGTTGCTTCTGCATGTGAGAGAAAATCAACCAAGTGCTCAGAGAGTATCTTAGACAAGAGGGAGAGTGAAGGGCATAACCCATAGTGGTCATACCGGTAGTGCAAAAGTGAAGTAGGTTGCAGAGAAGGTAGACAGAAAACTTGCAAAGTGTTGTACTGGTAAAGAGCAGAGATTAAGTTGGAGATCCAGTAGAGAAAAAGAAGAGGAGAGTTGTACCGGTAGGGCTTACCGACAAAGAAGCAACAAGAGAAGTGAGTCGGTATTGTAGAGAAGGTATCTCACCGACAGAGTAAGGTATATGAAATGGTTGCAAGATTCACTTGTAATAAGATAACTACTTTTGTATTTGAAATTTACTTTAAGAACATTGAGTTGTAGCTCATTGTAGGGGTTGGTGCTCCTTTGGGTTGTAGCCCATAAAGTCAGGGGTTGGTGCCCTAAACTTTGTAACAATGTTTTCATTGTGAGGCTGGATTGGAGCAGTAGACTCAAGCAGTGTTGCTCACTGAGGCTTTTCCCATCTTGGGTTTTCCTCGTAAATATTGGTGTTATGAGATGTCCCTTGTTTTTCTCTTGTGTAGGTCTCTCTACTAACTTGTAAGTCTACATTTAGTTAGAACCATTAACCGATGTGCTCACATGGGATAGATAATGGGAAAAGTTTGAGAACCACTGCTTCACCCCCTCCTCCTCTCAGTGGTGCATTGTGTCTAACAATTGGTATCAGGGTATAGGTTCCTAGTTAGAAGGGTGATCTCCAACCTGGGTGGATTTTGGCCTAAGGACACAATGGTTTGTCTAGTGTCAATCTCTGCTCCTTTATTTATTGGTTGTAGAATCGAAGTCTTCCTATCCTCTTTAGGGTTTGATATATGGTTGTCACTAGTTGATGGTCTCCCTAGAAAGGTCAGTCTTCTTACTGGATCTGTACAAGAAGGAAGAAACTAGTGTAATGAAGAAGCCATGAAGGCTATTTTCAATGGACTCACTAGTGATGTCTCCTCACCGGTGGACAAATGGACAACAACAAAGAGCTTATGGGAAAGATTGAAGAGGCTCTATGGAAATGAGCCCACTACTGTAGATTTAACATGTGAAGGAAATGTGAGAAATACATCTCATGTTTGTGAGGATGATGAAGATATATCTGCTAGCATCCATAGTAGTGATGAAGAAGGAATCCACCTCTTCATGGCTCAAGGATTTGAAGAAGAGGAGCACACATCTAAAAGTGCCAGGGCAAATAAATCCCATCGACAAGATGCATTTGGAAGTGATGAGGAAGGGGAAGAAGAGGATGAAGCAAAAGTTGATCTTGAAGGAGAGCTTGTGAATGCACTTGAAGAACTCAATAGAGTTAGAAGGGAATACAAGCTATTCAAGAACGTTGCTACAATAGAGCAGAACCAGGTGACAAAATGCCTTAAAGATACTGATAAATTTTTCTTAGAGTTGAAGTCTCATGAAGAGAACACAAAGGTGTGCCAGTGTGAAGATCTAGCCTCTCAGCTAGAGATAAAAGATAAAGAACATTATAAGTTGCTCGCAGAAATAGAGGTCCTCCAAAATGACCCTGAAAAATGTAAAGATGAGCTCAAGGTGAGAATTCGGTCTGATGGCAACAGTGATGCCTTGGAATAAATGTTGAAGAAGCAAAGGCACATCAAGGACATTGAAGGACCAAGAAGTGGTGTCGGTGAATGCTCCACCAGCAAGAATGTCCCCCACAATGACATTCTGTTTATCTCCTCAAATGGAGGAAATAAAGGCCAGACCTTCCTAGTTAGAAATGCTCCTCGAATGAAGGTTGAACTAACCACAACTGGTGAGGACTTGCAGACTAGGGTGAAGACCAGAGCTACAAAGAGGAACAATCATGCAGATCCCAAAGGTAAAGGGAAAATGGGAGAAGACAACTTCATCAAAAGCAGGGAGATAAGGAAGCAACAAAGAAGACCCTCTATCAATAGAGGACAAAGAAATGCTACTACCCATAGGGCGAAGAAAGTGTGGGAGGAGAAGAGATCAGATGGAAGAGCTACATAGAATGGACAATCAAGAATCCATTCTCAAAGAAGAAGAAATGGAGATGCAAAACCGATAAGATCTCCTCATGCATGGGAGAATAAATTTGTAAGTCATATGCCATCATTTACCGGTTACTGTTTTGCATGTAATTCCTATAGCCATAGGGCAGAAGAATGTAGAAAGAGATCTAGAAGGAATGACCTAGGATCTCATAGAAATCATGCATATGAGAAAAATGTATCTAGGAGTAGATACATGCATGTCCCCTCTCCCGGTTATGAAAATGTTGTCTATCATAACTGCAATGTTTTTGGCCATAGAGAATTTGAGTGCAGGAAGAGGAACTTGCAACCACATGGAGGCTGGTACAATAACTATGATCTATAGAAAAGTGAAAACAAAGCATATGGAAGTTAGAGACCTACATGGAACCAAAGGAGAAATGTCCCTACGAGAGCAAGAGGTCCACCAGTCCCAGTTGCTAGTCATAGCAACATGACCAGGAGGAGATGGTTAAACCGATATGTCAAGAGATTTCCCAATCATGAAGTTGGGATGGATGTTGTGTGCTACTATAGAAATACCTCTGGTAGTAATGGAGAATCAGGAAATGGAAGGATCCATTAGTAGAAGAAGTAAAGACCTTCTCCCCAGCCCGAAGATGAGAGGAAGAATGAGACCAAGAAGGTATGGAGGAAGAAGACCATGGGCCACCACTATGCACTCATTGCATAGGTGATGTCTCCTAAGGCCTAAAAGAGATGTAGGACCTTAGGGGGAGTAGCACATTGAACTTATCATTCACCCCCTTAGTGATGAAGGCAAGATGGAAGGACATGTTGTTGTTGGTATGCAGAATGAAAATGAAAAGATAAGTGTGTGTAGAGGCTTCCTTGACTACACACCTACAGATGAATGTTGGATCACTACGGATGTGTTAAGTGCATGACAAGATAACAATTGGAATCATATACATGGTGACACAAGATGTCAAGAGTCACATGAAGGTGCTTCGGTAGTGATAATGGACCATTACAAGAAACTGGTATGTGCAGATTGTTACAGATATGACTACCAACAAGTACCTGCAGGTTATGTAAGACAATAAGGTTGGAGATCATTGCAATAGCCCCGGTAGAATGGAGTGAAGCTATGTCTTAGGTAGTGTTGGCTATGTCTTAGGTAGTGTTGATGAAGACCTGAACGACATGAGTGGGCCCTTTTGCTGATCATGTAGGCTTGCATATCTTTGGGCTAACCAATTTATTTTATGGCATGATGATGTCATTGTGTGAATTCAGGATCATGTCAGAAGCTGTGGTGGATACAATGGAACTAAAGGATCATCAGATGATCATATATGCATGGCTCAACCAATATATGGTGAAGATTGGAGTCCCGGTATTGGAATTGACCAATGATGAGAACCTAAGATGTGTAACTCAGGGGGAGTTCAAGTTCTCATGATGCAGAACTGACATGCTTGAACTGATAAGGATACTGACTGCCCAAATTGCTGATGAAAATTGTAGTAGGAATACCTGGGAGAATTTCATTGTAAGGGGTATCTACCTGTCCTTTGGTTGGTTTCATTGGTTGTACAATCACATTTGATTCCTAAAGAAATTTGGATCAAACAGGAGGTGATGCAAGTTGACTAGTAGGTGAGTAGTGTTCACTTACACATCCCTATGAAATTTGAGTGTTTTAACAAATGGTACATTTTTTACATACTCAATTGGTGTTAGTTGATGGTTGAATCCTCCATGTCAAGAGTTGTGACTTGAGAAAATGTAACAATTTGTAACAATTGGTATCGAAGAAGGAAAGACATTTGGTAAAGACAAAGGGGGAGAAAGAATTCTATCAGTACTTGGTAAATACAAGGAGGAATGATATCTTGACAGTGCCCTTTGCCATTGTTGTCAAAGGGGGAGAAGGATTTTGTAGTATACAACATACTCCATGTGTTAAGAATCCATAGATCAATGAAAGGGGAAGAAGGATTATGTAGTATGTCGGATACTACATGAGTTGACATCAATGCCAATGGGGGAGATTGTTGGCATTGGATTGTCATTGATGTCAACCGGTATGGGATTACTATCAGCATGAGAGATGTATTTGCAACACTATCAAGAAGAAGTATAGGTTGAGATATCCTAGATATCACCATGTGTTGGAGATCACCAGTAAGGAAAGGATGTCAATTGGTAAGTAACGTGTTGACATGGGGAAGTCTGATCAACCAAGTGAGTGGTTGTTAGCCTGCAAAGGTCAAGACCAGTGTACAAGAAGGATGGACAAGGGGTTGAGTGGTTGTTTGTGATGAAGAGGCAGAATGTTACCTCAATCATATCAACACTAGAGGAGAACAATGAACAGGCCACCAATATGCTATGAGGTTGCAGATCAGTAGGATTCCCATCGGATGAAGATGCAGTCATCATGAGATGAAATGACTGACAGTGAAAATGCCATCACCGAATCACATGTGCCTATTTGAAGAAATGCTCCACAAATAGGGTAGTCACATAAGTACACTGCAAGATGCAAAAGACAAGGTTCTACTCCACTGGTAAATGGAACTTATCTCTAGGCATGTATAGTGTGCATCATAATTATTTGAGATAAGAGAGAAGAATTAAAGGCATGTTGAAATGTCAATACAGAAGGAGTGTGGTGTGTCTTTCATTTTCACAAACTAGTTGTGATATAGTCCGAGTTGATTAGGAAGAAGGCAAAGCTGATCAGATGCTGCTAGAGGAGAATGGTCGGACTAAAGATGAAGTCTACTAATAGTTGATGACAGAATGTCATCAAGAAGGTTTACCAGTATGAAAGTCCACCAGTAATATGAGCAAGGTGTAGATGCAGATGTCTTTCCACCTTGTGGGAATGAGCATGCTCAAGATAAAAATGTATGACGACCACACAAGGTGTTACACTGATAGTTTAGTAGAGAGAAAAATGAGTTAACTAGTAGAGTGTGAGATGTTGGTAGAGTTTGTATACCAATAGAGAAGAGGAACTGATAGAAGTGTTTGGTCGGTGATCCTATTTGGATTGACATGAAGAACTAAGCTAGTAGATGGTTGACATGGATGCCACTTGGAGTCAAGGTGGTGAACCTACATTTGGGTAAAGATGGAATGTACACCAACAATGTAGTTATAGGGTTGGTTGACATTAATGGAAGGTCCCACAAATCACGGGACATGTTGCAGAAATTTTGAAGGGGTTTGTGGCTCAAGGTCTGGAGGACAACTACGAGCCTGCTAAGAGTCATTGATGAGATCGAGGTGGATGAAGGAAACAATAGAACCAAATCTTGGTGTTTGACCAAGAGATCAGCCAATAGGGTAAAAGGAAGATCGTTAGATATGGAAGGCATGATCTAGGAGGCACGTAAATGGCAGAGTTGTGTAGGTTGACAATCTAGAAGATTAGATCAGACATGATCTTATTCAATTTTTGTTTGCCTCAAGGATGGTGAAGAAACCCTAACCACCTAGAATTTGAATTGGCTCTTGGTGGGAAAACCAGTCTATAAATGTGAAGGAAAAAGATAAAGTTGTATGCAGGAAAAGTGGGTCGATAGAACTCAATATGTGAAAAACTGAGCTCTATGGAGCCTTTCTCACACACCCACAGGACTTCTTGGTGCAAGCTATGGAGTCATGAAGCATGGCTCAGCTTCCCAAAGATGGTTCCATGGTTCTCTATCTTGCACGATCCCTTAAACCAATGTTTTTGCTCTTAGATCATTGAGAAAAATGGTTTAGGGATGGTAAATGCAAGAACGAGGGTGTCTTTTGTTGATTTTTAATATGAGATGAATCCTAAGCTATGCATGATGCTACAAATGCAATAAACTAGCTATAAGATGACAAGGTTAGTAAACAAAACTATCCTAGCATGCTATATTAGTTCATGATTTAAGCTATATGATAAGGAACATACTCTAAATCAGCATATTTAGATTAATTCCTAATTTAAAAGAGAAGCTAAATGATGAGCATATAAAATATGAAAGATTGAATGGATTTGAGTATAAGTGAGATGCTAAAGTCTTGGATATCTCAAAAATGGAGGAATGAGAGCTCTATTTATAGCAGAAACAAGGCAATGGATGGCCAAGATTGAAAGAGTTAATCAAGGGCCAAGTTTAAAAGTTGGGAATCCATGTTTGTAATTGGCACCAATGAAATGGTGACAATTGTCAACATAAGGTTGGTTGAGAGGAGGTGTAAGAAGCATTAAATGCTTGAGAAGACCTCATGGTTACCCTAGGGGTTAAGGGTTAAGGTTAGGTTAAGGTTATCCATTGGATAAAGCTTTTACCCAAAGGATAAACTCTTGTGCAAAGGTTTAAGGATAACCATGGTCAAAGAAATAAATGCTTGATGAGACCCTTGGGTTAGATGGAGGTTGAGTTTATGGAAATTATTTAACTATGTAAGAGGGTTTGAGTTAACCATTAATGGTTATGAAGACTTTGGGGATAACTTTGTAAGAGTCCTTCCAAATTGGGGGCATTCAACAAGTTAGCTTGTTGAATGGATAAAGGCTTTAATGCATTTTGAAGACTTTACTCCAAATTTGAGAAGTGACCTCCTCAAATTTAGGGGAAAGGGATAATGGATGGGTTTGAGTTAATTAATTAGGATTAGAAGAATCTAGAAGAGGTTAGAAAGAGGGTTATGTATGCAAGTGGGAGGTGTAGGATTTTGCAAGTGGGTGAGGGAAAATAGGTTTTAATTGAATTTAATTAAATTTGGTTGCAATTAAATAAATTAGATTTATTTAATTTAGGATAACTATTTTAATTAAATTTGAATTTAATTAAAAAGTGGATAGGGGCTTTAATTGAATAAAATGGATTTATCCTATTAAATGGTATAGTGAATTTAATTGAGTAATTTACTTAATTAAATAGAGGAATGTGGATATTTTAATTAAATTGGATTTAATTAAATAGAGAAATGAACATAAAATATTCATTTAGGAATATGGTCATTTTTATACGTCTACAATAGTTAGTTGTTGCTACTGAAGAGAAGAAATATATTGTGCTATTGTGAAGTGATTAAGTGTTACTTATGTATGTGAGAGAAAATCAACCAAGTGCTCAGAGAGTATCTAAGACAAGAGGGAGAGTGAAGGGTACAACTAGTAGTGGTCATACCGACAGAGCAAAAGTGAAGGAGGTTGCAGAGAAGATAGACAAAAAACTGGCAAAGTGTTGTACTGGTAAAGAGAAAAGATTAAAGTGGAGATCCAATAGATCTAAGAGGTGTACCGATAGGGATTACCGACAGAGAAGCAACAAGTGAAGAGCAACAAGAGAAGTGAGTTGGGGTTGCAGACAAGGTATCTCACCGACTGAGTAAGGTATATGAAATGGTTGCAAGATTCGTGCTTGTAACAAGATATATACTTTTGTATTTGAATTTTACTTTAAGAACACTGAGTTGTAGCTTGGTGCAGGGGTTGGTGCTCCTTTTGGTTGTAGCCCATAAAGTTAGGGGTTGGTGCCCTAAACTTTGTAACAATGTTTTCATTGTGAGGCTGGATTGGATCAGTAGACTCTAGTAGCATTGCTCACCAAGGTTTTTCCCATCTTAGGCTTTCCTCATATATATTGTTGTTATGAGATGTCCCTTGTGTAATTTCTCTTGTGTAGGCCTCTCTATTAATTGATTAGAAGAAAAGCTAAATGAATTAATTAATAAAATGTTTCAATTAAATTAATTAATAGAAGAATTTGAAATGAATTAAATAAATTAATCTTTTTAAAATAACTATTTAATAGAAGAGTAATTATTAAATAAATATAAAATATTTATTTAATTGCTCATAGACAAATTTATTTGCATACATTTTTCCCCTCTTTGAGATGATGTTGAGACAACATTGTTTCAAAGATTAAATCAAGTCTCAATAATGCGCCTAACGAAGATAAAAATCTTGATTGTGTGTCGAGAGATTGATCGTGAAATTGTTGAAAATTTTTGAGTGAGCGATTGATCTCACAATATTTGATTTAAAAGATTTGATTGACCATAGGCCTCTCAATTAAATTCATTTTTGAAAAACAAATAAAATTGCCCCCACTTCCAAAATAAAAAAAAGGTAATAATAAAATTAACCTAAGTCAGTTTTATCCTCATTTGCAAATTTGTCAGCTTTTGGAGACAAAATAAATTGGAGTGCTGAGCTGGCATGATGGTGATCCCATTCAGAGCCATCGATTGGAGCGCGTTCATTGATATCAAAGACCTATTGAGTATAGCCCACTGGTGAGTGACCTATCCTGATCTTGGTTTTTTTTATTTTTGTATGATTTTCTGTGATTGACACATGATTTAGGATAAATATAAAAATTTCTGATTTTCGCACTTAGGTGTAGTGCTTTTTCATTGTAGATTAGCGCATTTATAGTTTTGGTTACCACATTTGTTAGTTTAATGCATGCACATTGAGTGTTCAAGCAATCACTTAGGATGTTAGCGCAAATGTTAGGTTAGCACAAATGCTTGATGAGTTCACACAATCATGTGATAGGGTAGTGCTTCTGAGTTGGTTCACGCATGCACATATTTGTTTAGCGCATTCGATGATTAGGTTACCATTGTCGGTATTTGCATGAATATTGCATTGATGAAGCTTAGTGTTGTCATTGATGTCAATAGCAACCGGTAATGAAGATGTATTGCAACTGGTAATGATGCAATAATGCAACCAATAGCAAAGCAGTGAAGAAAATCGATATCGGTATTATTATTGAAGTAGAGTGATCAACCGGTAACCCTAACCATTTGATAAGTAGAACCCTAACTGATGGAGCTTGGGGAATTGGTTGTGATGATCTATGACCGAATGGTGATCATAGATGAAGATGCCACATATGCATGATGTGTGTGATGAGTTTCAAAGTAGATTTGGTGCATGAAGATTGATGTTTATCTTGGGAATGATCAAATGCATAGCATTAAGTGAAACCATGTGATGAGTTATAGGATCCGATGTGTAGTGGTTTAGGAGTGGTTGAAGTTTTCTAGAACAATGTTTAGTTGATTGATATATAATCCAATGATCATGGTTGAACCGATATGTTTGTAATCTCTATGAGATTTGTAGGTTTTGTGATGTGTTACTGACCTATTGTATTTTCTTATAAGGGCGATGAGTTGTTTGTTATTGTGTTGGAAAATTTGGTTAAGTGTGGTAGTGTGCTTGTTGCCAAACCAGAAAAAGTGTTTGCAGAATGTTGTGAAGGCAGATAGGAGCATAAAAGGATCTGATTAAGCAGGGCATTTCTATTACCAGATCAGCAAAGACCCTATTGTTCTCTAACCATTACAACAATTAAATCCCTTAGTCAAGTAAGCTTTAAATGGCTTGGTGTTGTTTAAATCCTCTAACCAGGTGATCCATTAGCTTGGATTTGAAATCCTCTACTACAGTTACCTCTAAAACGGTATTGACTTTAATAGGGTATTGTAGTTAGTCCCTTAATCAGGTGGTCCCTAAGGAGATCTATTGTTAACAGGACACTATTTTATAAGCTTCTAACAAGGCTTGGCTCCTAACAGGGCAAACTTTAGAAGAGTTAAAAATAGTTGTGGGTATTCATCCCCATCATGGTTTTTCCCATTTGGGTTTCCACATGAAAAATAATTATGTCAAGTGGTGAATAATTTTGTGGATGTGTTTTGATATGGTTGATATGATTAACTGGTAAATCAACTTAGATATGCTTAGATGGCTAGATATGATCTGAAATGAGCTATTACTAATATTAGTGAAGTGGATTAATGTTTTGGTTAAATGGAATGTGAGTTCTAGATCTGTTACATTGTATCACTATTTTTTTGGTCAACTGGTGAATTTTGACAGTGAAGTTGTAGTTTTTTATATAGTGACTAAACCAGTTAAGTTTAGTGATTGGATTCTGAGTTGAAATTTTGTTTGGAGAAAGTTTAGGTTCTTTTCTATCTACTGATTCACCCCTCCCTCTTAGTAGTTGATCGGATCCTTATAGTTTCATCATATTATCAACAACTTCTATTTGAAATGAACTTTTTGAATTGATTCAAAATTTTAAGTCTAGTTTGTTTGATTGGTTTGATGTTTGATACTTGAATTTGGTAGATTGATAGATAATTGATGTCTGATTAATAGAGGATTTGATAAATTTGATGCATAGGATAGATGATTTATTGATAAGATAGCTGATTAATTGATTGATAGCTTGATTGATTGATTGATAGCCTGATTGATTGAATGATAGCCTAATTTGCTTGATAGAAAAGATTTGATTGAATGTTAATTTGATTGATAGAAAATATTTGATTGAATGTTGATTTCACTAATAGAAATTATTTGATTGAATGTTGATTTGACTGATAGAAAAGATTTGATTGAATGTTGATTTTGATTGAACGAGAGAAACTAGATGTTCTCCAGTGTCAGGAAAATTTTTGGGCAATGTGCCATTTAGTCCTAGAGTTGGTTTGGGATGATATTAGACATATTGATGCTTGTGGATTCCATCACCTCTTATACATAGTATTATACATAATAGGGGTTTATTGATTGCATTAGTTGAGAGATGGCATAGTGAGCATAACATGTTTCACCTACCCATTGTTGAGATTAGTATGATAGTCAAGGATGTCTATAGGATTCAACACATCCCTATGACTATAAAGCTCATCTAATATGACCACCAAGATCTTGGTGGGATTGAGGCATGCAGGACAATGTTCGATGATGAGAGCATCATGGGGGAGAGATTATATGGGAGGACATGATGATGCATTTTGAGAGTCTCCCAGTGGTTCTTGTAGGGTTGATTGGTGGGTTTATTTGTCCTGATAGAAGATCTTGAGCTTTTGTCATTGGATGGGGAGGGATCTTGCAGAGCATGATGCAACATCATACTTGATATGCATGGGGTGTGTGTATGCTTGCACATTTATATCATGATCTACATCAGGTTGTTTATGATGGCAGAGCTAGTCTCTCGTCTGGATGCACACTACTTCAGGTCTAGTATTGGGAGCACATTTCTATTACCTAGGCTATTCATTATAGATTTTGCAGTGATGACCAGCCATTTGTATATTTGTATGGAGGTATCTTTAATCAGCCTAAGATGGGTAAGCTTGAGTATTGGTGATGGGTTTTAGACTCTATGGACATTGTGATTTGGAGGCCATATATTGATTGTGAGCCTTGGTTGGAGGACACTTAGATGTTGCCATTGATTTTGTAGAGTAGGCATTTGATCAACCACACTCCTTATATCATTGAGAGGTAGTTATTTGGTCACATTTTGAGATAGTTTGGTATTATTCAACACATTCCTTTTGGTGTCGCCATATATGCATGGTGATATAGGGATAGGCAAGATTGGGGGCCTTCGTTATCTTTTGAGATAGCATATGCAAATTTTTTGGTTGTTCCTATTGTAGCATATGATTTGAGATCACACATTTTGGATGCGAGGATTACATCAAATTATGCTCAGTACCTTATTTCACACCCCTTTTTGTGCATTACTAATCTTGCAGACCCTCCTCCTACCTCAGGAGAAGAGGAGGATGATTCAAATGATCCTATTATTTGACGATGGAGATGGAGGTAAGAGCTTATAGCTGCACGAGAGGCCATGTGAGATGGGGGGGATGAGGGTGGAGATGAGACAGGAGGGAGATAAGGATGGAGGGGAGGTTGGGTTAGAGTCCAAGGAGGACCTTTTGGATAGGTTGGGAGAGTTGGGAGGCCTCTTCCTATGGCAGGGAGAGATGTCGGCCGGATTGGGAGAGACACAGGAAGAGGAAGATTTGGAGAAACGAGAGGATTACCCTCTCCATAACTAGGAAGAGGTGGTGGATTGGACAAAGGTTGAGGGAGAGGGATTTATTTTGGTTAGATGCATCCAGATCCAGGGGTGATTACAGCTCATGGTGGTTGGGATGAGGGGGAGGAGGATTTAGAGGATCACGTGCCCCTCATTCGACAGCAGATTATGTGAGCTACATGGGTGGAGACTCAAGTAGGTGGAGAGGGAGGTTGTGATGATGCCATGCAAGATATACCTCAGTAGGATGTGCCACAATAAGAGAGCATAGATGACCTTAGATCATAGATTGATTAGCTTAGGGTATAGGTTTAGACACTCACTATTGAGAGAGACAAAGTTGTTAGGAGATATTAGGATACATAGGCTACTCTAGATCATATTCTGGCACTCTCTCAGCTGTTAATGTTAGAGCACTGTACCGGTCTAGGAAGGAGACAACATTTTAATGACAATGATATGAGGATCTAGCCTCTATAGGCCAAAGAGTAGGGAGCTATGCGACTAATCCTACATCCGACAAGATGGATACTAGAAGTGGTGAGGTTATAGGGCCTCCTTAGAGGAGTAGGGGTCATGGAGAAGGTCCATCTGGAGGATCATCTCCCCACAACCACAGAGATGGAAAAAGTTAGGTGGGAGTAGTACAAGGCAGCCATGAGACTTGATTTGATATTATGAGACAGTTGTATGTTATTGATTATTTCTTTGATATCATTGTATACTTGGACTTTTTATTGTTTTATGATGATATGTAGATATGGACACTATATGATATTGATGGTTCATGATTTATTATGCATACTACTATGATGGTGATGACCTATATGCATTGATTACATGGATGATGCTTTACTAATCTATATATGTAGTGATTTCATGGATGATGTAATGATGATCTTTCCTTTCCTTTATATTCCTTGATGTTATCTTGATGATATGATAATGATCAATGTGATGTGATCATGATATTTATATATGCTTGACATGATCTATATGAAAATGATGAAAATATAAAATGATTTAGTTGACCTATATGAAAATGATTATATATGCAAATGGATGTTTATTTCTATTCCTTGATGTATATGCGTGTGATGATAAGATGATGAAATGATTTACTTGAAATGTATTTGATTTTTGATTTGATGATTATGGATGCAAATATAAATGCTTATAATGATTAAATGATGAGATATAAATAATGATGGAATAATAATAGGATTAAAGATTTTAAATGAAACTAATGATAATTGGATGCAAAAGATGATCATGATGAATCTAACTAATAATGATGTGATCAATGCAAATGACTATGAATGCAAACCTAATGCAATTAAAATGAATGCAACTGATAAATGATGAATAGTGAATGACATGATGATTATGATAACATGAAAACCTAATGTTTTAAAAGATGAAATGAACCTAATTAATTAAATGCAATCTAATGCAATTTATCATGATCAATGCAATTGTTTTTTTGTTTTTTTGTCCAAATATACTCAATCTTTATTTTAACCGTTGATCTCAAATGAAATGCTTATAATGCAACTAAAAATGACTGCTTATAATGCAAATGATAATGAACTAATCTAAAATGATCTAACCTAAATGATACTACCATTCCTCACATTCTTTCTTGTAACAGTGCTTGATTTCATCATTGAGCTTTTAAATGTTGTAAGAAAATACAAGCAACTTGACATAATGATTCAAGCTGACCTTAGTGCTTCTTACATCAATTTTGATATAGAAAGTTTATACAAGCAACTTGATATAATGAATCAAGTTGACTTGAGTGTTTCTTGCAGAACAGACAAGAATTATCCTTTTTCATGCATGACTCAGAACGTCCTCCTTGATCTTTTGCCAATCATATCCTTAGAAAAGTACATACCTTACTAAGAGATAAACCACAGACAACAAACAAAGAAAATAATGATGCCCCTATTGGAATTGCATGAAGATTGGAAGTGTTGTCATTGATGTCAATTGCAACTGGTAATGAAGTAGTAAAGCAACTAGTAATGATGAAATAAAGCAACCGGTAATGAAGCAGTAAAGCAACTGGTAATAAAGTAGTGAAGATCAATCAGTAACCCTAACCAGTTGAGAAGACAAACCCTAATCAATAGAGATTGGAGACGGCTGCGATGATTTATGACCGAATGATGATCGGTGATGAAGACTACGCATAAGCATGTTGCACGTGATGAGTTTCAAAATGGTTTTTGTGTGTAAAGATAACTGTTTGTCTTGGGAATGGTCACATTCATAGTATGAAGTGACAAGCACATGATGTGTTACAAGATTCAAAATGCGATGATCCAGGAGAGGTTGTAGATGCCTAGAAGAATATAAAGTTGATTGCATGTAATCTAATGGTGAAAATTGAACTGATGTGTTTGTAATCCCTATGAGAATTTTAGGGTTTGTGTTGTGTTACCGATCTAATGTATTTGTTTATAAGGTTGATGGATTGATTCAATGAGATATCATAAAATTTGGCTAAGTGTGAAATTGATTGTTGATGAACCAGGACGTGTGTCTGCAGAAAGATGTGAAGGCAGATTGGAGTGGTAAAGGATTTGATTTAGCAAGGAAGTGTTATTTCTAGATTGATCAAGAACTTGTTGTTCTCTAACCATTACAACAGTAAAATCCCTTAATCGGGTAAGCTTTAATAGGCTTGTTGTTGAAATCCTCTAACCAGGTAATCCATTAGCTTGGATTTGAAATCCTCCACTAAGGTTTCCTTTAACAAGGTATTTGTAGTCAATCCTTTAATTGTGTGGTCCTTAACTAGATCTGTTCCTAACATAATATTATTGTATAAGCTTCTAACTAGGCTTGGCTCCTAACAAGGTAAACTTCAGAAGAGTTCAAAATACTTGTGGGTATTCATCCCCACCATTGTTTTTCCTATTTGGGTTTCCACATGAAAAATCATTGTATCAAGTGGTGAATGATTTTGTGGATGTGTTTTTGGTATGGTTGATATGAATGACTGGTAAATATTCATAGATATACTTAAATGAATCGAAATGATCTGAAATATGTTATTATTGGTATTAGTGAAGTGGTTTAAGGTGTTTGTCAAATGGTATTTAAGTTTCAAATCTATTGCATTATATCACTGAAGTATTTGGTCAACTGATAAGGTATGTACTTTTCTAACTATTGATTCACCCCCCCTCTCAGTAGATGATCGTATCTTTATAGTTTCATCATATTATCAGTCCCATTCTATCTCCTCTAGTCTTGGACATTATCTAGTTTCATAAGACACATGATTAATGAGAATCAAGATATTAACACTGAATCTTGTGAGTCATACATATGTTCTCATGGTCATTATCTGATATAATCATCTTGATGAATGATCATTGATAATCCTTCGTTACTTGCTGGTTGAATCTTTGTATTCTAAATTTCACCATGTAGTTGTTACAAATGCCTTGATCTTCGTTGCCTTGTTATTTATCGTTTGTTTTGAAACCCTAGGTGTTTTTGGTTTTTCTAAGTTTTCTAAATGTTTTTGGATTTTCAAAGATCTCCTTAGCAAAAGGAGTTTAGGATTTTGCCCCCAGCAGATTTTTTATTTATTATGGATGTAAAAAGAATGATCCAAACCATGGTGAGATACAATTGCAGATTGATTGATTATGAGAAATCTAAGATAATGACTATGATAAGTATATCAAAGATTGATAATTGTTTGATAAGTTGCATATTTTCTGCTAATGGTTTAGAGCTATGAATGTGAAAGATAAGATGGATACACAAGGATGGATGGATATGATAGGATGGATAGATACGCAAAGCGATCTCATAGATGGAAGAACCCACTTTTAGATAGCGCCTGTTTACCAGGTTTTCACCATCTAAATCAATTGAATTTTTTCCATCTTTTATTTTTTTGTAATAGTTTTTGTTGTTTTTCATTGTTTTTGTATTTTCTCTTTTTATGCTTTTTAGGGATTTTTAGGTTTTTTCTACTTTTTCACTATTTTGGGTATTTTTGAGTGATACTTTTAAGCATAGAATTTCTTCAGACGCATAGTATTGATAGGCTCATCGAACCAATCTCCTTCTAGTGTAGATAATATGTATGCTCCTAAACCATATGTTGCTACCTCGACAAAGGAACCTAACCAGTTTGGCTCAAATTTACCTTTCTTTTCTCAATCTTGTTGATTTCATGGATTTTCTCTTAGAAATAGATCTCTAATATGAAAAATTCTTGGCTTAACTCTGTGATTGTAACTTCTCTCCATTCTCTATTGATATGCTTTCAAATGATCTAAAGCATTTTGTGATGCTCCTGAATCAGCTCAAGTTCTTGAAGTCTAGAGACTCACTATTCTTCTTCTAGGATAAGACCTTTCAAGGATACTTGTAGAGAAGATATCTCTAATTCTACTAGTAATATGTGGTGCAGGAGCACCTGAGCACCTGAATGCTCAAATCACAGCAGGTATAGCATTTTGTTGCAAATTAAGTATGTGTGTTTATTTTATGCTTCTATTAGGTTTAATAGGTTTTTTTTGTGGTGTAATGAGGTTTGGAACTCATTTTGTGTAAGAGTTTCCAAGATTTTTGGTTTTTCCTTAGTGGGCCAAAAATTGTCAATTTTGGGTCCAAATGAGCATTTTTGAATTTTTTATGTTGTAAATCCTTGAAAGGAATTGGAGCATGTTTATTTAGTGTTTCTAAATGATGTTGAGTCATTGGTTTGAGTGCCAAGTCATTGGAAGTCAAAATGCAATTTTTGAGCAACAAAAAGTTGTCAAAAAGTTGTCAAAAGTTGTCAAAAAAGTGGTTTTTGGTGGTTTTGGTTAGTTCCAGCCTATACCTGTCCATAAAAGGGCTTCAATAAGTTTTCACATGTATAAAAACCATGTTCCCATCATTGTATGGGTTGGTCATGTTGGAAAAGTAATAGAAATACTTATTTTGCTCTCATTTTTTGTGAGTTTTTAACTAGTTTTCTGTACTTTTGAGAGTACAGTCCGTACCATGGCTCCATGAGTCCGTACTACTCCTTTTTTTCATTGGTGTGACCTATCTTGATTTTTGAGTAGTGATCTCTTATCTTTTCTTGGGGTTTGGAACAATTTTTGTTTGGAGTGCTCTTGTGAAAGGCATTGTTTTGTGGTTCCAATGGAAGATCATTCATGGTCCAACTAATTTCTCCAAAGTCTCTTCATCCATGGCTTTGAGGGAATTTTTTGGATCTGTACAGACTATACCATACATCTATTTTCCTTTTCTAGCAATGTACAAGTGTTTGTAAACCCATGGCAAGTATATGAAGTGATCAACTTGGCTTGGGTATTCTTAATGTTGTGTGAATGGTACTTTATTGTTCATAGCACTGTACTTTGAAATTTTGAAGTAGAATTAAGTTGGCAAGAGTTATTATTGCACTTTACCATCCTTTTCTCTCTCATGACTTGGTTGGATGCAAGAAGAAAAGGTGTAAATAGACTGAAAGACAGTGTGTCACTGTTTCATTGTTAAAACCTCAGTGCCAACCTCCCTCAAGGACAGTATGGAATGATGGATTCTTTCTTTTATGTATCAAGGAATGTATTTACAAATGCTTTTAATACTAATAAGACAAGATGCACAAGTTGGTTGTAAAGGACCTAAATAAGGATCCTAGAGAAATGTATTTTCTATCACAGTCTTATATGGTTGCCATGTTTTGTGACATCTTTTGAGTGTTCAAACTCATAAGATCCTTGAAGAAGATATATGTATTATTTTACCTTGTTATTAACACCTTCTTGCAGACCAAGGATAGAGTGAAGAAGCAAATCAAATAAAGAAAGAAAGTTGTAATCAGTTGTAAGACTGTTAAAGTGCAATGATGGCGGTTTATGAGCAACAGTCATAAGAAATCCCTTCTTATTTGCTTTGCAGGGTGTTCAAAATCATGTTAAGTCATTGTTGCATCTGAATTTGATATAACTTCATTGTATTTGGTTTACAAATATTGAAAATGTATGCAAAACACTAAAAACATTGCTGTCCCAGTCCTCTAGACTGTTTTTTCTGTGTAAGGGCAGCAGTATGGCACTTGTTTGACATAATGATAATATCCTAAGTTGGCTTTTGGATCCTTGTAAGTTTTTTTTAGATTTCATAGAAATGTTTAAACATTCAATTTGGGTCTAGTATCATGGAGAAGACTTTTAAATTGCAAATCCTCACTAGAACCTTCAAAAACCCTTGAAAAATGCCTCTTTTGTGGGATAGTCCTCAAGCAGTCCGTACAGTACTTGCCATAGCAAAAATCCTTGATTATTCATCATAAATAGACCACATCTCCAAGGGTTTGTCATGAAGTTTAACAGATTGAGTAGGGTGAACAATTTTCACTAGAAACTAGGGCTAATTCTAGTAGCCTTTTTTGGAGCAAATTTGACAATTTCATGAAATCGGTAAGGAAGGAGAAGCAAATGATTGTTTCAAATCATAAAAATTGATGAGTTAAGCCCTGAGACACCCTACTACAAGATCCATAGCATTTCATTAAGTCATTTGATCAAAATTACCATTTGAACCTAGAAGTTGCCTTGAGTAAACCAACGTTCTTTGCACCCAACTTGGAAATTCTCATTCTTGAAAGGTGAAGGACAGTCAATAGACTTTGCAGACCTGTTTAGATGTTCAGTCAACACATTAATATGATTGAAATCCTTAAAGGTACAAACAAGGTTAGGTAAACCATGGTTCTCCAACAGTTGCCCATTCCTGGAAGAGAGGAGATTCAGCCAGTTGGACAACCAAACTTGTTCATTTTTGGTGACAATCAAGAGGAACTCATTTCAGACTTGAATGCCTTAGCATGGAAGGTAAGGAGGAGTGATTTCCAATACAATAGGGTGCAAGTAGTGTTGAATAGAGAGGAGGAGATAGGAGAAAGGTTTAGAATAATCCCATTTGTGCCTAGGGATTGATTTGGGAAGCACATTGAGAACAAAAGCCCACCAACCTCAAAGAAGACCAACTTCTACTCTACCTCCTCATCAATATGGCTTTTGATCCATAGACTAAGCAATATGGAGTTTCCCTTATTGGTGTGTGGATGTTGGTTCGATATGCCCAAAGAGCAGGATTTAGCTGAATATGCTAGTCTTTACCAATTTCATTAACTATTTTCTTCAAGATCTTTAGGATTGTCTTATTTGATGCCTCAACTTTACCATTTCCCCATGGATAATATGTTGTAGAAAACCTATGTTGGATATGAAATTTCTCACATAGTTCCTTCATGTCTTGATTTTTAAATGGCCTCCCATTATCAATAATGATGGTCATAGGGACTCCATAGTGACAGATTATGTAATTCAGGATGAATGATGATATTTGCTTTCCTGTCACCTTTATCAAAGGCAATGCCTCAATCCATTTAGTGAAATACTCAGTAGTAGTCAAAATGAACTTATGTCCATTAGAAGATGAAGGATTTATCTTACCCACTAAGTCAAGACCCCATTGAGAGAATGAGTTAGAAATTGCCATAAGAAGTAGTTCTTGTGATGGTGCGTGAACGAGATTCCCATGGATTTGACATTATTTGCATTTCTTAGTGTATGTAAATGAATCTCTCTCCATAGTAGGCCAATAGTAACCCAATCAAATAAGTTTATTAGCTAGTGTTAAACCACTTGAGTGCATGCCACAAATACCTACATGGACTTCGTTAAGAACTTTCTCAGATTCCTCTTGTTTGAGACATCTCAGTAGAGTACTATCTAACCTCTTCTATATAAGGTATCAACAATGATAGTACATCAAGATGACTAACAGATAAAATTTCTCTTTTGATTGTGGGATAGGTCAGGGGGAAGGATATTCTCTTTTAAGTATTGATAAGTTTGGCTATATAAGGATTGATCAGTTCCAGATATATGGCAAATCATGTGGGTATTCTGGGATTCAACAGTAGGATTCAAGATATCTTCCACCAATAATTCATAACATTGTTGATTTTCTTGATTCTACAAAAGAGATGCTGTTGTAGCCATTACATCTACTACTTTGTTGTCATTTCCTGGGATCTGAGTAAAAGATATTTCTTCAAAGTGTTCTTTCAAATATTCAACTAGTAGTTTATAGGGCATCAACTTGTCATTTTTAGTTTGATAATAATTATTTATCTAGTTGATTATGAGCTATGAATCACCATAAACATTCAATTCCTTGATGTTCCATTTAATGGCCATTTTGATCCCAATGACCAATGCCTCATATTGTGCAGCGTTGTTTGTGCATGGGAATCACAATTTGTATGATTTTGGCAATGTGTGACCTTGAGGTGTGATGAACAAGATTCCAGAACCTAATCCATATTGTGTATAGGAGCCATCAAAGTACAACTCCCAACAATTTATGCTAACTATCAGAATGTCTACATCAGGAAATTCAATATGCAATGGTGTGTCATCTTGCAAGGGTACTTCAACCAATTAATTAGTAATGACCCGTCATTTGATAACTTTTTGATCAGCATACTCTATATCAAACTCACTTAGTATCATAACCCATTTAGCCAATCTTCTTGTCAAAGTTGACTTTCTTAACAAGTGGATATATTTTTGCTATCAATTTTATAGAATGAGTTAGCATATAGTGTTGTAATTTCTAAGTTACAAATACAACTGCTAGACATGTCTTCTCAATTGATGTATAATTCAATTCATAGCCTACAAGTGGTATACTGATGTAATACACCACTCTTTATTTTCCTTCTTCATCATGTCATGCTAAAAGATCTCCTACTGTTGTTGTTGAAATGTAAAGCAACAATCATTTCCCTTTGATTGGTGATACCAGTATTGGAGGATTTGCAAGATATTCCTTGATTTGCAAAAAAGATTCCTCACACTTATGATCCCATTTGGATGGAAAATTCTTGTATAATAGGTGAGTGAAGGGATGACATCTATCTGTTGGCTGTGCAACAAATCTTCTAATCAATTGCAATCTCCCTTGTAGAGAACGCAATTGGCTTATGTTCTTAGGTGACTCCATCTTCATGATAGCTTTAACTTTTTCAGGATCTACTTCAATTCCACGAGATGATATAATGTACCCAAGAATTTTTCCAGAGGTAACTCCAAATGCACATTTCTTTGGACTCAATCTTAACTAATATTGTTCAATCCTATCAAATATCTTGTCCAAGATGTTCAAATGTTCTTTTCTTGTATGAGATTTTGCAAGTATGTCATCTACATAATCTTCCATAAATGTATGCATCATGTCATGGAAAATTGTTATCATGGCCCTCTGATAAGTTGCTTATGCATTTTTAAGCCCAAATGGCATGCCATTCCAGCAATAGGTACCCCATGCACAAGTGAATCCTATCTTTTCTTGATCTTCAGGGCCGATTCTTATTTGATTGTACCCCAAGAATCCCTCCATTAGGGAAAACATCTCATGTCCTATTGATAAGTCTACAATTATATCAATGTTGGGGAGTGGGAAATCATCTTTGGGACATGCTTTATTCAAATCTTTGAAGTCGGTGCAGACTCTTATGATTTTATCTGGTTTGGATACTAGTATAATGCTTGAAACCCATTCTAGATAGGCAACAAGACTTATGAAACCCACAACTAATAGTTTATTTAGCTCCATTTTGATGAGAGCGATATGTGGATGCATCTTCCTTAGCTTTTGTTTAATAGGTTTTTCTTTTGGATCCACATTGAGATTGCACATGATAAGATCTAGATCAAGTCTTGGCATGTCTACATAGGACAAAGCAAAAATTATCTGCCTTTGTTTGAATAATTCTATGTAGTATTTCTTTTCTTCATCTGATAATGATGCAGTAGGATGAAGGACCTTAGGATCCTTTGATGTGCCAATGTTTATTGCTTATGTTGGCTCTATCAATATAGCAGATCTCTCTTGAAAAATATACAAGGAGGATGTCAAAATTTCTATCTTCTCGTGCCTCAAGGAGGTTTTCACCATCAAATACATCCTTTATTTTTCCTCTTGATTGATCTAGTGTTTCCATGAAATGGTTTTCAGTACTAGGTGTTTTGCCTTGTTTTATTTCAATTTTGCGACTAGAAAGTTTGGCACTCTCCTGACTGCAAGAAGTGTTATTCAATTCATCGATGGAAGATATCTTAGGTTTGATTGGTTCAACGACATTAATATATATGGCTAAGTCATGATCATTGGAAAAGACATCCAATTCAGGGTTTTCTAGGTTGTCACAATCAATTAGTTTTGGATGAAGCAGGGGTAGGTCATAGTCATTGTCATTGCTGGGTATTTCAAGGTTCATGATGTAATAGTCATAGTTTGGTGTAGAATAGGTTATGTCATAGATAAAACTCTCTTGAGGATAATCTCTCCCAAGTGCTCTCCAATTAGCTCTAACAAAATCAAGATTGGTATTTTACAATTCACTCTCAAGTGACTCATCATCTGACATTTGTCCCTCAAACAAATGGATTCTATCAACACATACATCTTTGATACTACATATTTGATACTACAGGTTCCTTCTTGGTCACTTTCAATAGATTCATTTGTGGATTGAAGTTGACATACTTGTGCACATGATATAGATGATTTTGTCACTATTTTCTTTGCTAGCTTTTGCCTTCTCTCAAACTTAGCTTCTTCTGGACTAATAGTCATTCTTGCTTGAATTTATACTAGTTCTTATGTAGTTATTCCATACCTTGGTATCTCTTTCTCAATGTTTTATATAGATTTGATATTTTATGTTTCCTTTTTTATCATTTCTTGTTCCTTCTCATTCTCTTTTCTTTGTTGTCTTGCACATGCTTCTTTCCTCTAAATTATGATTTCTTCTTGTCTTCTTTCCATCTCTATTATTTGTTTTGTGAAAAGTGTGTCCTCACCTATAACAACAACTTGTTCCTCATCATTTTCTTCACTTGATACATCATATGATGGATCTGGACCCCATTCATATTCATTTGAATCTGTTTCTGAATCATTGGCTAGAACCACACCACTATACCTAATAGGAATATTATATGGTGAGAAGAGTTCTTTGATTTTTTTCATTTGTTCTTTCACTTCTTCTAGAATATCTTGATCAGGTTCCATATTTTCTTGTACTCTTTGGATGTGTTTGCAACATTCTTCTTCTCTTTTGATAGCAAGTTCTTCCTGTTGTTTCTCATATTCTTCTTGTTTCTGATTGTTAGCTATTATTTCTGTTGCTTGATGTAGCTTTCCTTTCCATGGTTCTTCTTTAGGGATTTCTTTCTTTCATCACTTTGGATGTTGATAATCATGGTGCCTTTGCTTTGATTTAGAAAACCCAAGTCTTGATTTATCTTCCTTAGATTTTGTATGATGACAAATGGGTTTTGAAATACCTTCCTATTGCTTGCCAATTAGTCCTTTTCCTTCATATCCCATCTTTTGTATGCTCTTGTAACCATTTCCATATTGTATTGTGGGAAGATTAACTTCTGCAGCTATTACTATACTTTTGTTTTCATCTTTGTACAACCAACTAAGAATGTCCTTCTCTTTAGTTTCCTTTGCAAGTGTTCTAACTCTAACAAGTGCTCCATCAAACATTTCAACTGATTTCTGTGGGATCCATGGTTGAGCATTTGTAGGTTTTCAATATGATTTAGGTGAAAGTGGTAAGTTATGCAAAGAATACTTTCCCATTCCTTCATCATTTAATTTAACCTTTTTCTCAAAGTTTTCCCATAATTTTTCTTGAGTTTCTTTAGTGGGATAGACTGCTTCTTTGTTATGTGGAACTCTTGTATCTTGCATTGGTTTCAGATTATTGCAATATTGACTAGAGTCTATTGCTATAGTGATTTCTTGCCCATTATGAGGAAATTTTACACACTGATGATAGGTAGAAGGAATGCCTTGCATGCCATGAATCCATTGTTTTCCCAGAATAATGTTATAAGATAAATTCAAGTTTAGAACTTGGCACAATGTATCTTTTCCCACAAGTCCTATTTTGATCAGTAACACTACAATCCCTTTATAAGAATGCTCTTCCTCATCATAAGCCTTGATAGTTATTTTCTTCTTTGGATCCACTACATTTTCTGAATATCCCAAATCTTTTATTAAACTTAATGCACAAATGTTAAAGCCAGATCCACCATCTATGAGTACACATTTGATATGGGTTTTATGAATGGTGACTTCAATATGTAGGAGAGCATTATGAGGGTGTTGCAAGGATGCATCATCATTTTTAGAAAAGGATAATCAAATGCGGGGTTATGAGATGTCCCACCATGTTTTGGAATTGATCCATATCCAGGTCTTTTGAGAATGTTGTTTCTACTAGAGCTTTCTTAAATATTTTCTTATGTATAGGTGAAACTTTTAGGAGCTCCAAAATTGAAACTTGAGCAGGTATCTTTTGCTGTTATTCCACTAATTTTTATTGTCTTGAAGTGGATGTTGATTCATTTGTTATACCCAAAAATGTAACCTTTTCTTTGCTTCTTGTAATGACGTTGATTGGTTCTGAAGGTATTTTGTCTTTGACAATGATGACATTTACCTCATCATAATATGTGTAAGTATAATTTACCTTAGCTTTGCCCTTGTCATCATTTGGGTTGGATTGTTCACCTTTTTCATAATTTGGGAGTGGAGTTTTGAATGCTAGATGTGATTCATTCATTTTATGACCATCCACTATGATAGTTCCATTATTGATTAAATATTGAATACGGTGCTTCAATCTTTGACAATCATTGGTTTGGTGTCCTTTGTTTTGATGATAATTGCAAAAATGATTGTCATTCCACCAATTAGGTTTAACTTGAGGCTCATAATTTATTGCTTCTAGTAAGGTAATCAATTTGTTTGCAAGAAGAGTCTTCAAAGTTGATTCCAATGGTTCCCTAATGTTTGTGAATTACCTGTGAGGATTGGAGAAGAAAGACTTGGATTTACTGTTCTCTCGATTATTGTTATTTGGTACTTGACTTGATAATTTGAAGATTGGTTGTTTTTTGGTAGCATTGTTATTGTCATTTCCTCCATTGGTAACATTCCTATTCTTTGACCAAAATTGGGTTTGTCATTGTTATTGTTACCATTGTTGTTGTTGTTGTGATTGTTGTTATTGTTGTAATTTTTGTTGTAGGAACTGTTGTAGAGTTTTAAATCTCCTTTCTTTAGAACTGCATTCTCTATCTTTAGAAAATTTTCAATCATTTTAACAAAAGAAGGAGGACATTACATTTTAAGATGGTAACTCATTTCCCTGGTAAGGTTATCAATGAATATATCCATTTTCTCTTGATCTGGTACAACTCTTGCATATCTATTGAACATTCATCTTCATCACTGTAAAAGGACCATGAAAGGTTCACCATTTTTTTGCTTAGTGTTGCATAGATCTAGCATTGTTATCTCATGCCTTATGTTGTAGGAATATTGTGAGATAAATCTATTCACAAGTTCTTCAAAAGATTTAATCCCAAATTGTAGTCTTGAAAACCATTTCATTGATTGTCCACTTAAGCTTCTAGCAAATGGATGCATTAAGTAAGTTTCATTGTGTGCAAACTCCACACTCATCATTCAAAATTCCCTAATGTGATCTTGAGGATCATATTTTCCATCATATCTATCATATTTAGGAATTTCACAATGTTGTGGGAATGGTATCATGTTTAAATTCTTATCAAAAGGATATGGACAGATGTCCTCCAATGAATATTTCTTAGAACTTGTTCCATTTTGCATATCCTATATTTGTTGTTGCAAGGTTTGCATCTGTTGAGTGAGAGTTAACAAAGGATTACCAACACGGGTTCTTCTTGTATCTTCATAAGTTCTTCTATCACTACACTCTCTTCTTATTTAATCTTGGTTCTTTGCATCCTCATGGTCTTTTCTTTTTGTATCTCCTCTTGTTTCCTCAAGGTTTACTTGATTTACATCCTCATTATTGTGATCATCAGTGTTTTGATTGTTACTTGTTCCTACATCTTGTTTCAAACCTTCTATATTAAAAGCTTGTGGCAATTTAGCTCCTGAATTTGCCAACATTAGGATTTACTTTACCTTTTGTTTTTCCAAAAAAAATTCCATTAGTTTTTCAAATTTATAATCTTGTTCAAGGTCTCTAATGGTGTTATTTACTGCTTCTTCATCAACATCTGCATATCCAAATTGATGAAACATTGGATTTTCCTCTTCCATTTGTTTTTTTTGTCTTCTAAATTTCTTGTGTTGAGCTCTAGTCCAAACTAGCATGTGATTGATTTGAACTTCACAAGTTTTTTATTTTCTAAATGCAACTCAAAAGGTAATCACTGATTTAGGAAGATAAGATTTGTTGATTTTACCACCGTTATTAGTGCATTGTGATAAGGCATCTTTTTGTTGAAAGGCATGTGCTTACAAAAGTTCTCTATCAAACTCCATTCTGTAACCACATAAATATTGATGAAAATGATGTAGGAATGTTCTATGTTTTAGCAAGATTTTGTGATTGATGTATAAGAATTTCCTCTTCTTCAAGTTAGTCTTCCAACTTGGTTTTCCCTTTTTGAGGCAATATCTAAAAGTCATATAAGCATGTAATGATTTTCAAGTTTTTTGATTCCAATGTGAGTGCAATCTTGATTTTTATAAAACCTAGGTTCAAAGAGGAACTATATATCCAAGATAATGAACAAAGGATGATATGATCAAGTTTTGTGATAAAGGATTTGATATATCCTGATATGAAACTAATAATGATGTTGATTTGCACTTGAGATGGTTGAATCACTAACTTGTTGGTTGTTTTATGCTTATGGTATTTTTGGAAAAAAGCCTATTTGATTGATAAGTTAATTGTTTGACTAGCTTGAAGACTTGTGATTGTTGAAGACAAATCTATTCGAAAAAGGGTATCTAAAGCTGATGTTGAAATTTTGGTCTGATATGTGGAAGTGCTCACTGTTTCAAATGTGGGAAAACAAATGCTCTAACTTGCACAACAAATGCGTTGCTTTGTTGAATGGAAATGCTGCTCTGCACCATAAAAGTGTTAAATTAAGGCACAAAAGGGTTGTTTTAGTTGTAAAAGCATTGTTTTGTTGAGAAAATGCATGATTTTAAAGGTCAAAAGCATTGTACTATTGATAAAAAGTGTTTTTTTAACATGCAAAAGCATTGTTCTGAGTTGCAAAAGCACTCTTCTGCATTACAAAAGTATGATTCTTACTGTGTTTAAAGAATTTCTCAGTTTTCCAACAAGTGTTGGATCTTTACTCATTTCAGGATGATGATTTTTTTAAAAAGTTTTTGACCATTTTGAGAACATTTTGCAAACACAAAAGACACAATGTTTAGAAATGAAAGTACACAAGCAATCACTAGTCCTATGGTAGGCCAAGACAATAATTGTTGAATCTCACATAGGGTTTCCCCCAAGGCTACGCTTATTCAGAGCATATATTTAGGTGCTTTACTCCATTGGCTCCACCCTCAACACTCTCTTCTCTGGGGCAGCCAAGCACTAGTTTCCATGAAAACTCCCCATGACAAACTTCATATCTCTACTAAGAATCATATGTGTGTGAGCCGCTTTAGAGGTTCAACCTCGTACGCTAATAATTAGAAGGATTTTGGCTGCTAATACAAATGGTTTTTAGTAAGGGCTTTTGGTCATGTGGCCATACATGTGATGCTCTCCACTCTGTAAATACATAAGGTTCACAGCCTATAGAGGTTACACTCCATAGGGTTTATGGGGAAACATAGTGTCGATATGAACTAATCAACACATGTTGTCAATGAATTTCTTCATAGACATGATTTATTTAAGAGTGGATTGGAAGGACTTGATATTAGCCCATTTCCACTTGGGCCATTTCCCTCTCACTAGCCCCCTTAAGGAAGCTCAAGAAGGCAGGCCCTCTAAAGGTAAAACATGAAAAATAAAAGGTCTAGATTTTTTATCACAGTATTAGGGTGAGAGAATACTTGCTTAATAATTTCAAACTAGCACACTAGACAATGGTTCTTTTACCCTTTAGATTACCTATTGCAACCACCTTACTGAAAACACACGATGAAAGTTGCATGTTATTCATTTACCTCTTATTTAAGCTAGGTGAAACATGTATGATTTTTTACTTCCCAGAGTACTCTTAGTTAAACTAAGTGAGGAAATGCATGAAAATTGCTCAAAATAAACCTTGCATGCACATAAGTCAGTAGTCACAAATGCACTATTCTACTACTTAATTGCATGATTTCAACAATAAAAGCGCTAACCTATTTAGCATATGTATTAACCAAAGCAGTAAAAGCGCTATCCTATTCAGTAAATGCATTTCTAGATTGCACATAAGCATGAATCTAACTTACAAATGTGTTAAATTGATTTCTACGAGAATAAGATAGGATATTAGAAGGATATGTGTGAGGCCTGGTCCCCACGGTGGGAGCCAAAAAAGTATCCACTTAAGTTTCACCTTAGAGATTAAACTTGCAAACTCATTAGTCTATCATGAAAATATAACTCAAGCTTCAACTAATGAAACAACATGAAATGAAAAAGAAAAAGAAATTGTTATACCTTCATGGATTATGTCTCATTGTGTTCTAACCCCATTGTTCTTGGTTGCAGATGATTTTTCTCTTAGATAAGCATTGGTAGCTTCCAAGATGGCAACTGTGGAATGGACTGATAATTGATATGATATGCAAATCTAAACTATGAAAATGATTTATGCTAAATTTCTCAAAACATCTAAAAATGCTAAGCACATGAACTCATGGATGCAAAGATAAAGACTCCTAGAATGACTGTAAGATTAGCTATTAGTTTCAAAAATGGCTTAGGAGACCTCTATTTAAATATTTTTGAGTGCACAAGCTTAGGTGGCAGAGATCAACGGTCAACTTCCTCCAAAGACATAGGAAGGTTGGAGAAAATATAGGAAGGTTGAGGAATGTGTGTACGTACACATTATTTGAAAAATAAAATGAATGTTGAAGATAAGGGTGCGGATGAGTTGGCAAAGAAGAAGTGATGTGTATATGAGGGGAGTTAGAAAAGGGAGATTAAATAATTAAGAAATTATTTAATTGAAAATACTATAAGATAGTCCATAGAAGAATAATTAAACATTAGATATTTAATTAATTGATTAGAATAAAAGCTAAATGAATTAATTAATAAAATGTCTCAATTAAATTAATTAATATTTTCAAATTAACTATTTAATAGAAGAATAATTATTTAATAAATAGTAAATATTTATTTAATTGTTCATATCCAATTTTATGTGTATACAAAAGTATTGAAATTAGAGATGTTAGATTGAGAGGGAGGAATAACATTGTTAAATGAAGGAAGACATTGAGAATAAGGAGGTGGGACATTTGGTAGGTAGATATTAGAGAAGATTGGGTAACAAATGGAAGACTCATAGGAGGAATGAAGGAATTGTGATTGAAGGATTTTCCCCCTTGAATAACATTTATAGGTGGTGTAGGTGATTGGCTAACAAGGGGAACACTCATGGTAGGAGGAATGAAAGAAGAGGGATTTCCCCCATGACTAACACTTGTGGGTATGATATTTTGTGTAGAGGTAGCCATGATGTTTGATGTGCAGGTCGCAATACTAGTCATAGGAGTTATCAAATTAATGGAATTATTAACTTGACTAGCAGGTTGTGTAAAATGTGATAGTATGATAAAATAATAAGTATCCAGTAAAATATTGAGAGGGGGGTGAATCTGTATATTGAAAAACTGATACAAAGTTCCCAAACTCAAACTTAGTCAAACAAAGTAAACATGTCTCAGTCAAGATCAATATTCATAAGAATGCTTGACATCAACCGGTTTAATTGTTATGACAACTTTAAGAGTAAACAACTTCAATCTTGTGAACATCAACAAAGCTTAATAATAACTCAACATTTCAATCTCTCAATGCTTCTACTTAACATGTCTTATCAGAAATTAACCAAATCAACAAATAAGATCACAACCATAAAAGCATTCACCACTTGACACAAATGTTTATACGTGGAAAACCCAAATATGTAAAAACCACGGTGAGATGAGACTCACAAGGATAGCTATTTGAACTCTTTTGAAGTTTGCCTTGTTAGGAGTCAAGCCTATTAAAGCTTTACAATAAGTCATGTTAAGAACTAATTCCGGTTAGGAATCACCCGATTAAGGGATTTACAAATATGCCTTGATTAAAAGCACAATACCCTGTTAGGAGTAACCTCCCTGTAGGATTTAAGAATCCAAGCTAATGGACCACCTTGTTAGAGGATTTAATGAGTAACCAAGCTTGTTAGAGCTTACCTTGTTAAGGGATTTTACTTCTACTATAATTGTTAGAAAACAATAGGTTTTCTTGATTTGTCAGAGTAGTACTATATTTGCTTGATCAAATCCTTCTAAGCTTCAATCTACCTTCACTCAAAGTGAAGATCCATTCACTAGTTGAGCAACTGCACACTCAACAGGTTTTCTACCAATCTTGCCAACAACCTTTACAACAACTTCGTCGACCTTAAATAGAAATCAATCAGGTTGGTAACACAACAAAAACCTAATTCTCATCATCGAGATTACAAACAAGTCATTATAATCTTGACCATTAGAAATCATGACAATCTCTTCACATTCTTCAAGAAAATTCTAATTGCTCCATGATCACCATTTCATAGGACTTTGTAACTCATCACACACTATGCATTAAATGCCATCCACTTTGCTCCTTTCCTATACAATAACAAATGTGCCAAAACAATTTGAACATATCCTCATTCAATGATCACACATGTCTCCATCATTACTGCTTATCAGATAATAAACCATCAAACTTGATCAGTTAGGGTTTAATAACTGATAGGGTTTATAGGTTACAATGCATAGAAAGGTTTAACCCTTTACACCGGTTCACTGGTTTATCTCACAAACGTAACATACAGGTTTACAACATTTTCCACTAAGCTCTCTTTACCGGTTACTAGCCAATATCAAAAACAACAATATCAGCAATAACATGAATACCATTACCGGTCCAATTAAGATCAATGACAACATATCATTAATGCAATCTCTATCCAAAATATCAACAAAATAGAGGGCTTCAACGCAACTCTTCATGGGCATAATATTAGAATCAACAATATGAGAAATACCATGCAAGATATTGACACCATGTTTATCACTTTGAATAATTCTTTTTAATCCTTCAATCACTAGGAGAGATTCATTTTCCGCATATTCTTGACTCATCCATTGTTGAAGATTGCCAAATTGTTTATCCATCTTCGCTAATTGGTCAATGGATACCCTAGTTAGTGATTCCTCCTCATCATAAGAATTATCAAGAGGATAAATAGGGACATCTATAAAATTATCTAAGAACCACCAATATCCTCATTGAAAAAGCTAGCCAAATTAAGCTCCATCTCCTAAATAATTAAACCTTGGGAAGCCTTTGTTGGATTTGTTTATTGTCATTTCTACTACAAGGATATGTTCTTGTTAATGATGTCAACATATTCTGGTTAGTTTGGAAAGAGTTTCTAATCCGGTTTTGAAGTTTGGTTTTGCTAATCAATGTTTTGTGGAATCTGCTATTTCCTCTGGTATATTTCAGTGTGATCAGATCTTGTGCTGAGACTTTGGGATATTGATTGGGATGATATTGTGTATCTTCATTTCAGATGGTTCATGTTTTTGTTCTCTTCATGATATCTTTCTTCATGACAGTTGCTAATTGGTTGTGTTCTTGAGCTTTGAGATGTTGATCGATGAAGATTTGAAAAATGGTGTTGTTGCAACTATTTTGGAGGGTTATAATGTGTTTATTGGTGTTTCCTAGTCGTGTCCTATTTGTTTTGGTGATCCGCATTGATCTTTGTGTGAGTTTTTGGTGATTTCTATGAACCAGTGATGATTTTTCATGTTATGTGGTATTTTCGGTGGATGTGATCATTTGGAAATTTTAATTAGGTCCATGTTATGTAATATAAATCATTATATTGGTCTAGTGATTGATATTTGTATCGTGTAATGTAATTTTTATAATTATGAGTTGAGGGTTAGGGTTTAGCCGATCTTGTTATCAAGGTTGATGATTTGTATTTATAGGTGAGATACTTATGTAATTTAGGTGTCGATATTATGTCTGCATTATTAGAGAGAGGTGATTGTGAGAACAAGAGACTTATCATTTAGTGTAGTGTTGAGGTGAGGTTGGTGTTACAGAGCAGACATTTGTGTTGAACTAGAGCTATCATCAAGAATTTGTAGATGCTATCATTGCATTTCATTTCTTCTGGATTGTAGTGTCAATCATATTATAAGTTAGTGAGACTTCCCTGAGGGTTATAGCCTTTCGGGAAAATATGTTTTGAGAAGTGAGCTCTAGGCAGTGTACCTAAATGCATGTGCATTCCTCATTGTAATATTTTCACATACTACTATAGAGTATTTATTAGCCATTTGGAGGAATTGATTATGTGTTGCATTGATGTTTTGTCATTGATGTCAACACTAGTTATTTTAGATGCTTTATCGACACCCTTCTGGTCGTGGTAGGTTATTTGGTTTCTGGTTGGATTAGATTTGGTATGCTCCGATATGTTTGAGTTATGGAATTGGCTTATTCATGCTACTCAGATTCACATTCAGTTAGTTGGTTTTGATTTGGTGATCGGATGCTATCATGTTTTACTAGTAAGCTTGGTTTGTTGTTCTAGCGAGGGTTTCACTGACAGATCTTTGTTGAAGATCTTTGATGATATGCATAAGTGGTATCGGTGTGGCATCTAGTGGAGATTCAGGATGTTGATGGTGATCATGTTTGAGACTTGGTTGATTGGGATCATTTCTTTAGTGTGTGTGGACCTAAATTGGGTCCCAGTTTATCTAGGTTATGGACCGACTTAATGTAACATGTGGATTGGACCTCTTGATGTGTTTTCAAGATGTCTTATGGGTTGGATATTATTTGTTTGGTCTTTGACTGACATGTTTTGTAATTTATGTAATTGTTTTATTGTCTAATGGTCAACCTGATTGTTCATGGTCAAGGATTTGTATATATATGATGTAAGATCTCATTGTAGATCATATGGGAATGGGATATGTGAGGATGCAGTGAGCTAATAATGTAATAATCATTTAGGTAGAGGATTTGGTTGATCATTGGTGATCGAGTTGGGTTTATGTAAGAGAATTTAGTACTCTAGTATTGAGATTAATCGAAACTATATCCAGGCATAGGAGATGTTATCTTTGCAATTCATTTTTTCTTTCAGATTGTAGTCTAGATTTCTATGTAACCAGTGAGACTCCTTTTATGATGAGCAGTGCGCTCTAGGTTGTTGGCCTTCCTACAAGTGCAGGCCCCTCAATTGTAATTAACATACTTACTAAAAAAGTATTATCTTACTATGGGTAGGCTTCCCACCATGGTTTTTCCCTTTACTAGGTTTTCCATGTACAAATCTTGGTGTCATGTGGATGGTATTTATTCTCTGATTGTTGTTAATTTTATCTTTTATTTTGGTATTTGGTTTATGCATTTCGGTATTGATCTTTTGGGTTATGGTATTAAATTTTTAATTACTTAAGGCTCCAGTAATCTGAGACAACTGATTGACCCCGCCCCCCCCCCCTCTCAGTTGTCTTCTGGTTATTTGAACTATCTAACAATTGGTTGAAAGCTATGGAAGAAGAATTAGATCAGATAGAGAAGAATAACACATGGACTTTAGTTCTCTGGCCTAAAAATAAGAATATTATTGGAACTAAATGGGTTTTTAGGAATAAACTGAATGAAGATGGTCAAGTTGTAAGGAATAAAGATAGATTGGTTTGCAAAGGATATTCTCAGAAGGAAGGAACTGATTATGGTGAAACTTTTGCACCTATAGCTAGGATTGAAGTTGTAAGATTAATTCTTGCCTATGCTGCACATAAGAGCTACAAGGTTTGTTAGATGGATGTTAAGTGTGCCTTTTTGAATGGGGACCTTGATGAGGAAGTTTATATTGAGCAACTTGATGGTTTTTCACTTTTAGATGATAAAAACATGGTTTGCAGGTTAAGAAAAGATTTATATGGATTGAAACAAGAACCTAGATCTTGCCATGCAAGCTTAGATAAATATCTTTTGAAGCTTGGTTTCACTAAAGGTAATGCTAATAGTAATCTATATTATAAGGTCATTAATGATGATATACTGATTATGGAGGTTTTTGTTGATGACATCATTTTTGGAGGTGAAGATAAGTTGTGCATGGAATTTACTAAAAATATGGAGAAAGAATTTGAAATGTCTATGATTGGGGAAATGCAATTTTTCTTAGGTTTGCAGATAACTCAAGCTGATAAAGGTATTTTCATCTGTCAAACTAAGTAAGCTAGGGAATTGATGAAGAAATTTGGCATCGAAGATTCTAAACCAAGAAGTAATCCTATGGTTACAAGTGAGAAAATGACAACAAAAGATGTTTCTAAACTGGTAAATCCTACAAGATACAAGTCTATGATTGGAGGTATGCTATATTTGACTCAGACTAGGCTTGACACAATGAATGTTGTTTGTATTGCATCAAGATATCAGAGTGATCCTAGAGAAAATCATGAGAGTGCGATGAAAAGAATTTTTAGATACTTGCAAGGTACATCTGAATATCATTTATGGTACCCTAAGGATGATGAATTTACTTTATACCCATTTGGAACCTCCAAGATATATTGAAAAATGGGACTTAGGTTTTGAGTTTGACTGGGTTAACCCACCTAGGGCCAATTAAGCCTATTAGGCCTACCAATTAGAGAATTGGACATAAAAATTCACTAGTCAAAATGGAACTTGAAGGAGGCTTGGTCTAGGGTCTGTACATCATCAAGGATACACAAGGTGCCAACCTTTTACTCCCACACATCTTCTAGTCACCGCTATCTTCAGTTTCTCCCTCAACAGGCTTGCCACATCCCTTATGCCAAGCCTAGGGAATCATGCTAAAGAATAGAGATTCTGCTCCAAACTTCACAAGAACTACCAAATAATCTATGTAATAACCCATTCTAACATTACACAAAGGCTCAACAAGTTCCCATGGTGGAATGTTAGAATTTGAACCTATTTGCATCCAAACCCTGATTTTAAGGGTTTCTCAGACCTGTTAGACTTCCAAGTGATGGGTCTCCCATATTATTACACTTCAATCCTTCTAAACAAAATCCAAAGTGAAGGTAAGTCACTAGCCTATCCAACCATGAACTTTGATTAGTGATGCCAATCCATACCTGACCGTACAAGTGTAGAAAATAGTCAATTTGTAGGAAAGACACAAGAATGCAATAAAAGAAAAATCTCCAAATTATTTCAGAATCTCCAAAATTACATTCTCTATCAGTTTTAGAGGTTTAAAAAATTCCTTGGAACCTCTTCAACTAATTACAATGACCATGCATAACCAACTAGTCGGTGGAAGCAACAATTTGCAAAAATTGTCAAAGTTGCACTTAGCAACTTTTTAGCAACAATTACAAAGTTGACACATTTGTGACTCCATGTAACTTCAATATTCACAACACAACCTAAGAGACCCTAAAATAGAAATATTGCACCCTTGGAAGGCCTTTGATCAGTTTTGACCACCCTGGAGCCTAAAGGGCTTATTACAACAAAGATGACCTCATAGAAATTGTAACTCAACATAAGTAAAGGGCCTTCAAGGACTTATTACAAACACATTCAAAACATCCCAAAAAACAAGAAAAGATAAAGAGATTGATCCTTGGGAACTGGACCATTTCTTTAGCATGCGTGGTTCTAAATTGGGTCTCAGTTTATCTAGGTTATGGACCAGCTTAATGTAACATGTGGATTAAAACTCTCGATGTGTTTCTAGGATGTCTTATGGGTTGGATATTATTTGTTTGGTCTTTGTCTGACTTCTTCTGTAATTATGTAATTTTTTTATTGTCTGGTGGTCAACCTGATTGTTTATAGTTGAGGGTTTGTATATATATGATGTAAGATCTCATTGTAGATCATATGTGAATGGGATATGTGAGGATGTAATGCATGAATAATGTAATAATTATTTAGGCAGAGGATTTGGTCAATCATTGGTGATCGAGTTGGATTTATGTAAGAGGATTTAGTCCTTTGGTATTCAGCTTAACCGGAACTGTACTCTGGCATAGGAGATGCTATCTTTACAGTTCATTCTTTCTTTCAGATTATAGTCTGGATTTCTATATAGTCAATGAGACTCCTTTTGTGATGAGAATTATGCTCTAAGCTATTGGCCTTCTTGCAAGTCGAGGCCCCTCAATTGTAATTCACATACTTACTGTAGAAGTATTATCTAACTATGGGTAGGCTTCCCACCATGGTTTTTCCCTTAACTGGGTTTTTCACATTCAAATCTTGGTGTCATGTGGATGGTATTTATTCTTTGATTGTTGTTTATGCTTAATTGGTTTATTTGCTATTTTGATATTTGGTTTATGCATTTTGGTATTGATCTTTTGGGTTCTGGTATTAAAGTTTTAATTGCTTAAGGTTTTGGTAATCTGAGACAATTTATTCACCACCCCTATCTTAGTTGTCTTTTGGTTATTTGAACTGACTAACAATATCATCTTATTGTGGGTAAGTTCCCACTATGTTTTTTCCCTTAACTGGGTTTTTCACGTCAAAATCTTAGTGTTGTGTGTTGTGTTGTTAATTTTCTTATTTGATTCATTGCTACAGTTTATCAGTTTATGGTTTGAATTTTAATCTACTTTGATCTGGGAAGATTGATTCACCCTCCCCCCTCTTAGTCTTCCTTCTTGATTTCTGCTAACAATTGGTATCGGAGCTAGATCCTCTGGTAGAAGCTTAATCGTTTGAGGAGATCTGAGATGGTAGCTCAAGGTATTCTTTTCAAGAAGGATAGTTTGAGGTTTGATGGAAGTAACTATACTATATGGAAGAGCCAGATGGAGGTGCATTTGAAATGTCTTGGAGAAGATTATTGGAAGATTAATAAGAATGTCTGTTGTTCCTTAGAATGGACCATCCACTCCTAATGAGGTTAAGGAAGCAGAATATAACATCAGAGTGAAGGAAGCATTGCTTAATGCCCTGACTGATTTTGGAATGACAAATGTTATGGGACCTTAGACCACACATGAGATCTAGGAGAAGCTTGAGATCCTATATGAAGGTCATAGCCAAGTGAAATTTTATAATTTGTAGAGCTTGAAGGGAAAATATGAGATATTGAAGATGGGAGATGATGAGAACATACATTCATACATGACTAAAGTGAATGAACTTGTCCTTGATATTAGGAATGTCGGTGGAAAGATGGAGGAAGATGACATTTTTGCTAAAGTGCTGAGATCTTTGCTACTTGCTTATAAACATAAGGTTGCTACTATTGATGAGTTCAAGAGTGTGACTACAGTGACAATAGATTTGTTGGTTGGAAAACTACCTGCATTTGAGCTAAGTAAATTTGGAGAATCACATGGAAAGTCTAAGACTGCATTTAAAGCATCAACATCAGTATTCGGTAAGTAGAAGTATGATCTTGATGAGTGCAGGATATCCAGATATGAAATAGAAAGAAGATAGATAGAAGAGAAATAAAAAGAGCTTGATGAGATTGAAGCACTAATTGCTCAGATATTTCCTAAAGGTGTCGGTAAGTATGATGGAAATTTACCCTTGAAATGTTTTTCTTGTAATAAGATAGGACATTTTGCTTCTAGACATCCAGAGAGAATGGCTAAGTTTGATAAGTATGATATGAATGATAGATATGATAAGCATGAAAAGTATGATAAGCCTTACAAGTCTAACTCGAAGTTTAGGAACTAGAAGAACTATTATTATACTGCAGATGAAGGTGTTATAGATGATGAATCAGAAGGAGATGAAGTTGTGTTTATTTCCATTAAAGAAGATAGACCTATGCCTAGTAATTCCACAAGCTGTCCTATTGAGGAGAAAGCTTTGGCTGCTAAGGTAGAAGAAAAGGGTGTATGGGGGATTAAAAGTGGTTGTTCACATCATATGATTGGTGACAAAAGAAAATTTATAAGCCCATGGGAGAGGTTCTATTTCTTTCGATGGTAAGCATAACATTGATGATGTCTTTTATGTTGAAGGTTTGAAGCATAATCTTTTGAGTTTTGGACAAAGGGTTGATAAGGGTTATGATCTACAATTCAAGGATGGTAAATGCAAGATCTTGAATACCTCTGGTATAGAGATTTCATCTAGGATTAAGACTAAAGGTAACATTTTTCATTTGAATGCTGGTGAGAAAATTTGTTTGATTGCTAAGATAGATGAGCGTTGGTTGTAGCATAGAAGGATGCATCATGTAAACTTTGATTCATTGATTAAGATCAGTTCTACAAAAGTTTTTAGAGATCTACCTCATATTGTTAAACTTATTAATCCGATATGTAAGGACTATCAGTTCGGTAAGAAAACAATGATTTATTTCAAGAGAAAACCTTATACATCTGATGGATTGCTAGATCCTATGCATATTGACCTATGTGGACCTACAAATGTTAGAAGTGTGTAGGGTGATAGATACTTTATGCTACTAATTGATTATTATTCTAGAATGATGTGGGTTGTCTTTTTGAAGGAAAATCAAAAGAATTTGATAAATTTAAGATATTCAAAGATAAAGTGGAAAATGAGTCTAGATTGAAATTGAAGTGCCCGAGATCTGATAGAGGTGGAGAATTCTATTTCGGTGAATTCAATTAATTCTGTGAAATGCATGGAATTGAAAGATAGATATCTTCTCCTAGGACTCCATAGTAGAATGGGATTGTTGAGAGGAAGAATCATACTACTTTGGATGCTGCAAGAACCATGTTGATTAAAGGAAATGTTCTAAACATATACTCGAGAGAATATATTAGCACTGCAGTTTATATACTCAACAATGTTCATATCAAAGGTGATACTGGTAAGACCCCTTATGAGCTTTGGTTTGTCATATTCCTACTATGAAATATTTCAAAGTTTTTGGTAGAAAATGTTATATTAAGAAAGATGAGGATCTTGGAAAGTTTGATGCTAGAAATGAAGGTATCTTTTTGGGATATTCCACAAAGAGTAAAGCTTACCGGTGCTATAACAAGAGTTCGAGAAAGATAGTTGAGAGTGCAAATGTGATGGTGGATGGGAACCTTTGGAAGGAGATCAAAGCTTATGATAATGGTCAAAATGTTGTTTAACTCCTATTCAGCTTGAAGATCCTAATAAGAATGATCTAGTAGAAACTGTTAATCTAGATGTTGTTGCTATTGGTGATGATGTGTAGGAACCTGAGGATCATAACAAATAGAAGAATTTGAGGTATATTAGACTAAATCAATTTGAGAATTAGATTATTGGTGATAAGAATAAAGGTGTGATGACTAGAAGAAGGTTAGCTGCAGAAGAAGTATGCCTGATTTCTAAAGTTGAACCTAAAGATGTTGTTTAGCCTGTAAAGATGAAAAATGGATAAGATCCATGGAAGAAGAGTTGGATCAATTTGAAAAGAACAATGCTTGGCAACGTGTTCTTAGACTTAAGGATTGTTGGTATTATGGATGTGTTGCATTAGTTTTGTCATTGATGTCAACATTTATCCTTTCGGAGATCTTTGGTTATGTTGAACCAGCACATTTTGTTTACCAGCATGTTCAGTGACTTATGCATAGTCACTGGTATATTGTTCACCGACAGGTTATATGGTTCACCGACATGGTTGATGACATGTTATCATCTAGAGATCACTTGATTATGTCAAAGGCATGGTTTGGATACTTGGTTTTGGTATTTTGGTTATTGGTCTAATCGGGTTGACATATTTACTGTTACCAACAAATTGGTCTAGGTTATGGACCGGTATGCATTATCTATTCCAGATCAACATAACACATTATGGAGATGATTTTTTGATTGGATATTATTGTAAATATATTAAGTTGACATTATGTATTGCATCTTGACTTATTTGTAATTGATTTTATTGTAATATTATTAATGAGATGACCTACACATTTGGTCTTAGGTTTTGTATATATGTAAGATCTCAATTGATGAGATAAAGGATATATGGTATGTAAGGTTATGGTATTGTAACATGGTATGTGCGAATATTGAAGATCATATGAGCAGACCATAGAGAAGATTCAAGGAATGTTTGAAGGTGATTATCAAGGCTTAATCGGTACTGAATCTAGCATTGTAGATGCTATTTTGAGTAGTACATTATTCTAGGATTTAACCATCCTACTGTAGTCATTGCGACTCCCATTTGAGCAATGTTCTCTAGGCGGTTGGCCTTTCTACATGTGCAAACCCCATTTGTATACGGATTCTTTTAGGAGTAGTATCATATGATTCTAGGTAAGGTTCCCACTATGGGTTTTCCCCTTACAGGGTTTCCACATTAAAATATCTATGTTATGTGTTGTGGATGTTGTTTCTCTCTTTGTTTCATGCATTGTCACCGATATTGATATTAAATTTTAATCTATTAACCCACATTAAGTTTGGTTTACCAGTATTAAGTATCAAGTTTGATTAAGTTATATTTGGGTTGAAATTAATAGACAACTGATTCACCGCCCCTCTCAATTTCCTTCTGGGTCCTAACAATTGGTATCAGAGCTAAATCCTCTTTTTGTGGAAGCCTAATAGCTTGAGGAGATCCTATGGCAACAAACATTTTTAGGAAGGAAAGTCTGAAACTTGATGGAACTAACTATATTATATGGAAGATCAGAATGGAGACACATCTGAATTGCATTGGAAGAGACATACAGGAAGTTACAAAGAATGGTTATGTTGGTCCTACACTGAATCAACCTAATCCACCAACATTGGGTAAAGATCAAGAAAATGATTGCAAAGCAAGAGAAGCACTTTTGAGGGCATTATCAGATCAATAAATCATGGGATTATCAAACTGATCCACTGCTAAATCTATTTGGGATAAATTGGAGAGACTGAATGAAGGAGATATCACTGTCAAAATTGTAAAACTAAAATGTTTCCAGGCCAGGTATGAAAATTTGAAAATGGAAGAAGATGAAAGAATTTCTGCTTTTATGGAAAGAGATAATGAAATAGTTTTAGGAATATAATATTGTGGAGCATCCTTAAGTGAAGATGAAATTGTTTCTAAAGTTTTAAGAGTATTGCCATTGACATACAAAATGAAAGTAACTGCTATTAATGAGTTGAGAATAATGCCTAATACATCAATATCTAGAGATACCTTGGTTGGAAAACTTTTAGCATTTGAGCTTGAGGAATTTGGTCTTGTTGCTACAATTAAGATAGATTTAGCCTTCAAAGCATCATCATCTACAACATCATCATCATCATCAAAAAAATATGATTGGAAAGCACTTTATGCAAGAGATCTTGATGATATCAGAAGGGAAAATGAAGAACTGGAAGAACTTGAAGCACTATTTGCAAGGAAAATGCCTAAAGGTCCAGTTGGAAGTAAGTATGAAGGTAAAACACCATTTTAATGTTTCAATTGCAATAAAGTTGGTCATATGGCATCTAGATGTCCTGACAGACATGCAAGATTGAGGGAGGAAGCAAAAAGAACATATAATCCTAACCCTGAATATCATAGATATAGATTTAAGAAGAATAGAGATAAATCTTGTTACTATGCTGATGAAGGAGTTATTGTTGATTCTGATGAAGAACTGATAGATAATGGATGGGATTTTGTTGCAATAAAAGAAGATCAACTAGCACCTACTATTCCACCAGTAGGGTAGGCCCTAACAGCTAAAATTCAAGAAAAGGATGAATGGATCATAGATTCTCAATGTTCACATCATATGACTAGTGATAAAAGTAAATTCTTATCTTTTTAGGAATATAGTGGAGGTCTAGTAAGATTTGGCAATGATAAATTTTGTTTGATCAAAGGAAAAGGCACTATATCTTTGGATGGTAAGCACAATACTGACAATGTTTATTATGTTGAAGTTTTGAAGCATAATCTTTTGAGTGTTGGTCAATTAGTTAAAAAAGGATTTCAGTTACAGTTCAAGAATGGTAAATGCAAAATCATGAACAAAACTAGATTGGTTAAGTAGTATCTTTCATTTGAACAACAATGATAAGACATGCTTGATTGCACATATTGATGAAATTTGGTTATGGCATAAGAGACTTTGTCATGTAAATTTTGATTGCATTGTAAAGATCAGTTCAACTAAGGCAGTAAGGGATTTACCTAAGATTGTGAAACCTCATAATCCGGTATGTAAAGAATGTCAAATGAGAAAGCAAGTTAGAATAACTTTTAAGAGTATTTCTAAGAAATCCAATTATGTTCTTGATTTAATCCATACTAACTTGTGTGGTCCGAAAAGAACAAGAAGTCTATAGGGAGATAGATACTTTATGCTAATTATTGATGATTATTCTAGAATGTGTTGGGTTACTTTTCTCAGGGAGAAATCAAAAGCTTTTGGAAAATTCAAACTATTCAAGGCAATGGTAGAGAATGAAACCGGTAAGAAAATCAAATGTTTGAGATCAGATCAAGGAGGTGAATTTATATCTAAGGAATTTAATACATTTTGTGAAGTGAATGGAATCAAAAGACAACTATCAATGCCCTGGACACCTCAATAGAATGGAATTGTGGAAAGGAAAAACATAACTATTCTAGAAGCAGCTAGATGCATGATATTGGAAGCAAATCTACCTCATGTGTATTGGAGAGAAGCAGTGAATACAACAGTTTACACTTTTAACAGAGTTCACATCAACGGTGAAACCGATAAGATCCCTTATGAACTATGCTTTGGAAATAATCCTACTCTTAAATACTTCAAATTTTTTTGAAGCAAATGCTATAGTAGGAGAGATGAGTATATTGGTAAATTTTAACCTAGAAGTGATGAAGGATTATTTCTTGGTTATTCATCTAAGAGAAAAGCATATAGATGTTTTAACAAAAGATTGCAAAAAATCATTGAGAGTGCAAATGTGAAGATAGATGAACAATTTAGAAGAAATTCAAGGTCTATAGATTCTTAACCGACAGTTGAGCTGATCATAAATGAACCTATACATAGTGCACCAGTATAGAGTGTGGATCTAGTCACACCAGCATCATCAGAGAATTCCACAATGACTGAAGAACAACAACATGTGAATAGACAACTGATTCAAACTGCCCAAAGGTATGCTAGATTAGTTGAGGAAGAGCAACCCAAATCCACAATCCCTTGCTTCTCTACACTTAGCCCAAATTCCTAAAACCAAATCTATCTTTTTTAAAAAAAATTCTTGTCTCCAAAAATGGAGAGTGGGTGATTTCCTATAAAATCTCCCATTCTTGCCTAAAAAAACCTCAGTGAGAGTTCTCACAGGTTTCTAAAACTAAAAAAGGAAAAGTCAAAAAAAAGATCAAAAGGGATCTCTCATCAAAAAGGAAAGTTAACAACTTAGATGATGCTTCTAATTTTTTTTCAATTTTCGCTCAACTTAGGAAACCCACTTTTTAGGGTGTCTAAATGGTCACATGGGAGTTGAAACATGCCTAAAATTACTCCTAACCCTTAGGTATACCTTATGGGCTTTAGGAAACACTCTTAAATTACCCCTAGGTGTCCATTAAACCCCTTTTAAACCCCTCTGAAGTTAATTTTCGGGTCAAACTTAAGTTGACCACCCCAAATATTCTCTTCCCAAGGCAATTATGGAATCACATTAAATTAATTGAAAAAGCTATGGTTAAACAACTCCCTCCAAGAAACAATTAAAAAAAAAAAACCAAAACATAAATCAACGCATGTGTCAAGTGACACAATAAAAATACTTTTACAAAATTATGCATGAAATCTTGTCTCTTGTTGGATTTACACAAATAAATAAATTCAATCTAACACACATGCAACATCCACTTTTACAAATAAAATACTATACAAACGGGGTGTTGTCTCTCCAAATAGACAAACCTTGGTTTTACGTATGTACATAGGTCTAGGTTTGGTTCTCCATAATATTTCCATGGTCACATGGATAATTTTCCCTGCGCATGTCAATTACACATTAGTACTTCCAAATAACTTCATATAACATTTAAACACATGAATAAGAATACACGTCAAACACTCTGCATACCATATACATTTAAACAAAACAATACATCTTACATCCAAATAAATCTACATATGCAGTTATCATAATCCTCGTAATTTTAAATCCATACATAAAACATACATCCTATTTCTATCATCATAGTGAAGTCCTGCAAATCCAATAATGACATATATCACCTCAAAGTAATCCTATTATGGAATCATATACAGTTCTATATCATAATGCATATAAATGAAGCATCAACATACATCAATGTTATCCAAATCCTGGAATCTTATAAGTTCTAAATGCGTAATGCATAAAAATGTACACCTCAAGGTGAAATGATTCTGTAACTTGTTTCAATTACTTTTCTCACCAATCTATCTATCTAACATAGCCCATCCTATTGAATTATAGCATTTATTAGTAGGGTCAAACATGGTCAACTAAGTTAGTCAAAGCTTGGTTAGGGAGGGCCTTACAAAATAATACTAAAACTCATGCACTAAAGGGGGGAAATTAATTTTTGAATTTTGAAATCTAAGTTGAATAATGCAAAGTTCTAGAAAGAAATGATGCAATCTCCTAAGAGATTGAAAATGAAAATTATCCACAACAAATTGAATTTTAAAATTAGTGCCTAATGAATATAACCTCTTAATTTGAAAAGTGAAATTTGAAAGGAGGGAAAATTTAAATTTAAAAATAAGGGTTGTCAAAAACTAACCTCTTAATTTTGAAATTTTGGAATTAATTTTAAAATTAGGGTGTATGTAATTAACCACTTAATTTTAAAATTTAAATTGAAAATTGAAATGTTAAATTTAGATTTGATTTCGACCTTAGGGTGACCTAAAATCAATAAAATTTCACAAATATCTGGATTTGAACAATAAAATATAGTCAAAATAGGCTCCTGAAATTTTGAGAAAAAGTTCGGGACCAGGTAGCCCCCTCTTGATTTGACCAAATTTTTGCCAAATTTTCGGGGAAGCTAGATATTGTGATTTTAATGCGAATTCTAGAAGGATATGGAAATTGGAGTTGTCTAGATATGCGAAATCAAGCCTTGAAGGTCCAAATAGGACATACTTAGGATATGTAATGAGATGATTTGTTGAAGGAAGGAAGCAGAAAAGGGCACGCTTAAGGTTAAGGGCCAACTTTTATGAGCTTTATATTTAATAAAATTGATTAAATGCTTAAATTAAAATTGAAAATTGCACAAGATTAATTTAAATTAAAAAATGAGGGTTTGTTGCATAAACCGCTTAATTTTAAAAATTTAAATTTTGATAATTTGAATGTTGTAAGGTGGGAATGTGAATTTTGAATTTGAAGAAATAACCCAAATCTGAAAATTAATTCAACATCAACACAATCCACAAGTTCAATTTTAAAATTAAAAACTAGGGTTTTTTTATTTAACCACTTAATTTTTGAAATTTTGTTGAAAATTGAACATTTAAATAAAAAATTGAATTGTAAAAATTAGAGTTCTTAGATCTGAAACAATTAATCCAATTTAGACAAATCACAAGATCAAATTTGAATCTAAAAATTAGGGTTTTTTTTTGTGAATTTAACCTTTAAATTTTTTAAAATCGCAAGAAAATTAAACTTGTAATTGAAAATTTGAATTGTAAAATGCATAACACTCAGATTTTAATATGAAAATCAAAAGTAAGGATAATTCACGTCATGTTCACCAAAATGTAAAGTGGAAAATTTTGAGCTTAGCAAATTCACCACATGGAATGGAGAAATTGCTAAGTCAATTTTCACTTGGAGGACATTACATTAAAAAGAGGGGAAAATCCACTAGATTCGATCACTAATTTGAGAAGGACTAAATACTAAGTAGCTTGGTTGAATGTGGAATGTGTTTGATGCTCTTTTGTAAGTTGACTAGTTGAATTAAGATTGAATGCAAGGAATGAAGCCAAATATGAGGAAACAATGAGTTGTAAAGTCAAGATTTTTTTGTGCACCTAAATCTGAGAAGTATGAGATGATTCAAAGCTACTCTGTGAAAACTGTAAAAAGTAGCAAGGATTGTGTGCAGGGACCAGGGTGCCCCCTCTTGGTCCTCCAAGATTTTTGATCGCTGAAAAGGGTTTTTCCATCTCTATGTCTAAAGTTTATCTCAAGAGTTACAACTGTGTACCTATTTTTTTACACACAAAAGAAAAGGGAAATGCGTTGGGAATAGGGGCTTGCCTTTAGGTCAAACCCTAGTTTTGGAATTAACTAGGTGGTTGAAATAATGAAGTTGAAATGACTAAAAGTAGAAATCCTCCTCCTTGAAGGGATGTTGAATTGACTAAACATGAAATGATTATAGCTCCTTGTGAAGTTTTTCTTGTCTCCACATGAAATTAGGACTTCATGAATTATAATGATGATCTCCTCTTCAATGCTTGAAATATTGACTCTATTATTGCTCCAAAGATTGAAGGAAGACTGAAAATGCTTAATTGCTCTTGAATGCTTGAATGCTTGATCTCTTTGATGCTTCAAGACCTCTTGTGGATGCATGATATCTTGTTAGGATTCCCACAAATACTGAGAGGGGAGGGGGGGTGAATCAGTATCTAACCGGTAATAAGATTTTCTTAACTTAAAACATGTAGAGCATATTAATATTGTGTACCAGTAAACAGAAAGTAATGCAATAAATAGAAATAAAAACAACCACATGAAAAACAAACCATAACACAATATTTTAACAAGGAAACCCGGTGTGGGAAAAACCTCGGTGGGATTTGTGACCCACAATATTCACTTATTGGCCAATAAGAGAATATTACTGCTACAAGAGGGACCTGCACATGCAGGAAGGCCAAGTGCCTAGAGCTCATTGCTCAATTACAAAATGGGAAGTCTCGCTGACTTACAAAATGGATTATATAAATCCAGTGTCTTGTACTGCTTCAAAATAGCATCTATAATGTCAGATCTAGTACCGGTTTCTGCTCTGCTTCTTACATAAACCCTTAACCTATATTTCGCATAATAGGTTAGCCTTATTTCGCCTAATTACATTCCTCTATCTATTACCAAACGTTCTACAATGATCTCTTATATATATGAGTCATTTTACAATGTTGCCAAGTTAGCTTAAAATGATTTTACAATAATAAACAAAATATATTACAACAAAAATCCTGTCAGCTTCTGTGGCGGTATGCTTGCTTTTACTGTTGGTGCCGATGGTCTGTGTTTCGGTGTAGATTCTAACTTTGTTGGTGCCGATGGATTGCCTTGCTGATGACATAGTATTGTAAGGTTTCCATCAATGACAAAACCTTTAATCATCTACAATGTCTCATTAGAGTGTACATTTTCCAACAATCTCTCCCTTTGGCATTGATAGCAACACTCATGAGAAAATTCAAAAAAGTGTAGTCCAAAGATATGTTACCAAAAATGTGTGAACCAAAAAAGTGTGAACCCCCCTGAGCAGATGAGTCTTTAGCTGATTATTTTCTCATACCACTACTCCCCCTTTGGCATCAATGACAAAGGTTGTCAAAGTGTCAATAGAGTATGGTTTCTTGTCTCAAACTTGTAACCAGGTGGTTACAATTTGAAAAAGATCCGCCAAAACCAAATTTAGGCTTTCAAGAAACTTTTTACTGTCCTTTATTGTTGCCTTTGTTCTTTGAACTGTACCGGTGAGGTGTTGCATTTTCTCTGCCAGTGTTTTCTGTACTTGAACTAATGCATCAGATATTTCTTTCCTTAAACATGTGAGGTAGTCCAACTTTGGACTTAATCTCCATTTCAGATCCTTAGCCTTACTTTTTAATTTCTCTTTTTCTCTTTCTAGATTTAGTAACTCTTCCTCAAAACCTGTTATCTTTTGCTCAAAAATTGATAATGAATCAGATGAATTAATAAAATTGTCACCTAGCTTATTAGTTTCCTCCTATATCTTAATCATTTTCTTGTCTATATCAACTATCAAAAAGTTTGTCTTACAAATGTCTCTGTACAAAGTTTTGAACTCCTTAAGTTTTCTACACAGTTCCGGTACAAGTGTGTCAAAATGCCTTGTACACTTCTTTATTTGTTCCTCAAGGAATTTTTGTTTTTGTTTTTCTAACCTCTCTTTGAATGCTTCTTCCTTTATTTGCTCAACTGTCACTGAGTTGTCAATAATATATTTAGACAAAGTGTTGAGTTGACTCAAATAATCCTTATTATCTACATTGCATTTTGGAGATATCATCTTCAAAATTAGAATTGTGTCATCTATAGCTTTATATGCCTATGAACTACAATCTGTTATTTTCTTTATAGAATCTAAAAGAACTTCAGTTACATTTGTTGATTTAAATCCTATAGTTGAAGGGTCAACATTCTAAATTCCGCCAGTGAGAGTAATATCCTTGCTTGTAGTGACCTCTAGTAGGTTAGTCTATGTTTCCATTTCTTTAAGAAAAGGTTTTTGTTGTTCTCCTATTGTTGGTGGCACTATTTCCACATGAACCTATTGCTCTATGTTACCATCTGTTTGTTTTCCTTGTGTGTTATCTATTTCATTATTTACCAGTGGCTCACTAGCCATATCTGTCTTACTGGTTGTGTCCTTGTCCATCATAATGTTGACTTTCTAAGTATCAACATCAATTGTGTATAGTACCTTAGAATTAGGATTTGTATCCTCTTGTGATACATCCATACTCTCATTAGCCGGTTGATTTTCAGTTGTTGTTATCGGTGGAGTAACCAGAGGCGGTGGGGATAAGTTATCTCTTATTTTGATGATTGGAGGTCCACCAACCTTTCCTTTTCCCTTATCCTTGTCTTTCTGATATACCTTGATTGGTTTAGGGTTTCTATACTCTTCTTGTTTTTCCTTCTCAACAAGGAATATATCCCATGCATTTTCAGTTTCTTCTGCAACGTCATTTACTCTTCCAACCATTAGTGCAATATTCCTGTGTGTAGTAGAGAATACTAACCGGTTAGCCTCTGTAATTAGATCATCTATTTCTTTCAGAGAGTTAACTGGGTAGACAACAAGTAGTTTCTCAATCTTTATTTTCTTGTCAAGCTCTATAACAGCTTGCCTTCTAGCTTCAAGTCTCTTAAATAGTTCTACTGGTACTTCATCTATAATTTGCACCAAAAATTTCTTGTAGATATCCAAGTGTAGAATTACACTATTTTCAACTTTCTCCTTTTCATAAACTGATAATGTATCATATAGTTTGTTAATTTTCATAAGTTGTCCTTCCTCTATTATTTCATCCAAAAGTTTGTCAATTGGAACAATATTTTGTTGAGTCCTTTTCTTTGGTGTCAACTTTTTCTTCTTAGGAGTAGACTTCTTGACCGAGGGCCTCACTGCCTATTATTTTTGCTTGGTTCTTCTAGGTGAAGGTTCCTTTTTCCTTACAACTCTTTTAAATGCTACAGGCATATCACTCTCTGAAGAAATAGCTACCGGTGAAAGGTGAGTTTCAGGCTGCGGTGCTTCTAACTCATCTTCAGTGATGTTGGTTTGTTTCAGTACATCTTCTTTTATAGCCTTAGCCTACCTTGAACCTCTCCTCACTATTGCTTCTATTTTCTTCACTCTCTTCTTGGATTGAATTTGTTTTTCAATTGTTTCAGCACTACTAAATACCTCTTCCTTAGGTTCATTGGGTGCTTCCAGAAGGGCTTTAGCATATGTTTCCATTAGGTGATCATCTGTCTCATAACCCATTTCAGTAACCCAAATTGTTCTTGGGGTAACTGCTTCCATCCACATCTCATCCTTCTTGATGACAAAACATATCTTATCCTTGTATTTATTTACAATTTCCTGTGACAGTCTGACTCTGTTTTTCATATGGGCCTTCAATGCTAGAAAATACTCATTGATATTCTTCTCTTTGTGTTCACCCATATTGTTCAATAAGTCAGATAACTATTTCCCTACCAGTATGTCAAATCCAAGGTTCTTATTACCTATACCGGGCACCTGTTTTGTTATATGTAGTATTAAACATACAAGTAAATTACCAAATCTGAATGTGCCTTTCTTATCCTTCTTGATCTTTACCAGATTGTCAATAATTACTGTTACAACTTTCACAGCTTCCTTGGTAATTTTATGAACCAAATCTAGCCAAAAGAATAACTACCTTAGGGAAATCCAGAATGCTGAGGATTTCCAAATCTAGCCAAATCTAGCCAAATGTACCCTGTTCAATACTATCCTAATAACTACCTTAGGGAAATCCAGAATGCTGAGGATTTCAGTGAATCCTAGGGTTTCAATAATTTTGTGTTCAGGTTTCACATTACCAGAATCATCACATATGATAGTCTTGTACATGTTCTTGATTTCCTCATCACCTAACTCTTCTATGTGGCAATGGATGTACATTCTAGGATCTTCTGCAAAAACAATTCCTTTGGGGATTTGGGAAAATGCACCAACATTATCATCCTTTTTAGCTATCTTGAGAACTAGCTGAAATATGGGCCTAGGGCATTTGATTACCTCGACTACAGTAGGGTTTACTATGAATTTAGGTATAGAAGAGGATGCCATGATTATAAATACCTTTTTCTATCTTTGGAAAGATTGATTGCTGAAATGCTTTGCCTCTTTGCTCGAAATGCCTTAGCTCTGGAAATTTTGCACTCTTCGAATGTTTGAATGCTCGGTGAAGTGAAATGGAGCCAAAAACACTAATTTATAATGTCAATCTGCCAACTACCACATTTAATGCTTGTCAGTTAAGTAATCACTTAACATATCTACTTGTATAGAAGTAATTTCAACTTCTTACCATCAACCAAGGGAATAATAGCATATTTCTCATTTGATTGCTAAACCCTCAAAAGAATTTTCTTCAATTAGATGAAGAGACTCCTGCCGGTGGAGTGCTACTCTGCTTTGCCGGTGGAGTGTTGCTTGGTTCTACCGGTGGACGAGTATTCCCAACACCATTTAGGTCTGACTTTCTAATCCATTGTTTTGAGAATTCTTGCTTAACTTCTTCAACTTTTTCTTTTCCTTTCAAACTAGAACCTTTGTTGTCTGTCGATGGTGCCTTACTTCTGTAGAATTTTGTAATATGTCCAATCTTGTTAAAAGCATAACAAGTCACATTATTTTTTTGAATAGACTTCCCATAACCTATGTTGGTTTGTGTTCTACATTGATTAGATAAGTGTCCAAATCTTCCACAAACATAACATCTTACATTCATTTCAAAATTTTTAGAGTTATGACCAATTTTGTTGCATTTTGAACATTGATCGGTGGGTGCATTGGTATTCTGATTTGCTCTAGATCTACATTGATTTTGTCTATGACCATACTTGTTATAGTTAAAGTATTTGCCATTGAATTTATAAGCAGTAGGTTGTCTTACCGATTTGCCATGATCCTGTGTGTTTGCAGTACCGAAGCTTTCTCCAACTTCAAAGCCAATTCCACAAGTGTCACCTTTAGGTTTTTGATTCTTCAGCAAGTTACCAAGTTCTTCTGAGCTTTTCTTGAATTTCTCTTTATGTAGATTTGTAGTATCTAGTTCTCTTTCTAAGACTTCTTTTTGCCTAATCAGATCATTTGAGTCATTCTATGTGTGCATCAGATCTATCTTCAACATATCATTTTCATTACTAAGTCTTGCATTTTCATTTGTAGCATCATTTAGTCTTCTAGTCAAGTCTTCTTCATTCTTCTTTCTATCTTCAATTTCTTTACAAAATCTCATAGTCATATCCTACATCTCATTCTTTGTTGTCATGTTTTCTTGTTTCAACTTATTCATCAGATCACTAAGAGTTTCTTTTTCATCATTCTCATTTTGCATCTTTTCACAAAGTTCTCTTCTCTTGTTTCTTTAAATAGTAAGATTTTCTTGAAGTGCTTAAATAATATCCCGAGCTGCTTTTAGGTCATCTTCAAGTTTGATATTTTTCAATTTTTCTCCATCATAGTCTGAGAGAGCTGCTTCAAGTTGCTTCATCAAGTTTTCCATCTCTACCGGTGTCAAGATCTTCCTCAAGCTGTTAGTCTTCTAAAAATAGAGGACCAAGCTCTGATACCAATTGTTAGGATTCCCACAGATACTGAGAGGGGGGCTGAATCAGTATCTAACCAGTAATAAGATTTTCTTAACTTAAAACTGTCATGCTCTGTGTGGTGTACTTGTACCTGCAAACATAATGCACTCAATAAATCATTACAAGCAATGGTTAGTAAATTGAAACAATGAAAGACAAAACCATAGCTAATCGACTTATTGCCTCCTAGTAAATGCGAGTATGAAAAATGCTCTCAAATTTTGCTATGCAAATTCCAGTGACTTGACTACACTTAGATGGAGGATTTGAATGCTGAAAATGCATGATCTAGCAAGAATAGCATGATTAAGCTATATGAGTTCATGATTGATCTAGAAAATGAACTAGAATGAAGATGCAATTAAGCTAAAATGAGCATGATAACATTGCTAAAACTAATAAACTAGAAGCTAGATGCCTATAATAACAGTGCTTAAGCTACGAATGAGATGGGATCCATATTGCTCAAAATGAGGTCTATTTATAGGATTTTCCAAGGCTAGGGGTGAGTTGGCATGAATCAACGGTTGAGATTGATCTAAAGATATCAATGGTTAAATTGGAGGAGGTTGGCAAAGGGAGTTGGATTAAAGGGAACACTTAGTGACAAGTGTCACAAAGGTTCTAGAAGATGTTAGGATGAAAGGGGACATGGGGGTAGGTAGAATGGGTTAGGTTTAGGAATGGTTAGGTTTAGGAGTGGTAGAAGTTAGGAGAATTTGAATTAAAAAAATTCAAATAATATTAAAAAGGCTAATTAATCTCAACAACTCATGGATTTGATTTGTTTTAATTAATTAGGGGATTTAGAAGAAATGATTTTGGATGAGGGAATTAATTAATTAAAGAGGTGAAATGAACCTATTTAATAAATCCTTAGATTTATTAATAAGTAGATGAATGAGAGATTTAATCAAATTGCGTAGTGAATTCAATTAAATTGGTAAGGAGATATTAATTAAATAATTGCTTATTTAATTAATTATCTTCAGACCATTTTTAGGTGTATACATTTTTCCCCTCTTTGAAGCGAGGTGTGATGACATGTTGATTCAAAGAATAATCTCATTTTGATGATGATATTGATTTGATAAGATTCCTCAGCTCTTGATTACTAAATTCTGGTATGATGATGCCCCCTCGGGAGATCAATTGAGATAATTGATCTTTGGATTTTTTGAAAGATTGATATCCCAATAGATTTGATTTGATTTCTACAATTGTGTTTGATGAAAATGCGAGTTCTTCGATTAGCTTGATTGCTTAGATTGGTAAGATTGAAAAATCTTGATTGATTAGATTCAGTCTGGTTTCAGGAAGGATTCATCCTATATAAGACAACAATGATCAAAGCGTCTGGTTTCAAGAAGGATTCATCCTGTATAAGACATGATCAAAATGTCTGGTTTCAGGAAGGATACATCCTTTATAAGACATGAATTAGAATCAGATCGTCTGGTTTCAGGAAGGATACATCCTATATAAGTCGTGATAGAATCAATTAGGTTTGATTGATTGATTTGATTTGATAAGGTTGATAGATAAGGAACTAACAGTTTGTTGATAGCAAGTTGCTGAAATATTTGGATATGTTGATTGTTGATTCTGTTGAGAGAGATAGCATAAGATTTGAGTTGGGTCGATAATATCTGAGAGAAATATGAGTCATTATTCTGATTGCGTATACACTTGTGATGATACTTTGATGATTCTTGCAATAGATTTAACCTTGGATAAAAGGAGCTTGTAAGATCCCATGTAAGAATGAAATGCAAGCTAAAATGAAAATGAAAATGTAACAGAATGCAAACTATGACCGGACCAGTCACTGGATTATTTTGTGTTTTTTTATTCATCATTGAGCTTTTGAAATGTGGGAAGTGAGTGCAAACATCGATGGTATAATTAAACCATGATGACCTGAGCACTTCTTTCCTGGATTTTGATATAGCAAGTTAACACAAGCATCTAGGTATAATTGAATCTGAGATGACCTGAGTGTTGTTTGCGTAAAGCAGGCAGTATTAATCATTTCAATACGCAAATCAAAAATGTCTTCAATGATACTCCGATGATCATGTCTCAAGACAAATTTGCACATATTAATGATTAATTTTCAGACAACAGACAAGAAAAATATCATGTTCCTTCCTTGTTCCTCTAGTCAATGACATCCTAGAGTCACTCAAAAATCATGATAGCGAAAAGCAATATAGAAAAGTTGAACAATCATGTTACAATCATTATTCAAAAAGATATTATCCACTGAAAAGTGTGTGATGTGCTTAGATTGATTTCGTGATAGCATGATAGTTGATAGTTTGATCTTGTGTTCAATGTTGGATGTGTCTTAGTTTTCGCTTGATAAGATTTGTCTAACTGTTTGTTCTACTTGTTTGATTTAGCTCAAAATTAATCAAGAGTTTGCCCCCAACTAGGTGTAGGATTTTGTCCCAAGCCTAGAAACAAAGTTGTTATGATATATTCAGTGATCCAAACCATGGTAAGAAGCCACCTGGGATGTCTACGTATGTATAAAGGCTTTATAATGGTCATGTATAGCACTAATGGAAGAATGAATGCATGAAATAATAGATGGAAGAGCTACTAGACAAATAGCACCTGTTTGCCAAGTTTTCACCATCTGTTTTTATTGCACTTTTTCTAATATTTGATTTTTTTTCAATTTTTAGGATTTTTTTTCTTTTTTAGTGTTTTTGATTTTTTTGATTTTTCACTGTTTTTGATTTTTCTGATTTTTCACTGTTTTTTATTTTTTCTGATTTTTCACTGTTTTTGATTTTTCTGATTTTTCATTGTTTTCGATTTTTTTCTGCTTTTTCACTATTTTTGATTTTTTTCTTATTTTTCACTGTTTTTTATTTTTTTGATTTTTTAGACATAGAACTTCTTCAGGTGCATGCTATTGATAGGTTCTTCAAGCTGATCTTCATCTTGTGTTGATAACTAATATGCTCCTGACCCAAATACTGTTGTGACCACAAATGGACCTAACCAGTTTGGTTCAAATTTTTCTTTCTTTTCTTGATCTTCTTGGTTGCATGGATTTTTCTTTAGCACTAGTTCTCCAACTTGAAAGGTTCTTGGTTTAATCTTATGATTATAGCTCTGACACATTCTTTGCTGATATACCTTTAGATGATCAAAGGCATTATGTCTACATTCATAGATCAGTTCTAACTCTTGTAGTCTAGATACTCTTTGTTCTTCATCTGGGATGAGACCTTCTAGTGATACATGTAGAGAAGGTATCTCTACTTCAATTGGCAATATGGCTTCTGATCCATATACAAGATAGAAAGGTGTGGCACCTGTCGGTGTGCAGATACTAGTGCGGTAGGCCCATAGAGCAGGGTTTAGCTCGGTATGCCAATCTTTCCTAGCATCGTTCACTATCTTTTTAAGAATTTTAAGGATAGTTTTGTTAGATGCTTCTGCGTCCCCATTTCCCTATGGATAATATGGTGTAGAGAATCTATGCTAGATTTTGAACTTCTCACATAGCTCTTGTACATCTTGATTCTTGAATGGTCTCCCATTATCAGTGATAATGGTCATTGGTATTCCATAGCGACAGATGATATAGTTCAAGATAAATGCAGTAATTTGTTTTCCTGTGATATTGATGAGAGGTACCACTTCAATCCATTTTGTGAAATATTCAGTAGCTACCAAGATGAATTTGTGTCTGTTAGATGAAGAAGGATTTATCTTTCCTACTAGATCAAGACCCCATTGGCAGAAAGGCCAAGATGTTGCTAAAGCATGAAGTTCTTATGCTGGTACATGAATCAAATTTTCATGGATCTGAGAGTTTTTGCATGTTCTAGCTATCTGAAAAGATTCGTGTTCCATAGTCGGCCAATAATAGCCCAAGCGTATGAGTTTTTTTGAAAGGGTAAGACCACTTGAATGAGTGCCACAAATGTTGTTATGGACTTCATGTAAGGCCTTCTTAGATTCTTCTTGTTCGAGACATCTTAAGAGAGTACTGTCCAGACCTCGTTTATACAGGGTATCTATGATGAGAGTATAATGGGAAGATTGGTGAATAAAGTTTCTCTTTTGGTTCTTTGATAAGTCAGGAGGTAAGATGTTGTCTTTCAGGTATGTGTAGGTTTGGCCATAGCGGGAGGAATCGTGTCCAATAAGTTGATAGATGGTTTGGGAATCAGGACAATTAAAGGTGGGATGAAACAACTCTTCAACCAGGAATTCATAATGTTGTTGATTTTCCTATGTCTGCAATAGAGAAGCAAGTGTAGCCATGGCGTCTGCTTCTTTGTTATCATTTATTGGAATCTGTTCAAAAGTTATTTCTACAAAGTATTTCTTGATATCATCCACTATCTTTTTGTAAGGCATTAGTTTGTCATCTTTTGTTTGATAGTCATCATTGATTTGATTAATGACACGCTGAGAGTCTCCAGAGACTTGAAGTTGTTTAATATTCCATTCTACAGTAATTTTGATACCTATTACCAATGCTTCATACTCTGCTATATTGTTTGTACATGGAAAGCTTAATTTGTATGCTTTCAGGATTATATGCCCTTGTGGTGTGATGAAAAGAATGCCTGCTCCTGATCCGTGTTGTGTATATGAAGCATCGAAGTATAGTTGCCATGCTTTTGTTATAGTTGTTAAGATATCAGCATTAGGAAATTCAATCTGTAGAGGATGATTATCTTGAAGTGGTGTCTCTGCTAGTTGATCTGCGATGACTTGTCCCTTGATAGATTTTTTGTCAACATATTTGATATCAAACTCGCTTAGAATCATGATCCATTTTGCTAGTCGTCCTGTCAATGTGGCTTTGCTGAGTAAATACTTTAGAGGATCAATTTTAGCTATCAACTTGATGGAGTGAGATATTAGATAGTGTCATAGTTTTTGAGAAGCAAAAACTACTGCCAAGCATGCTTTTTCTATTGATGAATAGTTAACCTCATATCCCACTAGTGTTCTACTGATGTAGTACATGGCTCGTTCTTTTCCTTCATTATCCTCTTGTGTGAGCAAAACTCCCAATGATGCTTCAGTAGTTGATACATAGAGTAATAATGGTTTTCCTGGAATTGGTGACATTAGAATAGGTGGTTGCATGAGATATGCCTTGATCTTGTTGAATGCTTCTTCGCAATGATGGTCCCATTTGAAATTAACATGTTTGTGTAATAGGTAAGTGAATGGTTGACATTTATTTGCTAATTGAGCCACAAATCTTCTGATTGACTGGAGTCTTCCTTGTAGTGATCTTAGTTGACTGATATTCTTGGGAGATGTCATTTCCATGATTGCTTTTACCTTAGCTGGATCTACTTCAATTCCTCTTGCTGAAACAATGTATCCCAATAGCTTTCTTGAAGTAACACCAAAGGCACATTTCTTAGGGTTTAGCTTTAGCTTGTATTGTTCTAACCTGTCAAAGATCTTTTCCAGTATGTCTATATGTTCTTCTCTATTGTATGATTTAGCTAATATCTCATCCACATAGTCTTCCATGAATGTATGCATCATGTCATGAAATATAGTTGTCATGGCTCTTTGATATGTAGCACCTGCGTTCTTTAATCCAAAAGGCATGACGTTCCAGTAGAAAGTACCCCATGGGGCATGTAAAAGTTGTCTTTTCTTGATCTTTGGGTGCTATTTTGATCTGATTGTATCCAGAGAAACCATCCATTAGAGAAAACATGGAGTGTCCAGCAGTTAAATCTACAATGATGTCAATGTTAGGCTAAGGAAAGTCATCCTTTGGACATGCATTATTAAGATCTCTAAAGTCTGTACATATTCTGATGCTTTTATCTAGTTTTGAAATAGGAACAATGTTAGATACCCATTGAGGATATGCTATAGGTCTAATGAATCCTACATCCAATAATTTCTTTAGTTCTGCTTTGACTAGAAGAGCGATATGCGGATGCATTTTCCTTAACTTTTGTTTGACTGGTTTGGCTCTTGGACTAAAATTTAAGTGATGCATAATAAGTTTTGGATCTAACCTTGGCATGTCTACATATGACTAGGCAAAATTTATTTGCCATCGTTTTAAGAGTTCCACATATTGTTACATTTCTTGCTCAGACAAAGAAGTTGTTGGATGAAGAATCTTTGGTTGCTCTTTTGTGCCAATGTTAACTGCGTTTGTTGGTTTGCTCAAAATGGATGATCTTTCTTGATAGTGCTCAAGTAAAGTGTTAAATCTCCCATCTTTTGGTGCCTTGAGGAGGTTTTCACCATTAGATGCGTCCTTTATTTTTACTTTTTCCTGGTCTAATGTTGCCAATAAATGGTTTTTCAGCATTAGACCTGATATTTTTTTCTTTATTTTCACTTTTGCAACTAGGAGATTTGGCACCCACTTGACTGGAAAATGCATTGTTGAAATTCCTGGTGAGAGTTGTTACAGGTTCGATTGCATTAATACTATGTACCGATAAACAGAGATAAAAACAACCACATGGAAAACACACCATAACACAATATTTTAACGAGGAAACCCGGTGTAGGAAAAACCTTGGTGGGATTTGTGACCCACAATATTCACTTACTAGCCAATAAGAGAATATTACTGCTACAAGAGGGGCCTGCACATGCAGGAAGGCCAAGTGCCTAGAGCTCACTACTCAATTACAAAATGGGAAGTCTCACTGACTTACAAAATGGATTATATAAATCCAGTGTCTTGTACTACTTCAAAATAGCATCTATAATGCCCGATCCAGTACCGGTTTCTGCTCTGCTTCTTACATAAACCCTTAACCTATAATTCGCATAATAGGTCTACCTTATTTCACCTAATTACATTCCTCTATCTATTACCAAATGTTCTACAATGATCTCTTATATATATGAGTCATTTTACAATGTTGCCAAGTCAGCTTAAAATGATTTTACAATAATAAAAAAAATATATTACAACAAAAATCTTGTTGGCTTCTATGGCGGTATGCTTGCTTTTACTGCCGGTGTCGGTGGTCTATGTGCCAGTGTAGATTCTAACTTTGCTAGTGCCAGTGGATTGCCTTACCAGTGACATAGGATTGTAAGGTTGCCATCAATGACAAAACCTTCAATCATCTACAGTGTCTCATTGGAGTGTGCATTTGCCAACAAATTGCTCTTGAATGCTTGAATGCTTGATCTCTTTGATGCTTCAAGACCTCTTGTGGATGCATGATATCTATCAAATGAGAGTAGAAATCCTCTTATATACCTTCCTATCGAATTAATTAACTAATTTTCTAGCATGATGAGCTGACATTGAGGAATTTTTCCCACTCAAATTTGAGATGGGTGAGGGGGTCCAAAATGCATCCCCGTTAAGGAGGACTAGGGCGCCATGAATTAGTCCTAGTGAGGACTAGGGCATCACACCCTAGTCCTTCCCTATTTTGGGACAAGATGAAGGTGTCATGTGAAGTGCACTTTGAGTTATATGATGTTTTTGACTTGTATGAGCATAATCAAGTCTCCAATTAGACCAAGGGGAACAACCACTAAGATGAAGACCCAAATGTAATAAAAAATTATAAGGGGTGCAATTTTAGTATTTTTCACTATCTTTCTCGTTGCCTTCAAAATCAAAATACTTTTCCATCTTCATGATTTAATCCAACAACTCATCTGAATCCAACTTGCCATCATAATCCGATGGGGTAAAATGTGGTCTAGTATTCACTCTTGAAAAATCTCTTATAAACCCTTCCTCATTCGGATCATTCACCAATGGATTGTCTCCTTGTTCTCCAGCCACTTCTTCTTCTTCATCGATCATCACTCACATCTTCAAAATGTCAACCTCTTCTCTGGGCCGTTTCAACAACTTCTAATTGGGCTGCAATTCCTCTCAACATTTCCATCATATCAGGGTCTTTGTTTCCATGCGCTCCACCACCTTTAGCATCCCTTTAGGCCATCTTTATGCTAGTCCTTTGAAGTTGTAGATCGGATCCTCAATCCGCCACCCTTTAATAAAAAACCTGTAGGAAAACACAATCTCTGAAATGAAACTTGCTCTGATACTACTTGGTGTAGCCACGATAGGAGATTCCTCAAAGAGATCAATTCAGACTATGCAACAAGAGTTACATAGAAAAAACAACACAATTGTGATAGAGGAAATGCAGAATAGACTTTATTATAACTTGAAAATCAATTATAATCTGTCGGAAACATACGGGCTCACAAGATTTGACACACTGGCTTGATTACATACATTCTCAAATACAATATCTGGGCTCAAGCAAGAATGCGAGCCAACTCCAAACCTCCTAACCTTCAGATTTATCTTCTATGTTCTGACGATTCATTCTTAATGCTCAATGATTTATATGATCAAGAATGATCTGTGTCAGCTCAAGATGGAACAATAACCATAGAACAAGATAAAACGTGTAAAACAACAAGGTCATCCTCCGCTAAAGATATCCTTCCATAAAATTCATAGAATGAAGTGCAGACCCAAAGGAAGGTCGGCCACAAGCCAAGAAACATTGGAAACAATGAATGGAAGATCCACAAGCTACAAAATCCAGCTCCACAAGATCCGATGAGAAATGCCAACACTACAAAATAGGAACAAACTAAAAAGAAAATATTTTGTTTTTGGTTGATGTAAGATTGTAAAGAAACAGGGATGCTCTTACATCAAATTCAGAATGATCTACACTAGTTTCCTTATGTTTTTCATTAGGAGTTATAATAGCCATGAACAATGTTTCTTCCCCTTATTCAATAGATTCATCAGAAAGATTGTTTGTAACATCTACATACAAAATCTTCTTTTTGAAGACATTCTTCTTCTTGAAATTAGTGAACTTTTTCTTTCCTGATTTTCTAGTGTTCTCATCATCACTATCAAGATCCTTATTTGGACATTGAGAAGCATAATGTCCAATCTTACCATAATTGAAATACTTAAAGGGTAATTTCCCTTTATATTTACCAGACCCTCTTCTTAGTTTGTTGACAAAATTCATGTCATGTTCATCTAGATTTTTAGATTCACACATACTATCACTATCCTTTTTGATAGACTTAAAAGAAAGTTCTCTACTAGTAGAACAATTATCATTGATCCTCATTTCATAAGTAGTAAAGACACCATGCAAAGCATCTAATGTGACTTTTCTGATATCCCTTTCCTCTAAGGTAGAGATTTTAGAATAAAATATACGTGTTAATGACCTTAACACGTTCTTGACAACAACTGGTTCTTTCAAATCTTCACCAAGACGTCGTATAGAGTTCACAACTTCTTGAATTCTCAAGAAATAATCTGCATTTTTTTCATTTTTAGTCATTTTAATTCTTTCAAACCTAGCTCTAAAGGTTTGTAATTTTTCTTCTTTAACATGTTCATCACTGTCATAGATATATGAGAGTTTATCCCAAACAACTTTAACATTTTTTTAATCCATGAATTTAACAAGAACATCATTAGTTAAGACACAACAAATAGCATCAAATGCTTTAGCATCACACTCATATTCCTTCTCCTCATCAGGAGTAGAAGGTGTTGTAGTGGCATTGTATGCATTTTAAATAACAAACCAAACTTTATAGCCTAGAGAGGTTAAATGCCTTTTCATTCTAAAATTCCAAAAGGAATAATTGAAATCATCAAATAGAGGTTCTCTAACAGAGGATTGACCCTCTTGACTAGCCATAAGTACTCCTACTAGGAAACCCCTAGTTTTCTTTTGAATAGGGGTTTGGCTCTGATACCACTTGTTGGAGTATAGTCAACACTGAGAGGGGGGATGAATTATTGTTAATTAATATTTTCTACCTTTTAAAAAACTTTTTCAATTTTGATAGATATAATCAACATGAAATGACAAGTATATGCATCATCATGAACAAATAATACAACACAAATTGATACAGTGATATGTCCTGAGTGGAAACCCTCCTAGGGAATAAAACAACTCCAATTGCCTCATTGAATTATTTGAAAAATAATCACTTTTACAATGTCTCACTAACTAATTTATGTATCTCACTAATAGAATTTTCAATGCCACATCATCTTATCAAAATTTTCCACATAAATAGTTTGAATTACATATAGAGTTTATGCTCTATTTCACTTCTTATCATCTTCTAATCTCATATGAGCATTAGAAGCAATTGTACAACATTTCTCAATGTTCAAATACAAGATACCATTGTACATTTACATATACAAACATAATAGTATCATGCAAAGAATAATTTATTCACATACACAACACTAATGTGCATATAGAAGAAATGCATAGTAGTATACTATATAGAACTATTCAAGAGATTAATTTGATGTTCAATAATTTTTCACAAATCTGATTCAATCTAAGTAATTCATCACAATGATATCTCTGTGAAAACAAAAGTCAATGTACAAAACAACAAGATGATAGATCTGGTTAAGACAACTTCATACACTATCTCTTGGAAACCCTTCCACAAAATGCATATATAATATCTTTTGTTGACACACAAAAAATCAGCCATTGTTCAAAAATTGCCTTTCAAATCAAAAGTTGCATCTGTAAAACTATCAACCAACCTAGAATTAGGTTAAACCAAAGTTGTCTCATAAATAGAAGGACCCATATTTTAATGTGCAAAGCAATGACAAGCCCTTGAATAGGGTTAGAACCCCCAAAAAACTTATACAAGTAGGCATAACCCTTATCCCAAAATACTTTGACTAGGGTTTGATAAATATTATAGTTACAGAAAAATAATCATAAGCCCTTTTCAAGAACTGAGATACACTCTAAACAGAAATATGGGTTTAACAAAATAAAATTCTTTACACCCTTTTACAAATGCATGACTCATAACCATTTGTAAACAAAATGATTAACCCATTTCACTGTCTCAAAACCTAAATTCTAACTGACAAGAATGCATATATATAAAGAAAAAATAATTTTCACAAAACTCACTAAACCCACATTTGTTTTGAAAAAAAATGAATATGCATATAACTTAGCCTATTCAAACAAGAACATGCAAACCTCAAAATGACAAGTAGCCTGGTATGATGATGATTGGTTGGAGATGTTTTTGCTCATTAATCCAGCAGCATGACGACGTGATGTAGATGATTGAATGATAAAACTTGACAGCATAAGGATAGAATATGAAGAGATGGTTAAAATGAGAGAAGTGGCCTCCATTTATAAATTTTCAAATTTGAAATGGAGGGTGGAGATCAAAAGATGATGAAGGGCTAGGATTGGTTTGAGGTAGTGGGCATTGATCAAGGATACCTTGAAGGAATAAAAAGGAATATAAAATTCCATGGAGAAGGTGGGGGAAAGGAGTTTGAAATTTCAAAATGAGGATACATAGGGGGATTCAAATAAATTTAAATTTCTTTGAGAGGCTCAATGTTGATGTGAGCCAAGTGGGGAATTTAAAATTGAAGAATAATAATAAGGGGGGGAATTAATTTGAAATTTCAAAATGAGGATGCATAGAGGGATTCAAAGAAATTTGAATTTCTTTGAGAGGCTCAATGTTGATATGACACAAGTGGGGAATTTAAAATTGAAGAATAATAATAAGTGGAATTATGAGAGATTCAAGAAGAATTAATTAGGCTGAGTGGGAATAGGAAAAAGTGATTTGTAAGAATCAGATGACTAGGTTAATTAATGAAAATTAATTAACAGAGTGGGTTTAGAGGAAATAATTATTGGAGGGAATTTAGAAGAATAGGGAAATAATTAATTTATTTGATAAATTAATTATTGGACTATAGTGATAATATTAATTAAATTAATTAAATTTAATTTAATTAATACCAAGAAAGAATAAGGATTGACACAATTAAATAAATTAATCATGTGGGAGAGAATTAAATTAATTAATTAAAATAATTAATTTAAGTGTCTACATTTTGCCCCTCTTTGATATAGCATCATGAAGTGATGTTATATCAAAGAAGAATAAAACATAGTGGATAGAAAAGGATAAGGACTAGTAGCATGATGCCCTAGTCATAGGTGGGTTAGGAAGGATGTCTAGGAGGTAGTGGTATGGTATGCCCCCTTGAGAGGACATGCGGGTTTCAAGAACATAGGTGTGCTCTCGAAATGGATAAGACTTTAGGATGAAAGGTGAAAGGGAATATGATGAGGATGATGAAGGAAATAATAAGAAGAAAAATGGAGGAGAATAATGCTACAGTAGTATGAGAAACCTAGATTTGATATTGCTCTAGGTAACCCACACCACTTATTATAGGAACCAGGATGCCATGAGAAACCCAAGGCGCAGACTGACTCATAGTCAAGTGGAAATTCCTTACAAACAGCTATGCAAGTGTTGAGAAATAATGATACAAAGTTGTGGGTATGTGCAAGGAAACCCTCAAACACAATGATATCCCTTGTACATGACAAGGTAAGTGTTGATGAAAACTAGTACCAGGTTGCCAGTTCATACAAGAGAGATCCAAAATATGTCATGCCATGAAAATATGCCCCAATATGCACCTATCATAGACATACCAAGATATGGAAGATCCAAGAAGTCGTATATTGATGCAGTCATAGGACACAAGATATAAGTCAAAAAATGAAAATCCAAGAAATCAAACAACTCACCCATACATGACCAACTGATACCTCTTACGAAGAGTAGTATTAGGATGGAAGATTAAACTGTCAGGCAAGGGAATGATTCATCCCAAGGGAAAACAATGGGGTGACTGCGATCGACTAGGGAATTGATCAAATGATCATGAGGACCAACCTACAAACGTAGGACTAACATCCAGACTTGACAAAGCTCACATACATGCACAAGCTCAGTATATAGGGTACACAAGCTTAGCTTTATGGGATAAAGTTTAGTTTAGTGGGGAAATCCTTATTCATGATTTTGGCATAGACTCATCATCATAGGAGTGATTATTTTGTGAGGAGTGTGATTGGAAGATTAGATATCGATGATTATGGATATGAAATGGGCTAGCAGTGAGGAAGTTTGACTTGATAGACAATGGATCCAAATTATTAACCTTGGTTCCTGCATGCAAGTTTTCACCAAGGTACTTGCCCATAGCACCACGAAGTGGTTTTCACTATTGGACAAATTGATTTTTCTTTACTTTTTCCTTTTTCTTTTTCTTTTTTTTTTGATTTTTAAGACAATTGGTGACCTTTTGAGGACTAGGCATAGAATTTATTCAGATGCATGTTGTTCATCGGCTCATCTGAGGGATTTCCTTTAGGAGTAGCCAACTGATATGCCCCTAATCCATACTTTGTTGTGATCACATATGGTCCAATCCAATTAGGCTCAAACTTTCCTTTCTTCTCTTTTTCTTGGAGGTTTTTGGGATTTTCCATGAGGAAAAGATCACCAAATTCAAATTCCCAGGTTTTGACTTTCTTGTGGTAAATCAAGCATAGGCAATTTTGATATACTCAGAGATGATTTAAGGCCTTGAGGCGCCTTTCATCCAGCAGTTCTAGCTCTTGTAGTTTGGAAACTTTATACTCCTCATTTGGGAGGATATTCTACAGGGACACCCTTAGGGAGGGGATCTCAATCTCAAGAGGGAGGATTGCTCCAGAGCCAAAGACAAGGGAATATGGGGTGGCGCTTGTGGGTGTGCGGATGGAAGTGCGGTAAGCCCACATAGAATGATGTATTTGGAGGTGCCAATCATGACCAACTTCATTGACTGTCTTTTTGAATTAAGGTTTTATTAGAAGCCTCATCTTGATAGTTACCTTGTGGGTAATAGGGAGTGGAGAAGCGGGATTGGATATCAAACTTCTGACAGAGCTCTTTAACATCCTATTTTTTGAAGGGTCTACCATTATCTATAATGATGACCTTGGGGATTCCATATCACAGATTAAGTAGTTCAAAATAAATTTAGAGATTTTTTTACTAGTGGTAAAGGTAAGAGGGATGGCCTCTACCCACTTAGTGAAGTATTATGTGGTGGTAATGATAAATTTATGACCATTAGAGGATGCGGGGTGGGTTTTCCCAATGAGATCAAGCCCCATTGTGAGAAGGGCCATGGTGTAATGAAAGGCTACAGATCTTATGATGGAGTGTGAATTTTGTTGCCATGTTTCTAGCAGGGGATACATTTCTTCACATAATTGTATGCATCTACTCCCATTATAGGCCAATAGTATCCCATTCAAAATATTTTCTTAGCCAAAGTGAGACCACTTGATGTTCCCCATAGATACCTTTGTGCACTTCACGTAGTGCCCATTCAGTGTCTTGTTTGTCTAAACACATTAGGAGGTAACCATCAAAATGCCTTTTGAATAGGTGGTCTCCAAGGATAGTATAGTGGGCACATCAATGGATAAAGGTTTGTTGTTGAGTTTTGGTAAGGTGTGGGGGAAAGGTGTTGTCTCTTAGATAAGTGAAAGTCTCTTAATACTAAGGGATTGAGAATCAACAAGTACACACACTATTTTAGACTCTACAAGGTCATATGCCAGTATGAAGAGTTTCTTGACCAAAAAATCACACTTGTGACTATGTGTCGACATCTGAAGAAGAGAACCAATAGTGGCCATTGCATCTGCAACTCTGTTGTTTGTACATAGAATCTGATCAAACTTGATTAATGTAAAATGCTACTTGAGGTATTCAACCATACTACGGTAAGGAAGAAGCTTGTCATCTTTTGTTTGGTACTCATCATTGACTTATTTAATGACAAGTTAGAAATCACCATAGACATGTAATTCCAATATCTTTCATTGGATAGCTAGGCGTAGTCCAATAATTAGTGCTTCATATTCTGCAATGTTATTGGTGCATGCAAAGGCTATCTTGTATGATTTAGGGATGCAATCTCCTTGAGGTGTGATCAACAGTATTCCTACCCCCGATCCATTTTGGGTACAAGAACCATCAAAGTATAACTACCATGTGGAGGATGTGGTCATGGTCATTATAAACTCATCTAGAAATTCTGTGAGGATAGGATGGTCACCTGGAAGTGGAGCATCGACCAATTGATCTACTATTACTTGTCCTTTGATTGATTTTCTATCCACATATTAAATGTCAAATTCACTTAACAAAATGACCTATTTAGGAGTTCTACCAGTAAGAGCAACCTTTGATAAGAGGTATTTGAGGAGGTTGATCTTAACAATCAATTTTGTTTTTTGCTAAACATGTAGTGCTAAAGATTTTGTGTACTAAAGACAAGTGCTAAGCATGCTCTCTAAATAGGGGTATAATTGAGCTCATACCCTATCAATGTGCGACTGAGGTAGTATATAGCATGTTCTTTTCCCTAATCATCTATTTGTGCCAATAATGCCCCCAATGCCACGAGAGTAGCAAATATGTACAAAAGAAGTGGCTTTCATGGAATAGGAGGCATAAGAATCAGAGGCGATGCAAGATATTCTTTGAGTTTATCAAAAGCCTTTTGACATAGGCATTTCCATTTGAATCTGGTATCCTTGTGTAATAGGTGAGCAAATGGGTTGCATTTGTCGGCAAGCTATGAGATGAAGCATTTGATAGATTGGAGTTTTTTTAAAAGGTTGTGTAGCTATTTAAGGGTCTTTAGGGGAGGCATTTCCTTGATATATTTCACCTTTTTTGGATCAATCTCGATGCCTCTATGGGAAACAATGAATCCTACCGGTTTTCTTGATGTGACAAGACACATTTCTTAGGATTGAGCCATAGTTTGTATTTTTCCAACCTTTCAAAAAATTTCCTTAAGATAGGGATGTGCTCATGTCTTGTCTTGGATTTTCCTAGAAGATCATCCATATAATCCTCCATGATTTTGTGCAAGAGGTTATCGAAAATTCTTGTCATTGTATGTTGATATGTAGCTCCACCATTCTTGAGACCAAAAGACATGACTCATCAATAGAAGGTGCCCCATGGTGTTGTGAATATTGTTTTGTGTTGATCTTCTTCTACGATTTTGATCTAATTGTAGCTAGAAAATCCATCCATAAGTGATAGAATTTCATGTCCCACTATGAGGTCTAAAATAATGTCTATGTTGGGGAGTGGGAAATCATCCTTAGGGAAGGATTTTTTCAAATCTCAAAGATCAGTACAAATGCAGATTCTCCTAGTAGCTTTTCCAATAGGTACAATGTTGGATTTCCACTCAAGATAGTCTATTGGTTTTATGAATCCATCTAATAACTTTTGTGGTTCTGCTTTGATGAGGAGTGCAATGTGTGTATGCATTTTGCATAACTGCTTCTTTATTGGTTTTGTATTTAGACAGACAACAAGATTATGAACTACCAAGTCAGGATCTAGGCCTGGCATGTTAGCATATGACGAAGAAAAATTGATCTTCATTTGTGTAAGAAAATTGATAAAATTTAGTCTCTCTTGATCTTTCTAGGACTTGGCAATGAATACATTCTTTTGAGTGTCTTTAGTACCCACTTTAATAGTGTATGTTTCCTCTATTAGGAAAGTTTACCTATCCTATTAAGGAGGAACAATGGTAGGGAGGTCAAGTCCCTCATCCTCAAGTGCCTGATCCAAGTTTTCACTTTCGGATATGAACTTTGTTTTTAACTTTTTCTTCATCCAAAGGTGCCTCAGGGAGGTTTTCACCTAGGGAATTATGATTTTTCTTGTTATTATCTTTTTTACAACTAAGGGCATTGACCTGACTACCAAAGTATCCTTTTTCATGTAATTGAATGCCATGAACTCTATTGCAGTCTTCAAAATTGCATATAGTTAGGAGAGTCATGAGAGCATTATCATCGGCATAGATGTCTAAAGTCGATCTGTCTCATTGGTCCCAATCTATGAGCTTGGGGTGAACAAGCTATAGTTTATGTGGAGTGGGGGGATTATGGGGGTGATGGTGTTGAGGTGGGTATCAAATAAAACATCATCTTTGTATGCAAAATGCATTTCATGGAACTCCTCTTCATTAGAGTCTTTGACATCCAAGGAAGGGCATAAAGGGGCACCAATGATAGTGATATTAGGCATTGGAGTATAACCCAAGCCCTTTATGTATTTGTATGAGATGGGATTTATTGGTGCTTTGATTCCTTTCTCTTCTCACCCTAGGTTGTGTCCTTTATAACCCATCTTCTCCAATATGGCTGATGCTTTTGGATGCATGTTCTTGGGTATGTTTGTTGGTTCTTCATCCTCTTCACGATATATCCAAGAGGAAAAATTTGTCTCTAAATTTTCTTCATCAAGTGGGCCCCACTACTTGAAGGTGGTGTCTTTACATTGTATAAGAAGTTTCTGATTTTTTTTTATTTCTTTGGGTCCACCAAACAACTTAGGTGACAAGGGGAGATTACCTATTAATAAAACATCTCCTAGTTTGTATTTTCCACAACCATTGTATAGGATCTTGACGTTGGGATTTTCTTGGGATGATGTGGAGGCAACGTTTGATGCATCAGATGGAGGAGTGGGGGTAGTTTTGTTTAATGGGCAATGATATGGATGCTTCCCTTCTAGGATCTTGTAGTACTGCAAGGGTTGGGGGTCACCTTTGATAGTGATCTCTCTACCATTAAAAGGGAATTTAATGCATTGGTGGTAGGTGGAAGGAACATCTTGAAGAGAATGAATCCATGGGCAGCCAAGGAGGATATTATAGTGGAGATGAAGATCCAAAACTTGGCAAGAGGTCCCAATTATAATAGAGCCCACTTGAAGAGGCAAAGTGATTGTTCCTTTAGAAACCCTTTTTGCATCATCATAAGCTTTTATTGTGATTCTTCTTGATGTATCTTTCAGGTCCTAAGAAATCCCCAATTGCTTTATTAATCTATATGTACAAAGATTGAGTCCAGATCCACCGTCTATCAAGATCCACTTAATCTTGTGTTTTTGGATAAGGGCTTCAATATGAAGTGGTTTTTTATGGTCTTCATCTATAGGAGCATCATTAGAGGTGAACACAAGGTGTTGGTGGGTAGCAAGGTTTCTAATGAGATCTTGGAACTGGGTAGCATTGATGTTGTCAGGGACACATGACTCAGGGAGGGCTTGCTCCAAAATCTCCTTGTGGATAGGGGAAGTCTTGAGAATCTCTAGGATGGAGATCTATGCAGAGGTCTTCCCAAGATGGTCAAGGAGGTCACATGTACAAGTTGAAGACATGGGGGAGGTTTTGGTGGGGGATTGACTCCTTGAACAATTACTCTCATGTGACGAGTAGTTACATTGCAGTCATTCTGAGAAGGGGACGGTGTCGCACCTTGAATGACTATCTTAGTGGGATTAGGTCGACTTGGTAGTTGGGGTGGGGGAGAACCACCTTGGATAGTAATTCTAGGTCTATTTTGGGGTGGGGGAGGTTTAGCTCCTTGGATAGTTATGACATTGACATGGGTATCTGCAGGCTCAATGCGACCTACTAAAGAGTCACAAATTGTTACATGGTTGGTATAATCATAGTTTGCCACATTAGATGATGATCCCTTGCCTTTTTCATGTTTTGGGAACAATTCTTGGTACATCTTTAGTTTGTCATTGTTGTTAATAGGTTTTATTGTTGCTACCTCAATATCACCCTTATCAATAAGATCTTGTATGAATATTTGTAGCTTCATACACTTTCGTGTATCATGCCCATTAATACGATGATATTCACAATACTCATTCTAATTGTACCACCTAGGTTTGAGTTTATTAGGATCAAATAGGTGAGTCATCAAGAAGACTACTGCACCTTCTTGGACAATATTTTGGAACCCTTTTTGCATCATCATAAGCTTTTATTGTGATTCTTCTTGATGTATCTTTCAGGTCCTAAGAAATCCCCAATTGCTTTATTAATCTATATGTACAAAGATTGAGTCCAGATCCACCATCTATCAAGATCCACTTAATCTTGTGTTTTTGGATAAGGGCTTCAATATGAAGTGGTTTTTTATGGTCTTCATCTATAGGAGCATCATTAGAGGTGAACACAAGGTGTTGTTGGGTAGCAAGGTTTCTAATGAGATCTTGGAACTGGGTAGCATTGATGTTGTCAGGGACACATGACTTAGGGAGGGCTTGCTCCAAAATCTCCTTGTGGATAGGGGAAGTCTTAAGAATCTCTAGGATGGAGATCTATGCAGAGGTCTTCCCAAGATGGTCAAGGAGGTCACATGTACAAGTTGAAGACATGGGGGAGGTTTTGGTGGGGGATTGACTCCTTGAACAATTACTCTCATGTGACGAGTAGTTACATTGCAGTCATTCTGAGAAGGGGATGGTGTCACACCTTGAATGACTATCTTAGTGGGATTAGGTCGACTTGGTAGTTGGGGTGGGGGAGAACCACCTTGGATAGTAATTCTAGGTCTATTTTGGGGTGGGGGAGGTTTAGCTCCTTGGATAGTTATGACATTGACATGGGTATCTGCAGGCTCAATGCGACCTACTAAAGAGTCACAAATTGTTACATGGTTGGTATAATCATAGTTTGCCACATTAGATGATGATCCCTTGCCTTTTTCATGTTTTGGGAACAATTCTTGGTACATCTTTAGTTTGTCATTGTTGTTAATAGGTTTTATTGTTGCTACCTCAATATCACCCTTATCAATAAGATCTTGTATGAATATTTTTAGCTTCATACACTTTCGTGTATCATGCCCATTAATACGATGATATTCACAATACTCATTCTAATTGTACCACCTAGGTTTGAGTTTATTAGGATCAAATAGGTGAGTCATCAAGAAGACTACTGCACCTGCTTGGACAAGATTTTGGAACACAACCTCACGGGGCTCAGCAAGAGGAGTAAAGTCTCTCGGAATCCTATTGTTAGATTGGGGTGGTCGCCCTTGAATTGAGACATTATTAAAAGATTTTTGGGATTGATTTTGATTGTTTTGATTGTTGAATTGGTGATTGATGGTAGTGGGTTTTGGAGGAGAGGCCACAGTCTGGACCCATTTTGCTTCACTCACACCATCATTGACTATGTTCTTGTTTTTGGACCAAAATTTTGGTTTGTTATTGTGATATGAGGAGAAATTTTGACTTTATTTTTGATAATGTTTTAGGGTACCTTCCTCTAACAAGACATGTTCAAGGGCTAAACCCTTGTCAGTCAACTTCTGGAAAAAAATTATACATTGAGATGTCAACGGTCTAGATAGTTCAGGTACTAGATTTTTTCTGAAATAACTCAATTTGATGTTGTTTTGGCATATCCCACTAGAATTTCCTAATAAGGTGTCACCACCTTTGCAAGAAGTTAGCAAAAGTTTCTCTAGGCCTCTATTTCATGTTACAAAGGTCCATCATAGAAACATTGTTAACAATGTTATAAGCATAGTGGACCACAAACGTTTTTGCTAAGTTTGGGAAGGAGGTGATAGAACCTCAAGGCAAGGATGAGAACCATGAAAGAGCGTCTCCCGTGAGACTCTTAGGAAAGAGCCTAAGAAGATACAAGTCACTATAAGAGACTTCTTGGGATAAGATATTAAACTCACTGACATGGTTTCGAGGGTCCCCTTTGCCCTCGTACTTTGTGAATTTAGGCATTTTAAACCCTGATGGGTATGGTGCAACTGATATGGATGGGTCATAAAGATAGGGACAAAATTCCTGAAATGAGTAAGGTTTCCTCTTGTTATTCCCTTCCTTCATTTTTTGATGATGTTTGTCATGTCCTAGATTTCCTTGATGATATCTTGTTGTGGATTTTGAACATGATGGATTGTGCTCGCATCTAGTATTGGATGGGTTATGGAAGATGTTCTACCACCACTAATATATTGATATGATAAAGAATAGCGGACATGAGATGTGATGACTGATGTCACGAGGACTTAAGTGATAATCAGTTTTGACCCATTAATTGTTGTGATGGGGGGAAGTGAGGCCTGGATAAAATTAGCGACATTGTTGAGAGAAATGGAGGATTGTGAAATGGAGAAATATGGTTGGGTAGAAGAAGAGGGCATAGAAGCATGTTGGAGAATTTATGTTATCGGATTGGATATTGACATGGAAGCCAAGAAGGAAGAAGGTGGGATGGAGACTATGAGCACGGATGCCACGAGTGCTATTGATTGGGTTTGAATGGTAGATGGGGGTGCAATTGATTGGGGTTGAAGGATAGGTGTGACGATGTGGGTAGGAGCAAGACCTCCTTGTGTTTGTTGATCAAGAATGGATTTAACAAGATTGGGGGGAAGTCGAGTTCTATTTTCAATAGGAGTCTTAATAAGACCACTAGGATTCTATCGGATGTATTTCTCCATCATTTCTTGATTGTACTTTCAAAATGTTTGTACTTTTGGGGAGAGTTCATCTTGGTCAACCATGTCAGGGCCCCCTTCTTCTTATTGATCTTGGATGTCAGGCTACGCATTTTGGGCAGAACCTTATGTAGAGTCTTGATATAGGGCATTAATGTTCAGCATGTCATATTGTTGTTTGGCCATCTTTTTCTTTCAGGATTGAGTTGTGACCATACAAGAATAACCTTAGAAATATTGATTGGAAGAAAAATATTTGATGAAAGGACTTAGAAAACATCTTGGATTTTGGATTTGGTTTGGATTTGATGAAATTGGATTGATTGATTAATGGGGTCCTTAGATTAGGACACAAGTTTGATTAGGATTTCACCTTAGTCCTTGGATGAGGATTTTAGGTGGGGGATGTTGATGAAACCACAAGCAAGGTAACAACCAAGTTGGGTAATATTTGGCCCTTAGGATAATGATCGAAGCCTTTCTTCTACTAAGGATTGACTAATGATCCCAAGAAAAATAAAGACATAAGATAAGAGTCTTGATCGACCCAAAGGAGGTGGCAAAGATACTTGGGGAGAATTCTTTCCCAAGCATAAAGACTGGATGATTGATTGATTAAGGATGAGGTCTAAATAAAACTTCACAAGGCATAAAACCTTAGTGTGAGGTTAATTTGACGAATGATTGAGAATTGATTTGATTGAGGATTGATTGATTAAAGATGATTGATTGAAGATTGGTTGATGTGCTAAGTCCTTAGAAAATGTTGATGATGAAAGATCAAAGAGAAGTGATAGTGATGATTAGAATAAACTTGATAACTAGACTATTCTTGGTATAAACATGACTCAATAAGTGATTGGTTTGAATGGTAAGTTTTATGAGGGTATGCAAACACCCTGATTCTGGTGATTGTTGGTGTTGAAAGATAAGCTAGATCCTTAGTGTAAATCTCATACTCTTAGTTCATGACTAGCATCAAACTCATTTCTATGACCATGTATGTAATCATGATATTGGTGTAGAAAGGTCCTATGTTTAAGCAAGAGTTTGCGATTTGTATACCAAAAATTTCGGTGTCTAATGAGTTGTGCTTGTGTGAGCTTCTTTTTCTTGATTGGGTGGTGGATTGACTTCTTAGGATGTTTTTACAACTTCATCTTATTAAATATAAAGTGAGCGGAGTTTTGACGTAGTTGGAAGACTTGGATTTTGTTATGACTTGGACTTGATGAAGGTTGGTTCAATGTTTTTATATGACTAGGGTATGATTTGGGTATGAATTGAATAGGACATGGAAATGATTAGGGACTAAGAAATGACTCAGATTATGATGATTAGGATGTTGACTTGGATAGACTAATTATACTCTTGGCAAGAAGACATAGCAAACACATTAGCCATTGATTCAAACAAATACATCAAGAACATCATGTTACCCTAGGAAGTTGGCTGAGGAGGAAAACCTTTTCTTGTTGACTCAGGTACACACCCAATAGCTAATCAGAATATGACCACTAAGTCTCACGCAATGGATTCTCAATATTGTATTAGCCAACTCCAAACACTAATGGGAGCACAAAATGGCAAGTCTCTTGGGGGAGTTACTATCCCCCTTGCAAAAAGATTATCCACCTTTTAAAGGTGAACTGGGTGGCTTCTAATCCTGAGGCTATTAGTAAGGATTTTTTGTTTGAAGACTACTCCTTGTAGTCACCCAAGTGTGATTAAGGCCTATAGCCTTACAAAGTACTGAGAAAAATGTAGTCATGTAAGCATGATCGAGGCCAAAAGGCCGTACAGAATGCACGATATGAGAGTGAACTCTAAAATAGCTCTATCCTCCAGAATTTTCATCCCAAGAGGCTTATTTATTATAGTGAATTGGAATGCTTGGGTTTTAGTCATACTCACTTGGGTCATTCAACTCTCACCAATGCCTATGTGAATGTGTCAAACAAATTAGGAAGGTATGCACACAACAAACTTAAAAAGATTCTGGGGTCTATATTTCTGATTTTCTATATAGACAAGAGTATACTCTCCTACCTCTACACTTTCCCCAAACACAATCAAGCACTTGATCTTTTACCCCTAATTGAAAGTAAGTGCCTAGAAAAATGATTAAGAAAATACAACATTTGGTCAAATTTTCTTAGGCAACCTACAAAACAAACATGTTAGTAGCCTCAAAGTTGGATCAATGAAATCTTTGACGAGTGGAATCTTGGGCCGATGTCCTGTAGAAGATAGGTTAGTAGTCTCGGGTAATGCACTTTTTTTTTGGCTTTTGAAATGTTTTGATTTTTATGATTTTTTGATTTTTTGAATTTTTTTTTTTTTTCAATTTTATGTCGTTTTTAGGTTTTATGATTTCTTTTTGGATTTTTTGACTTAATATGAAAAAACACAATGAAATGATACAAAATAAAAAATGAAAACAAGATCACTTATTTCAAGTGTACTCAACTTCGACACTAGGATGCGAGAGGAGAGCATACATAAGTGGGTCTTGGGTTTAAACTACACTTGCTCTTTTTAATTCGAAATCCAAATGTGTAGAGTTCATTTTAATCCCATTTTGAAAATGTGATTAAAACACACCAAACTGATTATCTAAAAAAAACCATACTTTCAAAAGTGAACTCCTTATGACTTTTTGATAAATTTCAAAAAAAAAAATTCTCAAAAATTCTCAAAGGAAAGGTCAAATTTGGACGTGTTCAACTAATTTTTGAAGACAAATCTTGAAAAAATGGTTTAAACCATAGATTAGATCTCTGAATCATCTTTCCAACACTTTTAGAAAATAAAAAATCCGAGTTAATATGCAAAGGTTATGCCTTTTTTCATTTTTTACCCTATATTTTTGCTTGTTCCTAGAGCCTCATAATCAACTAAAAATTAGTTATTGTTAATGTTTTAATGCTGAAGTTTTTATGGCCAAACTCCATGTTGGCTGGGAGATTTTAATTGTTTTATTTTTTGGTTACCCATATACGCAAACAATTAAATCTCAAGTCTTATATGTCCTATGAAAAAATTATTTCTAGGTTATGCTGTACTAGGCCCATTTATTCTATAGTTAAAATTTCATAAGAAACAGAGCACTCAGTAAAAAGTTATGGAGGTTTTCCTATGGAAACCCAAAAGAACAATTGCCATTGAACTTGAACCTTGAACCTTTTCAAAAAGTTCAAAGTTCAAATTCAACTGAAGCGGGTTTCATAATTTTTGTTCATTGAACTTGAACTTTGAACCTTTTTGGTTCAAGCCCATAGGTTCAAGCGCACAAGTAAAAAAGGTTCAAAGTTCAAATTTTGGGTTCATTGTAATTTTTGGTCTTTGAACTTGAACTTTGAACCTTCTTTTCTTCAAGGTTCAAAGGTTCAAGTGCGCAGGTTCAAGCGTGCAGGTTCAAGGTTCAAGGTTCAATTTTGGAGGTTCAAATTCAGAGTTCAAATTCATCAGATGCAGGTTCAGAGTGATTTCAGCGAGTTCAATAATCCAATAACATTGGCATGTCTAATGTTTATAATTTTCAATGTAATCTATAACCATGAATTTTCTGAGAGAGAAAAAATCAATCTCAGTGCGGGGGGCATAACTGTCAACTCAACTGCTGGATCGCGCTGTATTTTTAATATGTTTTAGAAAACCTAGTTTTCTAAATTCTCACTGGCGTGATCGGACAAATATTATCACGTTAAAAAGTTATTTATCTCTAAGTATGGGTCTATAAAAATTCTGAGATAAAAGATTTGAAGATTTTTTTTAAAAAAAGTTATTTGGAAGTGGATAAAAGATTAAAGAAAAGATTAATTAATAATATTTCTAGGAATTAGTTATTGATAACTGAAAGTCTCTTAAAAACAAGAGAGACTATATATATGGGGGAAAAAGAAAAGAAAGGGGCTAGAAAAACTATGATTTTTCGAGCAACAGACAATATCCATTTTGTTTTTCTCTGAATTGCTTTAAACTGGAATCGATGATTATCAATAAAATGTTATGGTGTGCAGTCTTTGAATTTGTGTGTTTAAAGATTAGCAATATTTCTTGAGAAATCTACTATGGGCATGATATCATTTTATGATCAATTATTTCTATGTTTTTTTTTGAATTCATGGTTACTATTAATTGTTAGCAGATTTATTGTGTATTGAGTTATGTTGATCCCCCTTGTCCTGTGAGGCATGAGAGAGTATTGATTAGACATCAATACTGCTGTGCATTTTCTATGCTCTAAATTTATAAAGTGAACGTGTGTTTGAATTAGAGTTAGTGAGCTCCTATTTAATCTTCAGAATATTATATTTGTTTCAGTTTGAAGGCATTGTTTTGTGTTGATGGATGAATGCTAAAGCCTTTCCATGCTTTCTGGTAAAAAGTGTCAACATTTAATTTTGTATTAAATTCATTGCAAATCATACGAAGAGCTTCCCTCTAATGCAGAGGTTGGATTTTAATTAATTCATCCAATTGTTGGTAATTTGTTTCCTTTCATAAAGGGGCATACAAGAGTTATAATTTTGTTCAAAGAAAACAAATAAATTTCAGGAAAGGGACAAATCTATTTACCAATAGATTTTTGGCAACTCTGTTGGGGACTCAGAATCAAAGATTAGTGCATTTGGTTTCCCTAGATTTTTAGATTTATCTCTGTGTGTGTAGGATTGGCGACTCTATTAAATCATCATGCAAAATCAAAAGGCTGGAAGATTGGGGAAAAGACCAAGTCCCACCAGCTTGTAAATTCTTGAGATGGATGATAAAGTGTTGCATGACTTTTGGGATCACTACAAAGAAATAATTTCTCATGTTGTAAAAACCAAACTAAGTATAACAGACGATCATGTATCTTCTCTTTTATGGAGAAGTCTTTTTGTTAGATTTCACAAGCTCAAAGAGCTAAAAGAAAAGACAAGGTTGTTGCAAGAATATAATAAAAGGTATCCCAATTGAAAGAAGAATTAAAATTTTATGATGATGAGGCTCCATTCATCTCAGTTTCATCTCTCTCCTACAACTACCTTGTCATGAATGAGCAAGAAGTTCAGCAAGAAACGGTTCAGTCTCATGCAAGTCAAACAATGGTAAGTGAGAATAATCAAGACAACATTAGAGAACCTACGAGATTGAATGAAAAAGGTTTTTTGAGGTCTTTCTATTACCTAGAAATAGAAACTTTTAGTTTTAATAGTATGGAAAGTTATCTTGTTCCAAAAAATACAAAGGATGAAAATTTTCAGATTTACATGCAACCAGAGTATGAAGCTTTCAATCTTATACATGAAGTTAATGAAAATGATTCTTTATGTTTAAAAGCTTGTGATGAGTCCTTCATAGAATCATTTCATTTTAACAGTAAAGCAATACAATGTCTTCCTAATGAAGATTGCTATATTTATGATTGAAAGATAAAAATTGACAGTATAAGGATAGAATATAAAGAGATGGTTAAAATGAGAGAAGTGGCCTCCATTTATAGATTTTCAAATTTTAAATGGAGGGTGGAGATCAAAAGATGATGAAGGGCTAGGATTGGTTTGAAGTAGTTGGCATCAATCAAGGATACCTTGAAGGAATAAAAAAGAATATAAAATTCCTTGGGGAAAAGGGGGGAAAGAAATTTGAAATTGCAAAATGAGGATGCATAGGGGGATTCAAATAAATTTGAATTTCTTTGAGAGGCTCAATGTTGATGTGAAATGAGTGGGGAATTTAAAATTGAAGAATAATAATAAGGGGGGAAAAGAATTTGAAATTTAAAAATGAGGATGCATAGAGGGATTCAAATAAATTTGAATTTCTTTGAGAGGCTCAATGTTGATGTGACATGAGCAGGGAATTTAAAATAGAAGAATAATAATATGTGGGATTATGAAAGATTCTAGAAGAATTAATTAGGCTAAGTGGGATTAGGAAAAAGTGATTTGTAGGAATCACATGACTAGATTAATTAATTAAAATTAATTAACTGAGTGGGTTTAGAGGAAATAATTATTGGAGGGACTTTAGAAGAATAGGGAAATAATTAATTTATTTGATAAATTAATTATTGGACTATAGTGACAATATTAATTAAATTAAATTTATTCAATACTGAGAAATAATAAGGATTAACAAAATTAAATAAATTAATCATGTGAGAGAGAATTAAATTAATTAATGCAAATAATTAATTTAAGTGTCTACACAAATCAAACTCCCCTTAATCACTTTCATAACTCAAGCAACAGAAAATAACAATTTTGCTCAAACAGTTTGAATTCAAACAATAACATTACTAAATGCTGGAAAGAGATTAACAAACACAAAATATGGGTTTTGGAATGAAAACACCTAAAGACGTCTTCAAACTTCCTATCATTTCCATGTTTTTCCTAGTCAAACTATCATGCATTGCCCATGAAAAACTGTCATGCACACTTATTGCAACTTCCTTGGTTGAGAACAAAAACTTGAATTCCATGTGTGTGCCCTACTTCGATCTTAAAGGCTTTCAAAACAAAAATAAAGATTTTACAAAGCTAAGCTTTGAAACCATATAATATGCCTCTACAAAATGCCGATGATATGTCATGTCCTACTCACCAAGTATTTCAGTGGGAAATAATAAAACAAACCAATATGCCTGGTATGTCCTTGTCAGTGCGGTGAATAAACATTATAACATGTTTCAGGTAGTCACTTAGGTGGCTTAACCACTTAGCCATCACCTAGTGACTTAGTCACAACCATATATGCACAAGTTTTCAACGGCAAGCATAAAATGTCAATGCTTCAAATGTCAAGGAAATATCAACCATTTGACACTAATGCCAAAAATTCCTTAGGGGTTAACACATGCTCCAAGAGTTTAACACTAATCTATCTATATTGTCAACCAAAAATTTCTCTAACAAAACCACTCTAATAGACCGCCATGAACTTATAGAACAAATCCTTAAGTTTGGTATGATAAGCACAATATAAATTGAGAAAGAAATTATAGAAAAGATTTGAAAATCTTATCATATATCTATGAGAGTACTTGAAAATTTCTTAAAATATAGCTTCATTTAACTTTCATTGTTTCATAGTATGTAAAATAAAAGAAATAAACTTTGGATTGAATTTATCCATATTATAGTTTTCTTTATTGGCCAAGCTCACCCCGAGAAATTAAGAAATGAAGAGGTAAGGAAAACAAAAGAAAATAAAAAAATTATCAAATGGGTACCAAATAAGTTTAATACTTGGATGGTTTGGACACTAGAGTGATACTTGTCGCAATAATATCATGCCATATATATATGATAGCTGAATTAAGTCCATAAATATGAATATTAATAGAATTTGAGGGTGTCAATTTCTTGATTTCATTCTGTTAATTTTTTTTATATTTTTTATTATTTGCTATTATCTATCTTAATTCAATTATTTGAAATTATGACTAGATTGATGTAAATCAATGTTTAATTTGGGAGTGTTTTATTCTTTAAATAAATATTATACCCTACAAGAATTATTTAAATTATTTAAATTATTCGAGTTTTATCGAAAAAAAGTCATACATTTTAATCTTATATTTTGGAGCATTACATTTTGTAACATTTTAATCTAATATTTTGGGACATTAGACCTTTGAACTCAATGATGATAGTAGATTTACATTAACATTATCTAAAGTGAACCTATAGTACAAATTCACAAAGATCCCCATAGGATCTAGTATTATTATCAAGTTTTCTTAATTTTTCAAGACATCGCGTGATAAAAAGTGGAGATCTTATACTATCAAGAAGTAATCCCACAAGATTTAGTATCATGAATGAGTTTTTATGGAATGCTTTATACCATGCAAGATTTTGCTAAATATGTAACCATCCATGATTTAAGAGCTCCAATGAAAATATACAAGAGATCAAATGTGAGAGAATAAGAGTATCTATCACAAGACGCAAGTATACAATGATAATGAATTATAATGAAATAAAATTTCATTAAGAGCTAATGAGTTATATAGACCAAAATGAAACATAAGATTATCTAGTATTATGACATGTGTCGTAATCAGATTGTGACTTCAGACTTTAAGTGATAAGTATCTTATGTGTATCCTAAGTAAACTTACACAATTACTGTCAATAGAACCTAGGCGATGAGTTGATTACATAACACTCCATTCACACCAACATATTTAAAACTATTACTATTATTTTAGACTTAACTCCTAATATAATTTATATAAGATATTTCATTTAATTTGTATATTATCTAGTATATAATTTATAAATAAATATTCATACATCTAAATTCATTGATTTTAATATTTGATTAGAAGACTCAATAAGATTCCCTCATTAATTTAATTTCATATCTTAAATGTAGAATTTGAACTACAAATAGATACCTTTTCAAAAATATTAGGTATATTGAGAATCAGTTGTAGTTATTTCAAAAAATAGTGTTTCAGTTACATTAAGAGCCAATGTGTTATATAGACCAAAATGAAACATAATATTATCTAATATTATGACATGTGTCGTAATCAGATTATGACTTGAGACTTTAAGTGATAAGTATCTTGTGGGTATCCTAAGTAAACTTACACAATTAGTGTCAATAGAACCTAGGTGATGAGTTGATTAGATAACACTCCATTCACACCAACATATTAAAAAATAATGCTATTATTTTAGACTGAGCTTCTAATATAATTTATATAAGATATTTCATTTAATTTGTATATTATCTAGTATATAATTTATAAATAAATATCCATGCATCTAATTTCATTGATTTTAATATTTGATTAGAAGACTCAATAAGATTTCCTCATTAATTTAGTTTCATATCCTAAATGTAGAATTTGAATTACAAATAGATAGCTTTTCAAAAATATTAGTTATATTAAGAATCAGTTGTAGTTATTTCCAAAAACAGTGTTTCAGGGTCATTTAGTAAATAATTTATTAAATTAGTCGTCCTTCTCATCTCATTTGATTGAATTCATTAAAGTAATAATGTGTGTCTCTAGTATTATATTGTAGTTCTATATCAAGTTGGTCGATCCATATTGATTGTAAATATGATATTATAATGAGTAAACAATACAACTAGTCTTCCTCTGAGCCAAACTCTTCCTTGAAGATTGGTCACAAATTTAAGAGAGTCAAAGCATCCCTTGTGTCCACTTTTAATTCTGAATCACTTCCCTCCTACAATTCTATCCCGAATAAGTCCATTTTTGCACCCATTAGGAGTGATAGACCCCCTTCTCAAATGATCTAAATACAAATTTGTCTTTTCTTATCTTGGATAGAAAGAACCCAGATGATGTCTTGGCCATTACCCATGATTCAATTGTGGATAATTTTAGGATGTTTAAATGGGCTTTCCATGAGATCAAGGGCATCAATATCAAACTTCGGGCAGTCAATAGGAAACAAGAAAATCAAGGTGTAAAATAGTGGATGGTGGACTAGAGAAAATCAATTGTGGACTATGTGCAGAAAACGATGAGCACTGTAAGTGATATAAAGAGAGATTATGATAGAAAAATATCTTTTCTCAAAGATAAACTCAAGAAAGAATATGAAGGCAGACTGAGTCAGATGGAGAATAAATTTTAGAAAGTCAATGGGAACCTTATCTCTCTGGTTACATGTAGACACAAGGTGGTGAAGAGTTTTGTTGAAAGTGTAAATACCATGGTAGGGAAACTAGAAACTATCCATCAAGAAGCAGCTACCTTGGATGTGGATTCCATAGATAAAAAATAGGAGGAAATGGTTGGGCCATCCAAAAGAACCAAAGCCAACTTGAAGAAGAAATTTGCAAACCAAAAAATTTAGGAACTCAAGAAAATTGCTCTAAACATGACTCAACTGGAAACAAAGGTTGCGAAGGCCCTAAAAATTTTGTATTAGTTTCTTCCTCTTTGCTGTCTTTTTGCTAGGTTTTCACTTTTTGTTGACTTTGGGTTTCTATTTTAAAATGGGTATATCTTTATCCAGCTACTTGTTGTAGATCTTTGTTAAAGCGTTTTGAGTCCCTTCAAAACCTGTTTGTTCTGTAAGAAAAAATAATACAACTAGTCTTTTCTTTTTCATTTTAGCCATATGAATTATGGGAATTACAAAGAAAGTTTATCGAATTTTGCATTCAATATAAAACATTTTATTTAAAATGCATGTATTAATATTAAATAATTTTATTTAAAAAATAAATAAATGATATATTTTAAAAATATATAAAATAACAGAAAACTATACAAAATAATCTTATGGAAGAAAATTATATTTTAAACATATAAAATTACACATCTTTTTAAAAGAATCAAGCTACTAAACTACACATATCTTTTTTAAAAATTAATAATTAAATAAATCTTAAATAAAATTAATAGAACACAAATATATCTTACTAATATACATTACTACATATCTAAAAAATATCAAAATGTTACACAGTAAAAATATGATGGAGAGATAGAAAATAATGTAATTTGAGATATTGACATTCACATGCATGTATGCTATGCATGCATCCATAGAAATATCTTTATAAAGTACATTAGTATGTGTGTTTTAAAAATATCAAATTCCCATGATTAAAATAAAATGAAGATAGAAAGAAAATAATGTGATAGTAGATATTGACCAAAAATATCAAAATATCCCACAATAAAAATAAGATAAAGACAAAAATAAAATAATGTAATTTGAAATATTAACATGCATGTGTTATGCCTACATCCATAGAAATATTTTAATAAACAATTATATGTCACTTATATCTTCCATTAGTCTCTACAAGGCAATGTTTTGTGGCTCAGAGCCACTTGAGATCCATATAACTATTCAACTACGCTTGCTATATATATTACTCTCATTGAACTTGAACTCTAACCCTAACCCTCATTGAACTTGAACCCTAACCCTAAGCCTAAAAGAATCCTAACCTAACCTAACCTCAATCCTAACTCTTATTGAACTTAAGAACTCATACCTTAATCTTAATTAAAAACTCAACCTAATCTCAAACTTGACCTTGCCCTATCCCTAACCCTAGTTCTAATATTGACCATAACCATAATTATAACTTGATATATAATCTTTATTCTAACATTAACCGCAATTCTAATGTTAACCCTAATTATAGCTATAACCCCAATTAAAACCCAACCCTAAACCTAATTTAATCTAAAATTGAATATTTCTCTTAATTAATTTGTAACCCTAATATAACCATTACCCTAACTTAATTCAATGTGGACACTAACTATAATGTAACCTTGACCCTAACCTTAAATCTACCTGAACACATTGCATTATCTACATTGAGTTGCAACAAAAAATTAAAGGATTTTTTTGTGAATTGAATACCCATATGGAGCTTTTAAATGGAAAATGACATAAATACACCAGGATAAATGTAAAATCTAGAGTTTAGAAAATTTGGTGTCCAAAAATAACTTGGAATGACTAAATGAAGAAATTGATAACTAGTCTTGGGAGAAAACTAAAGAAATGGCTGAAATATTCCAGAGATGGATGGTTATTACAAAGGGAATAAAAAAAATATGAATAAAGAGACTAAAAAACCCAGGTGGAAGTCTACATAAGTGACTAAACTAATACAAAACTAGGAGGTAATTATGAGTAACACCAAAGAGATGATTGATCTAGGAGGATTCCCATAATTGATCCAAATTGACAAAAATTGCTTATATTAATGCATGCATTATCCTATAGCATAGGTCTTTAGCTCATGAAAGTTATATCGAATAGTATGCTAGAGATGGAAATTTCAAGGATGTATATGAAACACTAATCCATGGTACACAAGTATAAGAATTCTAGATTACATGTTCATGACAAACTACTATATCATCTTGGTAAATTGTGTGGTCCAAGGGATGAAAGAGTACATGTAACTAGAGAAGCACATACTTCTCTTATTTCTGGTAATTTTGGTAAAAAAATAATAGGTTTGCCCATGCCACTTCTAGTACCTTCTCATTTATGGGAAAGCGTATTTATAGATCTTGTCAAGAGTATACCTATGTTTAAATAAGGGAATTTTAATAGATCGGTTGCACATTTGAAGCAAAAATAGAGACGTAGCACTCAAGGGGTGAACTTCATTAACAACTTGCAATGTATGGTCTATATTTTTTTATTGTTCTCTTTTTTCTTTTTCTTTTTTTTTTTTTTCAGCTTTAGTCTTTTAATTACTTACTGAATTTTATTAATTTAACAAAGTAGTTGACACATTGAATAATGGTATTTAAATTGTTTGGATTCAAATTAGGGTAAGAAGTAGTTATTTCCCACTAATTTGAGATCAATGATTGACTACTATAGGGTCTCTGTAAAGAGCACAACCCTCACCATACATTTTTTACAATAAGAAGTTTATTGGATTCCTTGCTAACCCCTCTACACAAGTTATGTGGAAAGAGGAGAAAACAAGAAAAAGTTGTATGAACTCATCTAATGAGAAGTGAGGGAAAAATAAGAAAAGGTTATATGGACTAATACTTCTAATTGGAAAGAGAAGAAAAGAAAAAAAATCATATGAATTCCTTGCTAACCTCTCTATACACATTGCAACCACAAACCCCATCAAAAAGAATATATCACATAATTTTGCTACTGTACTATAATTGTTTTTAAACATTATCCAGATTAAATTCAAACGATCAATAAAAATAAGATAAAATAATATGAAAATTACTATAAAACTATGATTATTTAAATAGAGTGTTGCCACAACCAGCCATTTACTATAAAACTGTTTGATGATTATTTAAATATCACATAAGAAATCTATATTCCCAATGACTATGGACACGTACGCCCTGACATTATATCGTCCTTTTATGACTCTCACGTTTACTTCTGTATCTCTAAATCACTACAACATGTTGTCGGTGGGACTAACTGTCTTTCACAAGATGGTCATGGGGATTAGAAATAAGTCCGAGTATTAAATATTTTAATTTTTAATTAATTTTTGTCTTCATATAAATGTAATAACCTTTCAATATTGGATTGTCTTTTCGACTTCCGATGAGGACAAAAATGTGGTGGTTGTTCAGCTTCTTTGAAAGCTTCTAAATAAGCCTAATTCGAATCCAATTGCAAGGAGTTGGAGAGTTATAGAGTTACAGAGTTATAGGCATACGCTCCTTCACAAGATTGCTTAAATTGTAGAGGCTCGGGCATACAACTCTCTTTTACAGAGTTTGCCCAAATTGGATAGATTCTAGGCATACAACTCTCTTTTATAGAGTTTGCCCAAATGGGATGGATTCAAGGGCACACAACTCTCTTTCACAGAGTTTGCCAAAAATTGTATGATTCTTATATATTTTCAATGAAATGAAATTTTATATGATTTGTTGTGTTTACAATACCACAAATTCTGCTTTAGGTATTGTCCTTTGAATTGACAAAATAATTCAAATCACGGAAAAAACAGAAAAAAGAATTCACGTAATTTATGATTAATCTGATAACTTTACTTTGATAGCGTTGCTTTTCAGTTTTGCAAGTGTGAGACAATAATGTTACTGAATTCTAGCCCGTGATTATCAATAAGGTGGCTCCCGCTTCATCAGCTGATATGGACGTTGATATTTTTAAAGTTGCCTAAAGTTGGTCGACACTATAAACCAATGTAGCATACGATCTGATCTGATATCTTCCAGATATGCCACCTCATGTCTATTTATAATTTCAAAAAATATACAACTAATAACTATTCAAAATAACATTATGGAAAAAATTAAATATTTTCTATCTTAAAGTTATAAATTATTTTTTCCATCTTAAAGTTATAAAATTATATATATCTTTTCAAAAGAGTCGTGCTGCTAAAACTATAAATATATTTTTTTTAATAAATAAAGCTCAAATAAAAGTAAGAGTGCATAGAAATATCTTAGTAAAACTAGATAATATCAAAATGTCCCACAATACAAATAGGATGAAATGATTTGAGATATGGGCATGCATATGCATGTATGGTATGCCTGCATCCACAATGGCGGCTTCCCTCGTCTTAAGCTCAGTATTTATATGGACAAAGTCCTCTCTCACTTGGTATCACAGCTGACTGAGATCCAGGCCACTGCTCAAGTGCGCTCGCTATATATAAATAAAGAATTTGCAGCATCAATCAAAATTTTTGCATAGGCATCAATGATTAATGCATCTACCTCATAGCCCGTTTCCTCTATCCAAATCTTTCAGGGCTTGATTGCCTCCATGAGAGTCACATCCTTCTTCATGATGAAACAAATGTCGGTAGATTATTTCTCTACTATTTTCTTAGGTATTCCTATTCTAGACCTCATAGATTTCTAAAAAGCCTTGAAGTAACCCCATACCTTATCAACTCTAAGACTTCCCAATGCAACAATTGATTGCTTTATTTTTCTTCCTATCAAGATGTCAAAAACCCATTACTTCCTTCCAGAAATGGGAGTATCATTCAAAAAGTATAACTTTAAGTAGACTAACAAATTTCCATACTAGAACGTGCCCTTCTTCTCACCTTTAATCTTCCCTAAATTGATCAATAACTCCTCAAGCATCCAGTCACAAAGATCTAACTTGATATTTTCTCTCATCAGCTTATAAGCAGCCAAAATGCATGAACTGGAAACTGAATTCAGTCGATTAGACTGAGTTACCTTGTAGTCTACAACCATATTGCCAAATTTGATGTCAATGTCGGTGATGGTGCTCACCTTCATCGATCTCTTGCTTGATGTGGCACCGATGATCTTCCTTACGAATTGATTTGATACTTTCTTATCCGGATGTTTCCCTATTGATGGCAAACTCGTAATTGCTCGGATGGCTTCCTTAGTAATTTTCTAGGGTCTGTCCAGCCATATAAATTCCCCATGTACTCTAATTATTACATATCTGACAATCTTATCCTCGAACTCTGGCATATCCAGAATATCTGTGAACCCTAGATCTTTGATGTGTTTATATGCTAGTTTGATTTTACCAAATTCTCCCATGAGTTCATTCATATACATCCCCTTGATCTTAGAAGTTCCTAAGTCTTCTATATGACAATGAATGTAGGCCCTAACATCTTCGACATATAGCACTCCTTCCATGACGTGAGAAAATGCTCCAACTGAATCTTCCTTGTTAGCCACATGTGGAAAGAATTTGAAAATTGGCCTGAGGAGGTCCTTAAATTCTCCTATAGTTGGATTTGCAATGAAAACAAGAGCAGAAGATGATCCCAATTCCATGATTCAAGAAAAATACCTTTTGTTCACTCTCAGTGAAAACCTCCAACAAATCCTTCCAGATGTCGATGTGATCGCTCAAGAATAAATCTAATCACCTCTGAATAGCTTCTGATTGCACTAAGTTGCTCTGAATTGCTCTAAAATTGCTTTGAATGCTAGGTGGTTGATAATAAAGTGTAATCGGCATTTTATACATCGAGAAAACCCTAATCTTCCATTAACATAAATGACTACTGGTGAAAGATACCGGATCTCACTCTAAACATATCAATGTTGGATAATCCTCTCCAATATCTAGAACATCTTCCATGAAATTTGCATACCCCTAAAGCATTTGCCTTAGTTACTGGATGAGCTCACTGTCGGTGCAGCAATAGCTTCTTCTATCAAATAGGTAACTGAGACAATCCCATCTGATGATTGCTCTTCTATCTTTCTAACCCATCTTTGAGTGTGATCTTGCCGGATTTCACTAACCTTCTCTTTTCCTTTATCATTTGATCCTACATTTCTAACCGATGGATTTTTGCTTCTATAAAACTTAGCAATATGTCCAATTTCATTGCATGCATAGCATGTAACCTTGTTCTTTTGAATTACCTTGCTAAAACCGGTGAAATTTGAACTGCACTTATTAGCCATATGTCCAAATTTTCCACAAGCATAGAATTTTACATTCATTCTGGAATCTTTTATCTTATGACCAATTTTATTTCATTTAGAACATTTATAGGGAGCAGAATCAGGGTTCTAATTTGCTCTGTTTCTACATTGCCTAGCCATGTGACCAAATCTATTGCAAACAAAAAATCTACCAGTGAATTTATAAGTATTGAACTTCCTTATCAGTGCCTTATGGTTTTGATCTTCATTAGTAGTACCGTAATTCTATCCTTGCTCAAATCCAAGTCCAGTGGAATCTCCAATCCGCCTCTATCTCTTCGATAACTCATCAAGCTATGCTGAGCTGATCTTGAATTTTTCTTTCTACTCAGTTGTAGTAGTTAAATAATCTCTTAGTATTGACATTTGTCTTTCAATTTCTTGCTCATTGCTATGGGATTGTACCAAATCAGACCTCAACATCTCATTTTGATGAGTCAACCTACCACACTCTTCAAATTTGTTCTTTAGGGATACAACAAGATCTTCTTCATTTTTCTTTCTATCCTCAGTCTCCTTAGACATCCTTATAGTCATAGCTTGCATTTAATTTTTCATAACCATGTTCTCCTGACTCAATTTCTGACATTGTTCCTTAAGTGCATTTTCATCATCTTGATTTTGCAAAAGTTCCTTTCTCCTAGCTTGAACAGATGATAGTCTCTCTTGTAGGACAAGAATAAATTCTTTAGCATAATTAAACTCATCTTGTTGCTTTAAGTTCTTCAATCTTTCAGCATCATAATCTTCAAGTGCCATCTTAAGCTACTTCTCCAAATCCATATCCAATGGTTCTGGTTTCAGGATCTTTATCAAGTTGTCAAACTTCCTTTGACGCACAAGGCTCTGATACCAATTGTTGGAAACCAATAACATTGAGAGGGTTGGGTGAATTAGTGTTATACCAGAATATAAGATTTTAGCCTTAACAAAACATTCATTCACCAATTGGTATATCGATATAAACAAAATTGAAAAAAGCAATGCAACCATTAAGAGAAATACATAAATGAGAAACATAACACACATTATTATACATGGGAAACCTCAAAGAGGAAAAACCATGGTGGGGTTTGTGACCCACAATATCAGTTCATTGGCCATATGAAGAGATATTAAAATATATGATGGGCCTGCACTTGCAAGAAGGCTTACAACCTAGACCACACTGCTCATCACAATAGGAGCCTCACTGACTACATAACAATCCAGACAACAATCTAGAGAAATATGAACTGCTTAATATAGCATCTCCTATGCAAGAATACAATTATGTTTTAAGATCAGTCTATTCCAGTTAAAACCCTAAACCTCAGTACCAGAATAACCCTTACAATGAGTTCCTCGCATACACAGTCTCTATGATATATTTCACATTACATTATATCCATGTATCACTTCCACATATCTATCCTTATTCAAAATGATCTAATCAATCTCCCCTATATACCCTATACAAATTTATGCCTTATGTCGGCTTACAAGGATATATACAATATCATATTAACATGTTGGCCATATAACATAAATGAATAAGCATTAAAACAAGTTGCTGATGCCGGATCCAAGATGTGTCGGCCTCTAATACCGATGACCTTTACCATACCATGTCGATCTGCATTGCTGGTGACCAAAGAAATCTTTTATCCTGTCGGTGTCGGTGCTAGTGCCGGTGTAGAGTCTATAAAGTGCTTGCCGGTACACCATATGAAGTCGGAACCCAAAATAATGTTTCCATCAATGACAACATAGTGAAACCTAACCAATAGTGTCAATTTCCAACAACCCTAACCTTAAATCTACCTAAACACATTGCATTATCTACATTGAGTTGCAACAAAAAACAGAGGGATTTTTTTGTGCCTTGAATACCTATATGGAGCTTTTTAAATGGAAAATGACATAAATACACTAGGATAAATTAAAAATCTAGAGTTTAGGAAATTTGGTGTCCAAAAATAGCTTGGAATGACTAAATGAAGAAATTGATAACTGGTCTTGGCAGAAAAATAAATAAATGGCTGAAATATTCCAGAGATGGATGGTTATTACAAAGGGAATAAAAAAGTATCAATAAAGAGACTAAAAAACCCTGCTGGAAGTCTACATATGTGACTTAACTAATACGAAACTAGGAGGTAATTATGAGTAACACCAAAGAGATGATTGATCTAGGAGGATTCCCTTAATTGATCCAAATTGATGATTTATAACATCGATAAAAAGTCCTTATATTAATCCATGTATTATCCTATAGCATAGTTCTTTAGCTCATGAAAGTTATATCGAATAGTATGCTAGAGATGGAAATTTCAAGGATGTATATGAAACACCAATCCATGGTACACAAGTATAAGAATTCTAGATTACACATTCATGACAAACTGCTATATGATCTTGGTAAATTGTGTGGTCCAAGGGATGAAAGAGTACATGTAACTAGAGAAGCACATACTTCTCTTATTTCTGGTCATTTTGGTGCACGTAAAGCAGTAGCTTAGTTGCAACATTATTGTTATTTTCCTCAAATGAATGAAACTATGTAAAAATATGTAAATGGGTGTGTCATTTGTGCTACAAGTGAACTCGGTAACAAAATAATAGGTTTACCCATGCCACTTCCAATACCTTCTCATTTATGGGAAAGTGTATTTATAGATTTTGTCAAGAGTATACCTATGTTTAAACAAGGGAATTTTAATAGATCGGTTGCACATTTGAAGCAAAAATAGAGACATAGCACTCAAGGGGTGAACTTCAATTAACAACTTGCAATGTATGGTCTATATTTTTTTATTGTTATCTTTTTTCTTTTTTCTTTTCTTTCTTTTTTTCAGTTTTAGTCTTTTAATTACTTATTGAATTTTATTAATTTAACAAAGTAGTTGACACATTGAATAATGGTATTTAAATTGTTTGGATTCAAATTAGGGTAATGAAGTAGTTATTTCCCACTAATTTTGGACCAATGATTGACTACTATAGGGTCTCAGTAAAGAGCACAACCCTCACCATACAATTTTTACAATAAGAATTTTATTGGATTCCTTGCTAACCCCTCTACACAAGTAATGTGGAAAGAGGAGAAAACAAGAAAAAGTTATATGAACTAATACTTCTAATTGGAAAGAGAAAATAAAAAAAATCATATGAATTCCTTGCTAACGTCTCTATACACATTGCAACCACAAACCCCATCAAAAATAATATCTCACATAATTTTGCTGTTGTACTATAATTGTTTTTAAACATTATCCAGATTAAATTCAAAAGATCAATAAAAACAAGAGCTGTGATATACAGCTAGAGTCCCTGCCTTATGCTAAATCTGGTGAGGGAAAGGTAGAGATTGTGGGCACTAGGAGAAAATGAAATATGGGAAATGAAGAAATATCAGTACTATGCTGTAAAATCATAGTCGAATTGAGATTGCTCAAACTGTCTCATGATTTAGAGCTTAACATCTTGATTATTCAACTTTGTATTTTTTGTGCTTAGGTGGATTAAGATTGATGGGTTAAACTGAAGGCATCAAAATAAGAAAAACCGTATGAATATGAGAAGAAAAGATTTTTAATTCTCTTGAAATAGCGTGTAGGTGAACATGGACTGAAATTTATCTTTATAGTCTTTGAGGCATAAATAAATAAATAAGCATAGCACAAAATGCTATTGACTTTAGTTGCAGTGATGTGTCACAGAAAGCTACAGACATGTATTAGTGGACAACAAAAGAAATCATATCCAAATATAAGTTGTCATGAGAACCGTCAAAGGTTAAGAACAATTTTCTAGTATAAAGTTACTTTGAGCATGTAAAAAATGTATAAAAATAAATAATACTACATATGAAAAGGTAACAACTTTTCTCACTTTACTGCTTGCAGGAATCTTTCTTTAAAAAAATACATATATAATATGATTTTAAAAACAATTTACAACTGATATTTGGTACAAAACTGATAACTGGTTGTGGTGTTCTAAGAACTAGTTTTCAAAACTAGTATAAAGTGGCAGTTTGGAAAGTGTAGTGTGTAATACCATGCGGGTTCTGAATGCAACTGAATAGTGCAAAAGATTTGGATTTACAAAAACTAAGCATAATATCAAAAGTTTGTTGTGAAAGACAATTAACTAGTTATTTACAAAACAAAAATAATCTAATTTGGGATACATGGTCTAACAACTATGTAATATCTTATCTTTTATTTGGAAAAGAACATTGAAATTATGCTAATGCTCTTGATTGAATGAAATCATTCAATTGGTGAAAATCCTAGCAAAAGGTAAAAGATAAATAAGAAAATGTTTCTTATCTAAACCAATTAACTTGGCAAAGAAAGCAACATGACATGAAATGAACTAGAGTACACTACAAGATGAGCTATCTGAAGCCTAAGTTGTCTTCAAGCATCTTTAAATGTTGAAGAGTTTCACATTAATATTAAACTATCTTTGAGAGAGCAAACCATTGTGTATTGTTATTGTTTTCAAACAACTTTAAATGTTGAAGAGCTTCACATTAATATTGAACTATCTTTGAGGGAGAAAACTATTGTGTACTGTTATTGATACCTCAGAAGTGTCACATCACCTATCAAATTAGCATGGAAAGCTACATCTCTCTAACTTATCAACACTGGTAGAAGCAAAGATATGACCTTAAGGTAATTTCAAAAGACATAGAGAAATTTACTATTATTCAGATATCACTTTAAAAACTGTATCTATTTCTTTATTAAAATTAAAAGAATTACACTACACTTGTTCAACAATCTCTCTCTCTTACAGAATACAAGAACTCTAGGATTTACAAATGAATAAACTCCATCTCAGTGAATTATTACCTAGGCTAGATGAAAAAAAAACAAAGCCTAATATTTTGGTCATATATGTTTGAAGAACAAATCAAAAGAAACAACTTTAAGAAATAGTTACTTACCTTGAGCAGTAAGCATGTGAAATTTGTAAGACTGTGTTGTGCAAAGGATACCCTGCCAGACAAAAACACATTTATATTGTCAATTCATATCACAATATTATCCTTTACAAAGAAGAAAAACTGAGTTTGGGAATCCATTTTTCTCTATTGGGTGTTTCTTACCTAACCCACTTGTCTAATAATAAAGAAAAAAAAAAAACACAACTTCAAGGAAAGTGAACCCCAGTTTCCCTATATTCTGCTAAAATTTATATGCCCCCGAATCCATTCAAAAAGCGTTGCATAATAAAACTATTAAAATACTGAATATCCCTATCAAACTCCATGAATGGTAAAGCTAGATGTATGCTCACTCAAGTTTTAGCCAACTGGAAAAAGGAAAAAGGAAAAAGAGGAAGGTTCAGGAATCCACTTTACTCCATTGTGATTTTTTTATCATACCCACTTGCAAAATAATTACACAACTTCAATCTCAATGAGCCCTAGTGTCCTTGTATTCTGCTTAAATTTATAAATTTATAATCCTATGATTCCGTTCAACAAGGATAGCTATTATCACTATCAAATTCACACGGGTTTCATTTAAAGAATACTTCATTCAATATTCGATACAAGACCTCAAATTCAATTAGAAATGCAAAATGTCAGTACAAAATGAATTTGAAAAATAAACACGGAATGCATAGGATAGGCCTAGTGCACCAGTAGGCAATGTAAGAAGGCTACAGGCCATGCTGATACTGTAATACTATTATGCAAACGGAAAAAATGGAGCATGCCCAGGTTTTGTAACTGCCATGAAATGCAATGGTTGTAATATACACACAAATTTTGTCTTGAGTTATTTGTTGCAACTGCACAAACAACCTTGAAGGTGAAACCCCTACCAGTTGCAGGGAAATAAGAATGGAATTGGTATTATGCAGATTTCTATCTACATTTGCAAAAAAGAGTCCCGAGCTTTAACCTATAAGTGCACACCAATGGAAGGGTCAAATTGAATAGGATTATAGAATTTTCCCTACAAATATTTGATAGGCGAATGGCTGACTTGGTGGGAGGATGGTTTGCCCCTCGAAATTGTTTGTTGGGATCAAAGAGTAGTTAATGGGTAACGAGACCAGCCTGTAGTGGTGTGCAGACTAAAAAAATTCCTCTTAATCGCGGCTTTCAAAATTCATAAAGATCCCTAATGCAAGTGGACAACAAAAATGTCCAATCTGATATTGATTTGCTGGATAAAAAAATTCATATGCATTATAGAAACACCTCAAATTCCTGCCATTGTTGTGGCGAATTTTGTGGACAACGGAATATAAAAAAAAAAACATTTCCGCTCTTCTGCTTCGTTTCAAGCGAGAAATCTATGATTTTGTAAGGAGAATTTTTCTCAACACAAGAACGACATTGAGGACAAAGTGTCTGTGCAGAAGGATATCAGTAGCCTTAGCCTATGCATTGGCCATAGAGCCAAAAGTCTTGAAAATGAAAATGAAGCTAAATGAAAATTCTTCAAATTAAGTCACAGTAAACAAAGCTCCTGCAAAAAAGTCTGGATACTGTTCTCTAAAACCCCTGTCAGTGAACAAATAAATGAATGAAAGTCTCAGGCAATAATCAGCGATTTTGGAAAATACCCACATTAGTAATAACAATGAAGTTGAGCAATAAAAAAAATAGGGGTTTTAATTAAAAAACAAATAATGAAAATTTTTACTAACAAAAACAGAGAAACAATGGTAGCGTTCTGCAACTAAGAATTGCTGACAAATCATACCTGTATTTATGCAGTCTTCTTAGGAAACTTTTCGCAAACAAAATGGTCTGCTTCCTTAAATCTTTTCAACTTCTGATGAGGACAAAAATGTGGTGGTTGTTCAGCTTCTTTGAAAGCTTATAAATAAGCCCAATTCGAATCCAATTGCAAGGAGTTGGAGAGTTATAGAGTTACAGAGTTATAGGCATACGCTCCTTCACAAGATTGCCTAAATTGTACAGGCTCGGGCATACAACTCTCTTTTACAGAGTTTGCCCAAATTGGATAGATTCTAGGCATACAACTCTCTTTTATAGAGTTTGCCCAAATGGGATGGATTCAAGGGCACACAACTCTCTTTCACAGAATTTGCCAAAAATTGTATGGTTCTTATATATTTTCAATGAAATGAAATTTTATATGATTTGTTATGTGTTTACAATACCACAAATTCTGCTTTGGGTATTGTCCTTTGAATTGACAAAATAATTCAGATCACCGAAAAAACAGAAAAAAGAATTCACGTAATTTGTGATTAATCTGATAACTTTACTTTGATAGCGTTGCTTTTCAATTTTGCAAGTGAGAGAAAATAATGTTACTGAATTCTAGCCCGTGATTATCAATAAGGTGGCTCCCGCTTCATCAGCTGATATGGACGTTGATATTTTTAAAGTTGCCTAAAGTTGGTCGACACTGTAAACCAATGTAGCATACGATCTGATCTGATATCTTCCACATATGCCACCTCATGTCTATTTATAATTTGAAAAAATATACAACTAATAACTATTCAAAATAACATTATGGAAAAAATAAAATATTTTCTATCTTAAAGTTATAAAAATATATATATCTTTTCAAAAGAGTCGTGCTGCTAAAACTATAAATATATTTTTTTTAATAAATAAAGCTCAAATAAAAGTAAGAGTGCATAGAAATATCTTAGTAAAACTAGATAATATCAAAATGTCCCACAATACAAATAGGATGAAATGATTTGAGATATGGGCATGCATATGCATGTATGGTATGCCTGCATCCACAATGGCGGCTTCCCTCGTCTTAAGCTCAGTATTTATATGGACAAAGTCCTCTCTCACTTGGTATGTCTGAATCATTGAACTTGGTGTCTTTCACAAGATGGGAATTCTAACTAGTTTCATTCTTCTTATTGTATGCTTTCTCAAGAAAGTTCATATAGTTTGTAATTAATTTGACTCGAATCTAAACAATTTTTCTTTGCTAGCTTGCTTATGAGTTTTTTGTTGTTTGGAATTGACAGTCAGTAGCAGCTATCCGAGCGGCGCATTTGCAGGGTGAAAGGGTCTCTTGGACTCCGAGTATGGCGTACTGGCACGAGAAGCTGCCCACAACACCCATGCCAGAAGCTCTGAAGGAACTCATCTCAGCCAACGATGAGAAAGTGGAGGTGAACGTGGGCAAGGGAGGAGTGAAGGTGAACGTGGGGATGCCTCCGAGAAAAGTTGGGACGCAAAAACAGGCAAAAGGAGTTGGGAGGTGCGTCGCGGGCATCAATTACGCTGCAATTACGCAAATGCCAAGGGACATATCGCTGTGCATGCTTCTGCTGGAGAAAGATTTGGTAGGCGGAACCAAAGTGCCTCTCACCTTTCTGCACGAAAGCATTCCCAATTCTCATCAGAAGTATTTTCTTCCACGCGCCGTTGCAGACGAAATCCCTTTCTCCTCCGACAAGCTTTCCGTAGCGTTGAAGGAGCTCAACATAGCGCCAGATTCCATCACGGCCCTGGCTATGAAGGAGACTTTACAAGATTGTGAAAGTCCTGCTATGAAGGGCGAAACCAAATTCTGCCCAACATCGTTGGAGGCCATGATTGATTTCACCACGTCGAAGCTGGGAAGCAATCGCTTGACTGTGCTGGCGACGAATTTTTCAAAGACGTCAAAATCTGTAAGGCAGGAGTATACCATTACGGGAGTGAAATACGAGAGCAAAGAAGACAAGGCAGTGTATTACTGCCACAGTTCACAATATCCATATGCGGTGTATCTCTGCCACGATCTGCAAGGTACGAGGACCGCAAGAGTTTGGGTGAAGGGCGAAGATGGCAGCACGGTGGAGGCGGCAGCCATCTGTCACACGAAAACCAGTTCCTGGAATCCTGACAACATGGTATTCCAGGTGTTGAACGTGAAGCCTGGTGCCGCTTCTATCTGTCATCTCGCTCGCCAAGGGGACGTTTTGTGGCTCACCGCTGACTGAGATCCAGGCCACTGCTCAAGTGCGCTCGCTATATATAAATAAAGAATTTGCAGCCTAAGGAGCAGCAGAACATGCTTTTCAAGTTTGTTGAGTGGAGCAATAGCTCTCTTTCTGTCATTTAGCACTATCGTTTGTAGTGAGAAGCAGTAGCTTTCTGTCAATTAGCACTGTCTCACATGTACACATATTGCATTTATAGACAATAAAACGTTATTATTAATGTCTGTTAGCATCTATAGTTGCAGCAAGTAAGATGTTAATTCAACGTTTCTATGTAAAATCATTCCTTTCTTTTTAATACACCTCATATATGAATCAATATCTAAAAGATAAAATAAATACACACATTCATTCAAACCAAGGAAGGAAAATGAGTTTCCAAAAGATTTTATAATGTGATGTTATTTTAATAATATGATTTTATTTTAATTACTTAATAATTATTTTGAAATATATTTTTAAGATATAAAACAATCACTCCATTTTATCTATTATTTTTCATATAGCTTATCCATTTTTTATGTTTTTGATTAGAGTAAAATGGGTTTTGAAAGGACTTGAAACTCTTGACACTAAGAGACAACCAACCCTAAAGAGCCAAAAGATAACCAACAACTAGCTCCAACTAAACAAAAGACAAAAAAAGGGTATGGCGCCCAACCCAATAGCCTATAGAATTTCAGCATTCTTGTTAATAATATTTTCATTGATATTTAGCACATCCTAGAAAACCTGGGCTTGAACAGTCTTACCTTTGTCCCAACTTTGAGTTCTAGATCAAGGGCCAAGAATAGGTCTATCTGCATCATGTTGAACAACTGCATCATTCTTCCTGGAAATAGAGGTGTCTAATGCCCACCAAAATACCCTAGAGAAAATAACTAAACTAACAGATTTTTTTTTTAAAACATCTACCAATACAACATATTCATCCCATTATTCATTAAGCAAACATCCAAACATACACATCTAATTCATAATCATAAACAAATGAATGTAGTATGCTAGTGGAATAACAATACATCTCACTAACAATCATTCCCTAGGGTATCTCAACACCATTACTTAACTATCGTTAACACATAAACAAATCCATATACCATGATACCATTAACCTCCAATTTATTCATACTATCCATATACACTCAGAAGATAACCAAATCACATTACTTAATTGTTTAATTCCTTTCCAATCTAGAATTACATACATAAATAATATCCATTTACAACATTCATAATCTATTACAACATATCATGATCTCAACCGACAACAAGTCCTATCATGTGTGACCACAGGATATTAGTTACACAATCTCCTAACCAACAATTATCCATGCATATCCAATCTTCAATTCTAAAAAGTAAACATTTCTCCTTTCTAATAGAAGATTGCACACAAGTCTAAAGAATGATTTTCATTTCAATCACATAAGATACACATATTCCCAATCCAATAACTTCATTCTTCATTCATGAACCTTAATCCCTAATAGCATAGATATTCATTAACCAGGATACAATATAGGGCAAACAAGGATTACTACACTATATTTTATTACAAGGGTAATGGTCACATCCTACCACATCCTAATCTAGTTCCAGCAGGTAAGATGTTAATTCAATGTTTCTATGTAAAATCATTCCTTTCTTTTTAATACACCTCATATATGAATCAATATCTAAAAGATAAAACAAATACACACATTCATTCAAACCAAGGAAGGAAAATGAGTTTCCAAAAGATCTTATAATGTGATGTTATTTTAATAATATGATTTTATTTTAATTACTTAATAATTATTTTGAAATATATTTTTAAGATATAAAACAATCACTCCATTTTATCTATTATTTTTCATATAGCTTATCCATTTTTTATGTTTTTGATTAGAGTAAAACAGGTTTTGAAAGGACTTGAAACTCTTGACAATAAGAGACAACCAACCTTAAAGAGCCAAAAGATAACCAACAACTAGCTTCAACTAAACAAAAGACAAAAAAAGGGTATGGCGACCCAACCCAATAGCCTATAGAATTTCAACATTCTTGTTAATAATATTTTCATTGATATTTAGCACATCCTAGAAAACCTGGGCTTGAACAGTCTTACCTTTGTCCCAACTTTGAGTTGTAGATGAAGGGCCAAGAATAGGTCTATTTGCATCATGTTGAACAACTACATCATTCTTCCTGGAAATAGAGGGGTCTAATGCCCACCAAAATACCCTAGAGAAAATAACTAAACTAACAGATTTTTTTTTTTTAAACATCTACCAATACAACATATTCATCCCATTATTCATTAAGCAAACATCCAAACATACACATCTAATTCATAATCATAAACAAATGAATGTAGTACGCTAGTGGAATAACAATACATCTCACTAACAATCATTCCCTAGGGTATCTCAACACCATTACTTAACTATCATTAACACATAAACAAATCCATATACCATGATACCATTAACCTCCAATTTATTCATACTATCCATATACACTCAGAAGATAACCAAATCGCATTACTTAATTGTTTAATTCCTTTCCAATCTAGAATTACATACATAAATAATATCCATTTACAACATTCATAATCTATTACAACATATCATGATCTCAACTGACAACAAGTCCTGTCATTTATGACCACAAGAAATTAGTTACACAATCTCCTAACCATCAATTATCCATACATATCCAATCTTCAATTCTAAAAAGTAAACATTTCTCGTTTTTGATAAAAGATTGCACATAAGTCTAAAGAATGATTTTCAATTCAATCACATAAGATACACATATTCCCAATCCAATAACTTCATTCTCCATTCATGAACTTTAATCCCTAATAGCATAGATATTGATTAACCAGGATACAATATAGGGCCAACAAGGATTACTACACTATATTTTATTACAAGGGTAATGGTCACATCCTACCACATCCTAATCTAGTTCCAGCAAGTAAGATGTTAATTCAACGTTTCTATGTAAAACCATTCCTTTCTTTTTAATACACCTCATATATGAATCAATATCTAAAAGATAAAATAAATACACACATTCATTCAAACCAAGGAAGGAAAATGAGTTTCCAAAAGATTTTATAATGTGATGTTATTTTAATAATATGATTTTATTTTAATTACTTAATAATTATTTTGAAATATATTTTTAAGATATAAAACAATCACTCCATTTTATCTATTATTTTTCATATAGCTTATCCATTTTTTATGTTTTTGATTAGAGTAAAATAGGTTTTGAAAGGACTTGAAACTCTTGACAATAAGAGACAACTAGCCGTAAAGAGCCAAAAGATAACCAACAACTAGCTCCAACTAAATAAAAGACAAAAAAAGAGTACGGCGACCCAACCCAATAGCCTATAGAATTTCAGCATTCTTCTTAATAATATTTTCATTGATATTTAGCACATCCTAGAAAACCCGGGCTTGAACAGTCTTACCTTTGTCCCAACTTTGAGTTCTAGACTAAGGGCCAAGAATAGGTCTATTTGTATCATGTTGAACAACTGCATCATTCTTCCTAGAAATAGAGGGGTCTAATGCCCACCAAAATACCCTAGATAAAATAACTAAACTAACAGAATTTTTTTTTTTAAAGTATCTACCAATACAACATATTCATCCCATTATTCACTAAGCAAACATCCAAACATACACATCTAATTCATAATCATAAACAAATGAACATAGTACGCCGATGGAATAACAATACATCTCACTAGCAATCATTCTCTAGGGTATCTCAACACCATTACTTAACTATCATTAACACATAAACACATCCATATACCTTGATACCGTTAACGTCCAATTCATTCATACTATCGATACACACTCACAAGATAACCAAATCACATTTCCAATCTAGAACTACATACATAAAGAATATCCATTTATGACATTCATAATCTATTACAACATATCATGATCTCAACTGACAACAAGTCCTATCATGTGCAATCACTGGATATTAGTTACACAATCTCCTAATCATCAATTATCCATACATATCCAATCTTCAATTCTAAAAAGTAAACTTTTCTCATTTCTGATAGAAGATTGAACACAAGTCGAAAGAATGATTTTCAATTCAATCACATAAGATACACATATTCCCAATCCAATAACTTCATTATTCATTCATGAACCTTAATCCCTAATAGCATAGATATTGATTAACTAGGATACAATATAGGGGCAACAAGGATTACTACACTATATTTTATTACAAGGGTAATGGTCACATCCTACCACATCCTAATCTAGTTCCAACCACATTAGACATACATACAACACTAAATTCACATAAATAGATCCATTCACATCATTTCCATCAATGAATCAATATCCAAGATACAAAAAACACAATAATGTGTTCTCTTACTAGAGTAATAACTATATCCCAATATATCTGCTATCATTACATATATATCATAGGGTCATAGTTCTCATCTACATATGCAATTATCTTAGGAGATCCACAACACATATGCTATATGAATCATGTGCATCCATCTGTTACAATATCCATCCATAAGCTGTAGAGATAAGAATTCCACATCCATGCACAAGAGTATCCAACACGAACATCCCAATGGAAGAAGGCATCAAAATACCTGACCATGTGGAACCATAAGGAACCACCCCTCATGCTAGGAGATGACATAGGGTTCCAGCTCACACTCAAGAACTAGGTTGACACCTAACATCCAAGGAAATCAACATGACACCCACAAAATAATAACCAAGAGCTTGATAATCAACTCACATCTCAAGGCTAATCATAAATCAATAAACTCCCAGAGGTGTAATTGGTGTAGGAGAACCTACCTATGAAGGCATGAGCCAGGAAAAAGATGATTTTCTATTAGTTAGAAGAAATGTAATAAGACCCTATGGGTCCCTTTTGTAATTCAATTTCCTAGGAGTGTGACAAGTTTGTCCATGTTTGGGTCAAATTGTCATCTAGCATTTGGTAGAGCAAATTGAGTTAATAAGGGTCACAATGGTCTAAATTGGGGGATCAAGTGACCACAAGTCTATTTGAGTCCTTTTTGATGTTTTAGAATCAAATTTAATCATTTTGGTGGACTATGACACTCTACAGTCTAAGTTGGTCGAATTATGCAAAAGTTGTCATATTGTCAATTTTTTGTCTTGACAATTTTGCACTTTTTGTAAGTTGTGATTCTACAATGGTGAGTTCGGTTTGAAAAAAAATTGGAGTAGGTTGTTGTCATTTGGAAAACACATTTAAAGGCCCCAGAAATATAAGAATGTATGTTGGTTCTATTGGTTGATTTTGGAAAGAAATTGAAGCATCAAGAACTATTGGAAACTCGGAAAAACTGTCTAATTTCTATTGATTGCATACTGAAGGTGGATTGGTAAGAGTTCTCATAGCATAAATCCTATAATTAGATTGTTTTACCTTTTTTTTTCTATCAGTGTGAAGTCTTGAAGTGATCGCTTCCCCATTTTACAAGCAAATCTCTACCAGGTAGCCTAAACCCTTAAATCCCTAGGGTTTGACTGCAATAATGGGTTTTGGCCTATCAATCCTTAATTGAACACTTTGTCATTATAGGAGATGATAGGCCACTATATCATACGTCAGTAGCCAAATCCATTAAGAGGATACAATAGGTCGAAGAGGATGGAGAACTAACCCTAGGTCTAACATCTCTATGTGATAAATTGGTTTGATGAGTGCAGTGCGTGAAAATTGAGTCGTAGAGCACTGGAAAAGGGTTTAAATGTGGTAGAAGAGTACTTTGGAGGTTTACATCACATTTCATGGTCAGTTATGGTCACTCATTAGGAGAAGAAAACTAGTTTGTGAAAGGCATTCAGTCAAATAAGTCTGAAAGCCCTATTAGGTATGTTAGTGCACCACCGGTTGGAATATTTGCAAGTTAATCCGGTACTGAAAACTGAGATATTGTTTAGAATAGTTCAAAAGGAGGCCTAATAGCAATTGGATCAAGTTTGTGGGCAAGTGAGTCAAATTGGATATTCCTGTGGAACTAAACCATGAAATCCTATTTCATTTGTGTTCAGGTGTTGTGAGAACACCCTTCCAAGGATTGGTGTTTTGAATTGGTTAAGTGGTCCATTCAAACCCTTAAGCCTAGTAGTAGCCCACTCATTGTATGCAAAGGTGTGTGTAGTCACATGAAAAATTGAGAAGTGCTAGTTGTCTGTAAGTGGACATAGTAGAGCCTTGGGGTTGTCCAAGGTGTTTTTTGGTGTCATTGAACTATTTCTTGAATTGATGTTCTGTAAGGATATTTGGAAACAGGGATTACCAGTTGAGTCTATGAGCCTTAGAGTTTGGCAGGTTCAAGGTTTACCTCCTTTTGGTCTGTTGCCTCCTCATCACATTGGTATCAGAGAAGGATTTTTGAAGATCACTTGGGTGGTGTGGTCTTAGTGTATGTCAGAGGAAGAGATTGAAATAGGGGTTGACTAAATGCCTCCTAAGAGTATGTCATAAGATGCGGTGAAGATGATTGAAGAGATGCTTCAGTCCAAGCTTGAAGAATTGAAAAAGACTAAGGATAAGGAAGACAAAAGTGACACTGATGAAGAAGGGGATAAAGAAGATGGGGAATCCTCTAAGCGGGTAGAGGATATACCTGCAGATCAGAGGGTATTTGTAGATGCCTTGAGGTTAGTCAATAGGGACACCATTGATGGGTTGCCTATATATAGTGGAAGTACGGAAGTAGAAGAGGTGATGGGATGGATTGAGGCATTGACCTATCATTTTGAGTACAAAGAAATCCCTAAAGATAAGAGAGTTAAGTTGGTAAAAATGAGGTTGAAGGAGTTTTCCCTTACATGGTCGAACTATGTACAAGGGGATAGAGTTAAGGAGGGAAAGAGTATGATAACCTCCTAGGAAAGGATGAAAGATAAAGTCAAGGCACAATTCATGCCCATTTTCTATGAAGTGCAGATGTATAGGAAATTGCAAAACCTCAAACAGGGAGACCTTGATGTGAATGCATATACAAAAGAGTTTCATAAACTTGGTCTCAGATCAAAGAGACGAGAAGAAAAGTCAGAGAAAGTGGCCAGGTACTTGAACAACCTAAGGATAAACATCCAAGATGAGATCATCCTACACTAGTTAGAGATATGTCCAAACATCCCACAAGCATAGCATCTCTTGTTTTGAAAATTATTCATTAATGCACTACACATATTTAACCTGTGACCAAAATTATTGCATATGAAACAGTGACCGGAAAAGGTAGGACCATTGTTCATATTATTCATTTCATTATTCATCCTACTTCTACATTGATTTGCCATATGACCAAATTTATTGCAAATAAAAAATCTACCATTGAATTTATGATCATTAGGCTATCTTACCAAAGGGTTCTTTCTCTTCTTCTGATTTGGCTTTGCATTGCTTTGTCCAGATTGGGAGGATTCTCCTTTCTAAAATCCAATTCCTCTCATTTCCTTTCCATGTCTTTGACTTTCCAGCATCTCATCAAGCCTTGCGAAGCTAGCATTGAATTTTTCTTTGTATTCATTTGCAGTAGAAAGTTCATCTCTTAGGGCAATAATTTGTCACTCAAGTTCTTGACCATTATTCTTTGATTGTGTCAACCCAAGCTCCAATTGATCATTCTCATAGGTAATCCTAAATCATTCGTCTTCTCTATCCTTCAATGATTGAGTCAAATTCTCTTCATTCTTCTTTCGGTCTTCAATATCCTTAGTTAGCTTCATCACAATGGATTGTATTTTATTCTTCAAAAAAATAGTCTCTCTCTCAAGCTTGTCACCTTTGTCCTCATTCTCCATGCATTGATCTTCTTTCTCCTATAGCTTGTTCATCAACAATTTCCTCTTGTCTCTTGAAGTGTTGACCTTATCTTTCAAATCATTAATGGAGTCTTCAGCTGCATTCAGGTTTGTCTTTAAGGAACTTATCTCATTTCTTGTTGTGTCAAGATCCTCAAGTGCCACACTAAGTTGTCTCTGAAAATTGAAATCCATTGACTCAATCTCTTGGACCTTCCTCAAGAAGTTAGGCTCTAATACCAATTGTTGGAATCAAGGAACACTGAGAGGGGGAGGGGTGAATTAGTGTTCTATCAGTTATTAAATTTTTGACTTAACCTTAAACCACTAGAAGCATAAGCATGAAATTGAAATGCAAAAACATAAAAAAATCAACCACAAAATCATAACACTAGGATTTTTATGTGGAAACCCAAATGGGAAAAACCATGGTGGGATTTGAACCCACAATATTATTCTACTATGGCCAATAGGAAAACAATATTACATGAAGGGGAATGCACAAGCATTCAAGCACATTGCCTAGAGCTTACAACTTAATTACAATAAGGGCTACAACCCCAGAAGGATCACTGCTTTACATATCAATTACAATGATGAATTAAAATGAAAGAACTCCAAAATAGAACCTAACAATGCCTGGATGAGTTCTGATTAAGTGCAAAACTCTGATTGTATCACCTATGCTACTCTACTCTATTTACTATCTCAGTCAGCTACCAGATCAAGAATGCGCATGTGTAACTATGCCAAAAGGGATTCTTGATCACTACTCACTCATATTACCTCATACCATACATCAAAAAAGATCTTCTCTATTGGTCTTATATATCCACAATCACAAAATAGATAATTATCAAGTCGACCCATAGTGTAAAGTGTAGAATTGAATTGGCTTGATTGGATAACCAAAAACAAAAGTGGATCATAAAAAAGATGATAAAATGATGTCTCTATGTTATCCCTATCATCCCATGCACGATTCATAACAACGCAATCACTAGAAAGCTTCCACACCAAAACTGCTTTGCTCAACTTGAAATATGGGTTAATTGGTTATCGATTCACATCCACTTCCGGTAATCAAGGTTTGTGATTACTAGATATGATTCTCATGAAGAGTTTCCATCAATGACAACCCAAAAACTATTATCCATGCAACAAAATTCATAGGATGAGTGTCAATTGCCAATAGTAAAACAAGAGGCCTTAGACATAATTCAGCCAATTAAATGCTTAAAGGAAAATAAGAAATTACGCAAGATTAATTTAATTTTAAAAATTATGATTTGTTGCATAAACCACTTAATTTTAAAAATTTAAATTTGAAAATTTGAATTTTGCAAGGAGGGAAAATGAATTTTTGAAATTGAAGCAAAGACCAAATTCAAGATCTACACAATCCACAAGGTCAATTTTAAAATTAAAAATTAGGGTTTTGTGATTTAACCACTTAATATTAAAATTTTGAAAATTGAAAGTGTAAATGAAAACTTTGAATTACAAAATTGAAGAGTTCTCAGATCTGAAACAATCAATCCAATTTAGACAAATGACAAGCTCAATTTTGAATCTTAAAATTAGGATTTTTGTGAATTCCACCTCTAAATTTTTAAAAATTGTAAGGAAATTAAACTTGTAAATGAAAATTTGAATTTTGAATTGCATACACTCAGATCTGAAAAATAAAATCAGAATTAAGGGTGTAAGGAGTTGGGCTCACCAAAATGTAAAGCAAAAAATTGGAGAGCTTAGCTAATTCTCCACATGGGAAATGCGGATTCAGTAAGCTCAATTTTCACTTGGGGAAACTTTACATTCAAAAGAGGGGTTGAATTTACTAGATCCAATCCTAAATGACATGCGAGGACTGAATACTATGTATATTGGTTGAAATTAGAATGCAATTGATCCTCTTTTATAACTTGATTAATTGAATTAAGATTAAGTGCTAGAAATAAAGACAAAGTATGAGAAAACAATGAGATACATATTCGGGATTTAGTCGTGCACATGGATCAAAGAAGTTTGAGATGATTCGGAGCTGCTCCATGAAATCAGTAAAAATTTGTAGAGACCGTGTGTTTGGACAGGGGCACCCTCCAATCAGTCCTCCAAATGTTTCGCATGTCGAAAAGGGTTTTTCATATTTGTGAATAAAGGTTAATTCCATAAGTACAGTTGTAGATCTATTTCCTGCACACATAAAGAAAGGGAAATATGTTGGGAATAGGGGTTTGCCTTCAGGTCAAACCCCAATTTTGGAATTAACCAAGTGGTTGAAATAATGTAAATGAAATGACTGAAAGTTGAAATCCTGCTCTTTGAGGGGATGTTGAATTGACTGAAAATGAAATGCTTATACTTCCTTGTGAATTTTTTGTTGCCTCCACATGGAATTATGATTTCATGTAATAGGATGATGATCTCCTCTTCAATGCTTGCATTCTTGACTCTATTATTGCTTCATATCTTGAAGGAAGATTGAAAATGTTCAATTGCTCTTGAATGCTCAAATTCTTGATAATGATTGCCGATGGATTTCATGTTATGTCAAATGAGAGGGGAAATCCCTCATATATACTTTCCAGTAGGATTAATTGACTGATTTTTTCACTTGAGCCAACATAGGGGGGATTTTCTCGCTATAAGTTTGAGTTAGGTCAAGGGGAGGGGATCAAGATAGGTCCCCATTAAGGGGAACCAGGGTGCCACGCCCTAGTCCCGCCCTATTTTGAGGCAGGATCAAGGTATCTTTTGAGTGCATTGTTTAGTTACAAGGTGTTTCTGATGTGAATGAGCATATTTAGGTCTTCGATGAGGCTGAGGGGTGCAAATACTAAGGCGAAGACCCAAATACAATCAAAAATTTAAAGGGGTGCAATTTTAGGATGTTACACTTGCCTGTCGGATTAATTGACTAATTTTATAACATGAGCCGACATGGAGGAGTTTTTTCCACTTAAATTTGAGATGGGTTAGGGGGTCCAAAATGGGTCCCCATTAAGGAGGACCAAGGTGCCACACCTTAGTCATGCCCTATTTTGGGGCGGGATCAAGGTGGCATGTGAAGTGCACTTTGAGTTAGATGACGTTTTTGAATTGTATGAGCATAATTAGGTATTTATTTAGGTCAAGGGGCACAAAACACTAAGGAAAAGACCCAAATGCGATCGAAAATTGCAAGGGGTGCAATTTTAGGATGCTACATTTAGCCCCCACTTTAGTGAGAGTATCAGCTTATGCAAATAATCATGGTAAAGTACAAGGATTTCAGATTGAAAGACTTTCACCATGTCAAAGAGGAAAGATACACCAAGCCCCTAGTTGATTTCAAGATCTTACAACTTCAATGATAAGGTAGAAGGGAAGATCATGAGAGGAAAATAAAGAACCATGACTAGAAATACTAAGGTTCTCTTACTATGAGTCATGAACAAGAGAAATACCAAAAATTACAAAGCAAAGACAAAGTTCGCTAAGTAACACTAAGCATGAAAAAGAGAGAGTCATGAGGAAAGTGTATGCCCCCACGTTAAAGAAATTGCACATGCCTTGCTAGGAGAAATGGCTTTAAGGTAGAATTCACCCAAAAGACAAGCATGTTATCACAATAATTTAGCTTCCAAGAGAGAGAAAATCAATAGATAATGAATGAAGAACACAAAGCACGAGGTGGTTTCACCTAATTTTGGATTTAGCATGCTTTTTATGATAGCTCATGTACATCATATATATGTGTGTACATAGAATTGTCATCATCCCCCAAAGAAAGGAAACCACCATGGAAGAAGGGAACACATGTGTCTTTTGAGACAACATGGGAGAGACCAAAAGATATCTCAATTCTTTGCATCATCCTCAAGTAGAAAACACTAGGGACAACAAATAGAAGAATAGGGAAACAAATAGAAGAAGGACCACAAAAAAGAAAGAGAGGAGAGAGAAAGAGAGTCCATGGTGCTAATGAAGCTAATCAAGCATGCCATTAGATGCAAAGGGTTTGATGATAATGAACAATCTCCTTGGCTTCTTCTATGGGTTAGTACTTAGCACCATCCAATGGTCCAATACCTTCAACCTTCCAAAGGTTCTTAAGATTTCACTTGACCCCTTCCAAGGATCAATCCACTTAGGACAACTTGGTTTCACAAGGAGACTCCTACTCCTATGTGCTCAACCCCCTAAACTAAGACACCTCACAACTCCAAACCCTTGCCGAAAGGACCTTTTGTTCAAATGGTGAAATATATCATGCATGGGTGTTTGAACATGTTTGACATGGTCTTTGCATTTATTTGGACCTCTTTGGTCTATTCTTACAAGACCCTTCTGTCTTTTGTTCTTAGTGACCTAGGAAATAGTGCTACAAGCAATTAGGCCTTTATTTAGGATTTTTCCTCTCTACCTACCAATATCTCCAAACAACCCCTTGAAAAAAATTAATATTTAGACACCCATTTGGATCCCCTCAAGGATTTCAAACTTTTTCATCTATGTTTTGAATGTAAGTATTCAAACCCTACTTTACCTATTTTGACCTTGTTAGTTGGTATAGAGGTTTTGGGCTTCAAAGTCTTCACAAGTCATATGGGAATAAATATTAGACTTTATTAAAAGGTCTACACATGTATAAGGGTCCCCTCCATGCAATTTTTGACCATTTTTTGGTCCATTGTACCAAGGATTCAATCAATCATTCACTGCATAGACTTGCCACATGGGAAATGTCAAGTCTAGGGAATCACTCCAAAAATGTAAGATGAGGTCTCCTACTTCCAAAATCAAGAAAATAATTTAGTATACATGGTGAACCAACATTCCCCAGGGTTTCAGACCATCCCCATAGAGGAATGTTGAATGGTGGCACCTTTTGCATCCAAACCTTGATTTTTGGGTTTTTCGAGAGGCAGCAAGAAAGAAATTTCAATAACTTTGCAACCACTAAGTTTCAAGTCCTCAAACATACATAAAATTAAATATGATTCACTTTTACAACCTATTGAAGACATTATCCCTTCTATATGTCCATACAAATCTGTACCAAAGTCAAGAACACAAGAAAATGTAGTAAAAATGGCAGTTGCTGAGTTGTTGGAAGAATAAATTTCATTCAAAGTCTCTATCTGACCTTTGGGAATCATTCCTTAGGCTTAAATAATTCCAAGGAACTCCTCTAACCACCTCCCAATGTACAAGTTCAACCAATTAGCCATTGGGTAACCACAGCTCAAATTTTGACAAAGTTGCCTATGACAACATGGCAACTTTGGAAAAATTATTACATTACAAACTTGCCTTCACACCAAAGGTTAAAAAGTGGACACACAACACCTCTAGGACCCCTAAATAACAAAAACATAAATATAATTCCCATACAAGGATTTTGACCAAGTACACACACCTTGGAGCCTTAGGGCTTATTACATAGCATTGGACCTACCACATCCATTTAGGACCTACTCAAGAAACCTTCAAGGAAACACTAATTGTTGCATTCAAACATATGTTGGAAGATACTAACACACCTTTGAGTTCCCCTACACCATACTCCCTAGGACAAGAAAACTCAAGTCCCTTGAGTTGCTAATTGGGTGACTGAGGTTCCATACTTTCTGATGTTACTTTCAGACATCCAAGTAGCTTCAAACTTAGGGAGGCCCTTCCACTTGACCAAGTAGTCCTTGTAGACCCCTCTTCTAGATTTTTTGATTACCTTGGAATCAAGGATACTCTCCAACTCCAATGATTTTCTAGGTGGAAAATTCTTCACCCAATCTACATCCTCTTCCACAAGAGATGAACCAGGTGTTACATTAGGTAGAAAAGCCTTGAAGGCTGTCAAATCACATATATTGAAAATAGGAGAGATCCCCAAATCTGCCAGAAGTTCAACCTCATAATCATTATTACCAAATTTATGAACCACCCGGAGAGGTCCTATCTTCTTCATGAGTATCTTATATGGTTGGCCCTTGGGTAGGCTTTTTTTCCCTAGGTAGGCCATCACAAAATGTCCTACCTTAAACTAAACATCCCTTCTCTTAACATTTTCCCTGAGTTTGTATTTTTTTGCACTTTGGTGAAGTGAAGTCTTTACTTGATCATGGATCTCCTTCATAGTGATGGAAAAGTCCTTTCCCTGGGAACTCCTTCTTTCCATACCTCCAAGGTCTCTAAGTTTAAGTATCCCTCTAGGATGTAATCCATATACAACCTCAAATGGGCTTCTCTTTTTACTTCTATTAACTAAATCATTATATGCATATTCAACTTGTCCAATCACCAAATCCCAACTTTGTCCATGCTTCTTGGTAAGACATCTAAGAAGACTGCCAAGAGATCTATTAACCACCTCACTTTGGTCATCAGTCTGAGGATTTTATGCTAAATAAAATGATAGATTGGTACCCAATTTCTTCCAGAGAGTCCTCCAAAAATGACCCACAAACTTGGAGTCTCTATCAGTGACAATATTGAGAGGTAGACCATGTATCCTTACAACTTCTCTAAAGAAGAGACCTACAATATGAGATGCATAATTTGTGCATTTACATGGCACAAAATGAGCTATCTTGATGAACCTATCAGCAACTACAAAGACACTATCAAACCCTCTAGGAGTTTTGAGCAAACCAAGTACAAAATCCATTCTAAGGCTTTCCCAAGGCCTAGTAGGAACCAGTAAAGGTTGATACAATCGAAAATTAGTAGAAAATCCTTTTTCCCTTTGACAAATGGGACAATTCTCCACAAATATTCTTACCTCTACTTTCATCTTAGGCCAAAATTAAAACCTTGATACCTACTCCAAAGTTTTATCCAAACCAAAATGACCGGCAAGGTTGCCATTGTGCTTTTCCCTAATGGCATTCTCCCTCATGGAGCATTGAGGAATACATAGTTGATTCCCCTTAAAGAGAAATCCATCCTGCAACATGAAATCAGGGAACTCAACATGAAAGGAATAAAAAAACTTAGTACATACATCATAAGCATCCTTAAAATATTTATCCTCTTTATACATGGTTTTAAGAGAATCAACACCAACACTTTGCCATTGGATTTCTTGGATAGTGAGGACTCTTCTACTCATGAAATCTACAACCTTATTAGACACACCCTTCTTATGCTTGATATTAAAGGTTTTAGGTTGGATTTGTTTAACCCACTTGATATGCCTTTGATTCAACTTCTCCTGCCCATTAAGAAAACTCAATGCATGGTTATTAGTATAAACAATGAACTCTTTTGGAAGAAGGTAATGGTGCCATGTTTTGAGTGCTTTCACAATAGCATAGAGCTCCAAATCATAGGTTGAATACCTTTTCTTATCCTCATTCAACTTCTCTTATAAAGAATGTCACTGGATGCCCTTCTTGATTAAGAACTACAGCTATTGCCTACTTGCTTGCATCACATTCAATTGTAAAAAGTTGATCAAAATTAGGGAGCCTCAAGGTATGAAGTTTTGCAACCTTCCTCTTCAAAATATCAAAGCTTTGGGATGCCCTCCCTATCCATTCAAACATGCATTTGATTCCTCCTTTTATAGTGTCAAGAATTGGAGCACAAATATGACTTAAACCCTTGATGAATTTTCTATAAAAGGAAGCCAATCCATGAAAGCTCCTAACATCACCTACTATCCTAGGTGTAGGACAATTGATAATATCCTCAACCTTTGAAATATCCATTTTTAAACATCCCTTAGAAACCACAAAATGTAGATACACCAATTCAGTTTTCATGAAGTCACACTTCTCAAGATTGATTACCATTTTCTCCTCATGAAGCTTCCTCAAAACCTGATCCAAATGCTTCAAATGATCCTCCTTGGACCTGCTAAACACAAATTTGTCATCAAGATAAAAAATAACAAATTTGCGAATAAATTCAACCAATACCTCATTCATGAGGTGCATAAAGGTACTAGGTGCATTTGGGAGCCCGAAGGGCATCACCAATCACTCATATAAGCCCTCATTTGTCTTAAATGATGTCTTCCACTCATCACCAAGTTTGATTCTAGTTTGATGGTAACCTTATTTCAAATCAATCTTTGAAAAGTAGCAAGATCCCCCAAGATAGTCCATTAGGTCTTCAATCCTAGGCATAGGAAATCAGTACCTAATTGTGATCTTGTTAATGGCTCTAGAATCAGTGCACATTCTCCATGTTCCATATTTTTTGGATGCCAACATAATAGGTATAGCACATGGAATTAAAATCTTCCTAATCAACCCCTTATCCAGTAGTTCTTGCACTTGCCTTGATATCTCCTCATTCTGTTTGGGAGTCATCTTGTAGGCAACTTTGTTGGGCAAGGTTACACCAGGGATCAAATCAATTTGATAACTAATTTCTCTTATTGGGGGAAAGTTATCAGGCATGTCTTTGGCTATAACTCCTTAATACCTATCCAAAATGGTTTGTACTTCACTACGAATATCCCTCTTTGCACCATTCTCTTGTTGAGGTTTATCCTTTGGGTATTAGACTAAAGCATAGCCTTGGGTCTCCTCTTTCTTAAGGACATCTGATATTGTTTCCCACTAACCATGATGACACTTGGACTAACAATCTTCTCTTCCCCTTGATTAGGAAAAGGTTTCATCCTAAACTATTTACCATTCTTGGAAATGACATACAGATTCTTTTCCCCATCATGTTGGGCTTTGATATCATACTACCAAGGGTGGCCTGGCAACACGTGGCAAGCATCCATAGGAAGGATTTCACACAAAATCCTATCCTTATAGTCTCCTAGTTCAAAATCCACCCAAGTTTTTTCATCTACTACTACATGTTGCCCCTTCTTAGGCAAAGATACCCTATAAGGTCTCACATGTGGTAACCTTTTCAATTTTAACTTCTCTACAATTTCCAAAGCAACAATATTCTCAATGGATCAATCACCTTACAAACCTTACCATGAGACTTACAAGTAGTCTTGAAGAGTGACTTTCTTTGTGGTGGCTCCTTATGTTGGGGTACCTTCAATAATGTCCTCCTTAGCATGAGGCTTTCTCCATCCAAGGTAGGACCTACATTTCCCATGGGTGAATTGACACTTTTTCCATCATCTTCTTGTACAAGTTGATTCCTTCTTTTTGGTCCATGTGAACTAGAAGCTTTCTCCAAGCATCTACTCATGGTATGACCCACTTGGTTGCAATTATAGCACTTGCTAGTGAAAACACCAGGACCTCTGCCTTGACTTCCTTGTCTACCCCTACCAAAGGGTCTTCTTCCTCCTCTAAAGCACCCATTCTTATTGTTGAACTCTCCATTGGACTCTTGTTGGTTAGAGTCACCATCTTTTGAAGGAGTTTTTCTTCCTATTGGCAATATGAATGAATTGATTATGTGTTGCAATATGGTTTTGGTTACCGACAGAAGATCTAGTGTTACCGGCAAAAGGGACTATCTGTTGGACACTTCCAGCATGCTTGGATCAATAAAGTATGTTTGGTTTTATGTGTTACATGCTTCTTTAGCATGTTTTGGTCACTTGGTTTTGACTTGGTGATTAGATGCTATCATACACTCTTGCAAACCCTTACCGGCATGGGTTTAAGGTTTAAACGACATATCTTTCACTCAGAATCCTTGACAAAATGCTAAGCAGTGTTGGTGTGGCTTCTAGATGGAATTCTGGTTGCAGAAGGTGATCCTCGATTGTGTCTCAACTAATTGAAATTTATTTGGCATGGTAGACCCAGATTAGGTTCGATACCTATCTAGGTTATGGACTGGTATCATGTTAACGTGTTCTCTATATTTTATCAAGATGATTTATGGATTGGCTATTGTTGTTTTGGTCTAAAGATGACATGACATATCAATGTAATATGGATGTATGTAATGATCTTATTGTAATATCTTTTAGGTGGCCGACCTAATTGGTTTATGCCTTGTAGTTTGTATAAATTAATGTAAGATCTCATTGTAGATCATGGTATGGTATGGGAATGAAATAAGTGTGTCGTGGTCGTGGAATGCAATATCATATATGAAGGAAATTTGGTCAATCATAGGTGATCAAATTGGGTTTACGGAAGAGGTCAAAGGCCTTCGGTATTGATCTTAATTGGGACTATAATCAAGCATGGTAGATGCTATCTCTAGTATTTCACTCTTCTGGATTGTTGTCCAATTATCTTGAGGTGGTTATAACCTCTCTATAGTCAATGAGACTCTTTTGTAATGAGCAGTACGCTCTAGGTAGTGTGCCTTTTTGCATGTGCAGTATCACATACTTTTTGCAGAAGTATCATCTGACTGTGAGTAGGATTCCCACCATGTTTTTTCCCTTTACCGAGTTTTCCACATACAAATCATGGTGTTATGTGGTATGGTTGCATTGTGTTAATTCTCTGTTTCATTCTTAATTTTTTTTGCTTACTGTTATATGTTTCTGCTATTCTGGTATTCAATGTTCATGTGCTCTAATTAAAGGTTATTAAGTTGTTTGATTGATATAATCTGTTAACAACTGATTCACCCCCCCCCCCCCCCCCCCCCGTCTTAGTTGTTCACCAATTATCCTAACAATTGGTATCAGAGATTTGGTCCTCTGTTGCAGAAGCTTAACCTCTTGAGGTAGATCCTATGGTACCTAATACTTCAAATCCACCAACAACTATTTTCAGAAGAGAAATTCCTAAGGTTGATGGAATAAATTATGGGATATGGAAAATCTGAATGGAGACTCATCTTAGATGTATTGGAAAGAACATTTGGGAGATCACTGAAAAAGGATATACACCTTATGATCTGGCATCTAGAAATCCTACTCCTGCAGACCTGGACAAGAATATTAAAAATGATTGCAGAGCTAGAGAAGCCCTCTTGTGTGCACTTATTGATCAACAAATCATGGGACTGACTGATAAATCATTGGCAAAGGTCATGTGGGATAAATTGCAAACTCTGAATGAAGGTGGTCCTACTATCAAAATTGCTAAACTTGATGGTTACCGGGTAAGGTATGAAAACTTGAAGATGGAAGATAATAAAAGAATTGCTACATTTATGGAAAGAGTAAATGAGATTGTCATGGGATTTCTATATTGTGGAGGATCTCTAAGTGAAGATGAAATAATTTCCAAAGTCTTGAGAACCCTTCAATCGACTTACAAGATGAAGGCAACTGCAATTAATGAACTGAGAACAATGGAAAACTCTTTAGTTAATAGAGATATTCTGATTGGGAAATTATCTGCTTTTAAGCTTGAAGAATTTGGACCTTTTGAAGCTGCAAAGTCTGAACCTTCTTTTCATGCATCATCATCTATCGGTAAAAGTGATTGGAAAGCCTTATATGCAAAGGAATTGGAAGATATGAGGAAAGAGGATGAAGAATCTGAGCAACTTGAAGCCTTATTTGCTAGAACAGTACCTAAAGGGCCGACATGAAGTGAGTATGAAGGAAAAGCACCTTTTAAATGTTTTGCATGTAATAAGATTGGTCATTTTGCATCTAGATGTCTTGAAAGGAATGTAAGATTTGAAGAAAGAGTTAAGAAATCATTTAAGCCTAATCAGAACAGATATAGATTCAAGAAAAGAAAACAATGCTACATAGCAAATGAGGAAGGAGTAAGTGATGACTTGAGGATGAACCAACAACAGACTCTGCTAGTGGATCTGGCAATGGAAAGGAATGGGTGTTCTATGATTTAAAGGAAGATGAACTAGAACCGGATATCAAAAATGAAGAAAAGGCCCTGGCAGTAAAAGTTGAAGACAAGGATGAATGGGTAATTGATAGTGGATGCTCGCATCATATGACAAGAGATAAAAGAAAAATTTTGTCCCTGCAAGAATACAATGGTGGTCAATTCAGATTTTGAGATGACACAGTATGTATGATCAAAGGTAGAGGTATTATTTCTCTAGAGGGAAAGCATAATACTGATAATGTCTATTATGTAGAAGGTTTAAAGCATAATCTTTTAAGTGTTGGTCAATTGGTGGACAAGGGTTTCCAACTTCAGTTTAATGATAGAAAATGCAAAATCATTAAAAAAATTAGTTTGGAGATTGCAACTGGTACTCAAACTAGAGGTAATATCTTTCACTTGAACACTGGTAATAAGACATGTTTGATTGCTCATATTGATGAGAGTTAGTTATGGAATAAGAGGTGTCGTGTTAATTTAAAAAAATTTATTGTTAAGATCAGTTCAACTAAGTCAGTTAGAGATATACCTATGATTATGATGCCTCATAATTCGGCATGTAAGGAATGTCAATTGGGAAAGAAAGTTAGAAATTATTTTAAGAGCATACATGATAAATCTAATGATGTACTTGATTTGATCCACACTGACTTATGTGGTCCGACAACGACTAGAATCTTTCAAGGTGATAGGTATTTCATGCTGATAATTTATGACTATTCTAGGATGATGTGGGTAACTTTTCTTAGGGAGAAGTTTGAATCCTTTTAGAAATTCAAGATCTTAAAGCTAAGGTAGAAACAGAAACCAGATTGAAAATGAAATGTCTGAGATTAGATCAAGGCGGCGAGTTCACTTCTCATGAATTTAATAGTTATTGTGAGACAAATGGAATTAGGAGACAATTATCTGCACCTCAGACTCCTTAGCATAATGGAGTAGTGGAAAGAAATAACATAACCATTTTGGATGTAACAAGAACTATGGTGATGGAAGCCAAATTGCTTCACATCTACATGAGAGAAGCAGTGAGTACAACAGTCTACACATTCAACGGAGTTCACATCAAAGGTGAAATCGGTAAGACCTCTTATGAATTATGGTTTGGACATACACCTACTATTATATATTTTAGAATTTTTGGAAGTAAATGTTATATCAAAAGGAATGATTCAATTAGGATGTTTGATCCTAGATGTGATGAAGGGATATTTCTTGGATATTCAATTCAAAGTAAATCATATAGATATTATAAAAAAAGATTGCAAAAAATTGTGGAGAGCACAAATGTGAAAGTGGATGAGCAATATAGAAATCAATCTATATCATATGGTAGGGAACTGGTAGTGGAAATGATCATAACTAAACCAACAATGCCTCAATCGATACAAGATACTGAGACAGTTACACCAACACAATCTAAAATTTCAACTGTGACTGATGATCAGATCAGTGAACCTAAAGTTTAGAAGACACCAAGGTATGTGAGGTTAAATCATTCTGAAGATCAAATTATTGGAGATAGGAACAAGGGAGTTATGACAATAAGAAGACTGGAAAATGAAGAGGTATGTCTTATTTCTCAAATTGAAATGACATCTGTTATTGAAGCTTGTAAAGATAAAAAATTCGTTAAAGGCTATGGAAGATGAATTAGATCAGATAGAGAAGAATGAGACTTGGACTTTAGTTCCCCAACCTAAAAATAAGAATGTTATTGGAACTAAATGGTTTTTTAGGAATAAACTAAATGAGGATGGTCAAGTTGTAACAAACAAGGCTGGACTGGTTTGTAAAAGATATTCTCAAATGGAAGGAATTGATTATGGTGAGAAATTTGCACCTGTAGCTAGAATTGAAGCTATTAGACTACTTCTTTCTTATGCAACTTATAAGAACTATAAGGTCTATCAAATGGATGTGAACTTGAGGAAGAAGTATATATTAAGCAACCTAATGGATTTTCACTAACAGGATGATAAAGATATGGTTTTTAGATTAAGGAAAGTTTTATATGGATTGAAACAAGCTCCTAGAGATTGGTATGCAAGGTTAGATGCATATCTTTTGAATGTTGGTTTTACTAAAGGTAGTGATGATATTGATTTATATTATAAGATCATTGATGATGATATTCAGATTATTGAAGTATTTGTTTATGATATCATTTTTGGAGGAGAAGATAAATTGTGCATGGAATTCTCTATTAATATGAAGAATGAATTTGAAATGTCCATGATTGGTGAGATGATATTTTTCTTAGGTTTGGAGATTAATCAAACTAACAAAGGCATATTTATCTATCAATCTAAGTATCTAAGGGAATTGCTGAAGAAGTTTGGTATGGATAATTCCAAACCGGTAAGTACTCCTATGTTGACAAGTGAGAAATTATCTATCAAAGATACATCTGCACTAGTAAATCCGAAAAAAGGTATAAGTATATGATTGGTGGCTTGTTATATCTAACTAAGACTAGACCAGATATTATGAATGTAGTAAGTATTGTTTCAAGATATCAAAGTAATCCTAAAGAAAATCATGAATGTGTTGTAAAGAGGATATTTTGATATTTGCAAGGAACAACAGAATATGGCTTATGGTATTATAGAGATGATAACTTCACTTTATGTGCATATACAGATTCAGATTGGGTAGGAGATACAAATGAAAAGAAGAGAACTTTTGGTGGAGCTTTCTTTCTTGGAAAGAAATTGGTTTCATGGATCAACAAAAAATAGTCATGCATTTCTTTATCTACTGCAAAAGTTGAATATGTTGCAGCAACAACTAATTGCACTCAAGTCTTGTGGATGAAGCAAATGTTGAAGGATATCAAGGTAAATTATAGTGAACTAGTAGTTATCTATTATGATAACTCTGCAGCTATTAACATGTCTAAGAATCTAGTATTTCACTCTAAGACTAAGCACATATAAATAGAATATAACTTTCTGAAGGACAAGGTAGAAGAAAAGGAAGTCAAATTGGTTTATGTGAACACTAAAGAGAAGATCACAAATATATTCACTAAACCACTATCTAAGGATTCATTTGAGTATTTGAGAGATAGGTTATGGGTTTCTGTCCCTCTGCTAGAGACTTGATTGATGCAGTTTGGAATCAATCTGACATGCATTATCAGAGATACTATTCATTTTGACACTAATGTAGTGGTCCTATTACTCAGGGGGAGTGGTCAGATTTGAGATTTAAAGGCTTATATTCTTGCATTTATATTTTTGTCAGATTTCTAGCATTGATGTCAAAGGGGGAGTGATAGTGATGTGAAAAATAACTTTACAAAAATATTATTCACAGGAGGAGAGTTATTGATATTCAAGAGATTGCTGGTTGTCTTCTATAGGGGGAGACTTGTTTGGCATTTCTTGTTACTTAGATGTTTTTCACATCTAGTGTTTCCATCAATGCCAAAGGGGGAGATTGTTAGCAATATGGATGAATTAATTATGTGTTGCATTGATATTTTGTCATTGATGTCAACACTAGCTATTATGGTTGGTTACCGACAGAAGATCTAGTGTTACCAGTCGAAGGGACAATCTGTTGGACACTTTCGGCATGTTTGTATCAATGGAGTATGTTTGGTTTTATGTGTTACATGCTTTTGGAGGATATTTTGGTCAGTTGGTGTTGACTTGGTGATTGGATGCTATCATACACTCTTGTAAACCCTTACTGACATGGGTTTAAGGTTTAACCAATAGAGCTTTCACTGAGAATCCTTGATAGAATGCTAAGTGGTGTTGGTGCGGCTTCTAGATGGAATCCAGGATGAAAAAGGTGATCCTTCATTGTGCCTCAGCTGATTGAAGACATTTCTTTGGCGTGGTGGACCGAGACTAGGTTTGGTACCTATCTAGGTTATGGATCGGTCTCATGTTAACATGTTCTATACACGTTACTGGGATGATTTATGGATTAGTTATTGTTGTTTTGGTCTAAATCTGACATGGCATATCATTGTAATATGGATGTATGTAATGATCTTATTATAATATCTTTAGGTGGTTGACCTAATTTGTTTAGGCCTTAGGGTTTGTATAAATTAATGTAAGATCTCGTTGTAGATCATGGTATGGTATGAGAATGAAATAAGTGTGTCATGGTCATGGAATGAAATATCATATGTGAAGGATATTTGGTTGATCATAGGTAATTGAATTGGGTTTAAGGAAGAGGTCAAAGGCCTCTAGTATTGAGCTTAATTGGGACTGTAATCAGGCATGGTAGATGTTATCTCTGGTAGTTCACTCTTTTGGATTATTGTCCAATTATCTTAAGGTGGTTATAACCTCTTTGTAATGAGAAGTACGCTCTAGGCAATTTTCCTTCCTACATGTATAGGCCCCTTATTGTATCGCATACTTTCTGCAAAAGTATCATCTGACTGTGGGTAGGCTTCCCACCATGGTTTTTCCCTTTACTAAGTTTTCCAAGTACAAATCAGGGTGTTATGTTCTATGGTTGCATTGTGTTAATTATCTATTTCATTCTTAAGGTTTTTTGCTTACCAATATCTTTTTCTTCTATTCCCGTATTCAATGTTCATGTTCTTTGGTTAAAGGTTATTAAGTGGTTTGATTGATATAATTTATTAACAACTAATTCACCCCCCTCTCTCATTTGTTCATCGATTATCTCAATACTTCCTCCATAGCCACCTCTACCTATAAAGTTCCTACCTCCTCTTCCTCTATTGTTTTTCTCTCCTCTTCTCTTTATCTTATCTTCACTCTTAATGCCAATTGGAAACATTTCTGCATAGTGTCCTAAGCCATGATGTTGATCTCATCTTGAATGTTTTACTTTAACCCATTCAGATATCTAGCCACCTTCTCTGCCTCTTCTTCATGCTTCCTTGACCTAGGACTTAGTTTGTGAAATTATTTAGTATATGCATTCACATCTAACTCCCCCTATATGATATTTTTCAGCTTCTTGTACATCTTAACCTCATAGTCTATTGGTAGGAATTGATCCTTGATTTTTCTTTTCATCCTCTCCCAAGAGGATATCTTCTTCTTCCCTATATTTATCCTTTATTTTTGAAACATTGTCCACCACAACAAGGTAGACCCCTTGAGTCTAGACTTTTCCAAACTCACTCTTTTCTCCTCAAAAACTTCTTTGTAATCAAAGTGGTTGTTGAGTGCTTCTATCCATTCAAGAACCTCTTCTCAATTCAAGCTACCACCATAGATAGGTAAACTTTCCACATTGTCTCTATTTACTGATTTTGAGGCATCCAAGAGAATCTTTTGATCAGGTGCCATATTCTGAGCCTCTTTATAAATGGCCTCTTGTTCTTCATTCTCCTCCTCTATTTCATCATCACAATTTTTTTCATTTCCCTTGGTCTGTCTGGTCTCTTTGAGTTTCTCTTCAAGAAACTCCTCTACCATCTTCTTGATGGCCTATGGGTTCATTGGCTTAGGAGGCATTGTATCAGCCTCACTTCCAAATTTTGTGTCTGAAATACACTATTCCACCCTTGGTATAACTCTGGTACAATATGATGCAAAGGGTTTGGTGATAATGAGCAATCTCCTTGTGCTTCTTCTATGGGTTAGCACTTGGCACTAACCAATGGTCCAATACCTTCATCCTTCCAAAGGTTATTAAACTTTCCCTTGACCCCTTCCAAGTATCAATCCACTTAGGAAAACTTGGTTTCACAAGGAGACTCCTACTCCTATGTGCTCAACCCCCTAAACCAAGGCACCTCACAACCCCAAATCCTTGCCAAAAGGACCTTTTATTAAAATGGTGAAATATGTCATGTGTTGGTGTTTGAACATGTTTGACATGGTATTTTTATTGATTTGGACCTCCTTGGTTTGTTCTACAATCCCCTTATGTCCTTTGTTCTTAGTGACCTAGCAAACATGGCTACAAGCAATTAGGCCTCTGTTTGGGATTTTTCCTCTTTATCTACCAATCTCTTCAAACAAACCCTTGAAATTTTTTTATATTTAGACACCCAATTGGATCCCCTAAAGGATTTTAAACTTATGCATCTGGGTTTTGAACGTAAATATTCAAACCCTATTGTGCCTATTTTGATCTTGTTAGTCGACATAGAGGTTTTTGGCTTCAAAGTCTTCACCAGTCATATGGGAATGAATATTGGACTTTAGGAAAAGGTATGAAAATGTCTAAGTGTCCCCTCCATGCAAGCTTTGACCACTATTTGGTCCATTGTACCAAGGGTTCAATCAATCCTTCACTGCACAGACTTGCCACATGGGAAATGTCAAGTCTAGGGCATCACTCCAAAAATGCAAGATGAAGTCTCCTGCTTCCAAAAAAAAGAAAATAATTTAGTATACATGGTGAACCAACATTCCCCAGGGTTTCAGACCATCCCCATATAGGAATGTTGAATGGTGGCACCTTTTGCATCCAAACCATTATTTTTTTCCCTAGGCAACGAGAAAGAAAATTCAATAACTTTGCAACCACTGAGTTTCAAGTCCTCAAACCTAAATCAAATGAAATATGATTCACTATTACAACTTATTCAAGGAATTATCCCTTCTAGATGTCCATACAAATCCATACCAAAGTCAGGAACACAAGAAAATGCAGTAAAAGTGATAGTTGTTGAGTTGTTGGAAGCATAAATTTCATTCAAAGTCTCTATCTAACCTTTGGGAATCATTCCTCAGGATTAAATAATGCCAAAGAACTCCTCTAACCACCTCCCAACATACAAGTTCAAGAAATTAGCCGTTGGGTAGCCACAACTCAAATTTTGACAAAGTTGCCTATGACAACATGGCAACTTTGGATGAATTATTACATTACAAACTTGCCTTCACACCAAAGGTTACAAAGTGGACACACAAAACCTCTATGACCCCTAAACACCAGAAACATAGATAAAATTCCCATACAAGGCTTTTGACCAAGTACAAACACCTTGGAGCCTTAGGGCTAATTACATAGCATTGGACCTAATAAAGAAACCTTCAAGGCAACACATTATGTTGCATTCAAATACATATTGAAAAGATGCTAGCACACCTTTGAGTTCCCCTACACCACCACCCTCCACTCAATCTTCTTGATCATCATTTTGGGAAGGTGGACAACACAACATTGTCCTAGCAACATTGAGCACAGTAGATGGAGCTATCGCAAGTTCCAAACAAGGACCATGCTCTAATGATGATTCACTATGTTCGTTACTAGGAGCTAGGATAAATGCTTTTGAAAATTTTGTAGATAAATCATTGTTAACATCAACATATTTATATTCATCATAAAAAATATTAGGATAAAAATTTTCATCATTAACAACATTTTCACCCATTCTTCATCAAGATTAATAAAATTAGGATCTCTAATAGGAATAGAACTTGTTGGTTCCGAAACCAACAGTCCTTGAGCCCTAGAGGAATTGCCACTAACTCATTGACAAACTCGGTGAAGGTTTTTGGCCAACGAATGGGATTCAATCACAAGATTAAGATCTCATGCACTTTTGGCTTTGCGAGACCAAGGTGAGTGAACCTATGCAATGTCTAACAACTTTTAGCTTCACACTACTTAGAAAACTACAACTTACAATAGATCATTTGAATGAAAGATACTAAGGAAGATGTATAAAATCATTTTTATGGCTTTGACCTTAGTTTGTAAGCATCTAAGCACTCATTGAGGAGGTTTCTAAACTACTCCTACTCCTAATGTAGAAAGGAAATGTAGAAAGTAAAAACAAATTGATTTAAGGAATGATTCTGAAAACTGGAAGCAACAAATATGACTAGTGCCTTGTATGGGAAATAGAGTTAACCTCACAACATGAAATTTTAATAGTCAAATAGGGAAAAATTCAACATTTGAGCTTTGAATGTTAATGCATTACATCAACATTCTCCCTTTTGATTTCACCAACAACCATACTGAAGAATCTGAGATATACACAACATTATTCCTACACCCTGAAGAAGCAAATCAATCTCTTCCTGGAAGAGAAGAAAACAACAAGATATACACTTGGATTGCAGGGACAAAACAAAATATCCTTGATCATTTCATTTCATAAAATAGAGCATACGTAAGAGAGATGGCTGCAAATAAAACCTCTAAATCTGCTTGTACTCTAGTTACAGCTGTTTGAAACATTAAGAACTACAAACTAAAAGAAAACTCAAAATAGCATTAAAACTTGCACTATACATGGAAGCCTTTCTTCTAGGAGAAATTACATTCAAAATCAACCCATTCACAATGGCCCTGAATTCCCTTTTATAAGAACAAGGGAGAAAAACAAGTCATAGGCCAAGTGAGATACACATGTCAAAATTTGATTGCCTCGGACATAGATGGGCCACTATATGTCTATTTTCTTGCTTTGTACACAATCCATCAAGAGGCAATTAATGCAAGTAGGTATGAAGATAGCCTTTGGGACTTGGGACCATGAGCTTGAGGACAATTATAAGTGTTTTAATCCACACAAAAATTTGCCTTAAGTTTGTCCTCTACTACATCCTGACCGATCTCTAAACCTAAATTACTATACTTAGCAATCTATATCTTTGTGTCCTCTCATCTCCTTGTTCAGTGATTGTTTGGCATGCTCGAGGTAGTGAAATATCATAGACAAAGGATCCTCAAATTTCATGGAGCTTCTCAATTGGTCATCTATCCGATCCTCATTAAATGTTATCTCCCTCTTGGGCTTTGTCGCTGTGATCTGATTTGATTCGGTCATAGAAAACTACGCACAACATGTCGGCACAATTATTTTCATTGGCATCATCTCCTCTTTTGATAGATCAAATTTGGCCAATTTGAACATGCCACATCTCCAAAATATTCCCCCTACCCTTTAGTCCACCTTCATCAACCCTTCACGTGGACAATTTAACAATCGGGTTGCATGGCAGTGTTGTCTACAAGTCGCATAACATGTTTGTCATGTGCACTATGACTCCATCTCATGGCCTTAAGCACTACGGTTTAGCAAGTTACGTCATTCTCCTTGTTCTTACTTATGCAGCGAGCCCCTCATTATATTTCTTTCATATTGTGGGATAATGGGGAGCTCTATCTCCCTCTGCAACTTCAACATTTTTCATTACCCTCGCGGGGATGTGGGGGATAAGGAAATTCATCTCTATTTTCCTTTGCTTTATTATTCCACAAGCCATGGGGGTACTCTTATTTCCTTCACGAGATAAGCCCCTTCTCCATCACCTTCATGTTTCCTTATCCCGCATCCTTTGGAGAGATCTTCCTTATCGCCATGGGATAAGCCTGTCGAGTCTCCCTTTTATCTTTTGTCTTAACATTTTCTTATCCCACTGGCCTTAACTGGTTGATGGGAACCTTTACAAGACAAGTATTTCTTTAGTATCTTTCGATCATTCTTATCACATGTTTTATTTTCATGTTCTCTCCTTGTGTCTTCATACACTAGCAGTATTGATCTTTGTTGCCATGTGGATAAGTCTTTTCATCTCTTGCTTTGATATTTTGTTATCCCAGATTGCTCATATTCCTTTTATATTTTCCCTTCTTGATCATGTCTCTTTATCATGTTCTATGATGATGCAAGATAAGCCTTTTGCCCTTTACCTCAGTTCCTTCTTATCCCCATGGGGACACGAAGGATAAGAAAACCTTCTACTTTTCCCTTGTTAACTTGTCCAGCATGACCCTTGTTTGTTGGTTTCTTCTCCACAGAATAAGGAAAACCTTTCCTTCCCTTTATTGCCTTTTGGGCCTTATCCCACTTAACATTTGTTCATCGCCTTTTACCCTACGGGATAAGGGAAATTTCCCATTCATTGCTTCACCTTCCTCATCCCGCATGACACTTTGGCTGGTCATGTTGTCTCACGAGATAAAAAATGATGTTACTGCCAGCTGGTAATGATGAGCCTAGGAGACCAGCCGACCAATGGTATGAAACCCATTAGACAGCGAAGCTTAAGTGAGTTGACTGGCTAGACCGGTCAACCTAAAAAATAGATTTTTGGAGCTTGAAAAGACTTCATCCTATGCTGCAATATATTTAGCCACCTGTCGCTGCCCCAACGATCAATAACATGCTTCCCACATACTTAAGGCAGTCAATAACATGACATGTTATTGACATGATATGTTGATGTTAGACATAGGGTCAATAACATGTTATAATCAGCACATTGTTGCCTACCAGAGTATGATAACTTGCATGTTATCCTACACGGGGATTCTATGTGCAAAAATTTAAAATATCATGCCCCTTGTGGGCATGGAAAGACCCCATATCTTTGGGGAGTAGACCAGGTGCCTTCTCCATTAGGTGACAGAGTCAAAAAATGTCTTCTCTACCCCCAAACTATTGTTGCTTGAGCATCAAACCACATATGATGGCCCAAAACCACCTGAAAATATCAACCAATGCTTTCCTCTATCATACACACTATTCCCCTCATAATGCATTGAAGCCAATGTGAAAGTATATCTAGGATGCCACTGATCAAACATGTTGGCATCTCTTACCCAACCACCATACTAAAAATTAACAGTGTGCTCACTATCATTAAACATCTGAAACCCATGCAATGACTGAAAACTCTGATTATTGTGTGACATAAGTGTATTATGCTCATCAAAAAATACATTGGCCTGCTCTTCATTACACACATTATGGCCGAAACCACTATCACACCTCATGGAAACATCACCCAGCTGAAAACGAATAACCTCTTGCACAAGCATGCAGCTGGTTTCATTTTAAAAAAATTCAGCACAAGTTTGCATGTCAAACTGAAAAAACTCAAGAGGATACTCTTGCAAATTTTGTGACTCCTTCAAACATTCATCCAATACATGCATTGACAAAGAATCACATATTGGTTTACTTTGTGACAACAAGTCACTATTATGGAAAAAAGGATCACTTGGAAGCTCTAGTATACCCATAGGTTCATGCAATTCTTCATCTACCAAGCATGTTGTTGCACCATTGTCTGTGTCCCATATAGACTCATAAGAGTTTGATTCTAGCTAATTGGAAAATTTTGGCTCAAAGTGATGATCATCTTCCACATCTATGTGAAGGTTCTCCAAAGAATTCTTACACTCATAAGAAAACTCATTGTTCAGTCCAACAATATGAATAATAAATATAGTTAAAGTCTCAACCCAAAGTTTGGACATTCACTCTATGAAGTTACTATCTCCATAGCTGGAGTTCATTTGATTATCAACCTAGGGACATATTACTTGGAATGGGTTTGCACTATATATGCACTAAGTTCCTGTGATAGCTACCCTGCATTACTGCAACAACTAAAATCTATGCGAAAAAAGTAAGAAAGAATTAAAACAACTGAATGGCTATAGGAAAACTATGCATTAACATAAATCTTACTCAATAAATACCAACTAAGCCCAAAGTTGTCAAACAAGAATTAATTTATTTGCTTTGGCAGCAGGAACTGTCAATGGATCTGTTTCCAGTGGTTGCAAGAACAGTTAATGCAAGGATGTCTATTGCAATGAAAGAAGAGAACTAAATTTAACAAAGGGATAGGAACAGTCACCAAGTGGGCCCACTTGGATGAATGTATCCAGGCTTCCAAAATAACTCAAAGTTCTCAGAATAACATAACTTTTTTCATTGTTTCTCAAAAGTCGATACATTATTCAGAATGAAAGGAAACTCAAACACTCTACAAGTTTATTTTTAAATCTTCTTCTCTTTTTCCCTCTCTTTCCTTTCTAACCTTATAAAAGAGATGGAGACACATATTTAAAAGAAAACAACAACTTCCTACAATTAAGATCACACCGATGGGAAGAGGCAGATAACATTCATGAAGGAGAACATTCGGAGTTAAGCCACTAAAAGTGTGGATCTAAACTAAACCATAGCCAAGAACATAGCATGGCGGTATTACAAGATTGATACCCACTAGATCAGACATAAATGAGTCTTGTGTGCCCAACTTATCCTCTAACATTCCTTATGCTCATTATCCTCTTCGCTGATTTGAACTTTTAGTCACCTCGTTGAATATCTCAAACTGCCAACGACGTGATAGGACAACCTTCTCCGCAACATCTCATTTATTCTTGTAATTGAAAAGAGAGAACATACAAGCATATGCATATCTATTTTAATTAATCATAACATCCATTAATTTCACACATGATATCACCTATAATAATCCGTATGGCAACATGAATAAAGCACATGGCTACAGGAATAACTAGCAAACACAAAACATGGTTTAATGGGTTTAGTTAACATCTGAAATGCATATAGACAAACTTTAATACATCATTACCATCCCATCATATAAATCAAAACGTGACAAAAACTTATGAGTTCTAGGAATAAAAGGAGCTAATATCTCAGCTCATCACTCATCACCAAGGAATTTAATGCACATGGTTGAGGTCTGGCATGTGTGTGATAAATTGGATTCATCATCACACTCATCAAAGCTATTACTACTTTGATCATGGCACTCAAACACCACATCCCTATCATGTGCATTATCATTATGCATGCTGACCCACTCACTAGTAAAAGAAAAATCAGATATGTTGTCATATATGGCCTCACCAAAAGTTTAATCCTTGGCCTAAGAAAAAAAAAAGGATTGAGAACCACTTCTACCCATATGTTTCTGATACTCAATTGACAACAAATCTGAAATTTGATCACTATTTAATAGACCACTTCTTTGATCTATATCTTCTACCTACTCTTCTTCTTGATCCTCACTATTGTTGTTGGTATACTCAAGCTATAACTCATGATCAACAATGCTATCATCATCAAACTGTGAAAACTCAAAGGGCTGATCACAAAGTAGTACTTCATCATCATAGGAGATTGCATCTCCAACAACCTTAAAAAACTTATAGTCTTAGTCTTGCATAGGATGAAATATTTTTGTAGGTTCATCTTAATTTGCATTTGGGTCTTCATGGTTGCACTTCATGCTTACACATTGGTCTTCAATGGATTGATTACACTCTTCATCTTGTTGATGTTCATCACTGTACTGAGTTTTATCATTGTGCATCTCATTGATGTCTTCTTCTGATATGTATCCCTATTGAGACTGGGAAAAAGGAACACCATTTCCATCAATCTCAAGGATGCAATTTTCTTCTTCTTCGATCCCTACCATGTCAATCATGCGCTGTTCTTCTTTTGAGAATGAAATTTCTTGGTCACATGCATCCATGCAGCTGTTTGCAACTTGAACACATTTTCTACCATCATTGAGACTTGTGGACAATAATTTTTTCATGTATTCATGTCTCATTCTATCCATAATGTCCATATAATTATAAGCCATCTACATATTAACAATTTTGAGATCTTCCAATAGTGCACTAGAACCTTCTTCAAAGGCTTCAAAATACATACTAGTAAATGTTGTGGTATTAGGCCTAAAACCTTTAAGGATTTGTGAAAATGAACTTGCAAACTTGTGACTGAATGCGATGCTAGTATCTTTATCCTACCTCCTTATCTGAGATAATTCTTTGACAAGATCAGTAGGTTCTCTTACAAATTCTTCCAAATATGCACCCACTAGCTCACCCCAATAAGCAAAGAATTTCTTGAGGAAACCTAAGTACCAATCCTTAGCTCTTGCATCAAGAGACCTAAAAACAAATCTCATGGACATGTCCTCTTCTCTAAACAAATGTTTCTGTATGAAACTATGAAACCTTTGGACATTAGCATTCCCCTCACATATGTTGAAACCATCAAATCTGCTCATCTGACTATAAATTTGAGTTGGTATGGTTTGGAATTCATCCTCCACCCATGATAGGTTGAACAGATCATACAACAGATCAAGAGAATAAATAGGGGGTCCAACTACTTGAATGGGAGGTATATCATGATTAACACTTAGCTGAGCTTGTCATGACATCAACCTCTCATTCAAATCTGCAATACTTTCATCAAGCACTGCCTCTTCATTTTGGATTAGCACATGTGCATATACATTTGGATACATGATATTTAGGGACCCCCAAATCTGAAACTTACTTAGTTCCTCAATCTTTCTATTCATTTGGGGCAAGGCTTCTAACATTTTTTCCATTCTATCATGGTTATACACAAGAATTTGCATATCTAAATTTTCAAGAGGTGTAGAAGCATAACTACAATGCAAGGTAGTACTACTAAGATACATATCAATATGGCAATGCCCAAGATTCAAATCATAAATAATAGGAAGAACACCCATGGGATGAACAAATCCATTACATTCAGGCATCACTAATAAATCCTCAAGTAATGAATAGACACTCCTAAGTGCACCAACATTTATATTTGGTATATTAGAATCAACAAACAAGAACAAGAAGAAACTTGTGTACCCTCTCTCCCCTAGCTAATACAACTTTGAATGGACAATTTTTCTGAGATACACATACATTTTCTAAGTTCATCTAGTAGAGTCTTCAACTTTGTGTGAGTTACAAACAAACACTCTGAGACCTAGAACCTTTTCCACACAACTTTCTAGTTCCTTTCATGACAGATTCGCCACCTCCTTGCAGAGGAATATTTTTAGCAATAGGGAGCCATTCAAAGTATTTTATCATTCTGGGTCCTTTCTTCACCAACAAAATTGTTTGAATCTTTCTTCCTAAAGGCTACTACAAAACTTCTTCCAAGCTACAAACCACATAACATCTGAAATAAAGTTTAGAGTCTTCACTTTGTTGACTCTTTCCAAATGGAGTGATGGGGAAATGTATATGATGATGTAAACTTTAGAAACAAGAGATTCTAGACACTTCCCCAGTAGATTTGCCATTTTGTTGGTTTCCAAACCAATAGTCCTCGAGTCCCAGAGAAATTTCCACTAACTCATTGACAAACTCGGGGAAGGGTTTTGGCCAACGAATGAGATTTAGTCACAAGAGTAAGATCTCCTACACTTTTGGCTCTGCGAGACCATGATGGGTGAACCTATGGAGTGTCTAACAAATTTTATCTTCACAATACTCAAGACACTATAGCTTACAGCAAATCATCTCCATGAAAGATACTAAGGAGGATGGATAAACTTTTGGTTATGGCTTTAACCTTAGGTTGTAAGATTATAAGAACTCATTGAGGAGGTTTCTACATTACTCCTACTCTCAATACAAAAAGGAAATACAAAAAGTAAAAGAAATTGGATTTGAGGAATGATTCTGAAAGCTAGAAGCAACAACCATGACTAGTGCCTTGTATGAGAAGGAGAGTTAACCTCACAACATGCAGATTTAAAATTTAAATAGGGAGACATGCAACCTTTGAGATTTGAATGTTAATGCATTACATCAAGATTCTCTCTTTTGATTTTAGCAACAACCATACTGAAGAATCTTAGATATACACAACAATATTCCTACACCTTGAAGAAGAAAATTAATCCTTTTCTGGAAGAGAAGAAAACAATAAGATATACACCTAACTTGTACTGACAAAACAAAATATCCTTGATCATTTCATTCCATAAAATAGAGCATACATAATAGAGACAACTACAAATAAAACCTCTAAATCTTCTTTTATTTTGGTTACAACTATTTTTAACATTAAGAACTACAAACTGAAAGAAAACTCAAATTGGCATTAAAACTACATGGAAGCCTTTCTTCCAGAAGAAATTATATTTAGAATTAATGCATTCACAATGGTGTTGAATTCCCTTTTATAAGAACAAGGGATAAAAACAAGCCACAGGCCAGGTGAGATACACATGTCAAAATTTGATTGCCTAAGACATAGATGGGCCATGATGTGTCTATTTTCCTTCTTTGTATGCAATCCATCTGGAGACAATTAATGAAAGCAGCTATGAAGATAGCATTTGGGACTTGGGACCACAAGCTTGAGGACAATTAGAAGTAAGTGTCTTGAGCCACACACAATTTTTCCTTAAGTTCATCCTCTCCTACATCCTAACCGATCTATGAACCTAAACTACTATACTTAGTAATCTATACCTTTGTGTCCTCTCATCTCCTTGGTGAGTGATCCTCTGGCATGCTTGAGGTAGTGAAATCTCATTGATAGAAGATCCTCATATTTCATGGAGCTGATCAACTGATCTTTTGTCCAATCCTCATTAAATGTTATCTCCCTCCTGGGCTTTGTCACTGTGATCCGATTTGATTTGGTCGCAGAAAACTACCTGCAACATGTTGGCACAATCATTTTCATTGTCATTGTCTCCTCTTTCAACAGGTGGAATCTGGCCAATCTGTACATGCCACATCTTTAAAATATTCCCCCCTATCCTCTAGTTAACCTCTGTCAACCCTCCACATGAACAATTTGACCATCAGGCCGCATGGTGGCATTTTCTGCAAGTTGCATAACATGTGTGTTATGCATGCTATGACTCCATCTCATGGCCTTAGTGACCACAGGATAATAGGTTACCCCATTCTCCTTTTTCTTACTTACCCTGTGAGCCCCTCATTTTATCTCTTTCATAGTATAGGATAATGGGGAGCTCTATTTCCCTCAGTAGCTTCGACCTTTTTCTTATCCCTATGTGGATGCACAGTATAAGGAAATTCAACTCTATGTTTCTTCACTTTCTTATCCCACAAGTCATGGGGGCACTCTTATTTCCTTCATAGGATAATCCCCTTCTCTTTTTCTTAAATATTTCCTTATGTCATAGACTCTGGAGACATCTTCCTTACCTCTGTGGGATAAGCTTGTCGAGTCTCCCTTTTGTCCTTTTTCTTAATATTTTCTTATCCCGCTGGCCTTAACTGATTGATGGGAACCTTTGTGGGATAATGATTTCTTTACTATCTTTTGATCATTCTTACCTCGTGTTGTATTTTCATCTTCGCTCCTTGGCTCTTCATACACTGGCAGTCTTTATCTTTGTTGCCACATGGGATAAGTCTTTTCATCTCTTGCTTTGATATTTTTTTATCTCGCATTGCTCATATTGCTTTTGTCTTTTCGCTGCCTTACCATGTCTCTTTACCATGTTATGTGCCAATCCGGGGTAAGCCATATTCCCTTTACCTTAGTTCCTTCTTATCCCGCAACCCTTTTCTTATCCTCATGGGAACTTGTGGGATAAGAAAATCTTTTACTTTTCCCTTGTTTTCTTGTCCCACATGACCCTTGCTTGTTGCTTTCAGCTACACAAGATAAGGAAAACCTTTCTTTTTCTTTGTTGCCTTGTGGGCCTTATCTCGTGCAACCTTTGTTCATCACCTTTTACTCTACGGGATAAGGGAAACCTCCCCTTCCTTGCCTTGCTTGCCTTATCTCGTGTGACCCTTTCGTTGGTCACATTGTCTCATGGGATATCAGATGATTTTACCACTAGTTGGTAAGGATGAACCCTGGAGATTGGCCTCCCAATGAGTTGAAACCTATTAGCCGGTGAAGCTTAAGTGAGTTGACTGGATAGATCAGTCAACTCAAAAAATAGATTTTTGGATCCCAAAAAGACATCGTCTCGCGCTGCAAAATATTTAGCCACCTGTCACTGCCCTAGCAATCAATAACACGCTGCCCACATACTCAAGGAGGTCAATAACATGATGTGTTATTGACATGAGATGTTGATGTTAGACAAAGGGTCAATAACATGTCATAAACAACACATTGTTGCTTGCAACAGTACGATAACTTGCATGTTATCCTCCAAGGGGGTTTTTGAGTGTAAAAATTGAAAATTTTGAGCTTGGGATTTTAAAATTAGACAATTTTTTAAGTCCCAATAGTGGTTCTATCTTTGGAATACATGCCCCTTGTGGTCATGCCAAGATCCCAAATCTCTTGGGAGCAGATCGGGTGCCTACTCCATTGGGCAATAGAGTAAAAAAAGGTCTTCTCTATCCCCAAACTATTGTTACTTGAGCATCAAAGCACACATGATGGCCCAAGGCCACCTAAAAAGAATAGCCAATGCTTTCCTCTAGCATACACATTCTTCTCCTCAGATTGAATTGAATCTAATCTGAAAGTATAGCTAGGATGCCACTGATCAAATATGTTGGCATCTCTTACCCAACCACCATACTAAAAATTATCAGTGCACTCACATCTGAAACCCATATGTGAGGCCCTACCCTGACCCATCCTATCTCTTCACTTATTTTCATAATTGGAACTATTATGCATGCTTTATTTTGATACATTATGAATATATAACTTTATATGGTCCCACAAATTTGGTAATATTGATATATATTGATGCTTCATTTCTATGCTTTGTGGATATAGAATTTTATATGATCCTAGAATAGGGTAACATTGAGATGATGTATGTCATTATCTGATTTGTAGGATTTGATTATGATGCTAGAAATATGATTGCATATCTTGTAAATAGATCAATTTATGAGGACTATGATGAATTGATTATGTGAATTGCTTTGATATGTTACAATCATATTGTGTAATGTCAATTCTGTGCAGAATGATTGTATTGTATTCTAATTATGTGTTTTATATTATATGAGGCTATTGGAAAGTGCTAATGTTTAAATTGAGATGCACAGGAAATTATCCATGTGACCATGGAAATATTATGGAGAATCAAGCCTAGGCCTATGTGTGTTCGTAAAACCAAGGGTTGTCTATTTGGAGAGACAACACCCCATATGTATTGTATTTTATTCATAAATTTAAAATGTTGCATGAGTGTAAATTGTATTTATTGAATTGTTTAAATCATTTAAGGGACAATTGCCATGTGTGTATTTGTGATGTGGAATTATTTTGTAGTGTCACTTGACACCTATGTTGTATATTGTGTTGGCAATTTGTCATGTCACCTTTTTGGAAAGTTTTTATTTTTGTTAATCGTTATCTCCTAATTATCCTTGAAGGAACCAAGATATCTAGGTTAGTGAGCCACAAGGAGGGTCAACTCAGAGTTGACCCGTAGGTTAACTTTAGGTGGACTTTCTAAGGGTTAAATCAACTCATAGAGTATATTTTAGAGCATTTTTATTAGGCCTCATGGGGTACCTATGGGTGAAGGCCAAAATTGGCCATGTTTCTTTCCCTTGGGGCTTGTTTAACCACCCAAAAAAGTGGTTTTCCCAAGATGGACGAATTCCATCTATAGGAGTGCCATCCTTGATAGCATAACTTTCTTGATAGGTGTAATCCCCCTTCCCCATTTCATTCCCTTCCTCTAGGTGCCTTGGTTAGGGAGTGTGTAAGACCTAGGGAAGGCCAACCAATGGGAGTCCCTCACTTTATCCAAGAGGGTGGAAGGAGTGAGAGAAGCCTTCTTAGGCTAGGAATGGAAGCTTAGTGAGTTAATCACCCACTCTCCATCCTTGGAGATTTTTGAGAATTTTTGGAGGAAAAATAGTTTGGGATAGAAAATTTGCCTAAGTGTTGCAGAAAAGATTGAGGATTGGGCTGCTCTTCATCAAGCTTTCCCCTAGAATACCCTTGGCAGAGTCAAGGTTGGTGTTTTCTTTTCTTACTTGTGAATATGAGAATCTTTTGTAGAATGCTGGAATGGAAAATGTTGTATTTTATTTGTGTTGTACTTATGAAAGCTTTATGTGATTTCTTGCTTATTTTCTGTTTTATCCATTGTTGTGTTTTGGGGAGTGTCCAAGACCATCTTTCCCTTGGGAGGGAAGATTGGTCTTGTGGGTGGAAGGAGTATGACAACCTTAGGATGAGAGGCTCTCATTATGAGAGTGATCTCAAGGGTCTGTCCATGTGACCCTTGCTGCATTTTTGTGTTATTTCACTTGGGGGTCATAAGGGGAGCAAATATGGTATGTTTGCCTTTTTTGGGGGTCATAAGGATGTAGTGGTTAAGAATGAGTTTTGGTTATGTTTTCTTGGGTGCCATGAGTTGGCTGTGAGTTCTATCTAGTAGAATCTCCCCTGGGTACCTCGGTCCACTTCCGTCCTAGTAAAACATCAGATAATGTGATGAAGTTTCAGCTTGGGAAGGGAATGTGTTTGTGGTGTTTTGTTTCCCCTCTACTTGTTGTGTGTTTGCTTGATTGTAACCCCATCTAGGACTTTGTTCTCCAAGCTCGGGGTAGCTTCTAGTAGGCCTAGGCTAGGAGGTGAGCACCCCATGGTTAGAACCTTATGATTATTTGCAGGTTGCTTGGAAAGAGGAAATTAAACTAGGAGTTGCAGATTCTATTTGGTTCAGATTTTATTCAGTTGCAGAAAAGGAAATAGGAAATGTAATCCTATGATTTGTTGCAGCAATGTAAATAGGGAAACTCAATGTTGTTTTTATTTCTTTATAAGGAAATGTATTCTTTTATTCAAGTCCTCATTATTATGAATGAGAGAACAGTTGGTTATTTCACCCATTGCAATAGTGGGCCATTGTATTCAAAAAAAAAACTGTACAAGAAAAATGCATTTTATTTAATTTCTGAAATCTATAATGTTGCTATAAATTTTATTAAATTTTGTCTCAAAAGGAATTCTGTTAATTTGTTTATTCTACAAATTGAAGTAAAGAAAAGAAATGAAATAAAGAAAAGAAATGCAATATGTTTTAATAAGTATTTACTTGCAAAGTTTAAATGCTATTAAATTCTGTCATTTATTCATTTTCTGTTTTTATATAATAGAAAATTAACCCATACACAAAATAAATTTGATGTAGAAAACCCGTTTGTATAACTGTCATAAAACCCCTAATGCTGCATATTAAATTAAAACACACCTAGGAAATGAAACATACAGTCATTGAAATGATGTCATTATTTTATCCAATCCTGCAAGCTTTAAAACAATATATATATATATATATGTATTGTTGTTAAAAGAATAGGGCCTGCATGATTAGGTGTTAATTTATTCAAAAAAAAACAAAAAAACAGAGATTTCCAACCTTAATACTTGATATTTCTTTATATATATATATAATCATGTATTTAAAAATATACTCAAATCAAAATATTAGAATATGTTCAAATTTGTTTCTATATACATTTATATATAGATATATATAAATATATCTATATATATATATATACATATAAATATTTATAAATATATATGTTTATTTTATAAAAAAAAAATTGATACAAAAAAATAATGATTTGTTGGGGGGGCCGAAACCCTACCCCTCCTCATGAGAGACATCGTCGGCCATGCCGCCAGTGTGGAAACCCATAGTGGGCAGAGCCGAGTCCGCCACTGTGGAAACCCACAGTGGGTGGAGCCGAGTCTGCCACTATGGGCAACCATAGTGGGCAGCGTCGGCGCCACCACTGTGGGTGTCCACAATGGGTAGCGACGGGGCCGCCATTGTGGGCTTCCACAGTGGTATCCCCATGTTCGCCCCCCTCCCTCTTCAAACCCTCTTTGCCTCCCATGGTTGTCATGCCCTAATCCAACCATGTTCCCGCATACACAAACACACACACACCACAAAACAAAAGAAAAATATAATACAATAAACCCTAACCCATTTCGGGTTAGGGTATAAGTTAATAGAAAGAAAATAAAGAGGTGTTAAAATAAAAAGAAAATGCAACCCTAACCCAATTTTGGGTTAGGGTTAGCATTTTAAGAATAAGAGATTTTAAAAGAATTTAAATTAGATGTAAGGAAAAATTTCCTCAACCCTATTTAGGGTTTAAAATTTAAAAGTTTAAGTTAAAATAAGAAAAAGGGGGAGGAAATGCTTTTCAATTTTGGAAAAGAATTTCCCCCATATAACTTAGCCATATGTGTTATTTAAATAAAAAAAATTCATTAATTCGTTTGGGAAGAGAATTAAATTTTAGTGTGGTCTTTTTCTTCAAAATTTAAAATGGTAGATTAATATCATTTACATTGATCGTATGGTTGATTTAAATTATTTCGGCTAAGGACACTTTACATTTATTTAATATATTTTGTTTGTATATAGTCATTAAAGTTAAAATTGGAAAAAAATTTATAATTGAAGATTATTAAGTATTTTTAGGAATTCTTAGCCCTTGAGGCCAATATTGGCCAGATTAATTATATCGTCAAATTTAAAGGTTTAGGGGAATTAAAACCAGATTTAGCTTGCAAACATCATTATAGAATTTCAAACCCTTATCAGTTGGATTTAAATAATAAATTTGTGTGTGTATCAATTAATTAATAGCATTATCATTATCTTGTCGAGAATGATTTAAATGCATTCGAGATAACTAATTATTCCTCATTTTTTATTAGCAACAACTTAATTAAGATAATTGGACTAACTAACTGATTTGCAACATTAATTAATCTCCACTAAATAAAGTTGCTCGTTTGAGTTGGTTAATTAATCCAACCTTAGAAAACAATTTTATTTACATCCTAGTTAAGACAAAACTCTATTGAACTTATTATAATTTAAGATATGTTATGAGTTTATGTGTTCAAAAAAAAATTTGTTGTTCCCTTTTTTTGCCCAAAAGTTTGGGCATGACATTTTGGTATCAGAGCAAGGTTTCCAACACTAGGAACCTTACTCCATTATGTTTCACTTTAATTATTTAATTAATTAAATTTTTTGCCAAAAAAAATAAATTATTTATTTATTTGATTTTCATTTTATTTATTCAAGGATGCCTTCGGCTACGTGACAAGCTCGCAAGTGTGGAAGGGGTCCTAAGCATATGTGTATGACAGGCGAGGATGTTGATAGGGAGGAACCAGTTCTAGAAGGGAACCCGGAGGCCCCTCCCAAACCTGTGGTTGCCCCAGACCAAGCCATCTTATTAGCACTTTAGAACCTGATTGGGATAGTGCAGGATAGGCTTCCAACAGTTGACCGTCATACATAAAATTAGAACTCAGAGAGCCATAGGTTAGAAGATAGGGAACGGAGTAGGAGTCCACCTCCTAACACCGTAGAGGGTCAGGCTGAGCATGAGCCTGAGTCTGTTCATCTACCCAGACCACCTCCAGTAGCAGCACCTATGTATTATGAGAGAGCATGTCGGGAACCAAGAGATCTAATTAGGGAGGTTTTGCGCCTCTAGCCACCATCTTTTGGGGGATCTACTGATGGAGTAGAGGTTGAGGCATGGCTTTTGAGCCTGGATCGGTGCTTTGCATTGCATTCTTACGAAAGCAATCTGAATGTAGTCCACCTTCTGAGATCGACAACCTCCACATGGTGGAAATAGGACGAATTCAAGTGTGGTCTCACTACAGACACCCTCACATGGGAAATCTTCACAAAGAGGTTCAAGGAGAGGTACCTGTCAGAGCACTTTAGGTAGTGTAGGATCGATGAATTCTACAACCTCTAATAGAAGGGTCTCTCAGTGACCCAGTACGAGAGAAAGTTCATTGAGCTCCTACCTTATGTAGACTACGTGAAGGATGAGAAGCTTCTCATCAACTGATTTATCAGGGGACTTAATGTTGGGATAGTAGGACCGGTGAGGATGGCCGCTCCAGGAAGCCTTCGGGTTGTCGTGGAGAAGGCCCTGATAGCCAACGAGATTCAGATTAGGCCACAAGACACGAGGGATCAATTTCAGAACCAAAACCCAGCACCCCAGTCTTTCAGGTTTTAGAAACCCCATTGGAAAGGCAACCACAAAAATTCATTGGGGTCCTATAAACCCCCTCCTCCGCAGTAGTCATAGCAGAGTTAGAGACAAAGGCCCCCTTAGGGACAGCAGGGCTCGAGGCCCAAGTAGTGGCAATCACAGGGTCCTAGGCGTGACCAGAGAGCATAGGGTACATACACACCTCTGACACGGACTCAGCAGTCCTCTAGGGGTGGGTACAATGGTTCTAGCAGGATAGGTGGGCAGCCCTTCTCTAGGCCTCAGGGCACACAGTTTCAGGCATGCGATGCTTATTTCATGTGTGGAAACATGGGGCACATGGCGAGGGAGTTCCCACAGGGTTAGATGATAGGAAATCAGAGGATGGTAGCATCAGAGCCTATAGTTGGAGATATGGGCAAGTCCCATAGAGTCGTCGCAGCGGTTGACAACCGCCAGGCAGAGCACCAGGCCACAGTCATTGAGGCTGTAGGTAAGATTAGAGGTAGCAGTATTTCTATATTATTTGACTCAGGAGCGACTGACTGCTTTATATCTCCATTGGTTATTGAGCATTGCGGGCTAGTGGTAGTTAGGCAAGGTGTCAGCTGGGAAGTGGAGTTAGCTTCAGGGGCTAGAGTGTTAGTGGATTAAGAGGTTAAGGGATGTCCGCTCTAGATTGGTAATACCACCACCTTAGTAGACCTTAGAGTTACACCACTTGGATCTTATGGCATCATACTTGGTATGGATTGGCTTTACACCCATAGAGCCAAGATGGATTGTCACCCAAAAAAGATCCAGTGTGAGGATGATCATGGTGCTCCCATAGTAATCACTGGGATTCAGAGACCCGTGTCTCTTCATATGATTTCCGCTATGCATCTTAAGCGGAGCATGTGGAAGGGATGCCAGTTGTTTGTTATCACTATGAGTGATAGAGAGGAAGAAAATGAGAAGGAGCCTTCCATAGATGATTATCCCATCCTTGAGGAATTTGCAGATGTGTTTCCAGCTGAGCTACCTAGTATGCCACCTAGCAGAGAGATGGACTTCCACATAGATTTGGTACTAGAAGCCGAGCCAGTTTCGAGAGCACCTTATACGATGACCACACATGAGCTTAATGAGCTCAAGATGTAGCTAGAGGAACTTTTAGAGAAGAGTCACATTCATCCTAGCATCTCCCCTTGGGGTGCACTAGTCATCTTCATGAAAAAGAAGGATGGGTTCCTTCAGCTATGCATGGATTACAGGCAACTGAATAAAGTAACCATAAAGAACCGCTATCCCTTGCCCAGGATCGATGACTTGTTTGATCAGCTTCAAGGTGCTAAAGTGTTTTCCAAAATAGATCTGAAGTCGAGGTATCATTAGTTGAGAATTGTGGAAAGTGATATCCACAAGACCGCGTTTCGCACCAAATATGGCCACTATGAGTTCACAGTGGTCCCATTCGGTCTTACAAATGCTCTAGCTATATTTATGAGTCTCATGAATGGGGTATTCTTCACCTTCCTTGATTGATTTGTGATTGTGTTCCTTGATGACATATTGATATACTCTTAGAACGAGAAGGAGAATGAGGAGCATTTGAGGCAGGTTTTGTAGTGTTTGAGGGACAACCAATTGTTCGACAGTTTGTTGAAGTGTGCTTTCTTTAGATCGGAGGTCAAGTACCTAGGGGATGTTATATCTAGCAATGGGATCTCAATTGACCCATCAAATATCAGAGCTATTATGGATTGGCCAGCGCCAACCAGTGTGACAGAGGTCAGGAGCTTCATGGTTTTAGTAGGATACTACAGACGTTTTGTTGAGGGATTTTCCATAGTTGCACACCCCATCACATCCCTCCAGTGAAAAGGAAATAAATTTGAGTGGACAGAGAAGTATGAGAGGGCTTTCCAGGATCTAAAAAGGGCACTTACTAGTGCACCTATTCTTATTGTGCCAGGCCCCACGGCCAATTTCATGGTATGCGCAGATGCTTTCTTAGATGGATTAGGAGCAGTCCTTATGCAGGAGGGTAGAGTTATAGTGTACGAGTCTAGGAAACTTAAGACTCACGAGCTTAACTACCCTATGCACGACCTAGAGCTTGCAACAGTTTTTCATGCACTTGTGAGGTGGAGACACTTCCTTTTAGGTCATCACTTTGAGCTTCATTCAGACCATTAGAGTTCGCAGTACATCTTCACCCAGCCTAACCTTAATGCACGTCAGAGGAGATGGATGGAGTTCCTATGTGAGTATGATTTTGATGTCCACTACATCAAAGGGAAGGAGAACGTAGTCGCAGATGCTCTGAGTAGGAGACGACATGAGGTATACACCATATCTATGAGCACAAATGTGAGAGACTGTATTTTGGAGTGGTTGCCAGAGGATGTATAGTATCTAGAGGTTTGTCAGAGGATTTGATCTCAGGAGACCCTAGAGGGGAAGTTTATGGATTACTCTTTGCAATCCTATGGACTATTACACCATAGAGAGTGCATCTATGTACCTTCTCCCAGAGGATTGTGAGATTTCATTATCATGGAGGCTCATAGAGCTCCTTATGCAGTGCATCCCGGGGTTAAGAAGATGCATGCTGACTTGAGACAGTTATATCATTGGCCAAGTATGCAGCAGCTTATCACTAAGTTGGTATCCCGATGCCTTGAGTGTCAAAGAGTCAAGGTGGAGCATCACCATCTAGGTGGGTTACTCCAGTCCCATGATATACTAGAGTGGAAGTGGGATACTATATCCATGGATTTTATCATTGGTCTTCCCATGTCATCTCGTCGCCATGATGTCATCTTGATGACAGTTGACAAGTTGACCAAAGTAGCCCATTTCTCACCTATTCGGACTACCTTCACAACAGCAGTAGTGGCACAAGTGTTCTTGTTAGACATAGTCAGACTTCATGGTATTCCACGCAAGATTATATCTAACAGGGATTCCCTCTTCACTTCTTCCTTTTGGAAGGCGTTATAGGCAGCTATGGGCACCAAGCTCAATTTCATAACAGCCTATCATCCAAAAACGGATGGACAGACAGAGTGGGTTAATTAGGTATTAGAGGATATGCTCCACATGTACGTCATGGATCATCAGACCAAATGGGAGGAGTACCTACATTTAGTATAGTTTGCCTACAATAATGGGTATCACATGTCCTTGGGGATGCCACCTTTTCAGGCCTTGTATGGCAGACCTTGCAGGACACCTTTGAGTTGGGACCGTATTGAGGATAGAGTGGTCATAGGCCCTAAGATGGTTCGTGATATGGAGCAGTAGGTAATTTTGATTAGATGTCACCTTAGAGAGGCATTGGATAGGCAGAAGAAATATGCAGTTGCAAAGAGGATAGACCAGAGGGGATAGAGTTTTCCTGAGAGTGCGATCGCATAAGAGTCCAATCCATTATGGAAAGGGTTTTAAGCTTGCAACTCGCTTTGTTAGACTTTTTGAGATCCTTGAGAGGATAGGACCAGCTGCTTATCACCTAGCTTTACCACCTAGCCTGTCACGCATCCACGATGTGTTTCATGTATTAGTTTTGAGGAAGTATATCTATGATGAGTCTAATATTTTAGATTGGGATGCTTTGCAGGTGGAGTCAGATGGGAAGATAGCTTTGGAGCCTATTTTCATTTTGGCTCGCTGGACATTGGCCCTTTGAGGTTGAGAGATGGACCAAGTTAAGGTCCAGTGGGATTGCTATGATGAGGTTATAGCTTCATGGGAGGATGCAGCACGTATGAGATCACAGTACCCTCATCTTTTTGATGAACTCCAGGAGGACATTCATGCCTAGAGGGGGAGGGTGTGAGGCCCTACCCCAACCCATCCTATCTCTTCAGTTATTTTCATAATTGGAACTATAATGGGTGCTTTATTTTGATACATTATGGATATATAACTTTATATGGTCCCACAAATTTGGTAATATTGATATATATTGATGCTTCATTTCTATGCTTTGTGGATATAGAATTTTATATGATCCTAGAATAGGGTAACATTGAGATGATGTATGTCATTATCTAATTTGTAGGATCTGATTAGGATGCTAGAAATATGTTTGCATATCTTGTAAATAGATCAATTTATGAGGACTATGATGAATTGCTTATGTGAATTGCTTTGATATGTGACAATTGTATTGTGTAATGTCAATTCTGTGCAGAATGATTGTATTGTATTCTAATTATGTGTTTTATATTATATGAGGCTATTGAAAAGTACTAATGTTTAAATTGAGATGCGTAGGAAATTATCCATGTGACCAAGGAAATATTATGGAGAATCAAGCCTAGGCCTATGTGAGTTCATAAAACTAGGGGTTGCCTATTTGGAGAGACAACACCCCGTATGTATTGTATTTTATTCGTAAATGTAAAATGTTGCATGAGTGTAAATTGTATTTATTGAATTGTTTAAATCATTTAAGGGACAACTGCCATGTGTGTATTTGTGATGTGGAATTATTTTGTAGTGTCACTTGACACCTATGTTGTATATTTTGTTGGCAATTTGTCATGTCACATTTTTGGAAAGTTTTTATTTTTGTTAATTGTTATATCTCCTAATTATCCTTGAAGGAACCAAGATATCTAGGTTAGTGAGACACAAGGAGGGTCAACTCAGAGTTGACCCGTAGGTTAACTTTAGGTGGACTTTCTAAGGGTTAAATCAACTCCTAGAGTCAATTTTAGAGCATTTTTATTAGGCCTCATGGGGTACCTATGGGTGAAGGCCAAAATTGGCCATGTGACTTTCCCTTAGGGCTTGTTTAACCACCCAAAAAAGTGGTTTTCCCAAGATGGACGAATTCCATCTATAGGAGTGCCATCCTAGATAGGATAACCTTCTTGATAGGTGTAATCCCTCTTCCCCATTTCATTCCCCTCCTCTCGATGCCTTGGTTAGGGAGTGTGTAAGACCTAGGGAAGGCCAACCAATAGGAGTCCCTCACTCTATCCAAGAGGTTGGAAGGAGTGAGAGAAGCCTTCTTAGGCTAGGAATGGAAGCTTAGTGAGTTAATCACCCACTCTCCATCCTTGGAGATTTTTGAGAATTTTTGGAGGAAAACCAGTTTGCGATATAAAATTTTGCTAAGTGTTGAAGAAAAGTTTGAGGATTGGGCTACTCTTCATCAAGCTTTCCCCTAGAATACCCTTGGCAGAGTCAAGGTTGGTGTTTTCTTTTCTTACTTGTGAATATGAGAATCTATTGTAGAATGCTTGAATGGAAAATGTTGTATTTTATTTGTGTTGTACTTATGAAAGCTTTATGTGATTTCTTGCTTATTTTCTGTTTTATGCATTGTTGTGTTTTGGGGAGTGTCCAAGACCATCTTTCCCTCAGGAGGGTAGATTGGTCTTGGGGGTGGAAGGAGTATGACAGCCTTAAGGTGAGAGGCTCTCATTATGAGAGTGATCTCAAGGGTCTGTCCATGTGACCCTTGCTGCATTTTTGTGTTATTTCACTTGGGGATCATAAGGGGAGCAAATATGGCATGTCTACCTTTTTTGGGGGTAATAAGGATGTAGGGGTTAATAATGAGTTTTGGTTATGTTTTCTTCAATACCATGAGTTGGCTGTGAGTTCTATCTAGCAGAATCTCCCCTAGGGTACTTGGTCCACTTCCACCTTAGTAAAACATCACATTATGTGATGAAGTTTTAGCTTGGGAAGGGAATGTGTTTGTTGTGTTTCATTTTCCCCCTGCTTGTTGTGTGTTTGCTTGATAGTAACCCCGTCTAGGACTTGATTCTCCAAGCTCGGGGGTGGCTTCTAGTAAGCCTAGGCTGGGAGGTGAGCACCCCATGGTCGTATCCTTATGATTATTTGTAGGTTACTTGGAAAGAGGAAAGTAAGCTAGGAGTTGGAGATTCTATTTGGTTCAGATTTTATTCAATTGTAGAAAAGGAAATAGGAAATGTAATACTATGATTTGTTGCAGCAATGTAAATAGGAAAACTCAATGTTGTTTATATTTCTGTATAAGGAAATGCATTCTTTTATGCAATTCCTCATTATTAAGAATGAGAGACCAGTTGGGTTGTTTCACCCATTGCAATAGTGGGCCATTGTATTCAAAAAAAAAACTCTATAAGAAAAGTGCATTTTATTTAATTTTTGAAATCTATAATATTGCTGTAAATTTTATTAAATTTTGTCTTAAAAGGAATTTTGTTACTTTGTTTATTCTGCAAATTTAAGTAAATAAAAGAAATGAAAAAAAAAAGAAATGCAATATGTTTTAAGAAGTATTTATTTGCAAAGTTTAAATGTTGTTAAATTCTATCATTTATTCATTTTCTGTTTTTACATAATAGAAAATTAACCCATACAGAAAAGAAATTTGATATAGAAAACCTCTTTGTATAACTGTCATAAAACCCCTAATGTTGCATATTAAAATAAAACACACCTAGGAAATGAAACATATAGTCATTGAAATGTTGTCATTATTTTATCCAATCTTGCAAGCTTTAAACGAATATATATATATATATATATATATATATATATATATAAAATCATGCATTTAAAAATATACTCAAATGAAAACATTAGAATATGTTCAGATCTATTTCTATATACATTTATATATAGATATATATACATATAAATATTTATAAATATATATGTTTATTTTATAAAAAAAAATTCATACAAAAGATAAATAAACGATTTGTGGGGGGCGCCGAAACCCTACCCCTCCTCATGAGAGACATCATGGGCCATGCTGCCACTGTGGTAACCCACAGTCGGTGGAGCCAAGTCTACCGCTGTGGGCCACCATAGTGGGCGGCATTGGTGCTGCCACTGTGGAAACTCATAGTGGGCGGAGCTGAGTCCGCCACTTTGGGCAACCACAGTGGGCGGCATTGGAGCCACCACAGTGGGTGGCGTCGGGGCCGCCACTATGGGCTTCCATGATGGTATCCCCATGTTTGCCCCCCTCCCTCTTTAAACCCTCTTCGCCTCCCATGGCCATTGTGCCCTAATCTGACCCTGTTCCTGCATACACAAACACACACACACCACAAAACAAAAGAAAAATATAATACAATAAACCCTAACCCATTTTGGGTCAGGGTATAAGTCAATAGAAAGAAAATAAAGAGGTGTTAAAATAAAAAGAAAATGCAACCCTAACCCAATTTTCGGTTAGGGTTACCATTTTAAGAATAAGAGATTTTCAAAGAATTTAAATTAGATGTAAGGAAAAATTTACTCAACCCAATTTAGGGTTTAAAATTTAAAAGTTTAAGTTAAAATAAGAAAAAGGGGGGGGGGGGGGGGGGAATGCTTTTCAATTTTGGAAAAGAATTTCCCCTATATAACTTAGCCATATAAATTTTAAAAATTCATTAATTCATTTGGGAAGAGAATTAAATTTTAGTGTGGTCTTTTTCTTCAAAATTCAAAATGGTAGATTAATATCATTTACATTGATCATATAGTTTATTTAAATTATTTCGGCTAAGGACACTTTACATTTATTTAATATATTTCATTTGTATATAGTCATTAAAGTTAAAATTGGAAAGATATTTATAATTGAAGATTATTAAGTATTTTTAGGAATTCTTAGCGCTTGAGGCCAATATTGGCCAGATTAATTATATCGTCAAATTTAAAGGTTTAGGGGAATTAAAACTGGATTTAGTTGGCAAACGTCATTATAGAATTTTGAACCCTTATCAGTTGGATTTAAATAATAAATTTGCGTGTGTATCAATTAATTAATAGCATTATCATTATCTTGTCAGGAATGATTTAAATGCATTTGAGATAACTAATTATTCCTTGTTTTTAATTAGCGACAACTTAATTAAGATAATTGGACTAACTAACTGATTTGCGACATTAATTAATCTCCACTGAATAAAGTCGCTTGTTTGAGTTAGTTAATTAATCCAACCTTAGAAAACAATTTTATTTACATCCTAGTTAAGACAAAACTCTATTGAAGTTATTATAATGTAGGATATGTTATTAGTTTATGTGCTCAAAATTTTTTTTGTTGTTCCATTTTTTTGCCCAAAAGTTTGGGCACGACACCATACAATGACTAAAAAATCTGATTATTGTGTGACATAAGTGTGTTATGCTCATCAAAAAATACACTAGCCTGCTACTCATAACACACGTTATGACCGAAACCACTATCACACCTCATGAAAATATCACCCAGCTGAAAATGAATAAACTCTTGCACACACATGCAGTTGGTTTCATTTAAAAGAAATTTCAGCACAGGTTTGCATGTCAGACTAAAAAAACTCAAGAGGACACCCTTGCAAACTTTGTGACTCCTTCAAATATTCATCCAATAACTGAACTAGCAAAGAATAACATATTGGTTTACTCTATGACAACAACTCAATATTATGGAAAAAAGGATCACTTGGAAGCTCCAACATACCCATAGGTTCATGCATTTCTTCATTTTCCAAGCATGTTATTGCACCATTGTCTGAATCCCATACAGAATCATAAGAGTGTGATTTTGATTTAGTGTAAAGTTTTGGCTCAAACTGATGATCATCTTCCACATCATTGTGAAGGTTCTCTGAAGAATAATTAATTTCATAAGAAAAATCATCACCATGGAATTTAATGCATGGGGCTGAGGTATGGCACGTGCTTGATAAATTGGATTCATCGTCACACTCATCAGACCTATCACTACTTTGATCATGGCACTCAACCACCATGTCCACATCATGTGCATTGTCATTATGCATGCTGACCCACTCACTGGTAAAAGAAAAATCAGATATGCTGTCATATATGGCCTTACCAAAGCATAATCCTTGGCCTAAGAACAACATAAGGATTGAGAACCACTTCTATCCATATGTTTCTGATACTCAACTAACAACAAATCTAAAATTTCATCATTATTTAATAGACCACTTCTTTGATCTAAATCTTCTACCTCCTCTTCTTCTTGATCCTTACTACTACTATTAGTATCCTCAAGCTACAACTCATGATCAACAATGCTACCATCATCAAACTGTGAAAAACCAAAGGGTTGACCACAAAGTTGTACTTCATCATCATAAGAGATTGCATCTACAACAACCTTAAAAAGATCATAGTCTGGCATAGGATGAAAACTTTATGTATGTTCAATGTAATTTGTATTTGGGTCTTCATGGTTGCGGTTCATGCTTGTACATTGGTCTTCAATTGACTGATTGGACTCTTCACCTTGCTGCTATTCATTATTGTACTGAGTTTTGTCATTGTGCATCTCATTGATTTCTTCTTATGATACGTATCCCCATTGAGACTGAGCACAAACAACACCATTACCATCAATCTCAAGGCTGCATTTTTCTTCATCTTCGATCCCTACCATATCAATCATGCATTTTTCTTCTTTTGAGGATGAAAGTTCTTGGTCATATGCATCCATGCAGATATTTGCAACTTTAGCACACTTGTCACCATCATTGAGACTTGTGGATGATAAATTTTTCATGTATTCATGTCTCATTCTATACGTGATGTCCATAGAATTAGAAGCCATCAACATATTAACTATTTTGAGATCTTCCAATAGTGCACTAGAACCTTCTTCAAAGGCTTCAAAATACATACTAGTGTATGCTGGTGTATCGGGCCTAAAACCTTCAGGGATTTGTGACAATGAACTTGCAAACCTATGACTGAAAGTGATGTTGGTATCTTTATCTAGCCTCCTAATTTGAGATAATTCTTTGACAAGATCAATGGGTTCTCTTGAAAATTCTTCCAAATATGCACCCACTAGTTCACCCCAACAAGCAAAGGATTTGTGAGGGAAACCTAAGTACCAATCCTTAGTTCTTGTATCAAGAGACCTAACAAAAAATCTTATGGACATGTCCACTTCTCTAAACAAATGTTTATGTATGAAACTATGAAACCTTTGGACATGTGCATTCCCCTCACATATGTTGAAACCGTCAAAACTATGCATCTAACTATAAATATGAGTTGGCATGGTTTTGAACTCATGCTCCACCCATGATAGGTCCAACTGATCATACAATAGATCAAGAGAATAAATAGGGGGTCCAACTGTGATGCAGGAGCGCAGGAGTAGTTCAAATCAGCACCTTGATTTTGATCCCAGTGAGACATCGATCTTGGTATTGGCCCAGTATTGGTGTGCTCTTATCAGTTGGTTTTTGCAGTGTATGTAACAAAGATGAATTGAGTTGTGGGTGGTTTCCATAACTTACGGATTGTTGAGAGATGTTGTTTTGGGCCTTGTCCAATGTCTTAGAGGATCACTTGAAGTTTATGCATTTGAAGATGTTCTTGGTGATTTGGGCGGACATTTTATTGTTTGCACATTTCATCATGCACTAGTTGTTCTTTGGCTGACTTGATCAAGTTTTTATTGCTTGTAGATGGTATAAAGGGAAACTTTAGAGATTCATTTTGGGAGGACAGAGGTTGAAGAAAGTAGAGACCGAGCGAAGATGTAGTTTTCAGAGATATTCTGGTCCGGGAGGACTAAAGTCTGGAGGGACTGAACTCTGGATCAGTGCACAATAATGTAGATTGTTACCGGAGGCCTATTTGTTAAGAAAAAAATCTATGGATCTTATATTTGTGTTGCATGGATTGTTTTGTAATCCTGGGTTGCAGTCCATCATATGTAGCCATTGAAGGCTTATGCAATTCTTTAAAATATTATAATAATAGATTTATTTGTTACTGGCTATATTGTGTGTTGCTTCTATTGGTTATATCTTTTTACTGGTTGGTGGTATCTTGCATAGTGCTTTGTGTTATGTTGGTATCTTGCATTGTGTTATGCTAGTATATTACATGGTGTTTTGTGTTATGAGCTGCAAGGTGGGGATGTCCTTCATTGGATCTTTCTACTTTGACTACATTGGGCTACTTGAATGGGAGGCATTTCATGATTAAAAATCAGTTGATCTTGTGAAGACATAAATATCTCATTCAAATCTACAATACTTTCATCAGGCACTACCTCTTCCTTTTGGTTCAACACGTGCATATACATTTGGATACATGATATTTGGGGACCCCCAAATTTGAAACTTACTTATTTCCTCAATATTTCTATTCATTGGGCCAAGGCTTCTAACATTTTGGCCATTCTATCATGGTTATGCATAGGAATTTTCATATCTAAATTTTCAAGAGGTGCAAAATCATAACTACAATGCAATGAAGTACTTCTAGGATACATATAAATATCACAATACCCACGGTTCAAATCATAAATGATAGGAGGAACACCCATGGGATGAACAAATCCATTACATTCAGGCATCACTAATAAATATTAAAGTGATAAATAAACACTCCTAAGTGCACCAACATTTACATTTCACATATTAGGGTCAACAAATAAGAACGAGAAGAAGCTTGTGTACCCTTTCTCCCCCAGCTGTTACAACTTTGAATGAATAAGTTTTCTGAGATACACATACATTTTCTAAGTTCATCCAGTAGAGTGTTCAACTTTATGTGAGTCACAAACAAAGACTCTCAAACTTGGAACCCTTTCCACACATCTTTCTGGTTCCTTTCATGAAAAATTCACCCCCTCCTTGCAAAGGAATATTTTGAATAGCAGGGAGCCATCCAAAGTATTTTATCATTCTGGGTCCTTTTTTCACCAATAATTTATCATTCTAGGTATTTTATCATACCGTGTCTCCACTATATTGACTCTTTCCAAATGTAGTGATCGAGCAATCTATACAATGATGTAAACTTTAGAAACCACAGATTCTAGACACTTCTTGACCAGAGTCACCATTATGCTAATTCCCAAACCAATAGTCCCTAGGTCCTAAAGGAATTTCCACTGTCTCATCGACAAACTCAGGGAAGGGTTTCGTCCAACAAACAAGATTCAATACAAGACTAAGATCTCCTACACTTTTGGCTCTACGAGACCAAGGCGAGTGAACCTATGTAGTGTCTAACAACTTTTAGCTTCACAATACTCAAGACACTACAACTTACAACAGATCATCTCAATAAACGATACTAAGGAAGATGGATAAAATCCTAGTTATGGATTTAACCTTAGTTTGTAAGCATCTAAGCACTCATTGAGGTGGTTTCTACACTACTCCTACTCCTAATGCAGAAAGGAAATGCAGAAAGTAAAATAAATTTAATTTAAGGAATGATTCTGAAAAACTGGAAGCAACAACCATGACCAGTGCCTTGTATGGGCTATAGAGTTAACCACACAACATGCAAATTTAACATTCAAATAGGGATACATGCAACCTTTGAGGTTTGAATGTTAATGCATTACATCAACATTCTCCCTTTTGATTTCACCAACAACCTTACCAAACAATCTCATATATACACAACAGTATTCCTACACCTTGAAGAAACAAATCAATCCCTTCCTGGAAGGGAAGCAAACAAAAAGATATACACTTGACTTGTAGGGACAAAACAAAATATCCTTAATCATTTTTATTTTATAAAATAGAGCATACATAAGAGAGACAACTGCAAATAAAACCTCTAAATCTGCTTGTATTTTGGTTACAACTATTTGAAACATTAAGAACTACAAACTAAAATAAAACTCAAACTGATGGAAGCCTTTCTTCCAGAAGAAATTACATTCAGAATCAACCCATTCACAATGGCCCTAAATTCCCTTTTATAAGAACAAGGGAGAAAAACAAGCCATAGGCCATGTGAGTTACACATGTCAAAATTTGATTGCTTGGGACATAGATGGGCCATGATGTGTCTATTTTCTTGCTTTGTATACAATCCATCAGGAGGCAATTAATGCAAGAAACTATAAAGATAGCCTCTAGGACCTAGGACCATGATGTTGAGGACAATTAGAAGTAAGTTTCTTGAGCCACATAGAAATTTTCCTTAAGTTTACCCTCTTCTACATCCTGATCAATCTCTTAACCTAAATTACTATACTTAGTAATCTATACCTTTGTGTCCTCTCATCTCTTTGGTCGGTGATCCTCTAGCATGCTTGAGGCAATGAAATCTCATTGATAGCATATCCTTAGATTTCATAGAGCTACTCAACTGATCTTCTATCTAATCCTCATTAAATGCTATCTCCCTCTAGGGCTTTATCGTTGCGATCCAATCTGATTTGGTCGTAGAAAACTACCTACAGCATGTCAACACTATCATTTTCATTGGCATCATCTTCTCTTTCAATAGGTGGAATCTTTGCAATCTGCACATGCCACATCTTTAAAATATTACCCCCTATCCTCTAGTCAACCTCCATCAACCCTCCATGTGGACAATTTGACGATCGGGCCACATGGTGGCATTATTTGAGAGTCACATAACGTGCATGTTATGTGCACTATTACTCCATCTCATGGCTTTAGGCACCATGAGATAACAAGTTACACCATTCTCCTTGTTCTTACTTACCTTGTGAGCCCCTCATTCTATCGCTTTCATACTACGGGATAATGGGGAGCTCTATCTTCCTCTCTAGCTTTGACCTCTTTCTTATCCCCATGGGGATGCATGCAATAAGGAAATTAATCTTTGTGTTGCTTCACTTTATTATCCCATGAGTCATGGGACTGCTCTTATTTCCTTCATGGGATAATCCCCTTCTCCATCATCTTCATGTTTCCTTATCCCGCAGCCTTTGGAGACATCTTCCTTACCTCTACAGGATAAGCTTGTAAAGTCTCCCTTTTGTCTTTTGTCTTTTTTCTTAACATTTTCTTATTCTGCTAGCCTTAATTGACTGATGGGAACCTTTGCATGATAAGGATTTCTTTAGTATCTTTTGATCATTCTCATCTCACATTGTATTTTCATCTTCACTCCTTGTCTCTTCATACACTAGTAGTCTTGATCTTTGTTGCCACGCGGGATAAGTTTTTTCATCTTTTGCTTTGATATTTTTTTATCCTACATTGCTCATATTCCTTTTGTCTTTGTACTACTCTATCATGTCTCTTTACCTTGTTCTGCGTTGATGTGGGATAAGTCATTTTCCCTTTACGTTAGTTCCTTCTTATCTTGCAACCCTTTTCTTATCCTCGTGAGGATGTACAGGTTAAGAAAACATTTTACTTTTCCCTTGTTAACTTGTCCCATGTGACCCTTTCTTGTTGCTTTCTCCTTAGTAGGATAAGGAAAACTTTTCCTTCACTTTGTTTCCTTGTAGGCCTTATCTTGTGCAACCTCTATTCATCATCTTTTACCCTGTGGGAGAAGGGAAACCTTCCCTTCCTTGCTTTGCCTGCCTTATCCTACATGACCCTTTGGTTGGTCCTATTGTCTTGTGGGATAACAAATGATGTTACTATCAGTTGGTAAGGATGAACCCTGGAGTCTAGCCCACAAATGAGATGAAACCCATCAATCCGTGAGGATTAAGTGAGTTGACTAGCTAGACCTATTAACTCAAAAAATTTAGATTTTTGGAGTCTAAAAAGACTTTCTCCTACACTACAAAATATTTATCCACCTACCACTGCCCCAACAATCAATAACATTCTACCCAAATACTCAAGACGGTCAATAAAATGGCATGTTATTGACATGATATGTTGATGTTAGGCATAGGGTCAATAAAATGTTATAATCAATACATTGCTACTTACCACAGTATGATAATGATGCAATCACCAGTTAGGAGGGACCTCAAAGAGATCAATTTGGACTGGGAAACAAGAGTAAACACAATAGAAACAAGAAGGTGTGATGAATGCAATAGAGAACTGAATGAATTAGATCATGAGAACTGATTACAGATAATTGGTAACATCTAGATTAAAAGATTTAGCTCACTGGCCTGCTACATACCTACTTAGTTACAAAATTGGTCAACTCCAGACCTATAAATCTTAAGATCTATTTTCTATGCTCTATCTGATTGATTTATGATGCTTAATTACATTGATTTATATGATCCAAGGAGATCTAGTCAGGCCAAAAGGGATTAAATGTCAAAGAACAAGATCAAAGTGAAGGTCATCCACATGCTAAGGAACATTGGAATTAATGAACTGGTCTCCACAAGCTTTGGAAGGGATTTGGTACATTCAAAAATGCAAATATCTCCAAGCGGTTTCGGTGCCAGAAAACTGTCTTAGAATCCAGATTTGATAACTTGCCAGAAAATGATCCAAATGCTTCGTGGTTTAGGAATAAGGAAGATGATTCAAGGCCAATACATGCTATGATTCACAATTATAATTTTACCATTATGAGGAAATTTCAAACACTTATGATGAGTAGAGGCAATTTCTTTCATGGAAGAGATACAAGGATGTCCCAACTTCACATGAAAATGATCAGATGTAAGAATGATAGAAAACTTAGCATCTAAACATTTAGTGCCAACATCAATAGGAAGTGTTATAGAGCCTAAAGAAGGACAAGAGAAGCCATCAAAAATTTTAACTAACACATCAGTATCATCATATATCACTTGATGCAATTGTAAATTATAAACAAATTATTTAGTTATCACATTAACCATGCAAGTGGGATAAATGAGTACTCCTCTAGCAGGTATACCTTTGATTTTTGCACTTATGTATAACGGGCCATCACATACTTTAATGGTCTCACTAGGATCAAATTTGATACACAAGTCTTTAGGAGGTTCTTGTTTATCTACAAGGTTCACTACTTTATTAGATTCAAGGCCAACATCATTGGGAGAGAAAGCAAGATGATTAGTCTCAATTACATTAGTGGAATGGGATGGTAAAGGATCAGTGAAAATCTGAATATTTTGATTAGGAGGAGCTACAAACTTGTTTCCTTTATCATTCACACCTACCACATATATGGAATTGTTATCAATCAAGTATTGAATCTTACTTCTCAATGAAAAACACTTTTCAATGTCATGACTAGGTTGACAATGATATGGACAAAAGGATTTAGCATAAAAGTAAGGCGAAGTTGACTTAGATGGATCAATTGGTTGCTTGGGGAAATTTTTAACACATTCCTTTGTAATAGCTTAGACATAATGCTATGCAAATATTCATTCAAAGGAGTGAATTATTTTTCTCTTTTAAAGTATTTAGAAAAAGGAGGCACACCTATAGTGGCTACTACATGAGTGTTATTGTTGTTGTCATTGAATTTGATGAATCCTTTGTTTGGTTTGAACTTCACAAATAGTTGTTGAGCACTATCACCCTTATCAGTCGGAGCCATGGAAGGAGATTGCTCCAATTGACTCACAATCAGTTGATAATTGTGAAGTATTGCACATGACTGCAAAAAGAAAGTAAACTTAGTTAAGAGAAGTTTATCCCTAATTTGTTTTTGCAAATTAGCAATAAAAATTATTTGGATATATTGATCAGGAATAGTAAAAGAAATCTGAGAATACAAATGCTTATATCTACCAATAAAATTAGTCGCTTTTTCTTTAAAACCTTGTTTATAATGCATCAAATTATTCAAAGTAATTTTAGGACCAATGTTATTGTGAAATTGCTGAATAAAAGGATTAGCCAATTGTTGAAAAGAGGTAATAGAATAAGGAGGCAAAGAAAACTAGCATTGCAAAGCTTTATCCCTTAATGTTCTAGTAAACAATTTTGCTAACAATCTTTGATCATGAGCAAAGTCACTACACAAAGATTGGAATGTTTTAACATGAGTTAAGGGATCACATTTTCCATTATAAGTTCCAATTGAGGTACTTCTACCTGTTTGGGAGGGAAAACTCTAACAATGTCGTTAGATAATGGGCTTGCTATATCAAATGTGGGCACATTATACTTAGATTGATTCATAGAAGCTATTTGTTGTTGTAAGGAGGACACTGTTTGAGATGAATTATTCATGGTAGCTTCGGTTGAAGTTGTATCCATTTAAGTTTCACCTTAGAGATAAAACCTTCAAACTCATTAGCCTATCATGCAAATATAACTCAAGCTTCAACCAATGAAACAACATGAAATGAAAAGGGAAATTAAATTGTTATACCTTCATGGATTATGTCTCATTGTGTCCTAGCCCTATTGTTATTGGTTGCAGATGATTTTTCTCTCAGATAAGCACTAGTAGCTTCCAAGATGGCAAGTGTGGAATCGACAAATAATTGATATGATATGAAAAGATAAACTGTGATAATGATTTATGCTAAATTGCTCAAAAACAGCTATAAGATTAGCTATTAGTTTCAAAAATGGCTTAGGAGACTTCTATTTATAGATTTTTGAGTGCATAAGCTTATGTGGCAAAGATCAATGATCATGATTAAATCTTGCAATTTGGATGGCTATGAGAAAGAGGTTAAGATGTGAGAGAGAAAGGTGGAAGGTGTTACTCCCACACCTATAGAATGGAGCAAAAGATGGAAGGAGAAGTTGAGTGTTATTCATCTCACCTTGACTAAGAATGAAGACTGAGAGAATATAGGATAGTTAGAGAATATTTAGGGATAAGAGGACAAGTGGACTCAACTTCATCCAAAGATATAGGAAGGTTGAGGAATGTGTGTACTATTGCCATTGGATTGTCATTGATTTCAACCGGTATGGGATGACTATCGGCATGAGAGATGTATGTGCAACACTCTCAAGAACAAGTATAGGTTGAGATATCTTGGGTATCACTATTGAACACAGAATACCACTGAGAGGGGGGTGAATTAGTGGTTCCTAACCTTTTTGCTTTTTGGATCTAACCTTAGAATATTTGTTCTTCACTTAACTACCAAACAATCATATCGATAGTATAAAAAGAAGGCCAAAATGATCATTCACTTGCAAGTAACTTCACAACACCAGATTTATGAGGAAAACCCAATATGGGAAAAAGCTCGGTGAGAAAAATTGGTGGAGACTACTGCTCCAATCTAGCCTCATAGGTAAAACACTAACTTACAAATATTTTGGGCACTAACCCCTACACTTTTAGGGAACCATCCCAAGGAGCACCAACCCTTGCACCAAGCTTCAACTTGGAAATGTATATTGAAATACTATTTGAATACAATTAAGGCTTCTTGTTGCAAATGAATTCTGCAACTCTTTAATCAAATAACTCTCTGCTGGTTGATAGTCATTTCTCCTTCACTGAATCTCACACTATTAGTTGTGAGATTACTCTCTCTGATTCTTGACCTATTTTATATTTCTCTCCCTCTCACACATACTCTCTCAAAATATTGTGTCACACTTTGATGTTGCCTAATCTGCCACACCTTGCCGGTTAGGCTCAACTGCAAGATTATAGTTCTACTAGTAGAATCCTCTCACTGGTATACTTGCTCACACACACTAAAAATTTCTTAGAATGCTCCCTATGGCTTGCAATCCTTCTCCTTTCTCACATGCTCTTCTCTTCTCCTTCTTCGCAGCATCAAGAAAATTCTATCTTGAGTTCTTAATTCTGTCTTGAGTTCTTATTTCTTATACTGTGATTTACCACCAGAACAGAATTCAAAAAGCTGAGCGGAAAGGGTTTCCTCTTTTCAACACAATCTTCATGAGATCCAATCCCACCTATCTTGGATCAATCACTTGTCCTTCACGGATGCACCTGTACATGGTTTCCATTATCCAATACACATTTTATAGAAAAAAGCAATCTCAAATTAGATCTTTTGTCATGAAATCAGTCGACACATAAAGTGTTTCAGTAGTTTCCTTTTCGAGGACTTCCTGAATTAGATTTCCTTTGCATTGATTCAAGCGCCAACTACTCCTTGATCTTCCTCTATCATTCCTTCTTCCTAGAGCCACAAATAATCAGATATAATCCTGTGATTAGTCGCTCCTTCATTAATGGTGATTATTTGTTTCATCAACCTTATCGATGAGGCTTTACCAACCACAACATGTTTTCTAGCTCTATTCCACATGGCATTACAATGATCAAGACATGGCCCACCAAAACACAGGTGATCTAGAAAACACATACCAGTATATCCCTTTTCCATTACAGCTTTCTTCTTTTGTTTAGCTAGTAGAGCACACTATACCAGTAGTACAACTTCCCCTTAGTAGTTTGTGACAACTTTTACATTCTGCCTCTTCATCATAAACAAGAAGCCAACCTTCAGACCAAGTTTTACTGTATAGGTAGGCCTTCAATCTTTATGCTTACCCTTATGTGAATATCCATCATGCCGGTTGACATCAATGACAACTTAGTGCCAAAATGCCAACAATCTCCCCCTTTAGCATTGATTTCAACTTCTCACGATTCACTCCATATGGGTACATTTCTCCCCCTTTGACACAATGACAAAGGGTACTATGCACTCCCCCTTTGATCCATACCAAGCTCCCCCCGAGCCACATAAATCCTACCTAAACAAATGACACAAATCCCAACTGGTGTCGGAGATACTCAAAAGTTCTTATTGGTAATGGTTTGCTGAAGATGTTTGCTACTTATTCACTAGTAGGAACATAATCCATCCTTACCTCCTATCCTTCAACCTTTTCTCATAGAAAGTGATACTTGATAGCAATGTGCTTTGTTCTGGAATGCATGACTAGATTCTATGGTATGTTGATTGCACTTGAATTATCACACTAGATGAGAATACGATCAGTGATGTCCACCTATATATCTTTGAGAGTCCGGTTCATCCAAAGCACCTGAGAGTAGCATGTAGCATTGTAGCGTCCTAAAATTGTGACACTTGCAATTTCGACTGCATTTCAGTCTTCACGATGGCGACGCAACACGCAACCTGAATGGACACCCCGAAACCTGTTTTTGACACCAAAAACTGCATTTTCTTGCACCTTGGCCTGAACCTCCTTTGCACCCTGCTATCCTGGGAGGTGGGACCAGAGCGCCCAGCGCCCTGGTCCTTCAGGACCAGGGCGCCCAGTGCCCTGGTCCCCCAGGACCATGGCGCCCAGTGCCCTGGTCCCTGGCCCTATTTTGGGCCCGGTCTCCTATGGGACTTCGGGTCTTTTTGTTTGCAAATTGGAAAATTATCTTTCCTGGTCGGCCTAAGGTCGGGAAAATTAGTCTATCAGCCCTAATTGACAAGTATATAAACTACATTTTCCTCTCCCATTTGGGTAAGAAGGACATATGTGTACAAGCGTGGAAACTATACTCAGACATTCAAGCATTCAAGCATTCAAACATTCCTTCAAGCATTCATTCCAAGTCTCCATTCAAGGCTAAGTGTTGCATTCAAGACAAGGATTCAACCATTGAAGAGGAGATCACATACTACAACATACAACATACAACAAACAACAACATCTATACCTTCGTACATAAGGATACAAACATCCTTACAACAAGGTATTAGTACTTGTTTTACATTACAAACATTTACATTTACAGCATTTCTCATTTCTTGGTTAATTCCAAAACCGGGGTTTGACCTAAAGGCAAACCCCTAATCCCTAATCCCCCAATCGTCTTCGCTTTTCTATGTGTAGGTTGCAGGTACGCGGCTGAAATTGAAGATCTGGAATCCTTGTGCAAAGACGAACAGATCCCCCTTCGTTCATGGATTTTTCGGAGGACCGTGGCACCGGGCGCCATCATCCCATCAACTTTTGTTCAAATTTGCAGGACAGCGCCGTATGGACATTTTACTACTAATTCCAGGTCTGCAGCTTCATCCTATATCCCTATCTCAGTTTATAAGCGAATCTTTCTCACTTTCTATGCATTCCTAGCCTAATCATTCTATCAACATTCTTTACAAAAGAGGGTAGCCTTGTTGTCTTAACCCTTGAAATGCATTTAGCATCCAATCTTGCATTGTGTGGGATTGGATCTTGTGGGTTTCAACCCCTCTTTTGAATGTAAAGTCTCCCCTAAGTGAAAACCATCAACCCTAGCGACCTCCCTTCTCTCTCCTTGGAGTTGGAAGAGGGGAGAGCAATTAGGGTTTGATTGCGATTTTCTGCTTTACATTTTGGTGAACCTGACGTGAACATCCTTTCTGATTATTCATGATTAAATCTGAAAATTTGATTCCTTGATTACATTTCCATGTTTGATCTTTTGCAAAATTTTAGAGGTTGATTACATAAAAAACCCTAAATTTTCTTTTTGGTAATTGAACTTGTGAAATATTTAATTGTTAATGCTTGTTTCAGATCTGCTCTTCTATTACAAATTATCAATTCATGTTTGTGCTTTAATTTTGAAAATTAAGTGGTCAAGTGTCAAAACCCTAATTTTTGAAACCCTCTTGATTCAACCTTTGTCCGACAATTTCACTGATCAAAACATTTCCAAATCAGCTGTAACTTTGGATTCCGCAATAAAATCACAAAATCTTTCATCCCTGAAAATTTGGAAAAAAGTTGCGAGGACTGTGTGCACTCCGAGCGCCATCATCCCCAACATTTTTTCTGAAATTTCAAGAGCAAGATTTTACTGTATTTTCCTGCTAAAATCCAGAATTTTGGCTGATTTTGTCAATTATAACACTTTCAAAATTACAGTCAAAGTTGGTCTTGTGATTGCTTGGTTTAGGGCTTCTAATCATTCAAAAATCATTGGAATTGAAATTTTGTGTCAAAATTGTGTTCTTACTATCCTAAATCTGAAAAGTGTGTTTGCATTCATTCGAAATTTCAGTGCTTTATTCAAATTCTTGCAATTTGTGACTTTTGAAATTAAGTGCTTAATTACAACAACTTGTATTTTCGCTTTCAAAATTGAATTTTGCGTGAAATTGAGTCAACTTTTAAATTTCAAAACTTGCATTGCTTTTGGTATTCCTTCTAAAATCATAAAATTCAAAATTTCAGTTTTCCTCTCTTTTTCAAAATTCAAATTTTGCATTTTTCGACAATCTGGGTAGGGTTCAATTTTGAGATTGCAACTTTAATTTGGCCTATCTACAGATTGTAAAATCACTCAATTTTTTCAGATTAGCTTTAAAATCATCATACCTTTCATCCCTGCAAATTTCGAAAAAAGTTGCAAGGACCATGTGCACTCCGAGCGCCACGGTCCCGGACATTTTTTTCGAAATTTCGGGAGACTGTCGTGATTGCATTTAATAGCTTAAATCTAGAAGATTGGCTGATTTTACTAAAAATTGCTACCTCTAAATTCAAAATTTTCTCTCCCTCTCTAGTGCATGAGTTTTACAACAATAAGCCCTACTTACACTATTCCCATTAGACGAAGCCGTAGAATTAAGTCTTTCCAAGGTTTAATTACCGAGGAGATGGAACCTAATTTGAGTAGTCTTTTTAACAAGGACATGGGTAATTCCTCTAATCCTCCTACTGATGAAGAAGCTCTCCATGAGGTTTCTGTAGAACAGCTTTCGAAATTGGATAATCAATTTGATGATTTTCGACAATGGATGTCTCAAGAATACCTTGATAGTCAAGCTCTTCCTTTAATTGAGGGTCTAAAACATATGCTTCAAAGTGATAAGAATGGAATTGATATTTTGCGTGGTATTGCACACATTGTGGATTCGAATGTGATGCCTATGAAGAGTTGTGCTGAAACTTTAGGTTATACACAACCTCCCACTCAAGCCAATCATTCTATTCCTTTGACAACTTCTATTGCTAGCATACCTACCTTTACATCAAACATAATGACTACTTCTATACAAGACATTCCTCCTATGATCACCAATCATGGGGGCAATCCTCCCCCTTCAATTAACCCTATTCCTTCATTCAATCCGACTTCTTCATTCATTCCTTCAATGAGTGTTCCTATTACATATTCACAAATGAACATGACGCAAGGGGGCAATTCGTTTAACCATTCCATTCCTCCTTGTAGTGTTCCTCCTATCCAATCATCTCCTATGACCAATTATCATAGGGTCCCACCACCTTACTCTCTACCTTCTTTCAATAACATAACACCTCCATCTCAATCTAACACATCTAATATGAACTCTTCGACTGAAGCGACCATTAACAGTCTTGCACAAACTGTCTCTTCTTTATAGCAACAAATTGCCTCTATGAATCAATCTAAGTTTAGTGTGCCCACATTTGATGTTGCGAGCCCACTTTCTCTTGACATTGTTCGAGCTATCCCTCCTAAACATTTTGAAATCCCGCATTTGGAAATTTATAATGGTAAAGGTGATCCTCTAACACATGTTAAGACTTTTCAAACAATATGTACTAATTTTGCTTATGACCAAAGGTTGCTTGCGAAACTATTTACTAGAACATTAAGAGACAAAGCCCTACAATGGTATTGCTCGTTTCCTTCTTATTCTATTACTTCTTTCGAACAACTTGCAAATGCTTTCATTCAACAATTTCAAAACAATATAAGTCCTAAAGTTACTTTGATTGATTTAATGCATTGTAAACAAGGTGTTAAAGAAAAAGTGACTGATTTCATTGGTAGATATAAGCATTTGTATGCTCAAATTTCTTTTCCAGTGCCTGACAATGATATTCAAAGAATCTTTATTTCTAATTTACAAAAAGATATTCGAGACAAAATTCTATTTTCTGAGTTTACTTCTTTCCAACAGTTGTGTGCAACTCTTCACAATTATCAACTGACTGTGAGTCAAATGGAACAATCACATCCTATGGCTCCGAGTGATAAGGGTGATAGCAGTCAACAACCATTTGGAAAGTTTAAACCGAACAGAGATTCCATCAAATTCAATGAAAACATCATCAACAACAATGTGAATGCAGCATCAGGTGTGCCTCCTATTTCTAAATTTTTCAAGAAAGAAAGAAAGTATACTCTGAATGAATCATTGCATAGTATTATGAATAAGTTATTGGAACAAAATGTGCTTACTCTTCCTCCTATAAGGTAAATTGATCCCGCAAAGATTACTTCACCTTATTTTGATAATAAAGGCTTTTGTCAATTTCATCATCAACCTGGGCATGATACTGAAAAATGTTTTTCTTTAAAGGGTAAAATTCAAGATTTGATTGATAATAATACTATTTCTGTTTCTGGAGTGAATGATAAAGGCAACACATCTGTAGCTCCTCCTAACCAAAATCTTCAGATTTTTACTGATCCATTACCTTCTCATACCTCTAATGCGATTGAGACTAATGATTCCTCTTTATCATCTGATGGTCTTGTGTCTATGACTCTGAATGTGATTAACTTTGTAGAGCAGCAAGAAAACCCTAAAGAACCTTCCATCACATTTGATTCTAGTGAAACTATCAGGGCACCTGATGGTCCTTTATACATAGTTGCAAAAGTCAAGAATACACCTTGCCGTGGAGTGCTTATTGATCCTTCGTGCATGGTTAATGTTATTACTGAAGAATTTCTTTTTACTTTGCAATTGAATCAAGTGATCTATGACAAAACAGATGTGATTGTGAAATTATTTGATGCATTTTCTTCTCCTGCAATTGGTTCTATTACATTACCTATTGAGGTCCATAATAAATCCCTTGATGTGAACTTTTCTATTATTCCTTCATCCGAACAATTTCGTGTGAAGCTTGGCTATCCTTGGCTATCTTCCATGAAAGCTATTGATTCTCCTATACATAAGTGTTTGAAATTTCCCCATAATGGTGAAATTGTTACTGTCAATCATAGTCTCTTTAAACCAGCTGAAAGAACTTCTAGTGTTCCTATTGATTACTTTTGGCCTAAACAATTCCAATCTCTTCCTCCACGAAGTGATCATCTTTTCAAATCTTATCAAAAGTGGAAAACAGATATGATCCTATCTCTAAGTGAACATAGAACACCTAAACTTGACATTCCTATCATTCTTGAGAAGAAAGTTCTTCCTTTGAAAGATAAAACTAATGTCTTTTCTCAAGAAGATTCCCAACCCGTTCCCATGGATGTGACTATGTCTATGCCTAATAAACCTTCTAAAAATAGACCTATACCTCCTCGTCATGATGGACTTGGTCTTCTTCCTAAACCAAAAATTCCTCCTTTATATGGAGCAGTTCCTCCTCCTTCTTTTTATAGAGAGAAGAGACCTTCTTCTCCTATTATCCATCCTAAGAGACCACAACCTAAACACCCAAGTGATAAGGATGAGAACATTCCTCCTCCTCAATCTTCTACACTCCCTACTAAGACTAGACGAAATCATTCTACACGTGAACACTGACGAAAGCGTCGTCTTAGAGCTCAAGCAGCTGCTTCTCAAACTTTCCAATCTCCAAAAACACCTTCAACAAGCATTATTCCATTTTCTCCTCAGCCAGAAATTGAGCCTAAATCTCCTAAACATAAGATGCATGATGGTCTTGATCCTGTGCGAGTTAAAGATCCTATTTTTATAAATCTTGATGACGATATAGATGAAAATGTTATTTATGATGAACATGTTACTTCTCTTGCTTCTGATAGTGAATATGAACTTGTTGATATTGATAACCATTTATCTAATGAATTTTCTAAAGCACTTATCCTAGCTCCTAGACAAGAACAACGTGGCTCGGAACATGAACATAGCCCTTGTTTGGATCTTGTGATAGCTCCATCTACTGTGTTGGATGTTCCTCCTCTAGCATGTTCCCTGCCTTCCTGAAACATTGATCAGCAAGATCGGGGGGTAGATGACGTGCTAGACTAGTTACATTAGCATAGCAGATTCTCTCCTCCTCTCTTGTGTTACTTCTTCTATATGTTATTCTCATTCTTCTATTTGTTGTCCTTAGTGTTGTCTACTTGAGGACGATGCAAAGCATTGAGATCTCTTTTGGTCTCTCTCATGTTGACTCAAAAGACACATGTGTTCCCTTCTTCTAGGTGACCTTCCTTGATTGGGGAATGAAGAACAATTATGCATACATACATATGATATATATACATGAATTATCATACAGCATACTGACCCCGAGGAAAGCGAAGTCACCTCGTGCTTTGTGTTTTGTGTCTATTATCCTTGGGTTTATCTCACACTTGGGGGCTAAATCTTTGTGATAACATGCTCCTTCCCTTCTCATTTCTTATGTGTATCACTACGTTAAAACAATCACCCCCATTGAGGCGTGTGTGATCGCTTTAACATAGGGGGGCATACACCCTGTTTATCCCTTCAGGATACTTGAAAATTTCTTGGCGAACTTAGTTTTGCCTTGAAAATTTTTGGTATTTTTTGCATGACTCATAGTGAGGGAACCTTACTACTGACAGTCATGGTTCTCCCTCGTGATCTTCCCTTTTACTTTGTCAATCGAAGTCGTAAGATCCCTAGTCCACTGGGGGCTTGGTGTGTCTTGCCTCCTTGACGTGGTGAAAGTCTTTCAATGTTGTTTCCTTGTACTTTACCGGAAGTATGAGCATACATACTCCGGCTAAAGTGGGGGCTAAATGTAGCGTCCTAAAATTGCGACACTTGCAATTTTGACTACATTTCGGTCTTCACGATGGCGACGCAACACGCAACCTGAATGGAGACCCCGAAACCTATTTTTGACACCAAAAACTGCATTTTCTTGCACCCTGGCCTGAACCTCCTTTGCACCCTGCTGTCCCGGGAGGTGGGACCAGAGCACTCAGCGCCCTGGTCCTTCAGGACCAGGGCACCCAACGCCCTGGTCCCCCAGGACCATGGCGCCCAGCGCCCTGGTCCCTGGCCCTATTTTGGGCCCGGTCTCCTATGGGACTTTGGGTCTTTTTGTTTGCAAATTGGAAAATTATCTTTGCTGGTCGGCCTAAGGTCGGGAAAATCAGTCTATCAGCCCTAATTGACAAGTATATAAACTACATTTTCCTCTCCCATTTTGGTAAGATGGACATATGTGTACAAGCGTGGAAACTATACTCAGACATTCAAGCATTCAAACATTCCTTCAAGCATTCATTCCAAGTCTCCATTCAAGGCTAAGTGTTGCATTCAAGACAAGGATTCAACCATTGAAGAGGAGATCACATACTACAACATACAACATACAACAAACAACAACATCTATACCTTCGCACATAAGGATACAAACATCCTTACAACAAGGTATTAGTACTTGTTTTACATTACAAACATTTACATTTACAGCATTTCTCATTTCTTGGTTAATTCCAAAACTGGGGTTTGACCTAAAGGCAAACCCCTAATCCCTAACCCCCCAATCGTCTTTGCTTTTCTGTGTGTAGGTTGCAGGTACGCGGCTGAAATTGAAGATCTGGAATCCTTGTGCAGAGACAAACAGATCCCCCTTCGTTTCGCGGATTTTTCGGAGGACCGTGGCGCCGGGCGCCATCGTCCCGTCAACTTTTGCTCAAATTTGCAAGATAGCGCCGTATTGACATTTTACTGCTAATTCCAAGTCCGCAGCTTCATCCTATATCCCTATCTGAGTTTATAAGCGAATCTTTCTCACTTTCTATGCATTCCTAGCCTAATCATTCTATCAACATTCTTTACAAAAGAGGGTAGCCTTGTTGTCTTAACCCTTGAAATGCATTTAGCATCCAATCTTGCATTGTGTGGGATTGGATCTTGTGGGTTTCAACCCCTCTTTTGAATGTAAAGTCTCCCCTAAGTGAAAACCATCAACCCTAGCAACCTCCCTTCTCTCTCCTTGGAGTTGGAAGAGGGGAGAGCAACTAGGGTTCGATTGTGATTTTCCGCTTTACAAGCATCAACAATGTACTCATCTTCAATAGTAGATAGAGAGACTGAGTCATGCTTCTTACTATGCCATGAGACCAACCAGTCACCTAGAAAGAATGCATCACCACTTGTGCTCTTTCTATCATCAATGCATCTTGCCCAATCAAAATCAATGTATACTTCCAAGATTAAATCTCCTTGTTTAGGATACCGCAAGCCATAGTTGAGCTTTCCATGTAGATATCTAAAAATTCTGCTAACAACATTCATATGTGACTATTTTGGTGCAGCTTGAAATCTGGCCACCATGCACATTGCTTGAACTATATCTGGTCTTGAAGAAGTTAGATACAGTAGACTACCTATCATGGATATGTAGAGAGTTTGATCCACCATTAGTGATTCATCATTCTTGCTCAATTTTATCCTAGTCACCATGGGGGTACTTACCAGTTTGTAATCTTCCAATTGGAATTTCTTTACCATCTCCTTTACATACTTGACTTGTGAGATAACGATTCCTTTATCTTGCTGTAATATCTGCAGACCAAGGAAGTATGTCAGTTCACCAAACATTGACATCTCAAATTTTGACTGCATTTGTTCAACAAATTCTTTGCAGAGAGTTTCCTTGTTGCCTTCAAAGATAATGTCATCTACATACACAACCACAATGATCATATGGTTCCCATCTTTCTTTATATACAAATTTCTATCTGCACTCCCCTTTTTGAATCCCTTCTCCTTTAGGTATTGATCTAATCTTGAATACCATGCTCTAGGAGCTTGCTTTAGACCATACAAGGCCTTCTTCAACCTGTACAAAAATGTCTCATCATCATGCAACAAAAACCCTTTTGGTTGCTCCGTGTACACTTCTTCCAAATTTCCATTTAGAAAGATAGATTTTACATCCATTTGGTATACTTTATAACCTTTATAGGTAGAGAAGGCTAGAAACATTCTAATTGCTTCTAATCTAGCTACCCATGCAAATGTCTCTTCAAAGTCAATTCCCTCTACCTGAGAGTATCCCTTGCACACTAGTCTAGCTTTATGTTGAACAATCTTACCTTCTTCATTCATCTTATTCCAGTATACCCAATTTGTGCCAATGATATTCTTGTCTTCTAGTCTAGGGACTAATTCTGAAGTCTTGTTCTTCTCAATCTGGTGCAGTTCTTCTTCCATGGCATCCATCCATTCTTGAGTAGTCATCAATGAAGAGCATAAAGTATCTTTCACCTACAAGTGCTTTTGTCCGAGTTGGACCACATAGATCTATATGCACAATTTCAAGTGGTCTTGAGGTGTTGTGCTCATTTGACTTGAAACTCACTTTATTTTGCTTACCTTTTACACATTCCACACAAAATGTGTTTACCGGCTTGATGATGGGTGGAATATTCCTCACACACCCCTTTTTGCCTACTGCAACTAAGTTATCAAAACTTATGTGACCTAATCTTCTATGCCACAGCCAACTTTCATCTACTTGACCTAACATGCATTGAGACTCATAGCATTCCTTCATATTATAAATGTTTCCATCTATTCTCTTTCCTTTTGCCACAACTTTACCAATACTATCTTTCTTTATCTGGAAACCGGTTGAGTCAAAGGTAAATTTGTACCCTTTGTCACACATTTGACTCACACTCAGCAGATTATGCTTTAGGCCTTCCACATAATATAAATCATGTGCCTTCAGTTTTCCATCAATGCTTAGAGTTCCTTTTCCCTTTATTTTGATGGAGGAATTGTCTCCAAATCTTATTGATCCACCATTCCAATCTTCAACTTTAATGAATTTATTTTTGTCACCAGTCATATGGTTTGAACAACCACTATCTACCACCCATAGATTTTTCCTTTCAGCATGCAATGCAGTTTGTACTATGAGACTTGATTATGCCTTTTATTTTTCTCTCTCAACCCATATTGGTTTGATTTCCTTCTTCTTGTCAGCCGCTATATCAAACTCAGGTTTAGTTACCAGCTCTTGATCTAGATTTGCCTTCATTTGTTTGATCTCCTTGTTTTTGCATAATTTTTCTATGTGTCCAAATTCTTGACAGTTATAGCATTTTACATTTTCATTTAAGGGGATGTTCTTAAAATTATTGTAGGGTACTAGTTTATTCTTCCTACAATCAAAACTCTTATGACCATATCCATTGCATTGATAGAAAACAACACTCATATTGTGGAGTGCATTAAAAGGATTTCTACTTTCATAGGTCATAGAGGGATTATTGATTAACCTACAGTCAGCTATTTTGTGCCCAAATTTGTTACACCGATAACAGTAACCATGAAAGTTTGAAACATATCGGTTAGGTTGTCTTGGTCTTGAATGGAACTGCCTCATTGGGGGTCTTCCCTTCATGTTGTTAAATCTGGTGAATCCTTCTCAGTCAATCCTTGTATTTCTCCTTGGGTCTGCATATTGGTGTAGGAAGTGCATGCTCCAGTTCATTTTTGCATACCGATTTGAGTGGCATTTTCCAACAACATCTATATATGTCTTTTTGCTAGTATCCTTGCTTACAGTGAATGTCTTCTTTTCTTCACCTTTAACTGAAGAGGTGAACATTATTCCTTTTTTAGATCTATCTTTGTGGGTTGAACTTTGACCTTCTTCAATGCCTAAGCCAAAGGTGTCTTTGGATTGCTTTTGTTTGCTCAACATCTAATCTAATGCCTCAATACTGCCTTCATACTTGCAACTCATTGTTATTTCTTCGTTACTCTCTTCAAGCTCCTTTTTGAGCTTTACCATCTCTTCTTCTAGCTCTTGATGCTCCTTTTCTTTCTTTGTCAGATCAGATGTTGTAGCTTCACAAATCCTCTTAGTTTCTTCTAGTTGCAATTTCAAGTCAGATATGACTTGATCGGACTCATCCAGAGACTGCTTCAAGAGATCTTCTTCATCTACTGCAACAAGCATAACCCTCTTGAGTTATATTCTTGTTTTACTCAATTATTCAAGCACACTGATAAGTTTGCTCTCCAAATCAACTTTAGCTTCAATATCCTCTTCTTCCTTATCTTCATCAGCTAGTCTATCAAGTACCATGAAAAGATTGATTTTTCTATCGTTGTCATGGTAATCATCTTATGATGCATTTTCATCATTTTTTGTGTCATCCTCAATGGTATATAGAGTGTTTTGGTTCCGGTATCCTCTCCTTCCCTGCTGGTAGTCATTCCTTTGTCTATCTTTGCCGATAGATCTTCTAAACTCTCTTGACTCATCTCCACTGATTTCTTTGTGAGAACAATTTGCAGTGAAGTGTCCTACCTTTCCACAATTGAAGCATTTAAGTGGTATCTTTCCTTTGTACCAGTCACATCCTCTTTTGAGCTTCCTAAAAAAGTTTGCTACTTCTGCATCAAATTCTTCACTGGATTCTTTATGAGTAGAAAATTCTTTGCCGTTTTTGGTGATGTTGAATCCTACTTCTTTCCTTGAGGAGGTATCACCCATTATTTTCATCTCATAGGCTATCAGAGAGCCAAATAACTCATCCATTGTAAAAGTCTTAAGATCCTTGGCTTCTTCTATGGCTAACACCTTAGTATAATATTTGGGAGTGAGAGATCTAAGTATCTTATTCACAAGAATCTCTTCGGCAATCTCTTCTCCAAGTCCTCTAATAGTATTCATGATCTCATCAAATCTATGAAGATAGTCTGAAATCTTTTCATCATCTTTCATTTTGATTCTTTCAAGTTGGCTCCTTAGTTTTTGCAACTTGGCTTCTTTGAATTTTAGATCTTCCTCAAACAACCTTTGCAATTTGTCCCATGTCTCATTTGTTGAAACACAATGCATGACTTTGACATATTCATTATTGGATAGTCCACTCAAGATAGCATGTTTTGCCTTTGCATTATTCTCATACTCCTTTTCTGCATCTAGATCAGAGGGAGGAGTATTAGCAATGACATACACATTCTTGATCGACAACCACACATCAAAACCAAGAGATGAAATATATGTCTCCATTCTTCTACTCCAAAAGGCATAGTTGGATCCATCAAACATGGGGGCTTTTGAGGAAGAAAACTCACTTCTTGCTATTGTGTTCAAAGTCCAGAATCTACCCAAGGCTTAAAGATAACCAAGAACCTAGGCTCTGATACCAATTGTTGAACACAGAATACCATTGAGAGGGGGGTGAATCAATGGTTCCTAACCTTTTTGATTTTCTGATCTAACCTCTAAATATCTATTCTTCACTTAACTACCAAATAGTCATACCGGTAGTACAAAAAGAAGACCAAATAGATCATTCACACACAAGTAACTTCACAACACCAGATTTATGATGAAAACCTAATATGGGAAAAACCTCGGTGAGAAAAGCTACTCAAGACTACTATTCCAATCCAGCCTCATAGGCAAAACACTAACTTACAAAGATTTTGGGCAGCAACCAAAGGAGCACCAACCCCTGCACCAAGCTTCAACTTGGTGATGTATATTGAAATACTATTTGAATACAATTAAGGCTTCTTGTTGTAAATGAATTTTGCAACTCTTTAATCAAATAACTCTTTTTTGGTTGATAGTCTTTTCTCCTTCACTGAATCTCACACTTCTCATTGTAAGATTACTCTCTCTAATTCTTGACCTTTGTTATCTTTCTCTCCCTCTCACACATAGTCTCTCAACATACTATGTCACACTTGGATGTTGCCTAATCTGCAACATCTTGCCAGTTAGGCTCAACTGCAAGATTATAGTTCTACTGGTAGAACCCTCTCACCAATATGATTGCTCACGCACACTGCAACTTTGTTATAACTCTCTCTATGGCTTGCAATCATTCTCCTTGCTCACACTCTCTTCTCTTCTCCTTCTTTGCAACATCAAGAAATTTTTGTCTTGAGATATTATTTCTTATACCGTGATTTCCCACCATAACGCAATTCAAAAACCTGAGCGGCAAGGGTTTCTTCTTTCTGACACAATCTTGATGAGATCCAATCCTACCTATGTTGGATCGATCACGTGTCTTTCAAGGATGCACCTATACACAATTTCCATTATCCAACACACATTTTCTGGAAAAAAGGCAATCTTAAATAAAATCTTCTGTCACGAAATCATTTGACACATAAAGTGTTTCAGTAGTTTCCTTTTCGAGGACTTCTTGAATTGAATTTCCTTTGCATTGATTTAGGTGCCAACTACTCCCTAATATTCCTCTGTCATTCCTTCTTCCTCAAGCTTCAAACAGTTAGATACAATCCTATGATTTGTGGCTCCTTCATTAATGGTGATTATCTATTTCATCTACCCTATCGATGAGGCTTTACCAACCACAACATGTTTGCCTCCTCTACTCCACATGGCATTACAGTGATCAAGACATGGCCCACCAACACATAGTCGGTCTAGTAAATACATACCAGTACATCCCTTTTCCAGTAGAGCTTTATTATTTTGTTTAGCTGGTAGAGCACACTATACTGGTAGCACAACTTCCCCTCAATGGTTTGTGACAACTTTCACATTCTCCCACTTCATCATAAACAAAGAAGCCAACCCTGAGACCAGTTTGTACTTTACTGGTAGGCCTTGAATCTTTATGCTCACCCTTATGTGAATATCCATCATGTTAGTTGACTTCAATGACAACTTAGTGCCAAAATTCCAACAATCGCCATGTGTTGTAGATCACCAGTAAGGAAAGGATGTCAATTGGTAAGTGACATGTTGACTTGGGGAAGTCTAATCAATCAAGTGAGTGGTTGTCATCCTGCAAAGGTCAAGACCAGTGTACAAGAAGAATGGGAAAGAGGTTAAGCAGTTATTTTTGATGAAGAGGCAAAATATTACCTAAATCACATCAACACTGGAGGAGAATAATGAACATGCCACCGATATGCTATGAGGTTGCCGATCAATAGGACTCGTACTGGATGAAGATGCAGTCATCATCAGAAGCAATGTCTAACAATGAAAGTGCCATCACCAGATCACATGTGCTTGTTTGAAGAAATGCTACACAAATAGGGAAGTCACATAAGTACAATGCAGGATGTAGAAGACAAGGTCCCACTCCACCGATAAATGAAACTTATCTCCAGGCATGCATAGTGTGCATCATGATTCTTTGAGATAAGAGAAAAGAGGTAAAGGCATGTTGAAATGCCTATATAGAAGGAGTGTGGTGTGTTTGTCATTTTGAAAAACTAGTTGTGATATAGTTTGAGTTGATCATGAAGAGGGCAAGGCCGATCAGATGTTGTCAGAGGAGATTGGCCCAAGTGAAGATGAAGTCTATTGATAGTTGATGACAAAGTGTCATCAAGAAGGTTTACCGATATGAAATTCCACCAGTAATATAAGAAAGGTGCAGATGCAGATGTCTTCCCACCTTGTGGGAATGAGCATGCTCAAGATAGACATGTCTGATGACCGCACAAGGTGTTCCACCAATAGTTCAGCAGAGAGTAGACATGATGAGTTAACCGGTAGAGTGTGAGATGCCTATAGGGTTTGTATATCGACAGAGAAGAGGAACTGATAGAAGTGTTTGGTTGGTGATCCTATCTGGACCGACATGAAGAACCAAGTTGGCAGATGGTTGACATGGATGCCACTTGGAGTCAAGGTGGTGAACCTACATTTGGATAAAGATGAAATGTACACCGACAATGTAGTTGTAGGATTGGTCGACATTAATGGAAGGTCCCACAAATCACAAGACATGTTGCAAAGATTTTGTAGGGGTTTGTGGCTTGAGGTCTGGAGGAAAACTATGAGCCAACTAAGAGTGATTGAGAAGATCAAGGTGGATGAAGGAAACAATAGAACCAAATCTTGGTATTTGACCAAGAGACCAGCCAATAGGGCAAACAGAAGATTGCCAGAGATGGAAGGCGTGATCTAGGAAGCACATAAATAGTGGAGTTGTGCAGGATGGCAATCTAGAAGATCCGATCGAACATGATCTAATTGGATTTGGTTTTCTTCGAGGATGGTGAAGAAACCCTAACCTCCTAGAATTTGATTTGGCTCTCCATGGGAAAACCAGTCTATAAATATGAAGGCAAAAGACATTGTTAGCTATTGATGTTGAAGAGAAGAAATATATTGTGCTATTGCGAAGTGATTAAGTGTTGCTTCTGCATGTGAGAGAAAATCAACCAAGTGCTCAGAGAGTATCTTAGACAAGAGGGAGAGTGAAGGGCATAACCCATAGTGGTCATACCGGTAGTGCAAAAGTGAAGTAGGTTGCAGAGAAGGTAGACAGAAAACTTGCAAAGTGTTGTACTGGTAAAGAGCAGAGATTAAGTTGGAGATCCAGTAGAGAAAAAGAAGAGGAGAGTTGTACCGGTAGGGCTTACCGACAAAGAAGCAGCAAGAGAAGTGAGTCGGTATTGTAGAGAAGGTATCTCACCGACAGAGTAAGGTATATGAAATGGTTGCAAGATTCACTTGTAATAAGATAACTACTTTTGTATTTGAAATTTACTTTAAGAACATTGAGTTGTAGCTCATTGTAGGGGTTGGTGCTCCTTTGGGTTGTAGCCCATAAAGTCAGGGGTTGGTGCCCTAAACTTTGTAACAATGTTTTCATTGTGAGGCTGGATTGGAGCAGTAGACTCAAGCAGTGTTGCTCACTGAGGCTTTTCCCATCTTGGGTTTTCCTCGTAAATATTGGTGTTATGAGATGTCCCTTGTTTTTCTCTTGTGTAGGTCTCTCTACTAACTTGTAAGTCTACATTTAGTTAGAACCATTAACCGATGTGCTCACATGGGATAGATAATGGGAAAAGTTTGAGAACCACTGCTTCACCCCCTCCTCCTCTCAGTGGTGCATTGTGTCTAACAATTGGTATCAGGGTATAGGTTCCTAGTTAGAAGGGTGATCTCCAACCTGGGTGGATTTTGGCCTAAGGACACAATGGTTTGTCTAGTGTCAATCTCTGCTCCTTTATTTATTGGTTGTAGAATGGAAGTCTTCCTATCCTCTTTAGGGTTTGATATATGGTTGTCACTAGTTGATGGTCTCCCTAGAAAGGTCAGTCTTCTTACTGGATCTGTACAAGAAGGAAGAAACTAGTGTAATGAAGAAGCCATGAAGGCTATTTTCAATGGACTCACTAGTGATGTCTCCTCACCGGTGGACAAATGGACAACAACAAAGAGCTTATGGGAAAGATTGAAGAGGCTCTATGGAAATGAGCCCACTACTGTAGATTTAACATGTGAAGGAAATGTGAGAAATACATCTCATGTTTGTGAGGATGATGAAGATATATCTGCTAGCATCCATAGTAGTGATGAAGAAGGAATCCACCTCTTCATGGCTCAAGGATTTGAAGAAGAGGAGCACACATCTAAAAGTGCCAGGGCAAATAAATCCCATCGACAAGATGCATTTGGAAGTGATGAGGAAGGGGAAGAAGAGGATGAAGCAAAAGTTGATCTTGAAGGAGAGCTTGTGAATGCACTTGAAGAACTCAATAGAGTTAGAAGGGAATACAAGCTATTCAAGAACGTTGCTACAATAGAGCAGAACCAGGTGACAAAATGCCTTAAAGATACTGATAAATTTTTCTTAGAGTTGAAGTCTCATGAAGAGAACACAAAGGTGTGCCAGTGTGAAGATCTAGCCTCTCAGCTAGAGATAAAAGATAAAGAACATTATAAGTTGCTCGCAGAAATAGAGGTCCTCCAAAATGACCCTGAAAAATGTAAAGATGAGCTCAAGGTGAGAATTCGGTCTGATGGCAACAGTGATGCCTTGGAATAAATGTTGAAGAAGCAAAGGCACATCAAGGACATTGAAGGACCAAGAAGTGGTGTCGGTGAATGCTCCACCAGCAAGAATGTCCCCCACAATGACATTCTGTTTATCTCCTCAAATGGAGGAAATAAAGGCCAGACCTTCCTAGTTAGAAATGCTCCTCGAATGAAGGTTGAACTAACCACAACTGGTGAGGACTTGCAGACTAGGGTGAAGACCAGAGCTACAAAGAGGAACAATCATGCAGATCCCAAAGGTAAAGGGAAAATGGGAGAAGACAACTTCATCAAAAGCAGGGAGATAAGGAAGCAACAAAGAAGACCCTCTATCAATAGAGGACAAAGAAATGCTACTACCCATAGGGCGAAGAAAGTGTGGGAGGAGAAGAGATCAGATGGAAGAGCTACATAGAATGGACAATCAAGAATCCATTCTCAAAGAAGAAGAAATGGAGATGCAAAACCGATAAGATCTCCTCATGCATGGGAGAATAAATTTGTAAGTCATATGCCATCATTTACCGGTTACTGTTTTGCATGTAATTCCTATAGCCATAGGGCAGAAGAATGTAGAAAGAGATCTAGAAGGAATGACCTAGGATCTCATAGAAATCATGCATATGAGAAAAATGTATCTAGGAGTAGATACATGCATGTCCCCTCTCCCGGTTATGAAAATGTTGTCTATCATAACTGCAATGTTTTTGGCCATAGAGAATTTGAGTGCAGGAAGAGGAACTTGCAACCACATGGAGGCTGGTACAATAACTATGATCTATAGAAAAGTGAAAACAAAGCATATGGAAGTTAGAGACCTACATGGAACCAAAGGAGAAATGTCCCTACGAGAGCAAGAGGTCCACCAGTCCCAGTTGCTAGTCATAGCAACATGACCAGGAGGAGATGGTTAAACCGATATGTCAAGAGATTTCCCAATCATGAAGTTGGGATGGATGTTGTGTGCTACTATAGAAATACCTCTGGTAGTAATGGAGAATCAGGAAATGGAAGGATCCATTAGTAGAAGAAGTAAAGACCTTCTCCCCAGCCCGAAGATGAGAGGAAGAATGAGACCAAGAAGGTATGGAGGAAGAAGACCATGGGCCACCACTATGCACTCATTGCATAGGTGATGTCTCCTAAGGCCTAAAAGAGATGTAGGACCTTAGGGGGAGTAGCACATTGAACTTATCATTCACCCCCTTAGTGATGAAGGCAAGATGGAAGGACATGTTGTTGTTGGTATGCAGAATGAAAATGAAAAGATAAGTGTGTGTAGAGGCTTCCTTGACTACACACCTACAGATGAATGTTGGATCACTACGGATGTGTTAAGTGCATGACAAGATAACAATTGGAATCATATACATGGTGACACAAGATGTCAAGAGTCACATGAAGGTGCTTCGGTAGTGATAATGGACCATTACAAGAAACTGGTATGTGCAGATTGTTACAGATATGACTACCAACAAGTACCTGCAGGTTATGTAAGACAATAAGGTTGGAGATCATTGCAATAGCCCTGGTAGAATGGAGTGAAGCTATGTCTTAGGTAGTGTTGGCTATGTCTTAGGTAGTGTTGATGAAGACCTGAACGACATGAGTGGGCCCTTTTGCTGATCATGTAGGCTTGCATATCTTTGGGCTAACCAATTTATTTTATGGCATGATGATGTCATTGTGTGAATTCAGGATCATGTCAGAAGCTGTGGTGGATACAATGGAACTAAAGGATCATCAGATGATCATATATGCATGGCTCAACCAATATATGGTGAAGATTGGAGTCCCGGTATTGGACTTGACCAATGATGAGAACCTAAGATGTGTAACTCAGGGGGAGTTCAAGTTCTCATGATGCAGAACTGACATGCCTGAACTGATAAGGATACTGACTGCCCAAATTGCTGATGAAAATTGTAGTAGGAATACCTGGGAGAATTTCATTGTAAGGGGTATCTACCTGTCCTTTGGTTGGTTTCATTGGTTGTACAATCACATTTGATTCCTAAAGAAATTTGGATCAAACAGGAGGTGATGCAAGTTGACTAGTAGGTGAGTAGTGTTCACTTACACATCCCTATGAAATTTGAGTGTTTTAACAAATGGTACATTTTTTACATACTCAATTGGTGTTAGTTGATGGTTGAATCCTCCATGTCAAGAGTTGTGACTTGAGAAAATGTAACAATTTGTAACAATTGGTATCGAAGAAGGAAAGACATTTGGTAAAGACAAAGGGGGAGAAAGAATTCTATCAGTACTTGGTAAATACAAGGAGGAATGATATCTTGACAGTGCCCTTTGCCATTGTTGTCAAAGGGGGAGAAGGATTTTGTAGTATACAACATACTCCATGTGTTAAGAATCCATAGATCAATGAAAGGGGAAGAAGGATTATGTAGTATGTCGGATACTACATGAGTTGACATCAATGCCAATGGGGGAGATTGTTGGCATTGGATTGTCATTGATGTCAACCGGTATGGGATTACTATCAGCATGAGAGATGTATTTGCAACACTATCAAGAAGAAGTATAGGTTGAGATATCCTAGATATCACCATGTGTTGGAGATCACCAGTAAGGAAAGGATGTCAATTGGTAAGTAACGTGTTGACATGGGGAAGTCTGATCAACCAAGTGAGTGGTTGTTAGCCTGCAAAGGTCAAGACCAGTGTACAAGAAGGATGGACAAGGGGTTGAGTGGTTGTTTGTGATGAAGAGGCAGAATGTTACCTCAATCATATCAACACTAGAGGAGAACAATGAACAGGCCACCAATATGCTATGAGGTTGCAGATCAGTAGGATTCCCATCGGATGAAGATGCAGTCATCATGAGATGAAATGACTGACAGTGAAAATGCCATCACCGAATCACATGTGCCTATTTGAAGAAATGCTCCACAAATAGGGTAGTCACATAAGTACACTGCAAGATGCAAAAGACAAGGTTCTACTCCACTGGTAAATGGAACTTATCTCTAGGCATGTATAGTGTGCATCATAATTATTTGAGATAAGAGAGAAGAATTAAAGGCATGTTGAAATGTCAGTACAGAAGGAGTGTGGTGTGTCTTTCATTTTCACAAACTAGTTGTGATATAGTCCGAGTTGATTAGGAAGAAGGAAAAGCTGATCAGATGCTGCTAGAGGAGAATGGTCGGACTAAAGATGAAGTCTACTAATAGTTGATGACAGAATGTCATCAAGAAGGTTTACCAGTATGAAAGTCCACCAGTAATATGAGCAAGGTGTAGATGCAGATGTCTTTCCACCTTGTGGGAATGAGCATGCTCAAGATAAAAATGTATGACGACCACACAAGGTGTTACACTGATAGTTTAGTAGAGAGAAAAATGAGTTAACTAGTAGAGTGTGAGATGTTGGTAGAGTTTGTATACCAATAGAGAAGAGGAACTGATAGAAGTGTTTGGTCGGTGATCCTATTTGGATTGACATGAAGAACTAAGCTAGTAGATGGTTGACATGGATGCCACTTGGAGTCAAGGTGGTGAACCTACATTTGGGTAAAGATGGAATGTACACCAACAATGTAGTTATAGGGTTGGTTGACATTAATGGAAGGTCCCACAAATCACGGGACATGTTGCAGAAATTTTGAAGGGGTTTGTGGCTCAAGGTCTGGAGGACAACTACGAGCCTGCTAAGAGTCATTGATGAGATCGAGGTGGATGAAGGAAACAATAGAACCAAATCTTGGTGTTTGACCAAGAGATCAGCCAATAGGGTAAAAGGAAGATCGTTAGATATGGAAGGCATGATCTAGGAGGCACGTAAATGGCAGAGTTGTGTAGGTTGACAATCTAGAAGATTAGATCAGACATGATCTTATTCAATTTTTGTTTGCCTCAAGGATGGTGAAGAAACCCTAACCACCTAGAATTTGAATTGGCTCTTGGTGGGAAAACCAGTCTATAAATGTGAAGGAAAAAGATAAAGTTGTATGCAGGAAAAGTGGGTCGATAGAACTCAATATGTGAAAAACTGAGCTCTATGGAGCCTTTCTCACACACCCACAGGACTTCTTGGTGCAAGCTATGGAGTCATGAAGCATGGCTCAGCTTCCCAAAGATGGTTCCATGGTTCTCTATCTTGCACGATCCCTTAAACCAATGTTTTTGCTCTTAGATCATTGAGAAAAATGGTTTAGGGATGGTAAATGCAAGAACGAGGGTGTCTTTTGTTGATTTTTAATATGAGATGAATCCTAAGCTATGCATGATGCTACAAATGCAATAAACTAGCTATAAGATGACAAGGTTAGTAAACAAAACTATCCTAGCATGCTATATTAGTTCATGATTTAAGCTATATGATAAGGAACATACTCTAAATCAGCATATTTAGATTAATTCCTAATTTAAAAGAGAAGCTAAATGATGAGCATATAAAATATGAAAGATTGAATGGATTTGAGTATAAGTGAGATGCTAAAGTCTTGGATATCTCAAAAATGGAGGAATGAGAGCTCTATTTATAGCAGAAACAAGGCAATGGATGGCCAAGATTGAAAGAGTTAATCAAGGGCCAAGTTTAAAAGTTGGGAATCCATGTTTGTAATTGGCACCAATGAAATGGTGACAATTGTCAACATAAGGTTGGTTGAGAGGAGGTGTAAGAAGCATTAAATGCTTGAGAAGACCTCATGGTTACCCTAGGGGTTAAGGGTTAAGATTAGGTTAAGGTTATCCATTGGATAAAGCTTTTACCCAAAGGATAAACTCTTGTGCAAAGGTTTAAGGATAACCATGGTCAAAGAAATAAATGCTTGATGAGACCCTTGGGTTAGATGGAGGTTGAGTTTATGGAAATTATTTAACTATGTAAGAGGGTTTGAGTTAACCATTAATGGTTATGAAGACTTTGGGGATAACTTTGTAAGAGTCCTTCCAAATTGGGGGCATTCAACAAGTTAGCTTGTTGAATGGATAAAGGCTTTAATGCATTTTGAAGACTTTACTCCAAATTTGAGAAGTGACCTCCTCAAATTTAGGGGAAAGGGATAATGGATGGGTTTGAGTTAATTAATTAGGATTAGAAGAATCTAGAAGAGGTTAGAAAGAGGGTTATGTATGCAAGTGGGAGGTGTAGGATTTTGCAAGTGGGTGAGGGAAAATAGGTTTTAATTGAATTTAATTAAATTTGGTTGCAATTAAATAAATTAGATTTATTTAATTTAGGATAACTATTTTAATTAAATTTGAATTTAATTAAAAAGTGGATAGGGGCTTTAATTGAATAAAATGGATTTATCCTATTAAATGGTATAGTGAATTTAATTGAGTAATTTACTTAATTAAATAGAGGAATGTGGATATTTTAATTAAATTGGATTTAATTAAATAGAGAAATGAACATAAAATATTCATTTAGGAATATGGTCATTTTTATACGTCTACAATAGTTAGTTGTTGCTACTGAAGAGAAGAAATATATTGTGCTATTGTGAAGTGATTAAGTGTTACTTATGTATGTGAGAGAAAATCAACCAAGTGCTCAGAGAGTATCTAAGACAAGAGGGAGAGTGAAGGGTACAACTAGTAGTGGTCATACCGACAGAGCAAAAGTGAAGGAGGTTGCAGAGAAGATAGACAAAAAACTGGCAAAGTGTTGTACTGGTAAAGAGAAAAGATTAAAGTGGAGATCCAATAGATCTAAGAGGTGTACCGATAGGGATTACCGACAGAGAAGCAACAAGTGAAGAGCAACAAGAGAAGTGAGTTGGGGTTGCAGACAAGGTATCTCATCGACTGAGTAAGGTATATGAAATGGTTGCAAGATTCGTGCTTGTAACAAGATATATACTTTTGTATTTGAATTTTACTTTAAGAACACTGAGTTGTAGCTTGGTGCAGGGGTTGGTGCTCCTTTTGGTTGTAGCCCATAAAGTTAGGGGTTGGTGCCCTAAACTTTGTAACAATGTTTTCATTGTGAGGCTGGATTGGATCAGTAGACTCTAGTAGCATTGCTCACCAAGGTTTTTCCCATCTTAGGCTTTCCTCATATATATTGTTGTTATGAGATGTCCCTTGTGTAATTTCTCTTGTGTAGGCCTCTCTATTAATTGATTAGAAGAAAAGCTAAATGAATTAATTAATAAAATGTTTCAATTAAATTAATTAATAGAAGAATTTGAAATGAATTAAATAAATTAATCTTTTTAAAATAACTATTTAATAGAAGAGTAATTATTAAATAAATATAAAATATTTATTTAATTGCTCATAGACAAATTTATTTGCATACATTTTTCCCCTCTTTGAGATGATGTTGAGACAACATTGTTTCAAAGATTAAATCAAGTCTCAATAATGCGCCTAACGAAGATAAAAATCTTGATTGTGTGTCGAGAGATTGATCGTGAAATTGTTGAAAATTTTTGAGTGAGCGATTGATCTCACAATATTTGATTTAAAAGATTTGATTGACCATAGGCCTCTCAATTAAATTCATTTTTGAAAAACAAATAAAATTGCCCCCACTTCCAAAATAAAAAAAAGGTAATAATAAAATTAACCTAAGTCAGTTTTATCCTCATTTGCAAATTTGTCAGCTTTTGGAGACAAAATAAATTGGAGTGCTGAGCTGGCATGATGGTGATCCCATTCAGAGCCATCGATTGGAGCGCGTTCATTGATATCAAAGACCTATTGAGTATAGCCCACTGGTGAGTGACCTATCCTGATCTTGGTTTTTTTTATTTTTGTATGATTTTCTGTGATTGACACATGATTTAGGATAAATATAAAAATTTCTGATTTTCGCACTTAGGTGTAGTGCTTTTTCATTGTAGATTAGCGCATTTATAGTTTTGGTTACCACATTTGTTAGTTTAATGCATGCACATTGAGTGTTCAAGCAATCACTTAGGATGTTAGCGCAAATGTTAGGTTAGCACAAATGCTTGATGAGTTCACACAATCATGTGATAGGGTAGTGCTTCTGAGTTGGTTCACGCATGCACATATTTGTTTAGCGCATTCGATGATTAGGTTACCATTGTCGGTATTTGCATGAATATTGCATTGATGAAGCTTAGTGTTGTCATTGATGTCAATAGCAACCGGTAATGAAGATGTATTGCAACTGGTAATGATGCAATAATGCAACCAATAGCAAAGCAGTGAAGAAAATCGATATCGGTATTATTATTGAAGTAGAGTGATCAACCGGTAACCCTAACCATTTGATAAGTAGAACCCTAACTGATGGAGCTTGGGGAATTGGTTGTGATGATCTATGACCGAATGGTGATCATAGATGAAGATGCCACATATGCATGATGTGTGTGATGAGTTTCAAAGTAGATTTGGTGCATGAAGATTGATGTTTATCTTGGGAATGATCAAATGCATAGCATTAAGTGAAACCATGTGATGAGTTATAGGATCCGATGTGTAGTGGTTTAGGAGTGGTTGAAGTTTTCTAGAACAATGTTTAGTTGATTGATATATAATCCAATGATCATGGTTGAACCGATATGTTTGTAATCTCTATGAGATTTGTAGGTTTTGTGATGTGTTACTGACCTATTGTATTTTCTTATAAGGGCGATGAGTTGTTTGTTATTGTGTTGGAAAATTTGGTTAAGTGTGGTAGTGTGCTTGTTGCCAAACCAAAAAAAGTGTTTGCAGAATGTTGTGAAGGCAGATAGGAGCATAAAAGGATCTGATTAAGCAGGGCATTTCTATTACCAGATCAGCAAAGACCCTATTGTTCTCTAACCATTACAACAATTAAATCCCTTAGTCAAGTAAGCTTTAAATGGCTTGGTGTTGTTTAAATCCTCTAACCAGGTGATCCATTAGCTTGGATTTGAAATCCTCTACTACAGTTACCTCTAAAACGGTATTGACTTTAATAGGGTATTGTAGTTAGTCCCTTAATCAGGTGGTCCCTAAGGAGATCTATTGTTAACAGGACACTATTTTATAAGCTTCTAACAAGGCTTGGCTCCTAACAGGGCAAACTTTAGAAGAGTTAAAAATAGTTGTGGGTATTCATCCCCATCATGGTTTTTCCCATTTGGGTTTCCACATGAAAAATAATTATGTCAAGTGGTGAATAATTTTGTGGATGTGTTTTGATATGGTTGATATGATTAACTGGTAAATCAACTTAGATATGCTTAGATGGCTAGATATGATCTGAAATGAGCTATTACTAATATTAGTGAAGTGGATTAATGTTTTGGTTAAATGGAATGTGAGTTCTAGATCTGTTACATTGTATCACTATTTTTTTGGTCAACTGGTGAATTTTGACAGTGAAGTTGTAGTTTTTTATATAGTGACTAAACCAGTTAAGTTTAGTGATTGGATTCTGAGTTGAAATTTTGTTTGGAGAAAGTTTAGGTTGTTTTCTATCTACTGATTCACCCCTCCCTCTTAGTAGTTGATCGGATCCTTATAGTTTCATCATATTATCAACAACTTCTATTTGAAATGAACTTTTTGAATTGATTCAAAATTTTAAGTCTAGTTTGTTTGATTGGTTTGATGTTTGATACTTGAATTTGATAGATTGATAGATAATTGATGTCTGATTAATAGAGGATTTGATAAATTTGATGCATAGGATAGATGATTTATTGATAAGATAGTTGATTAATTGATTGATAGCTTGATTGATTGATTGATAGCCTGATTGATTGAATGATAGCCTAATTTGCTTGATAGAAAAGATTTGATTGAATGTTAATTTGATTGATAGAAAATATTTGATTGAATGTTGATTTCACTAATAGAAATTATTTGATTGAATGTTGATTTGACTGATAGAAAAGATTTGATTGAATGTTGATTTTGATTGAACGAGAGAAACTAGATGTTCTCCAGTGTCAGGAAAATTTTTGGGTAATGTGCCATTTAGTCCTAGAGTTGGCTTGGGATGATATTAGACATATTGATGCTTGTGGATTCCATCACCTCTTATACATAGTATTATACATAATAGGGGTTTATTGATTGCATTAGTTGAGAGATGGCATAGTGAGCATAACATGTTTCACCTACCCATTGTTGAGATTAGTATGATAGTCAAGGATGTCTATAGGATTCAACACATCCCTATGACTATAAAGCTCATCTAATATGACCACCAAGATCTTGGTGGGATTGAGGCATGCAGGACAATGTTCGATGATGAGAGCATCATGGGGGAGAGATTATATGGGAGGACATGATGATGCATTTTGAGAGTCTCCCAGTGGTTCTTGTAGGGTTGATTGGTGGGTTTATTTGTCCTGATAGAAGATCTTGAGCTTTTGTCATTGGATGGGGAGGGATCTTGCAGAGCATGATGCAACATCATACTTGATATGCATGGGGTGTGTGTATGCTTGTACATTTATATCATGATCTACATCAGGTTGTTTATGATGGCAGAGCTAGTCTCTCGTCTGGATGCACACTACTTCAGGTCTAGTATTGGGAGCACATTTCTATTACCTAGGCTATTCATTATAGATTTTGCAGTGATGACCAGCCATTTGTATATTTGTATGGAGGTATCTTTAATCAGCCTAAGATGGGTAAGCTTGAGTATTGGTGATGGGTTTTAGACTCTATGGACATTGTGATTTGGAGGCCATATATTGATTGTGAGCCTTGGTTGGAGGACACTTAGATGTTGCCATTGATTTTGTAGAGTAGGCATTTGATCAACCACACTCCTTATATCATTGAGAGGTAGTTATTTGGTCACATTTTGAGATAGTTTGGTATTATTCAACACATTCCTTTTGGTGTCGCCATATATGCATGGTGATATAGGGATAGGCAAGATTGGGGGCCTTCGTTATCTTTTGAGATAGCATATGCAAATTTTTTGGTTGTTCCTATTGTAGCATATGATTTGAGATCACACATTTTGGATGCGAGGATTACATCAAATTATGCTCAGTACCTTATTTCACACCCCTTTTTGTGCATTACTAATCTTGCAGACCCTCCTCCTAGCTCAAGAGAAGAGGAGGATGATTCAAATGATCCTATTATTTGACGATGGAGATGGAGGTAAGAGCTTATAGCTGCACGAGAGGCCATGTGAGATGGGGGGGATGAGGGTGGAGATGAGACAGGAGGGAGATAAGGATGGAGGGGAGGTTGGGTTAGAGTCCAAGGAGGACCTTTTGGATAGGTTGGGAGAGTTGGGAGGCCTCTTCCTATGGCAGGGAGAGATGTCGGCCGGATTGGGAGAGACACAGGAAGAGGAAGATTTGGAGAAACGAGAGGATTACCCTCTCCATAACTAGGAAGAGGTGGTGGATTGGACAAAGGTTGAGGGAGAGGGATTTATTTTGGTTAGATGCATCCAGATCCAGGGGTGATTACAGCTCATGGTGGTTGGGATGAGGGGGAGGAGGATTTAGAGGATCACGTGCCCCTCATTCGACAGCAGATTATGTGAGCTACATGGGTGGAGACTCAAGTAGGTGGAGAGGGAGGTTGTGATGATGCCATGCAAGATATACCTCAGTAGGATGTGCCACAATAAGAGAGCATAGATGACCTTAGATCATAGATTGATTAGCTTAGGGCATAGGTTTAGACACTCACTGTTGAGAGAGACAAAGTTGTTAGGAGATATTAGGATACATAGGCTACTCTAGATCATATTCTGGCACTCTCTCAGCTGTTAATGTTAGAGCACTGTACCGGTCTGGGAAGGAGACAACATTTTAATGACAATGATATGAGGATCTAGCCTCTATAGGCCAAAGAGTAGGGAGCTATGCGACTAATCCTACATCCGACAAGATGGATACTAGAAGTGGTGAGGTTATAGGGCCTCCTTAGAGGAGTAGGGGTCATGGAGAAGGTCCATCTGGAGGATCATCTCCCCACAACCACAGAGATGGAAAAAGTTAGGTGGGAGTAGTACAAGGCAGCCATGAGACTTGATTTGATATTATGAGACAGTTGTATGTTATTGATTATTTCTTTGATATCATTGTATACTTGGACTTTTTATTGTTTTATGATGATATGTAGATATGGACACTATATGATATTGATGGTTCATGATTTATTATGCATACTACTATGATGGTGATGACCTATATGCATTGATTACATGGATGATGCTTTACTAATCTATATATGTAGTGATTTCATGGATGATGTAATGATGATCTTTCCTTTCCTTTATATTCCTTGATGTTATCTTGATGATATGATAATGATCAATGTGATGTGATCATGATATTTATATATGCTTGACATGATCTATATGAAAATGATGAAAATATAAAATGATTTAGTTGACCTATATGAAAATGATTATATATGCAAATGGATGTTTATTTCTATTCCTTGATGTATATGCGTGTGATGATAAGATGATGAAATGATTTACTTGAAATGTATTTGATTTTTGATTTGATGATTATGGATGCAAATATAAATGCTTATAATGATTAAATGATGAGATATAAATAATGATGGAATAATAATAGGATTAAAGATTTTAAATGAAACTAATGATAATTGGATGCAAAAGATGATCATGATGAATCTAACTAATAATGATGTGATCAATGCAAATGACTATGAATGCAAACCTAATGCAATTAAAATGAATGCAACTGATAAATGATGAATAGTGAATGACATGATGATTATGATAACATGAAAACCTAATGTTTTAAAAGATGAAATGAACCTAATTAATTAAATGCAATCTAATGCAATTTATCATGATCAATGCAATTGTTTTTTTGTTTTTTTGTCCAAATATACTCAATCTTTATTTTAACCGTTGATCTCAAATGAAATGCTTATAATGCAACTAAAAATGACTGCTTATAATGCAAATGATAATGAACTAATCTAAAATGATCTAACCTAAATGATACTACCATTCCTCACATTCTTTCTTGTAACAGTGCTTGATTTCATCATTGAGCTTTTAAATGTTGTAAGAAAATACAAGCAACTTGACATAATGATTCAAGCTGACCTTAGTGCTTCTTACATCAATTTTGATATAGAAAGTTTATACAAGCAACTTGATATAATGAATCAAGTTGACTTGAGTGTTTCTTGCAGAACAGACAAGAATTATCCTTTTTCATGCATGACTCAGAACGTCCTCCTTGATCTTTTGCCAATCATATCCTTAGAAAAGTACATACCTTACTAAGAGATAAACCACAGACAACAAACAAAGAAAATAATGATGCCCCTATTGGAATTGCATGAAGATTGGAAGTGTTGTCATTGATGTCAATTGCAACTGGTAATGAAGTAGTAAAGCAACTAGTAATGATGAAATAAAGCAACCGGTAATGAAGCAGTAAAGCAACTGGTAATAAAGTAGTGAAGATCAATCAGTAACCCTAACCAGTTGAGAAGACAAACCCTAATCAATAGAGATTGGAGACGGCTGCGATGATTTATGACCGAATGATGATCGGTGATGAAGACTACGCATAAGCATGTTGCACGTGATGAGTTTCAAAATGGTTTTTGTGTGTAAAGATAACTGTTTGTCTTGGGAATGGTCACATTCATAGTATGAAGTGACAAGCACATGATGTGTTACAAGATTCAAAATGCGATGATCCAGGAGAGGTTGTAGATGCCTAGAAGAATATAAAGTTGATTGCATGTAATCTAATGGTGAAAATTGAACTGATGTGTTTGTAATCCCTATGAGAATTTTAGGGTTTGTGTTGTGTTACCGATCTAATGTATTTGTTTATAAGGTTGATGGATTGATTCAATGAGATATCATAAAATTTGGCTAAGTGTGAAATTGATTGTTGATGAACCAGGAGGTGTGTCTGCAGAAAGATGTGAAGGCAGATTGGAGTGGTAAAGGATTTGATTTAGCAAGGAAGTGTTATTTCTAGATTGATCAAGAACTTGTTGTTCTCTAACCATTACAACAGTAAAATCCCTTAATCGGGTAAGCTTTAATAGGCTTGTTGTTGAAATCCTCTAACCAGGTAATCCATTAGCTTGGATTTGAAATCCTCCACTAAGGTTTCCTTTAACAAGGTATTTGTAGTCAATCCTTTAATTGTGTGGTCCTTAACTAGATCTGTTCCTAACATAATATTATTGTATAAGCTTCTAACTAGGCTTGGCTCCTAACAAGGTAAACTTCAGAAGAGTTCAAAATACTTGTGGGTATTCATCCCCACCATTGTTTTTCCTATTTGGGTTTCCACATGAAAAATCATTGTATCAAGTGGTGAATGATTTTGTGGATGTGTTTCTGGTATGGTTGATATGAATGACTGGTAAATATTCATAGATATACTTAAATGAATCGAAATGATCTGAAATATGTTATTATTGGTATTAGTGAAGTGGTTTAAGGTGTTTGTCAAATGGTATTTAAGTTTCAAATCTATTGCATTATATCACTGAAGTATTTGGTCAACTGATAAGGTATGTACTTTTCTAACTATTGATTCACCCCCCCTCTCAGTAGATGATCGTATCTTTATAGTTTCATCATATTATCAGTCCCATTCTATCTCCTCTAGTCTTGGACATTATCTAGTTTCATAAGACACATGATTAATGAGAATCAAGATATTAACACTGAATCTTGTGAGTCATACATATGTTCTCATGGTCATTATCTGATATAATCATCTTGATGAATGATCATTGATAATCCTTCGTTACTTGCTGGTTGAATCTTTGTATTCTAAATTTCACCATGTAGTTGTTACAAATGCCTTGATCTTCGTTGCCTTGTTATTTATCGTTTGTTTTGAAACCCTAGGTGTTTTTGGTTTTTCTAAGTTTTCTAAATGTTTTTGGATTTTCAAAGATCTCCTTAGCAAAAGGAGTTTAGGATTTTGCCCCCAGCAGATTTTTTATTTATTATGGATGTAAAAAGAATGATCCAAACCATGGTGAGATACAATTGCAGATTGATTGATTATGAGAAATCTAAGATAATGACTATGATAAGTATATCAAAGATTGATAATTGTTTGATAAGTTGCATATTTTCTGCTAATGGTTTAGAGCTATGAATGTGAAAGATAAGATGGATACACAAGGATGGATGGATATGATAGGATGGATAGATACGCAAAGCGATCTCATAGATGGAAGAACCCACTTTTAGATAGCGCCTGTTTACCAGGTTTTCACCATCTAAATCAATTGAATTTTTTCCATCTTTTATTTTTTTGTAATAGTTTTTGTTGTTTTTCATTGTTTTTGTATTTTCTCTTTTTATGCTTTTTAGGGATTTTTAGGTTTTTTCTACTTTTTCACTATTTTGGGTATTTTTGAGTGATACTTTTAAGCATAGAATTTCTTCAGACGCATAGTATTGATAGGCTCATCGAACCAATCTCCTTCTAGTGTAGATAATATGTATGCTCCTAAACCATATGTTGCTACCTCGACAAAGGAACCTAACCAGTTTGGCTCAAATTTACCTTTCTTTTCTCAATCTTGTTGATTTCATGGATTTTCTCTTAGAAATAGATCTCTAATATGAAAAATTCTTGGCTTAACTCTGTGATTGTAACTTCTCTCCATTCTCTATTGATATGCTTTCAAATGATCTAAAGCATTTTGTGATGCTCCTGAATCAGCTCAAGTTCTTGAAGTCTAGAGACTCACTATTCTTCTTCTAGGATAAGACCTTTCAAGGATACTTGTAGAGAAGATATCTCTAATTCTACTAGTAATATGTGGTGCAGGAGCACCTGAGCACCTGAATGCTCAAATCACAGCAGGTATAGCATTTTGTTGCAAATTAAGTATGTGTGTTTATTTTATGCTTCTATTAGGTTTAATAGGTTTTTTTTGTGGTGTAATGAGGTTTGGAACTCATTTTGTGTAAGAGTTTCCAAGATTTTTGGTTTTTCCTTAGTGGGCCAAAAATTGTCAATTTTGGGTCCAAATGAGCATTTTTGAATTTTTTATGTTGTAAATCCTTGAAAGGAATTGGAGCATGTTTATTTAGTGTTTCTAAATGATGTTGAGTCATTGGTTTGAGTGCCAAGTCATTGGAAGTCAAAATGCAATTTTTGAGCAACAAAAAGTTGTCAAAAAGTTGTCAAAAGTTGTCAAAAAAGTGGTTTTTGGTGGTTTTGGTTAGTTCCAGCCTATACCTGTCCATAAAAGGGCTTCAATAAGTTTTCACATGTATAAAAACCATGTTCCCATCATTGTATGGGTTGGTCATGTTGGAAAAGTAATAGAAATACTTATTTTGCTCTCATTTTTTGTGAGTTTTTAACTAGTTTTCTGTACTTTTGAGAGTACAGTCCGTACCATGGCTCCATGAGTCCGTACTACTCCTTTTTTTCATTGGTGTGACCTATCTTGATTTTTGAGTAGTGATCTCTTATCTTTTCTTGGGGTTTGGAACAATTTTTGTTTGGAGTGCTCTTGTGAAAGGCATTGTTTTGTGGTTCCAATGGAAGATCATTCATGGTCCAACTAATTTCTCCAAAGTCTCTTCATCCATGGCTTTGAGGGAATTTTTTGGATCTATACAGACTATACCATACATCTATTTTCCTTTTCTAGCAATGTACAAGTGTTTGTAAACCCATGGCAAGTATATGAAGTGATCAACTTGGCTTGGGTATTCTTAATGTTGTGTGAATGGTACTTTATTGTTCATAGCACTGTACTTTGAAATTTTGAAGTAGAATTAAGTTGGCAAGAGTTATTATTGCACTTTACCATCCTTTTCTCTCTCATGACTTGGTTGGATGCAAGAAGAAAAGGTGTAAATAGACTGAAAGACAGTGTGTCACTGTTTCATTGTTAAAACCTCAGTGCCAACCTCCCTCAAGGACAGTATGGAATGATGGATTCTTTCTTTTATGTATCAAGGAATGTATTTACAAATGCTTTTAATACTAATAAGACAAGATGCACAAGTTGGTTGTAAAGGACCTAAATAAGGATCCTAGAGAAATGTATTTTCTATCACAGTCTTATATGGTTGCCATGTTTTGTGACATCTTTTGAGTGTTCAAACTCATAAGATCCTTGAAGAAGATATATGTATTATTTTACCTTGTTATTAACACCTTCTTGCAGACCAAGGATAGAGTGAAGAAGCAAATCAAATAAAGAAAGAAAGTTGTAATCAGTTGTAAGACTGTTAAAGTGCAATGATGGCGGTTTATGAGCAACAGTCATAAGAAATCCCTTCTTATTTGCTTTGCAGGGTGTTCAAAATCATGTTAAGTCATTGTTGCATCTGAATTTGATATAACTTCATTGTATTTGGTTTACAAATATTGAAAATGTATGCAAAACACTAAAAACATTGCTGTCCCAGTCCTCTAGACTGTTTTTTCTGTGTAAGGGCAGCAGTATGGCACTTGTTTGACATAATGATAATATCCTAAGTTGGCTTTTGGATCCTTGTAAGTTTTTTTTAGATTTCATAGAAATGTTTAAACATTCAATTTGGGTCTAGTATCATGGAGAAGACTTTTAAATTGCAAATCCTCACTAGAACCTTCAAAAACCCTTGAAAAATGCCTCTTTTGTGGGATAGTCCTCAAGCAGTCCGTACAGTACTTGCCATAGCAAAAATCCTTGATTATTCATCATAAATAGACCACATCTCCAAGGGTTTGTCATGAAGTTTAACAGATTGAGTAGGGTGAACAATTTTCACTAGAAACTAGGGCTAATTCTAGTAGCCTTTTTTGGAGCAAATTTGACAATTTCATGAAATCGGTAAGGAAGGAGAAGCAAATGATTGTTTCAAATCATAAAAATTGATGAGTTAAGCCCTGAGACACCCTACTACAAGATCCATAGCATTTCATTAAGTCATTTGATCAAAATTACCATTTGAACCTAGAAGTTGCCTTGAGTAAACCAACGTTCTTTGCACCCAACTTGGAAATTCTCATTCTTGAAAGGTGAAGGACAGTCAATAGACTTTGCAGACCTGTTTAGATGTTCAGTCAACACATTAATATGATTGAAATCCTTAAAGGTACAAACAAGGTTAGGTAAACCATGGTTCTCCAACAGTTGCCCATTCCTGGAAGAGAGGAGATTCAGCCAGTTGGACAACCAAACTTGTTCATTTTTGGTGACACTCAAGAGGAACTCATTTCAGACTTGAATGCCTTAGCATGGAAGGTAAGGAGGAGTGATGTCCAATACAATAGGGTGCAAGTAGTGTTGAATAGAGAGGAGGAGATAGGAGAAAGGTTTAGAATAATCCCATTTGTGCCTAGGGATTGATTTGGGAAGCACATTGAGAACAAAAGCCCACCAACCTCAAAGAAGACCAACTTCTACTCTACCTCCTCATCAATATGGCTTTTGATCCATAGACTAAGCAATATGGAGTTTCCCTTATTGGTGTGTGGATGTTGGTTCGATATGCCCAAAGAGCAGGATTTAGCTGAATATGCTAGTCTTTACCAATTTCATTAACTATTTTCTTCAAGATCTTTAGGATTGTCTTATTTGATGCCTCAACTTTACCATTTCCCCATGGATAATATGTTGTAGAAAACCTATGTTGGATATGAAATTTCTCACATAGTTCCTTCATGTCTTGATTTTTAAATGGCCTCCCATTATCAATAATGATGGTCATAGGGACTCCATAGTGACAGATTATGTAATTCAGGATGAATGATGATATTTGCTTTCCTGTCACCTTTATCAAAGGCAATGCCTCAATCCATTTAGTGAAATACTCAGTAGTAGTCAAAATGAACTTATGTCCATTAGAAGATGAAGGATTTATCTTACCCACTAAGTCAAGACCCCATTGAGAGAATGAGTTAGAAATTGCCATAAGAAGTAGTTCTTGTGATGGTGCGTGAACGAGATTCCCATGGATTTGACATTATTTGCATTTCTTAGTGTATGTAAATGAATCTCTCTCCATAGTAGGCCAATAGTAACCCAATCAAATAAGTTTATTAGCTAGTGTTAAACCACTTGAGTGCATGCCACAAATACCTACATGGACTTCGTTAAGAACTTTCTCAGATTCCTCTTGTTTGAGACATCTCAGTAGAGTACTATCTAACCTCTTCTATATAAGGTATCAACAATGATAGTACATCAAGATGACTAACAGATAAAATTTCTCTTTTGATTGTGGGATAGGTCAGGGGGAAGGATATTCTCTTTTAAGTATTGATAAGTTTGGCTATATAAGGATTGATCAGTTCCAGATATATGGCAAATCATGTGGGTATTCTGGGATTCAACAGTAGGATTCAAGATATCTTCCACCAATAATTCATAACATTGTTGATTTTCTTGATTCTACAAAAGAGATGCTGTTGTAGCCATTACATCTACTACTTTGTTGTCATTTCCTGGGATCTGAGTAAAAGATATTTCTTCAAAGTGTTCTTTCAAATATTCAACTAGTAGTTTATAGGGCATCAACTTGTCATTTTTAGTTTGATAATAATTATTTATCTAGTTGATTATGAGCTATGAATCACCATAAACATTCAATTCCTTGATGTTCCATTTAATGGCCATTTTGATCCCAATGACCAATGCCTCATATTGTGCAGCGTTGTTTGTGCATGGGAATCACAATTTGTATGATTTTGGCAATGTGTGACCTTGAGGTGTGATGAACAAGATTCCAGAACCTAATCCATATTGTGTATAGGAGCCATCAAAGTACAACTCCCAACAATTTATGCTAACTATCAGAATGTCTACATCAGGAAATTCAATATGCAATGGTGTGTCATCTTGCAAGGGTACTTCAACCAATTAATTAGTAATGACCCGTCATTTGATAACTTTTTGATCAGCATACTCTATATCAAACTCACTTAGTATCATAACCCATTTAGCCAATCTTCTTGTCAAAGTTGACTTTCTTAACAAGTGGATATATTTTTGCTATCAATTTTATAGAATGAGTTAGCATATAGTGTTGTAATTTCTAAGTTACAAATACAACTGCTAGACATGTCTTCTCAATTGATGTATAATTCAATTCATAGCCTACAAGTGGTATACTGATGTAATACACCACTCTTTATTTTCCTTCTTCATCATGTCATGCTAAAAGATCTCCTACTGTTGTTGTTGAAATGTAAAGCAACAATCATTTCCCTTTGATTGGTGATACCAGTATTGGAGGATTTGCAAGATATTCCTTGATTTGCAAAAAAGATTCCTCACACTTATGATCCCATTTGGATGGAAAATTCTTGTATAATAGGTGAGTGAAGGGATGACATCTATCTGTTGGCTGTGCAACAAATCTTCTAATCAATTGCAATCTCCCTTGTAGAGAACGCAATTGGCTTATGTTCTTAGGTGACTCCATCTTCATGATAGCTTTAACTTTTTCAGGATCTACTTCAATTCCACGAGATGATATAATGTACCCAAGAATTTTTCCAGAGGTAACTCCAAATGCACATTTCTTTGGACTCAATCTTAACTAATATTGTTCAATCCTATCAAATATCTTGTCCAAGATGTTCAAATGTTCTTTTCTTGTATGAGATTTTGCAAGTATGTCATCTACATAATCTTCCATAAATGTATGCATCATGTCACGGAAAATTGTTATCATGGCCCTCTGATAAGTTGCTTATGCATTTTTAAGCCCAAATGGCATGCCATTCCAGCAATAGGTACCCCATGCACAAGTGAATCCTATCTTTTCTTGATCTTCAGGGCCGATTCTTATTTGATTGTACCCCAAGAATCCCTCCATTAGGGAAAACATCTCATGTCCTATTGATAAGTCTACAATTATATCAATGTTGGGGAGTGGGAAATCATCTTTGGGACATGCTTTATTCAAATCTTTGAAGTCGGTGCAGACTCTTATGATTTTATCTGGTTTGGATACTAGTATAATGCTTGAAACCCATTCTAGATAGGCAACAAGACTTATGAAACCCACAACTAATAGTTTATTTAGCTCCATTTTGATGAGAGCGATATGTGGATGCATCTTCCTTAGCTTTTGTTTAATAGGTTTTTCTTTTGGATCCACATTGAGATTGCACATGATAAGATCTAGATCAAGTCTTGGCATGTCTACATAGGACAAAGCAAAAATTATCTGCCTTTGTTTGAATAATTCTATGTAGTATTTCTTTTCTTCATCTGATAATGATGCAGTAGGATGAAGGACCTTAGGATCCTTTGATGTGCCAATGTTTATTGCTTATGTTGGCTCTATCAATATAGCAGATCTCTCCTGAAAAATATACAAGGAGGATGTCAAAATTTCTATCTTCTCGTGCCTCAAGGAGGTTTTCACCATCAAATACATCCTTTATTTTTCCTCTTGATTGATCTAGTGTTTCCATGAAATGGTTTTCAGTACTAGGTGTTTTGCCTTGTTTTATTTCAATTTTGCGACTAGAAAGTTTGGCACTCTCCTGACTGCAAGAAGTGTTATTCAATTCATCAATGGAAGATATCTTAGGTTTGATTGGTTCAACGACATTAATATATATGGCTAAGTCATGATCATTGGAAAAGACATCCAATTCAGGGTTTTCTAGGTTATCACAATCAATTAGTTTTGGATGAAGCAGGGGTAGGTCATAGTCATTGTCATTGCTGGGTATTTCAAGGTTCATGATGTAATAGTCATAGTTTGGTGTAGAATAGGTTATGTCATAGATAAAACTCTCTTGAGGATAATCTCTCCCAAGTGCTCTCCAATTAGCTCTAACAAAATCAAGATTGGTATTTTACAATTCACTCTCAAGTGACTCATCATCTGACATTTGTCCCTCAAACAAATGGATTCTATCAACACATACATCTTTGATACTACATATTTGATACTACAGGTTCCTTCTTGGTCACTTTCAATAGATTCATTTGTGGATTGAAGTTGACATACTTGTGCACATGATATAGATGATTTTGTCACTATTTTCTTTGCTAGCTTTTGCCTTCTCTCAAACTTAGCTTCTTCTGGACTAATAGTCATTCTTGCTTGAATTTATACTAGTTCTTATGTAGTTATTCCATACCTTGGTATCTCTTTCTCAATGTTTTATATAGATTTGATATTTTATGTTTCCTTTTTTATCATTTCTTGTTCCTTCTCATTCTCTTTTCTTTGTTGTCTTGCACATGCTTCTTTCCTCTAAATTATGATTTCTTCTTGTCTTCTTTCCATCTCTATTATTTGTTTTGTGAAAAGTGTGTCCTCACCTATAACAACAACTTGTTCCTCATCATTTTCTTCACTTGATACATCATATGATGGATCTGGACCCCATTCATATTCATTTGAATCTGTTTCTGAATCATTGGCTAGAACCACACCACTATACCTAATAGGAATATTATATGGTGAGAAGAGTTCTTTGATTTTTTTCATTTGTTCTTTCACTTCTTCTAGAATATCTTGATCAGGTTCCATATTTTCTTGTACTCTTTGGATGTGTTTGCAACATTCTTCTTCTCTTTTGATAGCAAGTTCTTCCTGTTGTTTCTCATATTCTTCTTGTTTCTGATTGTTAGCTATTATTTCTGTTGCTTGATGTAGCTTTCCTTTCCATGGTTCTTCTTTAGGGATTTCTTTCTTTCATCACTTTGGATGTTGATAATCATGGTGCCTTTGCTTTGATTTAGAAAACCCAAGTCTTGATTTATCTTCCTTAGATTTTGTATGATGACAAATGGGTTTTGAAATACCTTCCTATTGCTTGCCAATTAGTCCTTTTCCTTCATATCCCATCTTTTGTATGCTCTTGTAACCATTTCCATATTGTATTGTGGGAAGATTAACTTCTGCAGCTATTACTATACTTTTGTTTTCATCTTTGTACAACCAACTAAGAATGTCCTTCTCTTTAGTTTCCTTTGCAAGTGTTCTAACTCTAACAAGTGCTCCATCAAACATTTCAACTGATTTCTGTGGGATCCATGGTTGAGCATTTGTAGGTTTTCAATATGATTTAGGTGAAAGTGGTAAGTTATGCAAAGAATACTTTCCCATTCCTTCATCATTTAATTTAACCTTTTTCTCAAAGTTTTCCCATAATTTTTCTTGAGTTTCTTTAGTGGGATAGACTGCTTCTTTGTTATGTGGAACTCTTGTATCTTGCATTGGTTTCAGATTATTGCAATATTGACTAGAGTCTATTGCTATAGTGATTTCTTGTCCATTATGAGGAAATTTTACACACTGATGATAGGTAGAAGGAATGCCTTGCATGCCATGAATCCATTGTTTTCCCAGAATAATGTTATAAGATAAATTCAAGTTTAGAACTTGGCACAATGTATCTTTTCCCACAAGTCCTATTTTGATCAGTAACACTACAATCCCTTTATAAGAATGCTCTTCCTCATCATAAGCCTTGATAGTTATTTTCTTCTTTGGATCCACTACATTTTCTGAATATCCCAAATCTTTTATTAAACTTAATGCACAAATGTTAAAGCCAGATCCACCATCTATGAGTACACATTTGATATGGGTTTTATGAATGGTGACTTCAATATGTAGGAGAGCATTATGAGGGTGTTGCAAGGATGCATCATCATTTTTAGAAAAGGATAATCAAATGTGGGGTTATGAGATGTCCCACCATGTTTTGGAATTGATCCATATCCAGGTCTTTTGAGAATGTTGTTTCTACTAGAGCTTTCTTAAATATTTTCTTATGTATAGGTGAAACTTTTAGGAGCTCCAAAATTGAAACTTGAGCAGGTATCTTTTGCTGTTATTCCACTAATTTTTATTGTCTTGAAGTGGATGTTGATTCATTTGTTATACCCAAAAATGTAACCTTTTCTTTGCTTCTTGTAATGACGTTGATTGGTTCTGAAGGTATTTTGTCTTTGACAATGATGACATTTACCTCATCATAATATGTGTAAGTATAATTTACCTTAGCTTTGCCCTTGTCATCATTTGGGTTGGATTGTTCACCTTTTTCATAATTTGGGAGTGGAGTTTTGAATGCTAGATGTGATTCATTCATTTTATGACCATCCACTATGATAGTTCCATTATTGATTAAATATTGAATACGGTGCTTCAATCTTTGACAATCATTGGTTTGGTGTCCTTTGTTTTGATGATAATTGCAAAAATGATTGTCATTCCACCAATTAGGTTTAACTTGAGGCTCATAATTTATTGCTTCTAGTAAGGTAATCAATTTGTTTGCAAGAAGAGTCTTCAAAGTTGATTCCAATGGTTCCCTAATGTTTGTGAATTACCTGTGAGGATTGGAGAAGAAAGACTTGGATTTACTGTTCTCTTGATTATTGTTATTTGGTACTTGACTTGATAATTTGAAGATTGGTTGTTTTTTGGTAGCATTGTTATTGTCATTTCCTCCATTGGTAACATTCCTATTCTTTGACCAAAATTGGGTTTGTCATTGTTATTGTTACCATTGTTGTTGTTGTTGTGATTGTTGTTATTGTTGTAATTTTTGTTGTAGGAACTGTTGTAGAGTTTTAAATCTCCTTTCTTTAGAACTGCATTCTCTATCTTTAGAAAATTTTCAATCATTTTAACAAAAGAAGGAGGACATTACATTTTAAGATGGTAACTCATTTCCCTGGTAAGGTTATCAATGAATATATCCATTTTCTCTTGATCTGGTACAACTCTTGCATATCTATTGAACATTCATCTTCATCACTGTAAAAGGACCATGAAAGGTTCACCATTTTTTTGCTTAGTGTTGCATAGATCTAGCATTGTTATCTCATGCCTTATGTTGTAGGAATATTGTGAGATAAATCTATTCACAAGTTCTTCAAAAGATTTAATCCCAAATTGTAGTCTTGAAAACCATTTCATTGATTGTCCACTTAAGCTTCTAGCAAATGGATGCATTAAGTAAGTTTCATTGTGTGCAAACTCCACACTCATCATTCAAAATTCCCTAATGTGATCTTGAGGATCATATTTTCCATCATATCTATCATATTTAGGAATTTCACAATGTTGTGGGAATGGTATCATGTTTAAATTCTTATCAAAAGGATATGGACAGATGTCCTCCAATGAATATTTCTTAGAACTTGTTCCATTTTGCATATCCTATATTTGTTGTTGCAAGGTTTGCATCTGTTGAGTGAGAGTTAACAAAGGATTACCAACACGGGTTCTTCTTGTATCTTCATAAGTTCTTCTATCACTACACTCTCTTCTTATTTAATCTTGGTTCTTTGCATCCTCATGGTCTTTTCTTTTTGTATCTCCTCTTGTTTCCTCAAGGTTTACTTGATTTACATCCTCATTATTGTGATCATCAGTGTTTTGATTGTTACTTGTTCCTACATCTTGTTTCAAACCTTCTATATTAAAAGCTTGTGGCAATTTAGCTCCTGAATTTGCCAACATTAGGATTTACTTTACCTTTTGTTTTTCCAAAAAAAATTCCATTAGTTTTTCAAATTTATAATCTTGTTCAAGGTCTCTAATGGTGTTATTTACTGCTTCTTCATCAACATCTGCATATCCAAATTGATGAAACATTGGATTTTCCTCTTCCATTTGTTTTTTTTGTCTTCTAAATTTCTTGTGTTGAGCTCTAGTCCAAACTAGCATGTGATTGATTTGAACTTCACAAGTTTTTTATTTTCTAAATGCAACTCAAAAGGTAATCACTGATTTAGGAAGATAAGATTTGTTGATTTTACCACCGTTATTAGTGCATTGTGATAAGGCATCTTTTTGTTGAAAGGCATGTGCTTACAAAAGTTCTCTATCAAACTCCATTCTGTAACCACATAAATAGTGATGAAAATGATGTAGGAATGTTCTATGTTTTAGCAAGATTTTGTGATTGATGTATAAGAATTTCCTCTTCTTCAAGTTAGTCTTCCAACTTGGTTTTCCCTTTTTGAGGCAATATCTAAAAGTCATATAAGCATGTAATGATTTTCAAGTTTTTTGATTCCAATGTGAGTGCAATCTTGATTTTTATAAAACCTAGGTTCAAAGAGGAACTATATATCCAAGATAATGAACAAAGGATGATATGATCAAGTTTTGTGATAAAGGATTTGATATATCCTGATATGAAACTAATAATGATGTTGATTTGCACTTGAGATGGTTGAATCACTAACTTGTTGGTTGTTTTATGCTTATGGTATTTTTGGAAAAAAGCCTATTTGATTGATAAGTTAATTGTTTGACTAGCTTGAAGACTTGTGATTGTTGAAGACAAATCTATTCGAAAAAGGGTATCTAAAGCTGATGTTGAAATTTTGGTCTGATATGTGGAAGTGCTCACTGTTTCAAATGTGGGAAAACAAATGCTCTAACTTGCACAACAAATGCGTTGCTTTGTTGAATGGAAATGCTGCTCTGCACCATAAAAGTGTTAAATTAAGGCACAAAAGGGTTGTTTTAGTTGTAAAAGCATTGTTTTGTTGAGAAAATGCATGATTTTAAAGGTCAAAAGCATTGTACTATTGATAAAAAGTGTTTTTTTAACATGCAAAAGCATTGTTCTGAGTTGCAAAAGCACTCTTCTGCATTACAAAAGTATGATTCTTACTGTGTTTAAAGAATTTCTCAGTTTTCCAACAAGTGTTGGATCTTTACTCATTTCAGGATGATGATTTTTTTAAAAAGTTTTTGACCATTTTGAGAACATTTTGCAAACACAAAAGACACAATGTTTAGAAATGAAAGTACACAAGCAATCACTAGTCCTATGGTAGGCCAAGACAATAATTGTTGAATCTCACATAGGGTTTCCCCCAAGGCTACGCTTATTCAGAGCATATATTTAGGTGCTTTACTCCATTGGCTCCACCCTCAACACTCTCTTCTCTGGGGCAGCCAAGCACTAGTTTCCATGAAAACTCCCCATGACAAACTTCATATCTCTACTAAGAATCATATGTGTGTGAGCCGCTTTAGAGGTTCAACCTCGTACGCTAATAATTAGAAGGATTTTGGCTGCTAATACAAATGGTTTTTAGTAAGGGCTTTTGGTCATGTGGCCATACATGTGATGCTCTCCACTCTGTAAATACATAAGGTTCACAGCCTATAGAGGTTACACTCCATAGGGTTTATGGGGAAACATAGTGTCGATATGAACTAATCAACACATGTTGTCAATGAATTTCTTCATAGACATGATTTATTTAAGAGTGGATTGGAAGGACTTGATATTAGCCCATTTCCACTTGGGCCATTTCCCTCTCACTAGCCCCCTTAAGGAAGCTCAAGAAGGCAGGCCCTCTAAAGGTAAAACATGAAAAATAAAAGGTCTAGATTTTTTATCACAGTATTAGGGTGAGAGAATACTTGCTTAATAATTTCAAACTAGCACACTAGACAATGGTTCTTTTACCCTTTAGATTACCTATTGCAACCACCTTACTGAAAACACACGATGAAAGTTGCATGTTATTCATTTACCTCTTATTTAAGCTAGGTGAAACATGTATGATTTTTTACTTCCCAGAGTACTCTTAGTTAAACTAAGTGAGGAAATGCATGAAAATTGCTCAAAATAAACCTTGCATGCACATAAGTCAGTAGTCACAAATGCACTATTCTACTACTTAATTGCATGATTTCAACAATAAAAGCGCTAACCTATTTAGCATATGTATTAACCAAAGCAGTAAAAGCGCTATCCTATTAAGTAAATGCATTTCTAGATTGCACATAAGCATGAATCTAACTTACAAATGTGTTAAATTGATTTCTACGAGAATAAGATAGGATATTAGAAGGATATGTGTGAGGCCTGGTCCCCACGGTGGGAGCCAAAAAAGTATCCACTTAAGTTTCACCTTAGAGATTAAACTTGCAAACTCATTAGTCTATCATGAAAATATAACTCAAGCTTCAACTAATGAAACAACATGAAATGAAAAAGAAAAAGAAATTGTTATACCTTCATGGATTATGTCTCATTGTGTTCTAACCCCATTGTTCTTGGTTGCAGATGATTTTTCTCTTAGATAAGCATTGGTAGCTTCCAAGATGGCAACTGTGGAATGGACTGATAATTGATATGATATGCAAATCTAAACTATGAAAATGATTTATGCTAAATTTCTCAAAACATCTAAAAATGCTAAGCACATGAACTCATGGATGCAAAGATAAAGACTCCTAGAATGACTGTAAGATTAGCTATTAGTTTCAAAAATGGCTTAGGAGACCTCTATTTAAATATTTTTGAGTGCACAAGCTTAGGTGGCAGAGATCAACGGTCAACTTCCTCCAAAGACATAGGAAGGTTGGAGAAAATATAGGAAGGTTGAGGAATGTGTGTACGTACACATTATTTGAAAAATAAAATGAATGTTGAAGATAAGGGTGCGGATGAGTTGGCAAAGAAGAAGTGATGTGTATATGAGGGGAGTTAGAAAAGGGAGATTAAATAATTAAGAAATTATTTAATTGAAAATACTATAAGATAGTCCATAGAAGAATAATTAAACATTAGATATTTAATTAATTGATTAGAATAAAAGCTAAATGAATTAATTAATAAAATGTCTCAATTAAATTAATTAATATTTTCAAATTAACTATTTAATAGAAGAATAATTATTTAATAAATAGTAAATATTTATTTAATTGTTCATATCCAATTTTATGTGTATACAAAAGTATTGAAATTAGAGATGTTAGATTGAGAGGGAGGAATAACATTGTTAAATGAAGGAAGACATTGAGAATAAGGAGGTGGGACATTTGGTAGGTAGATATTAGAGAAGATTGGGTAACAAATGGAAGACTCATAGGAGGAATGAAGGAATTGTGATTGAAGGATTTTCCCCCTTGAATAACATTTATAGGTGGTGTAGGTGATTGGCTAACAAGGGGAACACTCATGGTAGGAGGAATGAAAGAAGAGGGATTTCCCCCATGACTAACACTTGTGGGTATGATATTTTGTGTAGAGGTAGCCATGATGTTTGATGTGCAGGTCGCAATACTAGTCATAGGAGTTATCAAATTAATGGAATTATTAACTTGACTAGCAGGTTGTGTAAAATGTGATAGTATGATAAAATAATAAGTATCCAGTAAAATATTGAGAGGGGGGTGAATCTGTATATTGAAAAACTGATACAAAGTTCCCAAACTCAAACTTAGTCAAACAAAGTAAACATGTCTCAGTCAAGATCAATATTCATAAGAATGCTTGACATCAACCGGTTTAATTGTTATGACAACTTTAACAGTAAACAACTTCAATCTTGTGAACATCAACAAAGCTTAATAATAACTCAACATTTCAATCTCTCAATGCTTCTACTTAACATGTCTTATCAGAAATTAACCAAATCAACAAATAAGATCACAACCATAAAAGCATTCACCACTTGACACAAATGTTTATACGTGGAAAACCCAAATATGTAAAAACCACGGTGAGATGAGACTCACAAGGATAGCTATTTGAACTCTTTTGAAGTTTGCCTTGTTAGGAGTCAAGCCTATTAAAGCTTTACAATAAGTCATGTTAAGAACTAATTCCGGTTAGGAATCACCCGATTAAGGGATTTACAAATATGCCTTGATTAAAAGCACAATACCCTGTTAGGAGTAACCTCCCTGTAGGATTTAAGAATCCAAGCTAATGGACCACCTTGTTAGAGGATTTAATGAGTAACCAAGCTTGTTAGAGCTTACCTTGTTAAGGGATTTTACTTCTACTATAATTGTTAGAAAACAATAGGTTTTCTTGATTTGTCAGAGTAGTACTATATTTGCTTGATCAAATCCTTCTAAGCTTCAATCTACCTTCACTCAAAGTGAAGATCCATTCACTAGTTGAGCAACTGCACACTCAACAGGTTTTCTACCAATCTTGCCAACAACCTTTACAACAACTTCGTCGACCTTAAATAGAAATCAATCAGGTTGGTAACACAACAAAAACCTAATTCTCATCATCGAGATTACAAACAAGTCATTATAATCTTGACCATTAGAAATCATGACAATCTCTTCACATTCTTCAAGAAAATTCTAATTGCTCCATGATCACCATTTCATAGGACTTTGTAACTCATTACACACTATGCATTAAATGCCATCCACTTTGCTCCTTTCCTATACAATAACAAATGTGCCAAAACAATTTGAACATATCCTCATTCAATGATCACACATGTCTCCATCATTACTGCTTATCAGATAATAAACCATCAAACTTGATCAGTTAGGGTTTAATAACTGATAGGGTTTATAGGTTACAATGCATAGAAAGGTTTAACCCTTTACACCGGTTCACTGGTTTATCTCACAAACGTAACATACAGGTTTACAACATTTTCCACTAAGCTCTCTTTACCGGTTACTAGCCAATATCAAAAACAACAATATCAGCAATAACATGAATACCATTACCGGTCCAATTAAGATCAATGACAACATATCATTAATGCAATCTCTATCCAAAATATCAACAAAATAGAGGGCTTCAACGCAACTCTTCATGGGCATAATATTAGAATCAACAATATGAGAAATACCATGCAAGATATCGACACCATGTTTATCACTTTGAATAATTCTTTTTAATCCTTCAATCACTAGGAGAGATTCATTTTCCGCATATTCTTGACTCATCCATTGTTGAAGATTGCCAAATTGTTTATCCATCTTCGCTAATTGGTCAATGTATACCCTAGTTAGTGATTCCTCCTCATCATAAGAATTATCAAGAGGATAAATAGGGACATCTGTAAAATTATCTAAGAACCACCAATATCCTCATTGAAAAAGCTAGCCAAATTAAGCTCCATCTCCTAAATAATTAAACCTTGGGAAGCCTTTGTTGGATTTGTTTATTGTCATTTCTACTACAAGGATATGTTCTTGTTAATGATGTCAACATATTCTGGTTAGTTTGGAAAGAGTTTCTAATCCGGTTTTGAAGTTTGGTTTTGCTAATCAATGTTTTGTGGAATCTGCTATTTCCTCTGGTATATTTCAGTGTGATCAGATCTTGTGCTGAGACTTTGGGATATTGATTGGGATGATATTGTGTATCTTCATTTCAGATGGTTCATGTTTTTGTTCTCTTCATGATATCTTTCTTCATGACAGTTGCTAATTGGTTGTGTTCTTGAGCTTTGAGATGTTGATCGATGAAGATTTGAAAAATGGTGTTGTTGCAACTATTTTGGAGGGTTATAATGTGTTTATTGGTGTTTCCTAGTCGTGTCCTATTTGTTTTGGTGATCCGCATTGATCTTTGTGTGAGTTTTTGGTGATTTCTATGAACCAGTGATGATTTTTCATGTTATGTGGTATTTTCGGTGGATGTGATCATTTGGAAATTTTAATTAGGTCCATGTTATGTAATATAAATCATTATATTGGTCTAGTGATTGATATTTGTATCGTGTAATGTAATTTTTATAATTATGAGTTGAGGGTTAGGGTTTAGCCGATCTTGTTATCAAGGTTGATGATTTGTATTTATAGGTGAGATACTTATGTAATTTAGGTGTCGATATTATGTCTGCATTATTAGAGAGAGGTGATTGTGAGAACAAGAGACTTATCATTTAGTGTAGTGTTGAGGTGAGGTTGGTGTTACAGAGCAGACATTTGTGTTGAACTAGAGCTATCATCAAGAATTTGTAGATGCTATCATTGCATTTCATTTCTTCTGGATTGTAGTCTCAATCATATTATAAGTTAGTGAGACTTCCCTGAGGGTTATAGCCTTTCGGGAAAATATGTTTTGAGAAGTGAGCTCTAGGCAGTGTACCTAAATGCATGTGCATTCCTCATTGTAATATTTTCACATACTACTATAGAGTATTTATTAGCCATTTGGAGGAATTGATTATGTGTTGCATTGATGTTTTGTCATTGATGTCAACACTAGTTATTTTAGATGCTTTATCGACACCCTTCTGGTCGTGGTAGGTTATTTGGTTTCTGGTTGGATTAGATCTGGTATGCTCCGATATGTTTGAGTTATGGAATTGGCTTATTCATGCTACTCAGATTCACATTCAGTTAGTTGGTTTTGATTTGGTGATCGGATGCTATCATGTTTTACTAGTAAGCTTGGTTTGTTGTTCTAGCGAGGGTTTCACTGACAGATCTTTGTTGAAGATCTTTGATGATATGCATAAGTGGTATCGGTGTGGCATCTAGTGGAGATTCAGGATGTTGATGGTGATCATGTTTGAGACTTGGTTGATTGGGATCATTTCTTTAGTGTGTGTGGACCTAAATTGGGTCCCAGTTTATCTAGGTTATGGACCGACTTAATGTAACATGTGGATTGGACCTCTTGATGTGTTTTCAAGATGTCTTATGGGTTGGATATTATTTGTTTGGTCTTTGACTGACATGTTTTGTAATTTATGTAATTGTTTTATTGTCTAATGGTCAACCTGATTGTTCATGGTCGAGGATTTGTATATATATGATGTAAGATTTCATTGTAGATCATATGGGAATGGGATATGTGAGGATGCAGTGAGCTAATAATGTAATAATCATTTAGGTAGAGGATTTGGTTGATCATTGGTGATCGAGTTGGGTTTATGTAAGAGAATTTAGTACTCTAGTATTGAGATTAATCGAAACTATATCCAGGCATAGGAGATGTTATCTTTGCAATTCATTTTTTCTTTCAGATTGTAGTCTAGATTTCTATGTAACCAGTGAGACTCCTTTTATGATGAGCAGTGCGCTCTAGGTTGTTGGCCTTCCTACAAGTGCAGGCCCCTCAATTGTAATTAACATACTTACTAAAAAAGTATTATCTTACTATGGGTAGGCTTCCCACCATGGTTTTTCCCTTTACTAGGTTTTCCATGTACAAATCTTGGTGTCATGTGGATGGTATTTATTCTCTGATTGTTGTTAATTTTATCTTTTATTTTGGTATTTGGTTTATGCATTTCGGTATTGATCTTTTGGGTTATGGTATTAAATTTTTAATTACTTAAGGCTCCAGTAATCTGAGACAACTGATTGACCCCGCCCCCCCCCCTCTCAGTTGTCTTCTGGTTATTTGAACTATCTAACAATTGGTTGAAAGCTATGGAAGAAGAATTAGATCAGATAGAGAAGAATAACACATGGACTTTAGTTCTCTGGCCTAAAAATAAGAATATTATTGGAACTAAATGGGTTTTTAGGAATAAACTGAATGAAGATGGTCAAGTTGTAAGGAATAAAGATAGATTGGTTTGCAAAGGATATTCTCAGAAGGAAGGAACTGATTATGGTGAAACTTTTGCACCTATAGCTAGGATTGAAGTTGTAAGATTAATTCTTGCCTATGCTGCACATAAGAGCTACAAGGTTTGTTAGATGGATGTTAAGTGTGCCTTTTTGAATGGGGACCTTGATGAGGAAGTTTATATTGAGCAACTTGATGGTTTTTCACTTTTAGATGATAAAACCATGGTTTGCAGGTTAAGAAAAGATTTATATGGATTGAAACAAGAACCTAGATCTTGCCATGCAAGCTTAGATAAATATCTTTTGAAGCTTGGTTTCACTAAAGGTAATGCTAATAGTAATCTATATTATAAGGTCATTAATGATGATATACTGATTATGGAGGTTTTTGTTGATGACATCATTTTTGGAGGTGAAGATAAGTTGTGCATGGAATTTACTAAAAATATGGAGAAAGAATTTGAAATGTCTATGATTGGGGAAATGCAATTTTTCTTAGGTTTGCAGATAACTCAAGCTGATAAAGGTATTTTCATCTGTCAAACTAAGTATGCTAGGGAATTGATGAAGAAATTTGGCATCGAAGATTCTAAACCAAGAAGTAATCCTATGGTTACAAGTGAGAAAATGACAACAAAAGATGTTTCTAAACTGGTAAATCCTACAAGATACAAGTCTATGATTGGAGGTATGCTATATTTGACTCAGACTAGGCTTGACACAATGAATGTTGTTTGTATTGCATCAAGATATCAGAGTGATCCTAGAGAAAATCATGAGAGTGCGATGAAAAGAATTTTTAGATACTTGCAAGGTACATCTGAATATCATTTATGGTACCCTAAGGATGATGAATTTACTTTATACCCATTTGGAACCTCCAAGATATATTGAAAAATGGGACTTAGGTTTTGAGTTTGACTGGGTTAACCCACCTAGGGCCAATTAAGCCTATTAGGCCTACCAATTAGAGAATTGGACATAAAAATTCACTAGTCAAAATGGAACTTGAAGGAGGCTTGGTCTAGGGTCTGTACATCATCAAGGATACACAAGGTGCCAACCTTTTACTCCCACACATCTTCTAGTCACCGCTATCTTCAGTTTCTCCCTCAACAGGCTTGCCACATCCCTTATGCCAAGCCTAGGGAATCATGCTAAAGAATAGAGATTCTGCTCCAAACTTCACAAGAACTACCAAATAATCTATGTAATAACCCATTCTAACATTACACAAAGGCTCAACAAGTTCCCATGGTGGAATGTTAGAATTTGAACCTATTTGCATCCAAACCCTGATTTTAAGGGTTTCTCAGACCTGTTAGACTTCCAAGTGATGGGTCTCCCATATTATTACACTTCAATCCTTCTAAACAAAATCCAAAGTGAAGGTAAGTCACTAGCCTATCCAACCATGAACTCTGATTAGTGATGCCAATCCATACCTGACCGTACAAGTGTAGAAAATAGTCAATTTGTAGGAAAGACACAAGAATGCAATAAAAGAAAAATCTCCAAATTATTTCAGAATCTCCAAAATTACATTCTCTATCAGTTTTAGAGGTTTAAAAAATTCCTTGGAACCTCTTCAACTAATTACAATGACCATGCATAACCAACTAGTCGGTGGAAGCAACAATTTGCAAAAATTGTCAAAGTTGCACTTAGCAACTTTTTAGCAACAATTACAAAGTTGACACATTTGTGACTCCATGTAACTTCAATATTCACAACACAACCTAAGAGACCCTAAAATAGAAATATTGCACCCTTGGAAGGCCTTTGATCAGTTTTGACCACCCTGGAGCCTAAAGGGCTTATTACAACAAAGATGACCTCATAGAAATTGTAACTCAACATAAGTAAAGGGCCTTCAAGGACTTATTACAAACACATTCAAAACATCCCAAAAAACAAGAAAAGATAAAGAGATTGATCCTTGGGAACTGGACCATTTCTTTAGCATGTGTGGTTCTAAATTGGGTCTCAGTTTATCTAGGTTATGGACCAGCTTAATGTAACATGTGGATTAAAACTCTCGATGTGTTTCTAGGATGTCTTATGGGTTGGATATTATTTGTTTGGTCTTTGTCTGACTTCTTTTGTAATTATGTAATTTTTTTATTGTCTGGTGGTCAACCTGATTGTTTATAGTTGAGGGTTTGTATATATATGATGTAAGATCTCATTGTAGATCATATGTGAATGGGATATGTGAGGATGTAATGCATGAATAATGTAATAATTATTTAGGCAGAGGATTTGGTCAATCATTGGTGATCGAGTTGGATTTATGTAAGAGGATTTAGTCCTTTGGTATTCAGCTTAACCGGAACTGTACTCTGGCATAGGAGATGCTATCTTTACAGTTCATTCTTTCTTTCAGATTATAGTCTGGATTTCTATATAGTCAATGAGACTCCTTTTGTGATGAGAATTATGCTCTAAGCTATTGGCCTTCTTGCAAGTCGAGGCCCCTCAATTGTAATTCACATACTTACTGTAGAAGTATTATCTAACTATGGGTAGGCTTCCCACCATGGTTTTTCCCTTAACTGGGTTTTTCACATTCAAATCTTGGTGTCATGTGGATGGTATTTATTCTTTGATTGTTGTTTATGCTTAATTGGTTTATTTGCTATTTTGATATTTGGTTTATGCATTTTGGTATTGATCTTTTGGGTTCTGGTATTAAAGTTTTAATTGCTTAAGGTTTTGGTAATCTGAGACAATTTATTCACCACCCCTATCTTAGTTGTCTTTTGGTTATTTGAACTGACTAACAATATCATCTTATTGTGGGTAAGTTCCCACTATGTTTTTTCCCTTAACTGGGTTTTTCACGTCAAAATCTTAGTGTTGTGTGTTGTGTTGTTAATTTTCTTATTTGATTCATTGCTACAGTTTATCAGTTTATGGTTTGAATTTTAATCTACTTTGATCTGGGAAGATTGATTCACCCTCCCCCCTCTTAGTCTTCCTTCTTGATTTCTGCTAACAATTGGTATCGGAGCTAGATCCTCTGGTAGAAGCTTAATCGTTTGAGGAGATCTGAGATGGTAGCTCAAGGTATTCTTTTCAAGAAGGATAGTTTGAGGTTTGATGGAAGTAACTATACTATATGGAAGAGCCAGATGGAGGTGCATTTGAAATGTCTTGAAGAAGATTATTGGAAGATTAATAAGAATGTCTGTTGTTCCTTAGAATGGACCATCCACTCCTAATGAGGTTAAGGAAGCAGAATATAACATCAGAGTGAAGGAAGCATTGCTTAATGCCCTGACTGATTTTGGAATGACAAATGTTATGGGACCTTAGACCACACATGAGATCTAGGAGAAGCTTGAGATCCTATATGAAGGTCATAGCCAAGTGAAATTTTATAATTTGTAGAGCTTGAAGGGAAAATATGAGATATTGAAGATGGGAGATGATGAGAACATACATTCATACATGACTAAAGTGAATGAACTTGTCCTTGATATTAGGAATGTCGGTGGAAAGATGGAGGAAGATGACATTTTTGCTAAAGTGCTGAGATCTTTGCTACTTGCTTATAAACATAAGGTTGCTACTATTGATGAGATCAAGAGTGTGACTACAGTGACAATAGATTTGTTGGTTGGAAAACTTGCTGCATTTGAGCTAAGTAAATTTGGAGAATCACATGGAAAGTCTAAGACTGCATTTAAAGCATCAACATCAGTATTCGGTAAGTAGAAGTATGATCTTGATGAGTGCAGGATATCCAGATATGAAATAGAAAGAAGATAGATAGAAGAGAAATAAAAAGAGCTTGATGAGATTGAAGCACTAATTGCTCAGATATTTCCTAAAGGTGTCGGTAAGTATGATGGAAATTTACCCTTGAAATGTTTTTCTTGTAATAAGATAGGACATTTTGCTTCTAGACATCCAGAGAGAATGGCTAAGTTTGATAAGTATGATATGAATGATAGATATGATAAGCATGAAAAGTATGATAAGCCTTACAAGTCTAACTCGAAGTTTAGGAACTAGAAGAACTATTATTATACTGCAGATGAAGGTGTTATAGATGATGAATCAGAAGGAGATGAAGTTGTGTTTATTTCCATTAAAGAAGATAGACCTATGCCTAGTAATTCCACAAGCTGTCCTATTGAGGAGAAAGCTTTGGCTGCTAAGGTTGAAGAAAAGGGTGTATGGGGGATTAAAAGTGGTTGTTCACATCATATGATTGGTGACAAAAGAAAATTTATAAGCCCATGGGAGAGGTTCTATTTCTTTCGATGGTAAGCATAACATTGATGATGTCTTGTATGTTGAAGGTTTGAAGCATAATCTTTTGAGTTTTGGACAAAGGGTTGATAAGGGTTATGATCTACAATTCAAGGATGGTAAATGCAAGATCTTGAATACCTCTGGTATAGAGATTTCATCTAGGATTAAGACTAAAGGTAACATTTTTCATTTGAATGCTGGTGAGAAAATTTGTTTGATTGCTAAGATAGATGAGCGTTGGTTGTAGCATAGAAGGATGCATCATGTAAACTTTGATTCATTGATTAAGATCAGTTCTACAAAAGTTTTTAGAGATCTACCTCATATTGTTAAACTTATTAATCCGATATGTAAGGACTATCAGTTCGGTAAGAAAACAATGATTTATTTCAAGAGAAAACCTTATACATCTGATGGATTGCTAGATCCTATGCATATTGACCTATGTGGACCTACAAATGTTAGAAGTGTGTAGGGTGATAGATACTTTATGCTACTAATTGATTATTATTCTAGAATGATGTGGGTTGTCTTTTTGAAGGAAAATCAAAAGAATTTGATAAATTTAAGATATTCAAAGATAAAGTGGAAAATGAGTCTAGATTGAAATTGAAGTGCCCGAGATCTGATAGAGGTGGAGAATTCTATTTCGGTGAATTCAATTAATTCTGTGAAATGCATGGAATTGAAAGATAGATATCTTCTCCTAGGACTCCATAGTAGAATGGGATTGTTGAGAGGAAGAATCATACTACTTTGGATGCTGCAAGAACCATGTTGATTAAAGGAAATGTTCTAAACATATACTCGAGAGAATATATTAGCACTGCGGTTTATATACTCAACAATGTTCATATCAAAGGTGATACTGGTAAGACCCCTTATGAGCTTTGGTTTGTCATATTCCTACTATGAAATATTTCAAAGTTTTTGGTAGAAAATGTTATATTAAGAAAGATGAGGATCTTGGAAAGTTTGATGCTAGAAATGAAGGTATCTTTTTGGGATATTCCACAAAGAGTAAAGCTTACCGGTGCTATAACAAGAGTTCGAGAAAGATAGTTGAGAGTGCAAATGTGATGGTGGATGGGAACCTTTGGAAGGAGATCAAAGCTTATGATAATGGTCAAAATGTTGTTTAACTCCTATTCAGCCTGAAGATCCTAATAAGAATGATCTAGTAGAAACTGTTAATCTAGATGTTGTTGCTATTGGTGATGATGTGTAGGAACCTGAGGATCATAACAAATAGAAGAATTTGAGGTATATTAGACTAAATCAATTTGAGAATTAGATTATTGGTGATAAGAATAAAGGTGTGATGACTAGAAGAAGGTTAGCTGCAGAAGAAGTATGCCTGATTTCTAAAGTTGAACCTAAAGATGTTGTTTAGCCTGTAAAGATGAAAAATGGATAAGATCCATGGAAGAAGAGTTGGATCAATTTGAAAAGAACAATGCTTGGCAACGTGTTCTTAGACTTAAGGATTGTTGGTATTATGGATGTGTTGCATTAGTTTTGTCATTGATGTCAACATTTATCCTTTCGGAGATCTTTGGTTATGTTGAACCAGCACATTTTGTTTACCAGCATGTTCAGTGACTTATGCATAGTCACTGGTATATTGTTCACCGACAGGTTATATGGTTCACCGACATGGTTGATGACATGTTATCATCTAGAGATCACTTGATTATGTCAAAGGCATGGTTTGGATACTTGGTTTTGGTATTTTGGTTATTGGTCTAATCGGGTTGACATATTTACTGTTACCAACAAATTGGTCTAGGTTATGGACCGGTATGCATTATCTATTCCAGATCAACATAACACATTATGGAGATGATTTTTTGATTGGATATTATTGTAAATATATTAAGTTGACATTATGTATTGCATCTTGACTTATTTGTAATTGATTTTATTGTAATATTATTAATGAGATGACCTACACATTTGGTCTTAGGTTTTGTATATATGTAAGATCTCAATTGATGAGATAAAGGATATATGGTATGTAAGGTTATGGTATTGTAACATGGTATGTGCGAATATTGAAGATCATATGAGCAGACCATAGAGAAGATTCAAGGAATGTTTGAAGGTGATTATCAAGGCTTAATCGGTACTGAATCTAGCATTGTAGATGCTATTTTGAGTAGTACATTATTCTAGGATTTAACCATCCTACTGTAGTCATTGCGACTCCCATTTGAGCAATGTTCTCTAGGCGGTTGGCCTTTCTACATGTGCAAACCCCATTTGTATACGGATTCTTTTAGGAGTAGTATCATATGATTCTAGGTAAGGTTCCCACTATGGGTTTTCCCCTTACAGGGTTTCCACATTAAAATATCTATGTTATGTGTTGTGGATGTTGTTTCTCTCTTTGTTTCATGCATTGTCACCGATATTGATATTAAATTTTAATCTATTAACCCACATTAAGTTTGGTTTACCAGTATTAAGTATCAAGTTTGATTAAGTTATATTTGGGTTGAAATTAATAGACAACTGATTCACCGCCCCTCTCAATTTCCTTCTGGGTCCTAACAATTGGTATCAGAGCTAAATCCTCTTTTTGTGGAAGCCTAATAGCTTGAGGAGATCCTATGGCAACAAACATTTTTAGGAAGGAAAGTCTGAAACTTGATGGAACTAACTATATTATATGGAAGATCAGAATGGAGACACATCTGAATTGCATTGGAAGAGACATACAGGAAGTTACAAAGAATGGTTATGTTGGTCCTACACTGAATCAACCTAATCCACCAACATTGGGTAAAGATCAAGAAAATGATTGCAAAGCAAGAGAAGCACTTTTGAGGGCATTATCAGATCAATAAATCATGGGATTATCAAACTGATCCACTGCTAAATCTATTTGGGATAAATTGGAGAGACTGAATGAAGGAGATATCACTGTCAAAATTGTAAAACTAAAATGTTTCCAGGCCAGGTATGAAAATTTGAAAATGGAAGAAGATGAAAGAATTTCTGCTTTTATGGAAAGAGATAATGAAATAGTTTTAGGAATATAATATTGTGGAGCATCCTTAAGTGAAGATGAAATTGTTTCTAAAGTTTTAAGAGTATTGCCATTGACATACAAAATGAAAGTAACTGCTATTAATGAGTTGAGAATAATGCCTAATACATCAATATCTAGAGATACCTTGGTTGGAAAACTTTTAGCATTTGAGCTTGAGGAATTTGGTCTTGTTGCTACAATTAAGATAGATTTAGCCTTCAAAGCATCATCATCTACAACATCATCATCATCATCAAAAAAATATGATTGGAAAGCACTTTATGCAAGAGATCTTGATGATATCAGAAGGGAAAATGAAGAACTGGAAGAACTTGAAGCACTATTTGCAAGGAAAATGCCTAAAGGTCCAGTTGGAAGTAAGTATGAAGGTAAAACACCATTTTAATGTTTCAATTGCAATAAAGTTGGTCATATGGCATCTAGATGTCCTGACAGACATGCAAGATTGAGGGAGGAAGCAAAAAGAACATATAATCCTAACCCTGAATATCATAGATATAGATTTAAGAAGAATAGAGATAAATCTTGTTACTATGCTGATGAAGGAGTTATTGTTGATTCTGATGAAGAACTGATAGATAATGGATGGGATTTTGTTGCAATAAAAGAAGATCAACTAGCACCTACTATTCCACCAGTAGGGTAGGCCCTAACAGCTAAAATTCAAGAAAAGGATGAATGGATCATAGATTCTCAATGTTCACATCATATGACTAGTGATAAAAGTAAATTCTTATCTTTTTAGGAATATAGTGGAGGTCTAGTAAGATTTGGCAATGATAAATTTTGTTTGATCAAAGGAAAAGGCACTATATCTTTGGATGGTAAGCACAATACTGACAATGTTTATTATGTTGAAGTTTTGAAGCATAATCTTTTGAGTGTTGGTCAATTAGTTAAAAAAGGATTTCAGTTACAGTTCAAGAATGGTAAATGCAAAATCATGAACAAAACTAGATTGGTTAAGTAGTATCTTTCATTTGAACAACAATGATAAGACATGCTTGATTGCACATATTGATGAAATTTGGTTATGGCATAAGAGACTTTGTCATGTAAATTTTGATTGCATTGTAAAGATCAGTTCAACTAAGGCAGTAAGGGATTTACCTAAGATTGTGAAACCTCATAATCCGGTATGTAAAGAATGTCAAATGAGAAAGCAAGTTAGAATAACTTTTAAGAGTATTTCTAAGAAATCCAATTATGTTCTTGATTTAATCCATACTAACTTGTGTGGTCCGAAAAGAACAAGAAGTCTATAGGGAGATAGATACTTTATGCTAATTATTGATGATTATTCTAGAATGTGTTGGGTTACTTTTCTCAAGGAGAAATCAAAAGCTTTTGGAAAATTCAAACTATTCAAGGCAATGGTAGAGAATGAAACCGGTAAGAAAATCAAATGTTTGAGATCAGATCAAGGAGGTGAATTTATATCTAAGGAATTTAATACATTTTGTGAAGTGAATGGAATCAAAAGACAACTATCAATGCCCTGGACACCTCAATAGAATGGAATTGTGGAAAGGAAAAACATAACTATTCTAGAAGCAGCTAGATGCATGATATTGGAAGCAAATCTACCTCATGTGTATTGGAGAGAAGCAGTGAATACAACAGTTTACACTTTTAACAGAGTTCACATCAACGGTGAAACCGATAAGATCCCTTATGAACTATGCTTTGGAAATAATCCTACTCTTAAATACTTCAAATTTTTTTGAAGCAAATGCTATAGTAGGAGAGATGAGTATATTGGTAAATTTTAACCTAGAAGTGATGAAGGATTATTTCTTGGTTATTCATCTAAGAGAAAAGCATATAGATGTTTTAACAAAAGATTGCAAAAAATCATTGAGAGTGCAAATGTGAAGATAGATGAACAATTTAGAAGAAATTCAAGGTCTATAGATTCTTAACCGACAGTTGAGCTGATCATAAATGAACCTATACATAGTGCACCAGTATAGAGTGTGGATCTAGTCACACCAGCATCATCAGAGAATTCCACAATGACTGAAGAACAACAACATGTGAATAGACAACTGATTCAAACTGCCCAAAGGTATGCTAGATTAGTTGAGGAAGAGCAACCCAAATCCACAATCCCTTGCTTCTCTACACTTAGCCCAAATTCCTAAAACCAAATCTATCTTTTTTAAAAAAAATTCTTGTCTCCAAAAATGGAGAGTGGGTGATTTCCTATAAAATCTCCCATTCTTGCCTAAAAAAACCTCAGTGAGAGTTCTCACAGGTTTCTAAAACTAAAAAAGGAAAAGTCAAAAAAAAGATCAAAAGGGATCTCTCATCAAAAAGGAAAGTTAACAACTTAGATGATGCTTCTAATTTTTTTTCAATTTTCGCTCAACTTAGGAAACCCACTTTTTAGGGTGTCTAAATGGTCACATGGGAGTTGAAACATGCCTAAAATTACTCCTAACCCTTAGGTATACCTTATGGGCTTTAGGAAACACTCTTAAATTACCCCTAGGTGTCCATTAAACCCCTTTTAAACCCCTCTGAAGTTAATTTTCGGGTCAAACTTAAGTTGACCACCCCAAATATTCTCTTCCCAAGGCAATTATGGAATCACATTAAATTAATTGAAAAAGCTATGGTTAAACAACTCCCTCCAAGAAACAATTAAAAAAAAAAAACCAAAACATAAATCAACGCATGTGTCAAGTGACACAATAAAAATACTTTTACAAAATTATGCATGAAATCTTGTCTCTTGTTGGATTTACACAAATAAATAAATTCAATCTAACACACATGCAACATCCACTTTTACAAATAAAATACTATACAAACGGGGTGTTGTCTCTCCAAATAGACAAACCTTGGTTTTACGTATGTACATAGGTCTAGGTTTGGTTCTCCATAATATTTCCATGGTCACATGGATAATTTTCCCTGCGCATGTCAATTACACATTAGTACTTCCAAATAACTTCATATAACATTTAAACACATGAATAAGAATACACGTCAAACACTCTGCATACCATATACATTTAAACAAAACAATACATCTTACATCCAAATAAATCTACATATGCAGTTATCATAATCCTCGTAATTTTAAATCCATACATAAAACATACATCCTATTTCTATCATCATAGTGAAGTCCTGCAAATCCAATAATGACATATATCACCTCAAAGTAATCCTATTATGGAATCATATACAGTTCTATATCATAATGCATATAAATGAAGCATCAACATACATCAATGTTATCCAAATCCTGGAATCTTATAAGTTCTAAATGCGTAATGCATAAAAATGTACACCTCAAGGTGAAATGATTCTGTAACTTGTTTCAATTACTTTTCTCACCAATCTATCTATCTAACATAGCCCATCCTATTGAATTATAGCATTTATTAGTAGGGTCAAACATGGTCAACTAAGTTAGTCAAAGCTTGGTTAGGGAGGGCCTTACAAAATAATACTAAAACTCATGCACTAAAGGGGGGAAATTAATTTTTGAATTTTGAAATCTAAGTTGAATAATGCAAAGTTCTAGAAAGAAATGATGCAATCTCCTAAGAGATTGAAAATGAAAATTATCCACAACAAATTGAATTTTAAAATTAGTGCCTAATGAATATAACCTCTTAATTTGAAAAGTGAAATTTGAAAGGAGGGAAAATTTAAATTTAAAAATAAGGGTTGTCAAAAACTAACCTCTTAATTTTGAAATTTTGGAATTAATTTTAAAATTAGGGTGTATGTAATTAACCACTTAATTTTAAAATTTAAATTGAAAATTGAAATGTTAAATTTAGATTTGATTTCGACCTTAGGGTGACCTAAAATCAATAAAATTTCACAAATATCTGGATTTGAACAATAAAATATAGTCAAAATAGGCTCCTGAAATTTTGAGAAAAAGTTCGGGACCAGGTAGCCCCCTCTTGATTTGACCAAATTTTTGCCAAATTTTCGGGGAAGCTAGATATTGTGATTTTAATGCGAATTCTAGAAGGATATGGAAATTGGAGTTGTCTAGATATGCGAAATCAAGCCTTGAAGGTCCAAATAGGACATACTTAGGATATGTAATGAGATGATTTGTTGAAGGAAGGAAGCAGAAAAGGGCACGCTTAAGGTTAAGGGCCAACTTTTATGAGCTTTATATTTAATAAAATTGATTAAATGCTTAAATTAAAATTGAAAATTGCACAAGATTAATTTAAATTAAAAAATGAGGGTTTGTTGCATAAACCGCTTAATTTTAAAAATTTAAATTTTGATAATTTGAATATTGTAAGGTGGGAATGTGAATTTTGAATTTGAAGAAATAACCCAAATCTGAAAATTAATTCAACATCAACACAATCCACAAGTTCAATTTTAAAATTAAAAACTAGGGTTTTTTTATTTAACCACTTAATTTTTGAAATTTTGTTGAAAATTGAACATTTAAATAAAAAATTGAATTGTAAAAATTAGAGTTCTTAGATCTGAAACAATTAATCCAATTTAGACAAATCACAAGATCAAATTTGAATCTAAAAATTAGGGTTTTTTTTTGTGAATTTAACCTTTAAATTTTTTAAAATCGCAAGAAAATTAAACTTGTAATTGAAAATTTGAATTGTAAAATGCATAACACTCAGATTTTAATATGAAAATCAAAAGTAAGGATAATTCACGTCATGTTCACCAAAATGTAAAGTGGAAAATTTTGAGCTTAGCAAATTCACCACATGGAATGGAGAAATTGCTAAGTCAATTTTCACTTGGAGGACATTACATTAAAAAGAGGGGAAAATCCACTAGATTCGATCACTAATTTGAGAAGGACTAAATACTAAGTAGCTTGGTTGAATGTGGAATGTGTTTGATGCTCTTTTGTAAGTTGACTAGTTGAATTAAGATTGAATGCAAGGAATGAAGCCAAATATGAGGAAACAATGAGTTGTAAAGTCAAGATTTTTTTGTGCACCTAAATCTGAGAAGTATGAGATGATTCAAAGCTACTCTGTGAAAACTGTAAAAAGTAGCAAGGATTGTGTGCAGGGACCAGGGTGCCCCCTCTTGGTCCTCCAAGATTTTTGATCGCTGAAAAGGGTTTTTCCATCTCTATGTCTAAAGTTTATCTCAAGAGTTACAACTGTGTACCTATTTTTTTACACACAAAAGAAAAGGGAAATGCGTTGGGAATAGGGGCTTGCCTTTAGGTCAAACCCTAGTTTTGGAATTAACTAGGTGGTTGAAATAATGAAGTTGAAATGACTAAAAGTAGAAATCCTCCTCTTTGAAGGGATGTTGAATTGACTAAACATGAAATGATTATAGCTCCTTGTGAAGTTTTTCTTGTCTCCACATGAAATTAGGACTTCATGAATTATAATGATGATCTCCTCTTCAATGCTTGAAATATTGACTCTATTATTGCTCCAAAGATTGAAGGAAGACTGAAAATGCTTAATTGCTCTTGAATGCTTGAATGCTTGATCTCTTTGATGCTTCAAGACCTCTTGTGGATGCATGATATCTTGTTAGGATTCCCACAAATACTGAGAGGGGAGGGGGGGTGAATCAGTATCTAACCGGTAATAAGATTTTCTTAACTTAAAACATGTAGAGCATATTAATATTGTGTACCAGTAAACAGAAAGTAATGCAATAAATAGAAATAAAAACAACCACATGAAAAACAAACCATAACACAATATTTTAACAAGGAAACCCGGTGTGGGAAAAACCTCGGTGGGATTTGTGACCCACAATATTCACTTATTGGCCAATAAGAGAATATTACTGCTACAAGAGGGACCTGCACATGCAGGAAGGCCAAGTGCCTAGAGCTCATTGCTCAATTACAAAATGGGAAGTCTCGCTGACTTACAAAATGGATTATATAAATCCAGTGTCTTGTACTGCTTCAAAATAGCATCTATAATGTCAGATCTAGTACCGGTTTCTGCTCTGCTTCTTACATAAACCCTTAACCTATAATTCGCATAATAGGTTAGCCTTATTTCGCCTAATTACATTCCTCTATCTATTACCAAACGTTCTACAATGATCTCTTATATATATGAGTCATTTTACAATGTTGCCAAGTTAGCTTAAAATGATTTTACAATAATAAACAAAATATATTACAACAAAAATCCTGTCAGCTTCTGTGGCGGTATGCTTGCTTTTACTGTTGGTGCCGATGGTCTGTGTGTCGGTGTAGATTCTAACTTTGTTGGTGCCGATGGATTGCCTTGCTGATGACATAGTATTGTAAGGTTTCCATCAATGACAAAACCTTTAATCATCTACAATGTCTCATTGGAGTGTACATTTTCCAACAATCTCTCCCTTTGGCATTGATAGCAACACTCATGAGAAAATTCAAAAAAGTGTAGTCTAAAGATATGTTACCAAAAATGTGTGAACCAAAAAAGTGTGAACCCCCCTGAGCAGATGAGTCTTTAGCTGATTATTTTCTCATACCACTACTCCCCCTTTGGCATCAATGACAAAGGTTGTCAAAGTGTCAATAGAGTATGGTTTCTTGTCTCAAACTTGTAACCAGGTGGTTACAATTTGAAAAAGATCCGCCAAAACCAAATTTAGGCTTTCAAGAAACTTTTTACTGTCCTTTATTGTTGCCTTTGTTCTTTGAACTGTACCGGTGAGGTGTTGCATTTTCTCTGCCAGTGTTTTCTGTACTTGAACTAATGCATCAGATATTTCTTTCCTTAAACATGTGAGGTAGTCCAACTTTGGACTTAATCTCCATTTCAGATCCTTAGCCTTACTTTTTAATTTCTCTTTTTCTCTTTCTAGATTTAGTAACTCTTCCTCAAAACCTGTTATCTTTTGCTCAAAAATTGATAATGAATCAGATGAATTAATAAAATTGTCACCTAGCTTATTAGTTTCCTCCTATATCTTAATCATTTTCTTGTCTATATCAACTATCAAAAAGTTTGTCTTACAAATGTCTCTGTACAAAGTTTTGAACTCCTTAAGTTTGCTACACAGTTCCGGTACAAGTGTGTCAAAATGCCTTGTACACTTCTTTATTTGTTCCTCAAGGAATTTTTGTTTTTGTTTTTCTAACCTCTCTTTGAATGCTTCTTCCTTTATTTGCTCAACTGTCACTGAGTTGTCAATAATATATTTAGACAAAGTGTTGAGTTGACTCAAATAATCCTTATTATCTACATTGCATTTTGGAGATATCATCTTCAAAATTAGAATTGTGTCATCTATAGCTTTATATGCCTATGAACTACAATCTGTTATTTTCTTTATAGAATCTAAAAGAACTTCAGTTACATTTGTTGATTTAAATCCTATAGTTGAAGGGTCAACATTCTAAATTCCGCCAGTGAGAGTAATATCCTTGCTTGTAGTGACCTCTAGTAGGTTAGTCTATGTTTCCATTTCTTTAAGAAAAGGTTTTTGTTGTTCTCCTATTGTTGGTGGCACTATTTCCACATGAACCTGTTGCTCTATGTTACCATCTGTTTGTTTTCCTTGTGTGTTATCTATTTCATTATTTACCAGTGGCTCACTAGCCATATCTGTCTTACTGGTTGTGTCCTTGTCCATCATAATGTTGACTTTCTAAGTATCAACATCAATTGTGTATAGTACCTTAGAATTAGGATTTGTATCCTCTTGTGATACATCCATACTCTCATTAGCCGGTTGATTTTCAGTTGTTGTTATCGGTGGAGTAACCAGAGGCGGTGGGGATAAGTTATCTCTTATTTTGATGATTGGAGGTCCACCAACCTTTCCTTTTCCCTTATCCTTGTCTTTCTGATATACCTTGATTGGTTTAGGGTTTCTATACTCTTCTTGTTTTTCCTTCTCAACAAGGAATATATCCCATGCATTTTCAGTTTCTTCTGCAATGTCATTTACTCTTCCAACCATTAGTGCAATATTCCTGTGTGTAGTAGAGAATACTAACCGGTTAGCCTCTGTAATTAGATCATCTATTTCTTTCAGAGAGTTAACTGGGTAGACAACAAGTAGTTTCTCAATCTTTATTTTCTTGTCAAGCTCTATAACAGCTTGCCTTCTAGCTTCAAGTCTCTTAAATAGTTCTACTGGTACTTCATCTATAATTTGCACCAAAAATTTCTTGTAGATATCCAAGTGTAGAATTACACTATTTTCAACTTTCTCCTTTTCATAAACTGATAATGTATCATATAGTTTGTTAATTTTCATAAGTTGTCCTTCCTCTATTATTTCATCCAAAAGTTTGTCAATTGGAACAATATTTTGTTGAGTCCTTTTCTTTGGTGTCAACTTTTTCTTCTTAGGAGTAGACTTCTTGACCGAGGGCCTCACTGCCTATTGTTTTTGCTTGGTTCTTCTAGGTGAAGGTTCCTTTTTCCTTACAACTCTTTTAAATGCTACAGGCATATCACTCTCTGAAGAAATAGCTACCGGTGAAAGGTGAGTTTCAGGCTGCGGTGCTTCTAACTCATCTTCAGTGATGTTGGTTTGTTTCAGTACATCTTCTTTTATAGCCTTAGCCTACCTTGAACCTCTCCTCACTATTGCTTCTACTTTCTTCACTCTCTTCTTGGATTGAATTTGTTTTTCAATTGTTTCAGCACTACTAAATACCTCTTCCTTAGGTTCATTGGGTGCTTCCAGAAGGGCTTTAGCATATGTTTCCATTAGGTGATCATCTGTCTCATAACCCATTTCAGTAACCCAAATTGTTCTTGGGGTAACTGCTTCCATCCACATCTCATCCTTCTTGATGACAAAACATATCTTATCCTTGTATTTATTTACAATTTCCTGTGACAGTCTGACTCTGTTTTTCATATGGGCCTTCAATGCTAGAAAATACTCATTGATATTCTTCTCTTTGTGTTCACCCATATTGTTCAATAAGTCAGATAACTATTTCCCTACCAGTATGTCAAATCCAAGGTTCTTATTACCTATACCGGGCACCTGTTTTGTTATATGTAGTATTAAACATACAAGTAAATTACCAAATCTGAATGTTCCTTTCTTATCCTTCTTGATCTTTACCAGATTGTCAATAATTTCATCCTTTAACCATTCACATACATCAATTTTCACATTATCTTTAACCATATCATGAGCACTTTTTATGCATAAGCTAGAAACTGAGTTAAGTTTGTTTGCATGAGTTGTTTTGTAACCTAGAATCATGCTAATGAATCTCACATTTGTGTCAGTTACATCATTCACCCTTAAAGACCTTTTGTCAGATGTTGCACCTATTAGGTTCATTACTAGGTCATTTGAGACCTTTTTTGTCTTGTCTAGTCTGTTACCAATGGAAGGTAACCCTGTTACAACTTTCACAGCTTCCTTGGTAATTTTATGAACCAAATCTAGCCAAAAGAATGCGTCATGTACCCTGCTCAATACTATCCTAATAACTACCTTAGGGAAATCCAGAATGCTGAGGATTTCAGTGAATCCTAGGGTTTCAATAATTTTGTGTTCAGGTTTCACATTACCAGAATCATCACATATGATAGTCTTGTACATGTTCTTGATTTCCTCATCACCTAACTCTTCTATGTGGCAATGGATGTACATTCTAGGATCTTCTGCAAAAACAATTCCTTTGGGGATTTGGGAAAATGCACCAACATTATCATCCTTTTTAGCTATCTTGAGAACTAGCTGAAATATGGGCCTAGGGCATTTGATTACCTCGACTACAGTAGGGTTTACTATGAATTTAGGTATAGAAGAGGATGCCATGATTATAAATACCTTTTTCTATCTTTGGAAAGATTGATTGCTGAAATGCTTTGCCTCTTTGCTCGAAATGCCTTAGCTCTGGAAATTTTGCACTCTTCGAATGTTTGAATGCTCGGTGAAGTGAAATGGAGCCAAAAACACTAATTTATAATGTCAATCTGCCAACTACCACATTTAATGCTTGTCAGTTAAGTAATCACTTAACATATCTACTGGTATAGAAGTAATTTCAACTTCTTACCATCAACCAAGGGAATAATAGCATATTTCTCATTTGATTGCTAAACCCTCAAAAGAATTTTCTTCAATTAGATGAAGAGACTCCTGCCGGTGGAGTGCTACTCTGCTTTGCCGGTGGAGTGTTGCTTGGTTCTACCGGTGGAGGAGTATTCCCAACACCATTTAGGTCTGACTTTCTAATCCATTGTTTTGAGAATTCTTGCTTAACTTCTTCAACTTTTTCTTTTCCTTTCAAACTAGAACCTTTGTTGTCTGTCGATGGTGCCTTACTTCTGTAGAATTTTGTAATATGTCCAATCTTGTTAAAAGCATAACAAGTCACATTATTTTTTTGAATAGACTTCCCATAACCTATGTTGGTTTGTGTTCTACATTGATTAGATAAGTGTCCAAATCTTCCACAAACATAACATCTTACATTCATTTCAAAATTTTTAGAGTTATGACCAATTTTGTTGCATTTTGAACATTGATCGGTGGGTGCATTGGTATTCTGATTTGCTCTAGATCTACATTGATTTTGTCTATGACCATACTTGTTATAGTTAAAGTATTTGCCATTGAATTTATAAGCAGTAGGTTGTCTTACCGATTTGCCATGATCCTGTGTGTTTGCAGTACCGAAGCTTTCTCCAACTTCAAAGCCAATTCCACAAGTGTCACCTTTAGGTTTTTGATTCTTCAGCAAGTTACCAAGTTCTTCTGAGCTTTTCTTGAATTTCTCTTTATGTAGATTTGTAGTATCTAGTTCTCTTTCTAAGACTTCTTTTTGCCTAATCAGATCATTTGAGTCATTCTATGTGTGCATCAGATCTATCTTCAACATATCATTTTCATTTGTAGCATCATTTAGTCTTCTAGTCAAGTCTTCTTCATTCTTCTTTCTATCTTCAATTTCTTTACAAAATCTCATAGTCATATCCTACATCTCATTCTTTGTTGTCATGTTTTCTTGTTTCAACTTATTCATCAGATCACTAAGAGTTTCTTTTTCATCATTCTCATTTTGCATCTTTTCACAAAGTTCTCTTCTCTTGTTTCTTTAAATAGTAAGATTTTCTTGAAGTGCTTAAATAATATCCTGAGCTGCTTTTAGGTCATCTTCAAGTTTGATATTTTTCAATTTTTCTCCATCATAGTCTGAGAGAGCTGCTTCAAGTTGCTTCATCAAGTTTTCCATCTCTACCGGTGTCAAGATCTTCCTCAAGCTGTTAGTCTTCTAAAAATAGAGGACCAAGCTCTGATACCAATTGTTAGGATTCCCACAGATACTGAGAGGGGGGCTGAATCAGTATCTAACCAGTAATAAGATTTTCTTAACTTAAAACTGTCATGCTCTGTGTGGTGTACTTGTACCTGCAAACATAATGCACTCAATAAATCATTACAAGCAATGGTTAGTAAATTGAAACAATGAAAGACAAAACCATAGCTAATCGACTTATTGCCTCCTAGTAAATGCGAGTATGAAAAATGCTCTCAAATTTTGCTATGCAAATTCCAGTGACTTGACTACACTTAGATGGAGGATTTGAATGCTGAAAATGCATGATCTAGCAAGAATAGCATGATTAAGCTATATGAGTTCATGATTGATCTAGAAAATGAACTAGAATGAAGATGCAATTAAGCTAAAATGAGCATGATAACATTGCTAAAACTGATAAACTAGAAGCTAGATGCCTATAATAACAGTGCTTAAGCTACGAATGAGATGGGATCCATATTGCTCAAAATGAGGTCTATTTATAGGATTTTCCAAGGCTAGGGGTGAGTTGGCATGAATCAACGGTTGAGATTGATCTAAAGATATCAATGGTTAAATTGGAGGAGGTTGGCAAAGGGAGTTGGATTAAAGGGAACACTTAGTGACAAGTGTCACAAAGGTTCTAGAAGATGTTAGGATGAAAGGGGACATGGGGGTAGGTAGAATGGGTTAGGTTTAGGAATGGTTAGGTTTAGGAGTGGTAGAAGTTAGGAGAATTTGAATTAAAAAAATTCAAATAATATTAAAAAGGCTAATTAATCTCAACAACTCATGGATTTGATTTGTTTTAATTAATTAGGGGATTTAGAAGAAATGATTTTGGATGAGGGAATTAATTAATTAAAGAGGTGAAATGAACCTATTTAATAAATCCTTAGATTTATTAATAAGTAGATGAATGAGAGATTTAATCAAATTGCGTAGTGAATTCAATTAAATTGGTAAGGAGATATTAATTAAATAATTGCTTATTTAATTAATTATCTTCAGACCATTTTTAGGTGTATACATTTTTCCCCTCTTTGAAGCGAGGTGTGATGACATGTTGATTCAAAGAATAATCTCATTTTGATGATGATATTGATTTGATAAGATTCCTCAGCTCTTGATTACTAAATTCTGGTATGATGATGCCCCCTCGGGAGATCAATTGAGATAATTGATCTTTGGATTTTTTGAAAGATTGATATCCCAATAGATTTGATTTGATTTCTACAATTGTGTTTGATGAAAATGCGAGTTCTTCGATTAGCTTGATTGCTTAGATTGGTAAGATTGAAAAATCTTGATTGATTAGATTCAGTCTGGTTTCAGGAAGGATTCATCCTATATAAGACAACAATGATCAAAGCGTCTGGTTTCAGGAAGGATTCATCCTATATAAGACATGATCAAAATGTCTGGTTTCAGGAAGGATACATCCTTTATAAGACATGAATTAGAATCAGATCGTCTGGTTTCAGGAAGGATACATCCTATATAAGTCGTGATAGAATCAATTAGGTTTGATTGATTGATTTGATTTGATAAGGTTGATAGATAAGGAACTAACAGTTTGTTGATAGCAAGTTGCTGAAATATTTGGATATGTTGATTGTTGATTCTGTTGAGAGAGATAGCATAAGATTTGAGTTGGGTCGATAATATCTGAGAGAAATATGAGTCATTATTCTGATTGCGTATACACTTGTGATGATACTTTGATGATTCTTGCAATAGATTTAACCTTGGATAAAAGGAGCTTGTAAGATCCCATGTAAGAATGAAATGCAAGCTAAAATGAAAATGAAAATGTAACAGAATGCAAACTATGACCGGACCAGTCACTGGATTATTTTGTGTTTTTTTATTCATCATTGAGCTTTTGAAATGTGGGAAGTGAGTGCAAACATCGATGGTATAATTAAACCATGATGACCTGAGCACTTCTTTCCTGGATTTTGATATAGCAAGTTAACACAAGCATCTAGGTATAATTGAATCTGAGATGACCTGAGTGTTGTTTGCGTAAAGCAGGCAGTATTAATCATTTCAATACGCAAATCAAAAATGTCTTCAATGATACTCCGATGATCATGTCTCAAGACAAATTTGCACATATTAATGATTAATTTTCAGACAACAGACAAGAAAAATATCATGTTCCTTCCTTGTTCCTCTAGTCAATGACATCCTAGAGTCACTCAAAAATCATGATAGCGAAAAGCAATATAGAAAAGTTGAACAATCATGTTACAATCATTATTCAAAAAGATATTATCCACTGAAAAGTGTGTGATGTGCTTAGATTGATTTCGTGATAGCATGATAGTTGATAGTTTGATCTTGTGTTCAATGTTGGATGTGTCTTAGTTTTCGCTTGATAAGATTTGTCTAACTGTTTGTTCTACTTGTTTGATTTAGCTCAAAATTAATCAAGAGTTTGCCCCCAACTAGGTGTAGGATTTTGTCCCAAGCCTAGAAACAAAGTTGTTATGATATATTCAGTGATCCAAACCATGGTAAGAAGCCACCTGGGATGTCTACGTATGTATAAAGGCTTTATAATGGTCATGTATAGCACTAATGGAAGAATGAATGCATGAAATAATAGATGGAAGAGCTACTGGACAAATAGCACCTGTTTGCCAAGTTTTCACCATCTGTTTTTATTGCACTTTTTCTAATATTTGATTTTTTTTCAATTTTTAGGATTTTTTTTCTTTTTTAGTGTTTTTGATTTTTTTGATTTTTCACTGTTTTTGATTTTTCTGATTTTTCACTGTTTTTTATTTTTTCTGATTTTTCACTGTTTTTGATTTTTCTGATTTTTCATTGTTTTCGATTTTTTTCTGCTTTTTCACTATTTTTGATTTTTTTCTTATTTTTCACTGTTTTTTATTTTTTTGATTTTTTAGACATAGAACTTCTTCAGGTGCATGCTATTGATAGGTTCTTCAAGCTGATCTTCATCTTGTGTTGATAACTAATATGCTCCTGACCCAAATACTGTTGTGACCACAAATGGACCTAACCAGTTTGGTTCAAATTTTTCTTTCTTTTCTTGATCTTCTTGGTTGCATGGATTTTTCTTTAGCACTAGTTCTCCAACTTGAAAGGTTCTTGGTTTAACCTTATGATTATAGCTCTGACACATTCTTTGCTGATATACCTTTAGATGATCAAAGGCATTATGTCTACATTCATAGATCAGTTCTAACTCTTGTAGTCTAGATACTCTTTGTTCTTCATCTGGGATGAGACCTTCTAGTGATACATGTAGAGAAGGTATCTCTACTTCAATTGGCAATATGGCTTCTGATCCATATACAAGATAGAAAGGTGTGGCACCTGTCGGTGTGCAGATACTAGTGCGGTAGGCCCATAGAGCAGGGTTTAGCTCGGTATGCCAATCTTTCCTAGCATCGTTCACTATCTTTTTAAGAATTTTAAGGATAGTTTTGTTAGATGCTTCTGCGTCCCCATTTCCCTATGGATAATATGGTGTAGAGAATCTATGCTAGATTTTGAACTTCTCACATAGCTCTTGTACATCTTGATTCTTGAATGGTCTCCCATTATCAGTGATAATGGTCATTGGTATTCCATAGCGACAGATGATATAGTTCAAGATAAATGCAGTAATTTGTTTTCCTGTGATATTGATGAGAGGTACCACTTCAATCCATTTTGTGAAATATTCAGTAGCTACCAAGATGAATTTGTGTCTGTTAGATGAAGAAGGATTTATCTCTCCTACTAGATCAAGACCCCATTGGCAGAAAGGCCAAGATGTTGCTAAAGCATGAAGTTCTTATGCTGGTACATGAATCAAATTTTCATGGATCTGAGAGTTTTTGCATGTTCTAGCTATCTGAAAAGATTCGTGTTCCATAGTCGGCCAATAATAGCCCAAGCGTATGAGTTTTTTTGAAAGGGTAAGACCACTTGAATGAGTGCCACAAATGTTGTTATGGACTTCATGTAAGGCCTTCTTAGATTCTTCTTGTTCGAGACATCTTAAGAGAGTACTGTCCAGACCTCGTTTATACAGGGTATCTATGATGAGAGTATAATGGGAAGATTGGTGAATAAAGTTTCTCTTTTGGTTCTTTGATAAGTCAGGAGGTAAGATGTTGTCTTTCAGGTATGTGTAGGTTTGGCCATAGCGGGAGGAATCGTGTCCAATAAGTTGATAGATGGTTTGGGAATCAGGACAATTAAAGGTGGGATGAAACAACTCTTCAACCAGGAATTCATAATGTTGTTGATTTTCCTATGTCTGCAATAGAGAAGCAAGTGTAGCCATGGCGTCTGCTTCTTTGTTATCATTTATTGGAATCTGTTCAAAAGTTATTTCTACAAAGTATTTCTTGATATCATCCACTATCTTTTTGTAAGGCATTAGTTTGTCATCTTTTGTTTGATAGTCATCATTGATTTGATTAATGACACGCTGAGAGTCTCCAGAGACTTGAAGTTGTTTAATATTCCATTCTACAGTAATTTTGATACCTATTACCAATGCTTCATACTCTGCTATATTGTTTGTACATGGAAAGCTTAATTTGTATGCTTTCAGGATTATATGCCCTTGTGGTGTGATGAAAAGAATGCCTGCTCCTGATCCGTGTTGTGTATATGAAGCATCGAAGTATAGTTGCCATGCTTTTGTTATAGTTGTTAAGATATCAGCATTAGGAAATTCAATCTGTAGAGGATGATTATCTTGAAGTGGTGTCTCTGCTAGTTGATCTGCGATGACTTGTCCCTTGATAGATTTTTTGTCAACATATTTGATATCAAACTCGCTTAGAATCATGATCCATTTTGCTAGTCGTCCTGTCAATGTGGCTTTGCTGAGTAAATACTTTAGAGGATCAATTTTAGCTATCAACTTGATGGAGTGAGATATTAGATAGTGTCATAGTTTTTGAGAAGCAAAAACTACTGCCAAGCATGCTTTTTCTATTGATGAATAGTTAACCTCATATCCCACTAGTGTTCTACTGATGTAGTACATGGCTCGTTCTTTTCCTTCATTATCCTCTTGTGTGAGCAAAACTCCCAATGATGCTTCAGTAGTTGATACATAGAGTAATAATGGTTTTCCTGGAATTGGTGACATTAGAATAGGTGGTTGCATGAGATATGCCTTGATCTTGTTGAATGCTTCTTCGCAATGATGGTCCCATTTGAAATTAACATGTTTGTGTAATAGGTAAGTGAATGGTTGACATTTATTTGCTAATTGAGCCACAAATCTTCTGATTGACTGGAGTCTTCCTTGTAGTGATCTTAGTTGACTGATATTCTTGGGAGATGTCATTTCCATGATTGCTTTTACCTTAGCTGGATCTACTTCAATTCCTCTTGCTGAAACAATGTATCCCAATAGCTTTCTTGAAGTAACACCAAAGGCACATTTCTTAGGGTTTAGCTTTAGCTTGTATTGTTCTAACCTGTCAAAGATCTTTTCCAGTATGTCTATATGTTCTTCTCTATTGTATGATTTAGCTAATATCTCATCCACATAGTCTTCCATGAATGTATGCATCATGTCATGAAATATAGTTGTCATGGCTCTTTGATATGTAGCACCTGCGTTCTTTAATCCAAAAGGCATGACGTTCCAGTAGAAAGTACCCCATGGGGCATGTAAAAGTTGTCTTTTCTTGATCTTTGGGTGCTATTTTGATCTGATTGTATCCAGAGAAACCATCCATTAGAGAAAACATGGAGTGTCCAGCAGTTAAATCTACAATGATGTCAATGTTAGGCTAAGGAAAGTCATCCTTTGGACATGCATTATTAAGATCTCTAAAGTCTGTACATATTCTGATGCTTTTATCTAGTTTTGAAATAGGAACAATGTTAGATACCCATTGAGGATATGCTATAGGTCTAATGAATCCTACATCCAATAATTTCTTTAGTTCTGCTTTGACTAGAAGAGCGATATGCGGATGCATTTTCCTTAACTTTTGTTTGACTGGTTTGGCTCTTGGACTAAAATTTAAGTGATGCATAATAAGTTTTGGATCTAACCTTGGCATGTCTACATATGACTAGGCAAAATTTATTTGCCATCGTTTGAAGAGTTCCACATATTGTTACATTTCTTGCTCAGACAAAGAAGTTGTTGGATGAAGAATCTTTGGTTGCTCTTTTGTGCCAATGTTAACTGCGTTTGTTGGTTTGCTCAAAATGGATGATCTTTCTTGATAGTGCTCAAGTAAAGTGTTAAATCTCCCATCTTTTGGTGCCTTGAGGAGGTTTTCACCATTAGATGCGTCCTTTATTTTTACTTTTTCCTGGTCTAATGTTGCCAATAAATGGTTTTTCAGCATTAGACCTGATATTTTTTTCTTTATTTTCACTTTTGCAACTAGGAGATTTGGCACCCACTTGACTGGAAAATGCATTGTTGAAATTCCTGGTGAGAGTTGTTACAGGTTCGATTGCATTAATACTATGTACCGATAAACAGAGATAAAAACAACCACATGGAAAACACACCATAACACAATATTTTAACGAGGAAACCCGGTGTAGGAAAAACCTTGGTGGGATTTGTGACCCACAATATTCACTTACTAGCCAATAAGAGAATATTACTGCTACAAGAGGGGCCTGCACATGCAGGAAGGCCAAGTGCCTAGAGCTCACTACTCAATTACAAAATGGGAAGTCTCACTGACTTACAAAATGGATTATATAAATCCAGTGTCTTGTACTACTTCAAAATAGCATCTATAATGCCCGATCCAGTACCGGTTTCTGCTCTGCTTCTTACATAAACCCTTAACCTATAATTCGCATAATAGGTCTACCTTATTTCACCTAATTACATTCCTCTATCTATTACCAAATGTTCTACAATGATCTCTTATATATATGAGTCATTTTACAATGTTGCCAAGTCAGCTTAAAATGATTTTACAATAATAAAAAAAATATATTACAACAAAAATCTTGTTGGCTTCTATGGCGGTATGCTTGCTTTTACTGCCGGTGTCGGTGGTCTATGTGCCAGTGTAGATTCTAACTTTGCTAGTGCAGGTGGATTGCCTTACCAGTGACATAGGATTGTAAGGTTGCCATCAATGACAAAACCTTCAATCATCTACAGTGTCTCATTGGAGTGTGCATTTGCCAACAAATTGCTCTTGAATGCTTGAATGCTTGATCTCTTTGATGCTTCAAGACCTCTTGTGGATGCATGATATCTATCAAATGAGAGTAGAAATCCTCTTATATACCTTCCTATCGAATTAATTAACTAATTTTCTAGCATGATGAGCTGACATTGAGGAATTTTTCCCACTCAAATTTGAGATGGGTGAGGGGGTCCAAAATGGGTCCCCGTTAAGGAGGACTAGGGCGCCATGAATTAGTCCTAGTGAGGACCAGGGCATCACACCCTAGTCCTTCCCTATTTTGGGACAAGATGAAGGTGTCATGTGAAGTGCACTTTGAGTTATATGATGTTTTTGACTTGTATGAGCATAATCAAGTCTCCGATTAGACCAAGGGGAACAACCACTAAGATGAAGACCCAAATGTAATAAAAAATTATAAGGGGTGCAATTTTAGTATTTTTCACTATCTTTCTCGTTGCCTTCAAAATCAAAATACTTTTCCATCTTCATGATTTAATCCAACAACTCATCTGAATCCAACTTGCCATCATAATCCGATGGGGTAAAATGTGGTCTAGTATTCACTCTTGAAAAATCTCTTATAAACCCTTCCTCATTCGGATCATTCACCAATGGATTGTCTCCTTGTTCTCCAGCCACTTCTTCTTCTTCATCGATCATCACTCACATCTTCAAAATGTCAACCTCTTCTCTGGGCCGTTTCAACAACTTCTAATTGGGCTGCAATTCCTCTCAACATTTCCATCATATCAGGGTCTTTGTTTCCATGCGCTCCACCACCTTTAGCATCCCTTTAGGCCATCTTTATGCTAGTCCTTTGAAGTTGTAGATCGGATCCTCAATCCGCCACCCTTTAATAAAAAACCTGTAGGAAAACACAATCTCTGAAATGAAACTTGCTCTGATACTACTTGGTGTAGCCACGATAGGAGATTCCTCAAAGAGATCAATTCAGACTATGCAACAAGAGTTACATAGAAAAAACAACACAATTGTGATAGAGGAAATGCAGAATAGACTTTATTATAACTTGAAAATCAATTATAATCTGTCGGAAACATACGGGCTCACAAGATTTGACACACTGGCTTGATTACATACATTCTCAAATACAATATCTGGGCTCAAGCAAGAATGCGAGCCAACTCCAAACCTCCTAACCTTCAGATTTATCTTCTATGTTCTGACGATTCATTCTTAATGCTCAATGATTTATATGATCAAGAATGATCTGTGTCAGCTCAAGATGGAACAATAACCATAGAACAAGATAAAACGTGTAAAACAACAAGGTCATCCTCCGCTAAAGATATCCTTCCATAAAATTCATAGAATGAAGTGCAGACCCAAAGGAAGGTCGGCCACAAGCCAAGAAACATTGGAAACAATGAATGGAAGATCCACAAGCTACAAAATCCAGCTCCACAAGATCCGATGAGAAATGCCAACACTACAAAATAGGAACAAACTAAAAAGAAAATATTTTGTTTTTGGTTGATGTAAGATTGTAAAGAAACAGGGATGCTCTTACATCAAATTCAGAATGATCTACACTAGTTTCCTTATGTTTTTCATTAGGAGTTATAATAGCCATGAACAATGTTTCTTCCCCTTATTCAATAGATTCATCAGAAAGATTGTTTGTAACATCTACATACAAAATCTTCTTTTTGAAGACATTCTTCTTCTTGAAATTAGTGAACTTTTTCTTTCCTGATTTTCTAGTGTTCTCATCATCACTATCAAGATCCTTATTTGGACATTGAGAAGCATAATGTCCAATCTTACCATAATTGAAATACTTAAAGGGTAATTTCCCTTTATATTTACCAGACCCTCTTCTTAGTTTGTTGACAAAATTCATGTCATGTTCATCTAGATTTTTAGATTCACACATACTATCACTATCCTTTTTGATAGACTTAAAAGAAAGTTCTCTACTAGTAGAACAATTATCATTGATCCTCATTTCATAAGTAGTAAAGACACCATGCAAAGCATCTAATGTGACTTTTCTGATATCCCTTTCCTCTAAGGTAGAGATTTTAGAATAAAATATACGTGTTAATGACCTTAACACGTTCTTGACAACAACTGGTTCTTTCAAATCTTCACCAAGACGTCGTATAGAGTTCACAACTTCTTGAATTCTCAAGAAATAATCTGCATTTTTTTCATTTTTAGTCATTTTAATTCTTTCAAACCTAGCTCTAAAGGTTTGTAATTTTTCTTCTTTAACATGTTCATCACTGTCATAGATATATGAGAGTTTATCCCAAACAACTTTAACATTTTTTTAATCCATGAATTTAACAAGAACATCATTAGTTAAGACACAACAAATAGCATCAAATGCTTTAGCATCACACTCATATTCCTTCTCCTCATCAGGAGTAGAAGGTGTTGTAGTGGCATTGTATGCTTTTTAAATAACAGACCAAACTTTATAGCCTAGAGAGGTTAAATGCCTTTTCATTCTAAAATTCCAAAAGGAATAATTGAAATCATCAAATAGAGGTTCTCTAACAGAGGATTGACCCTCTTGACTAGCCATAAGTACTCCTACTAGGAAACCCCTAGTTTTCTTTTGAATAGGGGTTTGGCTCTGATACCACTTGTTGGAGTATAGTCAACACTGAGAGGGGGGATGAATTATTGTTAATTAATATTTTCTACCTTTTAAAAAACTTTTTCAATTTTGATAGATATAATCAACATGAAATGACGAGTATATGCATCATCATGAACAAATAATACAACACAAATTGATACAGTGATATGTCCTGAGTGGAAACCCTCCTAGGGAATAAAACAACTCCAATTGCCTCATTGAATTATTTGAAAAATAATCACTTTTACAATGTCTCACTAACTAATTTATGTATCTCACTAATAGAATTTTCAATGCCACATCATCTTATCAAAATTTTCCACATAAATAGTTTGAATTACATATAGAGTTTATGCTCTATTTCACTTCTTATCATCTTCTAATCTCATATGAGCATTAGAAGCAATTGTACAACATTTCTCAATGTTCAAATACAAGATACCATTGTACATTTACATATACAAACATAATAGTATCATGCAAAGAATAATTTATTCACATACACAACACTAATGTGCATATAGAAGAAATGCATAGTAGTATACTATATAGAACTATTCAAGAGATTAATTTGATGTTCAATAATTTTTCACAAATCTGATTCAATCTAAGTAATTCATCACAATGATATCTCTGTGAAAACAAAAGTCAATGTACAAAACAACAAGATGATAGATCTGGTTAAGACAACTTCATACACTATCTCTTGGAAACCCTTCCACAAAATGCATATATAATATCTTTTGTTGACACACAAAAAATCAGCCATTGTTCAAAAATTGCCTTTCAAATCAAAAGTTGCATCTGTAAAACTATCAACCAACCTAGAATTAGGTTAAACCAAAGTTGTCTCATAAATAGAAGGACCCATATTTTAATGTGCAAAGCAATGACAAGCCCTTGAATAGGGTTAGAACCCCCAAAAAACTTATACAAGTAGGCATAACCCTTATCCCAAAATACTTTGACTAGGGTTTGATAAATATTATAGTTACAGAAAAATAATCATAAGCCCTTTTCAAGAACTGAGATACACTCTAAACAGAAATATGGGTTTAACAAAATAAAATTCTTTACACCCTTTTACAAATGCATGACTCATAACCATTTGTAAACAAAATGATTAACCCATTTCACTGTCTCAAAACCTAAATTCTAACTGACAAGAATGCATATATATAAAGAAAAAATAATTTTCACAAAACTCACTAAACCCACATTTGTTTTGAAAAAAAATGAATATGCATATAACTTAGCCTATTCAAACAAGAACATGCAAACCTCAAAATGACAAGTAGCCTGGTATGATGATGATTGGTTGGAGATGTTTTTGCTCATTAATCCAGCAGCATGACGACGTGATGTAGATGATTGAATGATAAAACTTGACAGCATAAGGATAGAATATGAAGAGATGGTTAAAATGAGAGAAGTGGCCTCCATTTATAAATTTTCAAATTTGAAATGGAGGGTGGAGATCAAAAGATGATGAAGGGCTAGGATTGGTTTGAGGTAGTGGGCATTGATCAAGGATACCTTGAAGGAATAAAAAGGAATATAAAATTCCATGGAGAAGGTGGGGGAAAGGAGTTTGAAATTTCAAAATGAGGATACATAGGGGGATTCAAATAAATTTGAATTTCTTTGAGAGGCTCAATGTTGATGTGAGCCAAGTGGGGAATTTAAAATTGAAGAATAATAATAAGGGGGGGAATTAATTTGAAATTTCAAAATGAGGATGCATAGAGGGATTCAAAGAAATTTGAATTTCTTTGAGAGGCTCAATGTTGATATGACACAAGTGGGGAATTTAAAATTGAAGAATAATAATAAGTGGAATTATGAGAGATTCAAGAAGAATTAATTAGGCTGAGTGGGAATAGGAAAAAGTGATTTGTAAGAATCAGATGACTAGGTTAATTAATGAAAATTAATTAACAGAGTGGGTTTAGAGGAAATAATTATTGGAGGGAATTTAGAAGAATAGGGAAATAATTAATTTATTTGATAAATTAATTATTGGACTATAGTGATAATATTAATTAAATTAATTAAATTTAATTTAATTAATACCAAGAAAGAATAAGGATTGACACAATTAAATAAATTAATCATGTGGGAGAGAATTAAATTAATTAATTAAAATAATTAATTTAAGTGTCTACATTTTGCCCCTCTTTGATATAGCATCATGAAGTGATGTTATATCAAAGAAGAATAAAACATAGTGGATAGAAAAGGATAAGGACTAGTAGCATGATGCCCTAGTCATAGGTGGGTTAGGAAGGATGTCTAGGAGGTAGTGGTATGGTATGCCCCCTTGAGAGGACATGCGGGTTTCAAGAACATAGGTGTGCTCTCGAAATGGATAAGACTTTAGGATGAAAGGTGAAAGGGAATATGATGAGGATGATGAAGGAAATAATAAGAAGAAAAATGGAGGAGAATAATGCTACAGTAGTATGAGAAACCTAGATTTGATATTGCTCTAGGTAACCCACACCACTTATTATAGGAACCAGGATGCCATGAGAAACCCAAGGCACAGACTGACTCATAGTCAAGTGGAAATTCCTTACAAACAGCTATGCAAGTGTTGAGAAATAATGATACAAAGTTGTGGGTATGTGCAAGGAAACCCTCAAACACAATGATATCCCTTGTACATGACAAGGTAAGTGTTGATGAAAACTAGTACCAGGTTGCCAGTTCATACAAGAGAGATCCAAAATATGTCATGCCATGAAAATATGCCCCAATATGCACCTATCATAGACATACCAAGATATGGAAGATCCAAGAAGTCGTATATTGATGCAGTCATAGGACACAAGATATAAGTCAAAAAATGAAAATCCAAGAAATCAAACAACTCACCCATACATGACCAACTGATACCTCTTGCGAAGAGTAGTATTAGGATGGAAGATTAAACTGTCAGGCAAGGGAATGATTCATCCCAAGGGAAAAAAATGGGGTGACTGCGATCGACTAGGGAATTGATCAAATGATCATGAGGACCAACCTACAAACGTAGGACTAACATCCAGACTTGACAAAGCTCACATACATGCACAAGCTCAGTATATAGGGTACACAAGCTTAGCTTTATGGGATAAAGTTTAGTTTAGTGGGGAAATCCTTATTCATGATTTTGGCATAGACTCATCATCATAGGAGTGATTATTTTGTGAGGAGTGTGATTGGAAGATTAGATATCGATGATTATGGATATGAAATGGGCTAGCAGTGAGCAAGTTTGACTTGATAGACAATGGATCCAAATTATTAACCTTGGTTCCTGCATGCAAGTTTTCACCAAGGTACTTGCCCATAGCACCACGAAGTGGTTTTCACTATTGGACAAATTGATTTTTCTTTACTTTTTCCTTTTTCTTTTTCTTTTTTTTTTGATTTTTAAGACAATTGGTGACCTTTTGAGGACTAGGCATAGAATTTATTCAGATGCATGATGTTCATCGGCTCATCTGAGGGATTTCCTTTAGGAGTAGCCAACTGATATGCCCCTAATCCATACTTTGTTGTGATCACATATGGTCCAATCCAATTAGGCTCAAACTTTCCTTTCTTCTCTTTTTCTTGGAGGTTTTTGGGATTTTCCATGAGGAAAAGATCACCAAATTCAAATTCCCAGGTTTTGACTTTCTTGTGGTAAATCAAGCATAGGCAATTTTGATATACTCAGAGATGATTTAAGGCCTTGAGGCGCCTTTCATCCAGCAGTTCTAGCTCTTGTAGTTTGGAAACTTTATACTCCTCATTTGGGAGGATATTCTACAGGGACACCCTTAGGGAGGGGATCTCAATCTCAAGAGGGAGGATTGCTCCAGAGCCAAAGACAAGGGAATATGGGGTGGCGCTTGTGGGTGTGCGGATGGAAGTGCGGTAAGCCCACATAGAATGATGTATTTGGAGGTGCCAATCATGACCAACTTCATTGACTGTCTTTTTGAATTAAGGTTTTATTAGAAGCCTCATCTTGATAGTTACCTTGTGGGTAATAGGGAGTGGAGAAGCGGGATTGGATATCAAACTTCTGACAGAGCTCTTTAACATCCTATTTTTTGAAGGGTCTACCATTATCTATAATGATGACCTTGGGGATTCCATATCACAGATTAAGTAGTTCAAAATAAATTTAGAGATTTTTTTACTAGTGGTAAAGGTAAGAGGGATGGCCTCTACCCACTTAGTGAAGTATTATGTGGTGGTAATGATAAATTTATGACCATTAGAGGATGCGGGGTGGGTTTTCCCAATGAGATCAAGCCCCATTGTGAGAAGGGCCATGGTGTAATGAAAGGCTACAGATCTTATGATGGAGTGTGAATTTTGTTGCCATGTTTCTAGCAGGGGATACATTTCTTCACATAATTGTATGCATCTACTCCCATTATAGGCCAATAGTATCCCATTCAAAATATTTTCTTAGCCAAAGTGAGACCACTTGATGTTCCCCATAGATACCTTTGTGCACTTCACGTAGTGCCCATTCAGTGTCTTGTTTGTCTAAACACATTAGGAGGTAACCATCAAAATGCCTTTTGAATAGGTGGTCTCCAAGGATAGTATAGTGGGCACATCAATGGATAAAGGTTTGTTGTTGAGTTTTGGTAAGGTGTGGGGGAAAGGTGTTGTCTCTTAGATAAGTGAAAGTCTCTTAATACTAAGGGATTGAGAATCAACAAGTACACACACTATTTTAGACTCTACAAGGTCATATGCCAGTATGAAGAGTTTCTTGACCAAAAAATCACACTTGTGACTATGTGTCGACATCTGAAGAAGAGAACCAATAGTGGCCATTGCATCTGCAACTCTGTTGTTTGTACATAGAATCTGATCAAACTTGATTAATGTAAAATGCTACTTGAGGTATTCAACCATACTACGGTAAGGAAGAAGCTTGTCATCTTTTGTTTGGTACTCATCATTGACTTATTTAATGACAAGTTAGAAATCACCATAGACATGTAATTCCAATATCTTTCATTGGATAGCTAGGCGTAGTCCAATAATTAGTGCTTCATATTCTGCAATGTTATTGGTGCATGCAAAGGCTATCTTGTATGATTTAGGGATGCAATCTCCTTGAGGTGTGATCAACAGTATTCCTACCCCCGATCCATTTTGGGTACAAGAACCATCAAAGTATAACTACCATGTGGAGGATGTGGTCATGGTCATTATAAACTCATCTAGAAATTCTGTGAGGATAGGATGGTCACCTGGAAGTGGAGCATCGACCAATTGATCTACTATTACTTGTCCTTTGATTGATTTTCTATCCACATATTCAATGTCAAATTCACTTAACAAAATGACCTATTTAGGAGTTCTACCAGTAAGAGCAACCTTTGATAAGAGGTATTTGAGGAGGTTGATCTTAACAATCAATTTTGTTTTTTGCTAAACATGTAGTGCTAAAGATTTTGTGTACTAAAGACAAGTGCTAAGCATGCTCTCTAAATAGGGGTATAATTGAGCTCATACCCTATCAATGTGCGACTGAGGTAGTATATAGCATGTTCTTTTCCCTAATCATCTATTTGTGCCAATAATGCCCCCAATGCCACGAGAGTAGCAAATATGTACAAAAGAAGTGGCTTTCATGGAATAGGAGGCATAAGAATCAGAGGCGATGCAAGATATTCTTTGAGTTTATCAAAAGCCTTTTGACATAGGCATTTCCATTTGAATCTGGTATCCTTGTGTAATAGGTGAGCAAATGGGTTGCATTTGTCGGCAAGCTATGAGATGAAGCATTTGATAGATTGGAGTTTTTTTAAAAGGTTGTGTAGCTATTTAAGGGTCTTTAGGGGAGGCATTTCCTTGATATATTTGAACTTTTTTGGATCAATCTCGATGCCTCTATGGGAAACAATGAATCCTACCAGTTTTCTTGATGTGACAAGACACATTTCTTAGGATTGAGCCATAGTTTGTATTTTTCCAACCTTTCAAAAAATTTCCTTAAGATAGGGATGTGCTCATGTCTTGTCTTGGATTTTCCTAGAAGATCATCCATATAATCCTCCATGATTTTGTGCAAGAGGTTATGGAAAATTCTTGTCATTGTATGTTGATATGTAGCTCCACCATTCTTGAGACCAAAAGACATGACTCATCAATAGAAGGTGCCCCATGGTGTTGTGAATATTGTTTTGTGTTGATCTTCTTCTACGATTTTGATCTAATTGTAGCTAGAAAATCCATCCATAAGTGATAGAATTTCATGTCCCACTATGAGGTCTAAAATAATGTCTATGTTGGGGAGTGGGAAATCATCCTTAGGGAAGGATTTTTTCAAATCTCAAAGATCAGTACAAATGCAGATTCTCCTAGTAGCTTTTCCAATAGGTACAATGTTGGATTTCCACTCAAGATAGTCTATTGGTTTTATGAATCCATCTAATAACTTTTGTGGTTCTGCTTTGATGAGGAGTGCAATGTGTGTATGCATTTTGCATAACTGCTTCTTTATTGGTTTTGTATTTAGACAGACAACAAGATTATGAACTACCAAGTCAGGATCTAGGCCTGGCATGTTAGCATATGACGAAGAAAAATTGATCTTCATTTGTGTAAGAAAATTGATAAAATTCAGTCTCTCTTGATCTTTCTAGGACTTGGCAATGAATACATTCTTTTGAGTGTCTTTAGTACCCACTTTAATAGTGTATGTTTCCTCTATTAGGAAAGTTTACCTATCCTATTAAGGAGGAACAATGGTAGGGAGGTCAAGTCCCTCATCCTCAAGTGCCTGATCCAAGTTTTCACTTTCGGATATGCCCTTTGTTTTTAACTTTTTCTTCATCCAAAGGTGCCTCAGGGAGGTTTTCACCTAGGGAATTATGATTTTTCTTGTTATTATCTTTTTTACAACTAAGGGCATTGACCTGACTACCAAAGTATCCTTTTTCATGTAATTGAATGCCATGAACTCTATTGCAGTCTTCAAAATTGCATATAGTTAGGAGAGTCATGAGAGCATTATCATCGGCATAGATGTCTAAAGTCGATCTGTCTCATTGGTCCCAATCTATGAGCTTGGGGTGAACAAGCTATAGTTTATGTGGAGTGGGGGGATTATGGGGGTGATGGTGTTGAGGTGGGTATCAAATAAAACATCATCTTTGTATGCAAAATGCATTTCATGGAACTCCTCTTCATTAGAGTCTTTGACATCCAAGGAAGGGCATAAAGGGGCACCAATGATAGTGATATTAGGCATTGGAGTATAACCCAAGCCCTTTATGTATTTGTATGAGATGGGATTTATTGGTGCTTTGATTCCTTTCTCTTCTCACCCTAGGTTGTGTCCTTTATAACCCATCTTCTCCAATATGGCTGATGCTTTTGGATGCATGTTCTTGGGTATGTTTGTTGGTTCTTCATCCTCTTCACGATATATCCAAGAGGAAAAATTTGTCTCTAAATTTTCTTCATCAAGTGGGCCCCACTACTTGAAGGTGGTGTCTTTACATTGTATAAGAAGTTTCTGATTTTTTTTTATTTCTTTGGGTCCACCAAACAACTTAGGTGACAAGGGGAGATTACCTATTAATAAAACATCTCCTAGTTTGTATTTTCCACAACCATTGTATAGGATCTTGACGTTGGGATTTTCTTGGGATGATGTGGAGGCAACGTTTGATGCATCAGATGGAGGAGTGGGGGTAGTTTTGTTTAATGGGCAATGATATGGATGCTTCCCTTCTAGGATCTTGTAGTACTGCAAGGGTTGGGGGTCACCTTTGATAGTGATCTCTCTACCATTAAAAGGGAATTTAATGCATTGGTGGTAGGTGGAAGGAACATCTTGAAGAGAATGAATCCATGGGCAGCCAAGGAGGATATTATAGTGGAGATGAAGATCCAAAACTTGGCAAGAGGTCCCAATTATAATAGAGCCCACTTGAAGAGGCAAAGTGATTGTTCCTTTAGAAACCCTTTTTGCATCATCATAAGCTTTTATTGTGATTCTTCTTGATGTATCTTTCAGGTCCTAAGAAATCCCCAATTGCTTTATTAATCTATATGTACAAAGATTGAGTCCAGATCCACCGTCTATCAAGATCCACTTAATCTTGTGTTTTTGGATAAGGGCTTCAATATGAAGTGGTTTTTTATGGTCTTCATCTATAGGAGCATCATTAGAGGTGAACACAAGGTGTTGGTGGGTAGCAAGGTTTCTAATGAGATCTTGGAACTGGGTAGCATTGATGTTGTCAGGGACACATGACTCAGGGAGGGCTTGCTCCAAAATCTCCTTGTGGATAGGGGAAGTCTTGAGAATCTCTAGGATGGAGATCTATGCAGAGGTCTTCCCAAGATGGTCAAGGAGGTCACATGTACAAGTTGAAGACATGGGGGAGGTTTTGGTGGGGGATTGACTCCTTGAACAATTACTCTCATGTGACGAGTAGTTACATTGCAGTCATTCTGAGAAGGGGACGGTGTCGCACCTTGAATGACTATCTTAGTGGGATTAGGTCGACTTGGTAGTTGGGGTGGGGGAGAACCACCTTGGATAGTAATTCTAGGTCTATTTTGGGGTGGGGGAGGTTTAGCTCCTTGGATAGTTATGACATTGACATGGGTATCTGCAGGCTCAATGCGACCTACTAAAGAGTCACAAATTGTTACATGGTTGGTATAATCATAGTTTGCCACATTAGATGATGATCCCTTGCCTTTTTCATGTTTTGGGAACAATTCTTGGTACATCTTTAGTTTGTCATTGTTGTTAATAGGTTTTATTGTTGCTACCTCAATATCACCCTTATCAATAAGATCTTGTATGAATATTTGTAGCTTCATACACTTTCGTGTATCATGCCCATTAATACGATGATATTCACAATACTCATTCTAATTGTACCACCTAGGTTTGAGTTTATTAGGATCAAATAGGTGAGTCATCAAGAAGACTACTGCACCTTCTTGGACAAGATTTTGGAACCCTTTTTGCATCATCATAAGCTTTTATTGTGATTCTTCTTGATGTATCTTTCAGGTCCTAAGAAATCCCCAATTGCTTTATTAATCTATATGTACAAAGATTGAGTCCAGATCCACCATCTATCAAGATCCACTTAATCTTGTGTTTTTGGATAAGGGCTTCAATATGAAGTGGTTTTTTATGGTCTTCATCTATAGGAGCATCATTAGAGGTGAACACAAGGTGTTGTTGGGTAGCAAGGTTTCTAATGAGATCTTGGAACTGGGTAGCATTGATGTTGTCAGGGACACATGACTTAGGGAGGGCTTGCTCCAAAATCTCCTTGTGGATAGGGGAAGTCTTAAGAATCTCTAGGATGGAGATCTATGCAGAGGTCTTCCCAAGATGGTCAAGGAGGTCACATGTACAAGTTGAAGACATGGGGGAGGTTTTGGTGGGGGATTGACTCCTTGAACAATTACTCTCATGTGACGAGTAGTTACATTGCAGTCATTCTGAGAAGGGGATGGTGTCACACCTTGAATGACTATCTTAGTGGGATTAGGTCGACTTGGTAGTTGGGGTGGGGGAGAACCACCTTGGATAGTAATTCTAGGTCTATTTTGGGGTGGGGGAGGTTTAGCTCCTTGGATAGTTATGACATTGACATGGGTATCTGCAGGCTCAATGCGACCTACTAAAGAGTCACAAATTGTTACATGGTTGGTATAATCATAGTTTGCCACATTAGATGATGATCCCTTGCCTTTTTCATGTTTTGGGAACAATTCTTGGTACATCTTTAGTTTGTCATTGTTGTTAATAGGTTTTATTGTTGCTACCTCAATATCACCCTTATCAATAAGATCTTGTATGAATATTTTTAGCTTCATACACTTTCGTGTATCATGCCCATTAATACGATGATATTCACAATACTCATTCTAATTGTACCACCTAGGTTTGAGTTTATTAGGATCAAATAGGTGAGTCATCAAGAAGACTACTGCACCTGCTTGGACAAGATTTTGGAACACAACCTCAAGGGGCTCAGCAAGAGGAGTAAAGTCTCTTGGAATCCTATTGTTAGATTGGGGTGGTCGCCCTTGAATTGAGACATTATTAAAAGATTTTTGGGATTGATTTTGATTGTTTTGATTGTTGAATTGGTGATTGATGGTAGTGGGTTTTGGAGGAGAGGCCACAGTCTGGACCCATTTTGCTTCACTCACACCATCATTGACTATGTTCTTGTTTTTGGACCAAAATTTTGGTTTGTTATTGTGATATGAGGAGAAATTTTGACTTTATTTTTGATAATGTTTTAGGGTACCTTCCTCTAACAAGACATGTTCAAGGGCTAAACCCTTGTCAGTCAACTTCTGGAAAAAAATTATACATTGAGATGTCAACGGTCTAGATAGTTCAGGTACTAGATTTTTTCTGAAATAACTCAATTTGATGTTGTTTTGGCATATCCCACTAGAATTTCCTAATAAGGTGTCACCACCTTTGCAAGAAGTTAGCAAAAGTTTCTCTAGGCCTCTATTTCATGTTACAAAGGTCCATCATAGAAACATTGTTAACAATGTTATAAGCATAGTGGACCACAAACGTTTTTGCTAAGTTTGGGAAGGAGGTGATAGAACCTCAAGGCAAGGATGAGAACCATGAAAGAGCGTCTCCCGTGAGACTCTTAGGAAAGAGCCTAAGAAGATACAAGTCACTATAAGAGACTTCTTGGCATAAGATATTAAACTCACTGACATGGTTTCGAGGGTCCCCTTTGCCCTCGTACTTTGTGAATTTAGGCATTTTAAACCCTGATGGGTATGGTGCAACTGATATGGATGGGTCATAAAGATAGGGACAAAATTCCTGAAATGAGTAAGGTTTCCTCTTGTTATTCCCTTCCTTCATTTTTTGATGATGTTTGTCATGTCCTAGATTTCCTTGATGATATCTTGTTGTGGATTTTGAACATGATGGATTGTGCTCGCATCTAGTATTGGATGGGTTATGGAAGATGTTCTACCACCACTAATATATTGATATGATAAAGAATAGCGGACATGAGATGTGATGACTGATGTCACGAGGACTTAAGTGATAATCAGTTTTGACCCATTAATTGTTGTGATGGGGGGAAGTGAGGCCTGGATAAAATTAGCGACATTGTTGAGAGAAATGGAGGATTGTGAAATGGAGAAATATGGTTGGGTAGAAGAAGAGGGCATAGAAGCATGTTGGAGAATTTATGTTATCGGATTGGATATTGACATGGAAGCCAAGAAGGAAGAAGGTGGGATGGAGACTATGAGCACGGATGCCACGAGTGCTATTGATTGGGTTTGAATGGTAGATGGGGGTGCAATTGATTGGGGTTGAAGGATAGGTGTGACGATGTGGGTAGGAGCAAGACCTCCTTGTGTTTGTTGATCAAGAATGGATTTAACAAGATTGGGGGGAAGTCGAGTTCTATTTTCAATAAGAGTCTTTATAAGACCACTAGGATTCTATCGGATGTATTTCTCCATCATTTCTTGATTGTACTTTCAAAATGTTTGTACTTTTGGGGAGAGTTCATCTTGGTCAACCATGTCAGGGCCCCCTTCTTCTTATTGATCTTGGATGTCAGGCTACGCATTTTGGGCAGAACCTTATGTAGAGTCTTGATATAGGGCATTAATGTTCAGCATGTCATATTGTTGTTTGGCCATCTTTTTCTTTCAGGATTGAGTTGTGACCATACAAGAATAACCTTAGAAATATTGATTGGAAGAAAAATATTTGATGAAAGGACTTAGAAAACATCTTGGATTTTGGATTTGGTTTGGATTTGATGAAATTGGATTGATTGATTAATGGGGTCCTTAGATTAGGACACAAGTTTGATTAGGATTTCACCTTAGTCCTTGGATGAGGATTTTAGGTGGGGGATGTTGATGAAACCACAAGCAAGGTAACAACCAAGTTGGGTAATATTTGGCCCTTAGGATAATGATCGAAGCCTTTCTTCTACTAAGGATTGACTAATGATCCCAAGAAAAATAAAGACATAAGATAAGAGTCTTGATCGACCCAAAGGAGGTGGCAAAGATACTTGGGGAGAATTCTTTCCCAAGCATAAAGACTGGATGATTGATTGATTAAGGATGAGGTCTAAATAAAACTTCACAAGGCATAAAACCTTAGTGTGAGGTTAATTTGACGAATGATTGAGAATTGATTTGATTGAGGATTGATTGATTAAAGATGATTGATTGAAGATTGGTTGATGTGCTAAGTCCTTAGAAAATGTTGATGATGAAAGATCAAAGAGAAGTGATAGTGATGATTAGAATAAACTTGATAACTAGACTATTCTTGGTATAAACATGACTCAATAAGTGATTGGTTTGAATGGTAAGTTTTATGAGGGTATGCAAACACCCTGATTCTGGTGATTGTTGGTGTTGAAAGATAAGCTAGATCCTTAGTGTAAATCTCATACTCTTAGTTCATGACTAGCATCAAACTCATTTCTATGACCATGTATGTAATCATGATATTGGTGTAGAAAGGTCCTATGTTTAAGCAAGAGTTTGCGATTTGTATACCAAAAATTTCGGTGTCTAATGAGTTGTGCTTGTGTGAGCTTCTTTTTCTTGATTGGGTGGTGGATTGACTTCTTAGGATGTTTTTACAACTTCATCTTATTAAATATAAAGTGAGCGGAGTTTTGACGTAGTTGGAAGACTTGGATTTTGTTATGACTTGGACTTGATGAAGGTTGGTTCAATGTTTTTATATGACTAGGGTATGATTTGGGTATGAATTGAATAGGACATGGAAATGATTAGGGACTAAGAAATGACTCAGATTATGATGATTAGGATGTTGACTTGGATAGACTAATTATACTCTTGGCAAGAAGACATAGCAAACACATTAGCCATTGATTCAAACAAATACATCAAGAACATCATGTTACCCTAGGAAGTTGGCTGAGGAGGAAAACCTTTTCTTGTTGACTCAGGTACACACCCAATAGCTAATCAGAATATGACCACTAAGTCTCACGCAATGGATTCTCAATATTGTATTAGCCAACTCCAAACACTAATGGGAGCACAAAATGGCAAGTCTCTTGGGGGAGTTACTATCCCCCTTGCAAAAAGATTATCCACCTTTTAAAGGTGAACTGGGTGGCTTCTAATCCTGAGGCTATTAGTAAGGATTTTTTGTTTGAAGACTACTCCTTGTAGTCACCCAAGTGTGATTAAGGCCTATAGCCTTACAAAGTACTGAGAAAAATGTAGTCATGTAAGCATGATCGAGGCCAAAAGGCCGTACAGAATGCACGATATGAGAGTGAACTCTAAAATAGCTCTATCCTCCAGAATTTTCATCCCAAGAGGCTTATTTATTATAGTGAATTGGAATGCTTGGGTTTTAGTCATACTCACTTGGGTCATTCAACTCTCACCAATGCCTATGTGAATGTGTCAAACAAATTAGGAAGGTATGCACACAACAAACTTAAAAAGATTCTGGGGTCTATATTTCTGATTTTCTATATAGACAAGAGTATACTCTCCTACCTCTACACTTTCCCCAAACACAATCAAGCACTTGATCTTTTACCCCTAATTGAAAGTAAGTGCCTAGAAAAATGATTAAGAAAATACAACATTTGGTCAAATTTTCTTAGGCAACCTACAAAACAAACATGTTAGTAGCCTCAAAGTTGGATCAATGAAATCTTTGACGAGTGGAATCTTGGGCCGATGTCCTGTAGAAGATAGGTTAGTAGTCTCGGGTAATGCACTTTTTTTTTGGCTTTTGAAATGTTTTGATTTTTATGATTTTTTGATTTTTTGAATTTTTTTTTTTTTTCAATTTTATGTCTTTTTTAGGTTTTATGATTTCTTTTTGGATTTTTTGACTTAATATGAAAAAACACAATGAAATGATACAAAATAAAAAATGAAAACAAGATCACTTATTTCAAGTGTACTCAACTTCGACACTAGGATGCGAGAGGAGAGCATACATAAGTGGGTCTTGGGTTTAAACTACACTTGCTCTTTTTAATTCGAAATCCAAATGTGTAGAGTTCATTTTAATCCCATTTTGAAAATGTGATTAAAACACACCAAACTGATTATCTAAAAAAAACCATACTTTCAAAAGTGAACTCCTTATGACTTTTTGATAAATTTCAAAAAAAAAAATTCTCAAAAATTCTCAAAGGAAAGGTCAAATTTGGACGTGTTCAACTAATTTTTGAAGACAAATCTTGAAAAAATGGTTTAAACCATAGATTAGATCTTTGAATCATCTTTCCAACACTTTTAGAAAATAAAAAATCCGAGTTAATATGCAAAGGTTATGCCTTTTTTCATTTTTTACCCTATATTTTTGCTTGTTCCTAGAGCCTCATAATCAACTAAAAATTAGTTATTGTTAATGTTTTAATGCTGAAGTTTTATGGCCAAACTCCATGTTGGCTGGGAGATTTTAATTGTTTTATTTTTTGGTTACCCATATACGCAAACAATTAAATCTCAAGTCTTATATGTCCTATGAAAAAATTATTTCTAGGTTATGCTGTACTAGGCCCATTTATTCTATAGTTAAAATTTCATAAGAAACAGAGCACTCAGTAAAAAGTTATGGAGGTTTTCCTATGGAAACCCAAAAGAACAATTGCCATTGAACTTGAACCTTGAACCTTTTCAAAAAGTTCAAAGTTCGGGTTCAAGTTCAAAGTTCAAATTCAACTGAAGCGGGTTTCATAATTTTTGTTCATTGAACTTGAACTTTGAACCTTTTTGGTTCAAGCCCATAGGTTCAAGCGCACAAGTAAAAAAGGTTCAAAGTTCAAATTTTGGGTTCATTGTAATTTTTGGTCTTTGAACTTGAACTTTGAACCTTCTTTTCTTCAAGGTTCAAAGGTTCAAGTGCGCAGGTTCAAGCGTGCAGGTTCAAGGTTCAAGGTTCAATTTTGGAGGTTCAAATTCAGAGTTCAAATTCATCAGATGCAGGTTCAGAGTGATTTCAGCGAGTTCAATAATCCAATAACATTGGCATGTCTAATGTTTATAATTTTCAATGTAATCTATAACCATGAATTTTCTGAGAGAGAAAAAATCAATCTCAGTGCGGGGGGCATAACTATCAACTCAACTGCTGGATCGCGCTGTATTTTTAATATGTTTTAGAAAACCTAGTTTTCTAAATTCTCACTGGCGCGATCGGACAAATATTATCACGTTAAAAAGTTATTTATCTCTAAGTATGGGTCTATAAAAATTCTGAGATAAAAGATTTGAAGATTTTTTTTAAAAAAAGTTATTTGGAAGTGGATAAAAGATTAAAGAAAAGATTAATTAATAATATTTCTAGGAATTAGTTATTGATAACTGAAAGTCTCTTAAAAACAAGAGAGACTATATATATGGGGGAAAAAGAAAAGAAAGGGGCTAGAAAAACTATGATTTTTCGAGCAACAGACAATATCCATTTTGTTTTTCTATGAATTGCTTTAAACTGGAATCGATGATTATCAATAAAATGTTATGGTGTGCAGTCTTTGAATTTGTGTGTTTAAAGATTAGCAATATTTCTTGAGAAATCTACTATGGGCATGATATCATTTTATGATCAATTATTTCTATGTTTTTTTTTGAATTCATGGTTACTATTAATTGTTAGCAGATTTATTGTGTATTGAGTTATGTTGATCCCCCTTGTCCTGTGAGGCATGAGAGAGTATTGATTAGACATCAATACTGCTGTGCATTTTCTATGCTCTAAATTTATAAAGTGAACGTGTGTTTGAATTAGAGTTAGTGAGCTCCTATTTAATCTTCAGAATATTATATTTGTTTCAGTTTGAAGGCATTGTTTTGTGTTGATGGATGAATGCTAAAGCCTTTCCATGCTTTCTGGTAAAAAGTGTCAACATTTAATTTTGTATTAAATTCATTGCAAATCATACGAAGAGCTTCCCTCTAATGCAGAGGTTGGATTTTAATTAATTCATCCAATTGTTGGTAATTTGTTTCCTTTCATAAAGGGGCATACAAGAGTTATAATTTTGTTCAAAGAAAACAAATAAATTTCAGGAAAGGGACAAATCTATTTACCAATAGATTTTTGGCAACTCTGTTGGGGACTCAGAATCAAAGATTAGTGCATTTGGTTTCCCTAGATTTTTAGATTTATCTCTGTGTGTGTAGGATTGGCGACTCTATTAAATCATCATGCAAAATCAAAAGGCTGCAAGATTGGGGAAAAGACCAAGTCCCACCAGCTTGTAAATTCTTGAGATGGATGATAAAGTGTTGCATGACTTTTGGGATCACTACAAAGAAATAATTTCTCATGTTGTAAAAACCAAACTAAGTATAACAGACGATCATGTATCTTCTCTTTTATGGAGAAGTCTTTTTGTTAGATTTCACAAGCTCAAAGAGCTAAAAGAAAAGACAAGGTTGTTGCAAGAATATAATAAAAGGTATCCCAATTGAAAGAAGAATTAAAATTTTATGATGATGAGGCTCCATTCATCTCAGTTTCATCTCTCTCCTACAACTACCTTGTCATGAATGAGCAAGAAGTTCAGCAAGAAACGGTTCAGTCTCATGCAAGTCAAACAATGGTAAGTGAGAATAATCAAGACAACATTAGAGAACCTACGAGATTGAATGAAAAAGGTTTTTTGAGGTCTTTCTATTACCTAGAAACAGAAACTTTTAGTTTTAATAGTATGGAAAGTTATCTTGTTCCAAAAAATACAAAGGATGAAAATTTTCAGATTTACATGCAACCAGAGTATGAAGCTTTCAATCTTATACATGAAGTTAATGAAAATGATTCTTTATGTTTAAAAGCTTGTGATGAGTCCTTCATAGAATCATTTCATTTTAACAGTAAAGCAATCCAATGTCTTCCTAATGAAGATTGCTATATTTATGATTGAAAGATAAAAATTGACAGTATAAGGATAGAATATAAAGAGATGGTTAAAATGAGAGAAGTGGCCTCCATTTATAGATTTTCAAATTTTAAATGGAGGGTGGAGATCAAAAGATGATGAAGGGCTAGGATTGGTTTGAAGTAGTTGGCATCAATCAAGGATACCTTGAAGGAATAAAAAAGAATATAAAATTCCTTGGGGAAAAGGGGGGAAAGAAATTTGAAATTGCAAAATGAGGATGCATAGGGGGATTCAAATAAATTTGAATTTCTTTGAGAGGCTCAATGTTGATGTGAAATGAGTGGGGAATTTAAAATTGAAGAATAATAATAAGGGGGGAAAAGAATTTGAAATTTAAAAATGAGGATGCATAGAGGGATTCAAATAAATTTGAATTTCTTTGAGAGGCTCAATGTTGATGTGACATGAGCAGGGAATTTAAAATAGAAGAATAATAATATGTGGGATTATGAAAGATTCTACAAGAATTAATTAGGCTAAGTGGGATTAGGAAAAAGTGATTTGTAGGAATCACATGACTAGATTAATTAATTAAAATTAATTAACTGAGTGGGTTTAGAGGAAATAATTATTGGAGGGACTTTAGAAGAATAGGGAAATAATTAATTTATTTGATAAATTAATTATTGGACTATAGTGACAATATTAATTAAATTAAATTTATTCAATACTGAGAAATAATAAGGATTAACAAAATTAAATAAATTAATCATGTGAGAGAGAATTAAATTAATTAATGCAAATAATTAATTTAAGTGTCTACACAAATCAAACTCCCCTTAATCACTTTCATAACTCAAGCAACAGAAAATAACAATTTTGCTCAAACAGTTTGAATTCAAACAATAACATTACTAAATGCTGGAAAGAGATTAACAAACACAAAATATGGGTTTTGGAATGAAAACACCTAAAGACGTCTTCAAACTTCCTATCATTTCCATGTTTTTCCTAGTCAAACTATCATGCATTGCCCATGAAAAACTGTCATGCACACTTATTGCAACTTCCTTGGTTGAGAACAAAAACTTGAATTCCATGTGTGTGCCCTACTTCGATCTTAAAGGCTTTCAAAACAAAAATAAAGATTTTACAAAGCTAAGCTTTGAAACCATATAATATGCCTCTACAAAATGCCGATGATATGTCATGTCCTACTCACCAAGTATTTCAGTGGGAAATAATAAAACAAACCAATATGCCTGGTATGTCCTTGTCAATGCGGTGAATAAACATTATAACATGTTTCAGGTAGTCACTTAGGTGGCTTAACCACTTAGCCATCACCTAGTGACTTAGTCACAACCATATATGCACAAGTTTTCAACGGCAAGCATAAAATGTCAATGCTTCAAATGTCAAGGAAATATCAACCATTTGACACTAATGCCAAAAATTCCTTAGGGGTTAACACATGCTCCAAGAGTTTAACACTAATCTATCTATATTGTCAACCAAAAATTTCTCTAACAAAACCACTCTAATAGACCGCCATGAACTTATAGAACAAATCCTTAAGTTTGGTATGATAAGCACAATATAAATTGAGAAAGAAATTATAGAAAAGATTTGAAAATCTTATCATATATCTATGAGAGTACTTGAAAATTTCTTAAAATATAGCTTCATTTAACTTTCATTGTTTCATAGTATGTAAAATAAAAGAAATAAACTTTGGATTGAATTTATCCATATTATAGTTTTCTTTATTGGCCAAGCTCACCCCGAGAAATTAAGAAATGAAGAGGTAAGGAAAACAAAAGAAAATAAAAAAATTATCAAATGGGTACCAAATAAGTTTAATACTTGGATGGTTTGGACACTAGAGTGATACTTGTCGCAATAATATCATGCCATATATATATGATAGCTGAATTAAGTCCATAAATATGAATATTAATAGAATTTGAGGGTGTCAATTTCTTGATTTCATTCTGTTAATTTTTTTTATATTTTTTATTATTTGCTATTATCTATCTTAATTCAATTATTTGAAATTATGACTAGATTGATGTAAATCAATGTTTAATTTGGGAGTGTTTTATTCTTTAAATAAATATTATACCCTACAAGAATTATTTAAATTATTTAAATTATTCGAGTTTTATCGAAAAAAAGTCATACATTTTAATCTTATATTTTGGAGCATTACATTTTGTAACATTTTAATCTAATATTTTGGGACATTAGACCTTTGAACTCAATGATGATAGTAGATTTACATTAACATTATCTAAAGTGAACCTATAGTACAAATTCACAAAGATCCCCATAGGATCTAGTATTATTATCAAGTTTTCTTAATTTTTCAAGACATCGCGTGATAAAAAGTGGAGATATTATACTATCAAGAAGTAATCCCACAAGATTTAGTATCATGAATGAGTTTTTATGGAATGCTTTATACCATGCAAGATTTTGCTAAATATGTAACCATCCATGATTTAAGAGCTCCAATGAAAATATACAAGAGATCAAATGTGAGAGAATAAGAGTATCTATCACAAGACGCAAGTATACAATGATAATGAATTATAATGAAATAAAATTTCATTAAGAGCCAATGAGTTATATAGACCAAAATGAAACATAAGATTATCTAGTATTATGACATGTGTCGTAATCAGATTGTGACTTCAGACTTTAAGTGATAAGTATCTTATGTGTATCCTAAGTAAACTTACACAATTACTGTCAATAGAACCTAGGCGATGAGTTGATTACATAACACTCCATTCACACCAACATATTTAAAACTATTACTATTATTTTAGACTTAACTCCTAATATAATTTATATAAGATATTTCATTTAATTTGTATATTATCTAGTATATAATTTATAAATAAATATTCATACATCTAAATTCATTGATTTTAATATTTGATTAGAAGACTCAATAAGATTCCCTCATTAATTTAATTTCATATCTTAAATGTAGAATTTGAACTACAAATAGATACCTTTTCAAAAATATTAGGTATATTGAGAATCAGTTGTAGTTATTTCAAAAAATAGTGTTTCAGTTACATTAAGAGCCAATGTGTTATATAGACCAAAATGAAACATAATATTATCTAATATTATGACATGTGTCGTAATCAGATTATGACTTGAGACTTTAAGTGATAAGTATCTTGTGGGTATCCTAAGTAAACTTACACAATTAGTGTCAATAGAACCTAGGTGATGAGTTGATTAGATAACACTCCATTCACACCAACATATTAAAAAATAATGCTATTATTTTAGACTGAGCTTCTAATATAATTTATATAAGATATTTCATTTAATTTGTATATTATCTAGTATATAATTTATAAATAAATATCCATGCATCTAATTTCATTGATTTTAATATTTGATTAGAAGACTCAATAAGATTTCCTCATTAATTTAGTTTCATATCCTAAATGTAGAATTTGAATTACAAATAGATAGCTTTTCAAAAATATTAGTTATATTAAGAATCAGTTGTAGTTATTTCCAAAAACAGTGTTTCAGGGTCATTTAGTAAATAATTTATTAAATTAGTCGTCCTTCTCATCTCATTTGATTGAATTCATTAAAGTAATAATGTGTGTCTCTAGTATTATATTGTAGTTCTATATCAAGTTGGTCGATCCATATTGATTGTAAATATGATATTATAATGAGTAAACAATACAACTAGTCTTCCTCTGAGCCAAACTCTTCCTTGAAGATTGGTCACAAATTTAAGAGAGTCAAAGCATCCCTTGTGTCCACTTTTAATTCTGAATCACTTCCCTCCTACAATTCTATCCCGAATAAGTCCATTTTTGCACCCATTAGGAGTGATAGACCCCCTTCTCAAATGATCTAAATACAAATTTGTCTTTTCTTATCTTGGATAGAAAGAACCCAGATGATGTCTTGGCCATTACCCATGATTCAATTGTGGATAATTTTAGGATGTTTAAATGGGCTTTCCATGAGATCAAGGGCATCAATATCAAACTTCGGGCAGTCAATAGGAAACAAGAAAATCAAGGTGTAAAATAGTGGATGGTGGACTAGAGAAAATCAATTGTGGACTATGTGCAGAAAACGATGAGCACTGTAAGTGATATAAAGAGAGATTATGATAGAAAAATATCTTTTCTCAAAGATAAACTCAAGAAAGAATATGAAGGCAGACTGAGTTAGATGGAGAATAAATTTTAGAAAGTCAATGGGAACCTTATCTCTCTGGTTACATGTAGACACAAGGTGGTGAAGAGTTTTGTTGAAAGTGTAAATACCATGGTAGGGAAACTAGAAACTATCCATCAAGAAGCAGCTACCTTGGATGTGGATTCCATAGATAAAAAATAGGAGGAAATGGTTGGGCCATCCAAAAGAACCAAAGCCAACTTGAAGAAGAAATTTGCAAACCAAAAAATTTAGGAACTCAAGAAAATTGCTCTAAACATGACTCAACTGGAAACAAAGGTTGCGAAGGCCCTAAAAATTTTGTATTAGTTTCTTCCTCTTTGCTGTCTTTTTGCTAGGTTTTCACTTTTTGTTGACTTTGGGTTTCTATTTTAAAATGGGTATATCTTTATCCAGCTACTTGTTGTAGATCTTTGTTAAAGCGTTTTGAGTCCCTTCAAAACCTGTTTGTTCTGTAAGAAAAAATAATACAACTAGTCTTTTCTTTTTCATTTTAGCCATATGAATTATGGGAATTACAAAGAAAGTTTATCGAATTTTGCATTCAATATAAAACATTTTTTTTAAAATGCATGTATTAATATTAAATAATTTTATTTAAAAAATAAATAAATGATATATTTTAAAAATATATAAAATAACAGAAAACTATACAAAATAATCTTATGGAAGAAAATTATATTTTAAACATATAAAATTACACATCTTTTTAAAAGAATCAAGCTACTAAACTACACATATCTTTTTTAAAAATTAATAATTAAATAAATCTTAAATAAAATTAATAGAACACAAATATATCTTACTAATATACATTACTACATATCTAAAAAATATCAAAATGTTACACAGTAAAAATATGATGGAGAGATAGAAAATAATGTAATTTGAGATATTGACATTCACATGCATGTATGCTATGCATGCATCCATAGAAATATCTTTATAAAGTACATTAGTATGTGTGTTTTAAAAATATCAAATTCCCATGATTAAAATAAAATGAAGATAGAAAGAAAATAATGTGATAGTAGATATTGACCAAAAATATCAAAATATCCCACAATAAAAATAAGATAAAGACAAAAATAAAATAATGTAATTTGAAATATTAACATGCATGTGTTATGCCTACATCCATAGAAATATTTTAATAAACAATTATATGTCACTTATATCTTCCATTAGTCTCTACAAGGCAATGTTTTGTGGCTCAGAGCCACTTGAGATCCATATAACTATTCAACTACGCTTGCTATATATATTACTCTCATTGAACTTGAACTCTAACCCTAACCCTCATTGAACTTGAACCCTAACCCTAAGCCTAAAAGAATCCTAACCTAACCTAACCTCAATCCTAACTCTTATTGAACTTAAGAACTCATACCTTAATCTTAATTAAAAACTCAACCTAATCTCAAACTTGACCTTGCCCTATCCCTAACCCTAGTTCTAATATTGACCATAACCATAATTATAACTTGATATATAATCTTTATTCTAACATTAACCGCAATTCTAATGTTAACCCTAATTATAGCTATAACCCCAATTAAAACCCAACCCTAAACCTAATTTAATCTAAAATTGAATATTTCTCTTAATTAATTTGTAACCCTAATATAACCATTACCCTAACTTAATTCAATGTGGACACTAACTATAATGTAACCTTGACCCTAACCTTAAATCTACCTGAACACATTGCATTATCTACATTGAGTTGCAACAAAAAATTAAAGGATTTTTTTGTGAATTGAATACCCATATGGAGCTTTTAAATGGAAAATGACATAAATACACCAGGATAAATGTAAAATCTAGAGTTTAGAAAATTTGGTGTCCAAAAATAACTTGGAATGACTAAATGAAGAAATTGATAACTAGTCTTGGGAGAAAACTAAAGAAATGGCTGAAATATTCCAGAGATGGATGGTTATTACAAAGGGAATAAAAAAAATATGAATAAAGAGACTAAAAAACCCAGGTGGAAGTCTACATAAGTGACTAAACTAATACAAAACTAGGAGGTAATTATGAGTAACACCAAAGAGATGATTGATCTAGGAGGATTCCCATAATTGATCCAAATTGACAAAAATTGCTTATATTAATGCATGCATTATCCTATAGCATAGGTCTTTAGCTCATGAAAGTTATATCGAATATTATGCTAGAGATGGAAATTTCAAGGATGTATATGAAACACTAATCCATGGTACACAAGTATAAGAATTCTAGATTACATGTTCATGACAAACTACTATATCATCTTGGTAAATTGTGTGGTCCAAGGGATGAAAGAGTACATGTAACTAGAGAAGCACATACTTCTCTTATTTCTGGTAATTTTGGTAAAAAAATAATAGGTTTGCCCATGCCACTTCTAGTACCTTCTCATTTATGGGAAAGCGTATTTATAGATCTTGTCAAGAGTATACCTATGTTTAAATAAGGGAATTTTAATAGATCGGTTGCACATTTGAAGCAAAAATAGAGACGTAGCACTCAAGGGGTGAACTTCATTAACAACTTGCAATGTATGGTCTATATTTTTTTATTGTTCTCTTTTTTCTTTTTCTTTTTTTTTTTTTTCAGCTTTAGTCTTTTAATTACTTACTGAATTTTATTAATTTAACAAAGTAGTTGACACATTGAATAATGGTATTTAAATTGTTTGGATTCAAATTAGGGTAAGAAGTAGTTATTTCCCACTAATTTGAGATCAATGATTGACTACTATAGGGTCTCTGTAAAGAGCACAACCCTCACCATACATTTTTTACAATAAGAAGTTTATTGGATTCCTTGCTAACCCCTCTACACAAGTTATGTGGAAAGAGGAGAAAACAAGAAAAAGTTGTATGAACTCATCTAATGAGAAGTGAGGGAAAAATAAGAAAAGGTTATATGGACTAATACTTCTAATTGGAAAGAGAAGAAAAGAAAAAAAATCATATGAATTCCTTGCTAACCTCTCTATACACATTGCAACCACAAACCCCATCAAAAAGAATATATCACATAATTTTGCTACTGTACTATAATTGTTTTTAAACATTATCCAGATTAAATTCAAACGATCAATAAAAATAAGATAAAATAATATGAAAATTACTATAAAACTATGATTATTTAAATAGAGTGTTGCCACAACCAGCCATTTACTATAAAACTGTTTGATGATTATTTAAATATCACATAAGAAATCTATATTCCCAATGACTATGGACACGTACGCCCTGACATTATATCGTCCTTTTATGACTCTCACGTTTACTTCTGTATCTCTAAATCACTACAACATGTTGTCGGTGGGACTGACTGTCTTTCACAAGATGGTCATGGGGATTAGAAATAAGTCCGAGTATTAAATATTTTAATTTTTAATTAATTTTTGTCTTCATATAAATGTAATAACCTTTCAATATTGGATTGTCTTTTCGACTTCCGATGAGGACAAAAATGTGGTGGTTGTTCAGCTTCTTTGAAAGCTTCTAAATAAGCCTAATTCGAATCCAATTGCAAGGAGTTGGAGAGTTATAGAGTTACAGAGTTATAGGCATACGCTCCTTCACAAGATTGCTTAAATTGTAGAGGCTCGGGCATACAACTCTCTTTTACAGAGTTTGCCCAAATTGGATAGATTCTAGGCATACAACTCTCTTTTATAGAGTTTGCCCAAATGGGATGGATTCAAGGGCACACAACTCTCTTTCACAGAGTTTGCCAAAAATTGTATGATTCTTATATATTTTCAATGAAATGAAATTTTATATGATTTGTTGTGTTTACAATACCACAAATTCTGCTTTGGGTATTGTCCTTTGAATTGACAAAATAATTCAAATCACGGGAAAAAACAGAAAAAAGAATTCACGTAATTTATGATTAATCTGATAACTTTACTTTGATAGCGTTGCTTTTCAGTTTTGCAAGTGTGAGACAATAATGTTACTGAATTCTAGCCCGTGATTATCAATAAGGTGGCTCCCGCTTCATCAGCTGATATGGACGTTGATATTTTTAAAGTTGCCTAAAGTTGGTCGACACTATAAACCAATGTAGCATACGATCTGATCTGATATCTTCCAGATATGCCACCTCATGTCTATTTATAATTTCAAAAAATATACAACTAATAACTATTCAAAATAACATTATGGAAAAAATTAAATATTTTCTATCTTAAAGTTATAAATTATTTTTTCCATCTTAAAGTTATAAAATTATATATATCTTTTCAAAAGAGTCGTGCTGCTAAAACTATAAATATATTTTTTTTAATAAATAAAGCTCAAATAAAAGTAAGAGTGCATAGAAATATCTTAGTAAAACTAGATAATATCAAAATGTCCCACAATACAAATAGGATGAAATGATTTGAGATATGGGCATGCATATGCATGTATGGTATGCCTGCATCCACAATGGCGGCTTCCCTCGTCTTAAGCTCAGTATTTATATGGACAAAGTCCTCTCTCACTTGGTATCACAGCTGACTGAGATCCAGGCCACTGCTCAAGTGCGCTCGCTATATATAAATAAAGAATTTGCAGCATCAATCAAATTTTTTGCATAGGCATCAATGATTAATGCATCTACCTCATAGCCCGTTTCCTCTATCCAAATCTTTCAGGGCTTGATTGCCTCCATGAGAGTCACATCCTTCTTCATGATGAAACAAATGTCGGTAGATTATTTCTCTACTATTTTCTTAGGTATTCCTATTCTAGACCTCATAGATTTCTAAAAAGCCTTGAAGTAACCCCATACCTTATCAACTCTAAGACTTCCCAATGCAACAATTGATTGCTTTATTTTTCTTCCTATCAAGATGTCAAAAACCCATTACTTCCTTCCAGAAATGGGAGTATCATTCAAAAAGTATAACTTTAAGTAGACTAACAAATTTCCATACTAGAACGTGCCCTTCTTCTCACCTTTAATCTTCCCTAAATTGATCAATAACTCCTCAAGCATCCAGTCACAAAGATCTAACTTGATATTTTCTCTCATCAGCTTATAAGCAACCAAAATGCATGAACTGGAAACTGAATTCAGTCGATTAGACTGAGTTACCTTGTAGTCTACAACCATATTGCCAAATTTGATGTCAATGTCGGTGATGGTGCTCACCTTCATCGATCTCTTGCTTGATGTGGCACCGATGATCTTCCTTACGAATTGATTTGATACTTTCTTATCCGGATGTTTCCCTATTGATGGCAAACTCGTAATTGCTCGGATGGCTTCCTTAGTAATTTTCTAGGGTCTGTCCAGCCATATAAATTCCCCATGTACTCTAATTATTACATATCTGACAATCTTATCCTCGAACTCTGGCATATCCAGAATATCTGTGAACCCTAGATCTTTGATGTGTTTATATGCTAGTTTGATTTTACCAAATTCTCCCATGAGTTCATTCATATACATCCCCTTGATCTTAGAAGTTCCTAAGTCTTCTATATGACAATGAATGTAGGCCCTAACATCTTCCACATATAGCACTCCTTCCATGACGTGAGAAAATGCTCCAACTGAATCTTCCTTGTTAGCCACATGTGGAAAGAATTTGAAAATTGGCCTGAGGAGGTCCTTAAATTCTCCTATAGTTGGATTTGCAATGAAAACAAGAGCAGAAGATGATCCCAATTCCATGATTCAAGAAAAATACCTTTTGTTCACTCTCAGTGAAAACCTCCAACAAATCCTTCCAGATGTCGATGTGATCGCTCAAGAATAAATCTAATCACCTCTGAATAGCTTCTGATTGCACTAAGTTGCTCTGAATTGCTCTAAAATTGCTTTGAATGCTAGGTGGTTGATAATAAAGTGTAATCGGCATTTTATACATCGAGAAAACCCTAATCTTCCATTAACATAAATGACTACTGGTGAAAGATACCGGATCTCACTCTAAACATATCAATGTTGGATAATCCTCTCCAATATCTAGAACATCTTCCATGAAATTTGCATACCCCTAAAGCATTTGCCTTAGTTACTGGATGAGCTCACTGTCGGTGCAGCAATAGCTTCTTCTATCAAATAGGTAACTGAGACAATCCCATCTGATGATTGCTCTTCTATCTTTCTAACCCATCTTTGAGTGTGATCTTGCCGGATTTCACTAACCTTCTCTTTTCCTTTATCATTTGATCCTACATTTCTAACCGATGGATTTTTGCTTCTATAAAACTTAGCAATATGTCCAATTTCATTGCATGCATAGCATGTAACCTTGTTCTTTTGAATTACCTTGCTAAAACCGGTGAAATTTGAACTGCACTTATTAGCCATATGTCCAAATTTTCCACAAGCATAGAATTTTACATTCATTCTGGAATCTTTTATCTTATGACCAATTTTATTTCATTTAGAACATTTATAGGGAGCAGAATCAGGGTTCTAATTTGCTCTGTTTCTACATTGCCTAGCCATGTGACCAAATCTATTGCAAACAAAAAATCTACCAGTGAATTTATAAGTATTGAACTTCCTTATCAGTGCCTTATGGTTTTGATCTTCATTAGTAGTACCGTAATTCTATCCTTGCTCAAATCCAAGTCCAGTGGAATCTCCAATCCGCCTCTATCTCTTCGATAACTCATCAAGCTATGCTGAGCTGATCTTGAATTTTTCTTTCTACTCAGTTGTAGTAGTTAAATAATCTCTTAGTATTGACATTTGTCTTTCAATTTCTTGCTCATTGCTATGGGATTGTACCAAATCAGACCTCAACATCTCATTTTGATGAGTCAACCTACCACACTCTTCAAATTTGTTCTTTAGGGATACAACAAGATCTTCTTCATTTTTCTTTCTATCCTCAGTCTCCTTAGACATCCTTATAGTCATAGCTTGCATTTAATTCTTCATAACCATGTTCTCCTGACTCAATTTCTGACATTGTTCCTTAAGTGCATTTTCATCATCTTGATTTTGCAAAAGTTCCTTTCTCCTAGCTTGAACAGATGATAGTCTCTCTTGTAGGACAAGAATAAATTCTTTAGCATAATTAAACTCATCTTGTTGCTTTAAGTTCTTCAATCTTTCAGCATCATAATCTTCAAGTGCCATCTTAAGCTACTTCTCCAAATCCATATCCAATGGTTCTGGTTTCAGGATCTTTATCAAGTTGTCAAACTTCCTTTGACGCACAAGGCTCTGATACCAATTGTTGGAAACCAATAACATTGAGAGGGTTGGGTGAATTAGTGTTATACCAGAATATAAGATTTTAGCCTTAACAAAACATTCATTCACCAATTGGTATATCGATATAAACAAAATTGAAAAAAGCAATGCAACCATTAAGAGAAATACATAAATGAGAAACATAACACACATTATTATACATGGGAAACCTCAAAGAGGAAAAACCATGGTGGGGTTTGTGACCCACAATATCAGTTCATTGGCCATATGAAGAGATATTAAAATATATGATGGGCCTGCACTTGCAAGAAGGCTTACAACCTAGACCACACTGCTCATCACAATAGGAGCCTCACTGACTACATAACAATCCAGACAACAATCTAGAGAAATATGAACTGCTTAATATAGCATCTCCTATGCAAGAATACAATTATGTTTTAAGATCAGTCTATTCCAGTTAAAACCCTAAACCTCAGTACCAGAATAACCCTTACAATGAGTTCCTCGCATACACAGTCTCTATGATATATTTCACATTACATTATATCCATGTATCACTTCCACATATCTATCCTTATTCAAAATGATCTAATCAATCTCCCCTATATACCCTATACAAATTTATGCCTTATGTCGGCTTACAAGGATATATACAATATCATATTAACATGTTGGCCATATAACATAAATGAATAAGCATTAAAACAAGTTGCTGATGCCGGATCCAAGATGTGTCGGCCTCTAATATCGATGACCTTTACCATACCATGTCGATCTGCATTGCTGGTGACCAAAGAAATCTTTTATCCTGTCGGTGTCGGTGCTAGTGCCGGTGTAGAGTCTATAAAGTGCTTGCCGGTACACCATATGAAGTCGGAACCCAAAATAATGTTTCCATCAATGACAACATAGTGAAACCTAACCAATAGTGTCAATTTCCAACAACCCTAACCTTAAATCTACCTAAACACATTGCATTATCTACATTGAGTTGCAACAAAAAACAGAGGGATTTTTTTGTGCCTTGAATACCTATATGGAGCTTTTTAAATGGAAAATGACATAAATACACTAGGATAAATTAAAAATCTAGAGTTTAGGAAATTTGGTGTCCAAAAATAGCTTGGAATGACTAAATGAAGAAATTGATAACTGGTCTTGGCAGAAAAATAAATAAATGGCTGAAATATTCCAGAGATGGATGGTTATTACAAAGGGAATAAAAAAGTATCAATAAAGACACTAAAAAACCCTGCTGGAAGTCTACATATGTGACTTAACTAATACGAAACTAGGAGGTAATTATGAGTAACACCAAAGAGATGATTGATCTAGGAGGATTCCCTTAATTGATCCAAATTGATGATTTATAACATCGACAAAAAGTCCTTATATTAATCCATGTATTATCCTATAGCATAGTTCTTTAGCTCATGAAAGTTATATCGAATAGTATGCTAGAGATGGAAATTTCAAGGATGTATATGAAACACCAATCCATGGTACACAAGTATAAGAATTCTAGATTACACATTCATGACAAACTGCTATATGATCTTGGTAAATTGTGTGGTCCAAGGGATGAAAGAGTACATGTAACTAGAGAAGCACATACTTCTCTTATTTCTGGTCATTTTGGTGCACGTAAAGCAGTAGCTTAGTTGCAACATTATTGTTATTTTCCTCAAATGAATGAAACTATGTAAAAATATGTAAATGGGTGTGTCATTTGTGCTACAAGTGAACTCGGTAACAAAATAATAGGTTTACCCATGCCACTTCCAATACCTTCTCATTTATGGGAAAGTGTATTTATAGATTTTGTCAAGAGTATACCTATGTTTAAACAAGGGAATTTTAATAGATCGGTTGCACATTTGAAGCAAAAATAGAGACATAGCACTCAAGGGGTGAACTTCAATTAACAACTTGCAATGTATGGTCTATATTTTTTTATTGTTATCTTTTTTCTTTTTTCTTTTCTTTCTTTTTTTCAGTTTTAGTCTTTTAATTACTTATTGAATTTTATTAATTTAACAAAGTAGTTGACACATTGAATAATGGTATTTAAATTGTTTGGATTCAAATTAGGGTAATGAAGTAGTTATTTCCCACTAATTTTGGACCAATGATTGACTACTATAGGGTCTCAGTAAAGAGCACAACCCTCACCATACAATTTTTACAATAAGAATTTTATTGGATTCCTTGCTAACCCCTCTACACAAGTAATGTGGAAAGAGGAGAAAACAAGAAAAAGTTATATGAACTAATACTTCTAATTGGAAAGAGAAAATAAAAAAAATCATATGAATTCCTTGCTAACGTCTCTATACACATTGCAACCACAAACCCCATCAAAAATAATATCTCACATAATTTTGCTGTTGTACTATAATTGTTTTTAAACATTATCCAGATTAAATTCAAAAGATCAATAAAAACAAGAGCTGTGATATATAGCTAGAGTCCCTGCCTTATGCTAAATCTGGTGAGGGAAAGGTAGAGATTGTGGGCACTAGGAGAAAATGAAATATGGGAAATGAAGAAATATCAGTACTATGCTGTAAAATCATAGTCGAATTGAGATTGCTCAAACTGTCTCATGATTTAGAGCTTAACATCTTGATTATTCAACTCTGTATTTTTTGTGCTTAGGTGGATTAAGATTGATGGGTTAAACTGAAGGCATCAAAATAAGAAAAACCGTATGAATATGAGAAGAAAAGATTTTTAATTCTCTTGAAATAGCGTGTAGGTGAACATGGACTGAAATTTATCTTTATAGTCTTTGAGGCATAAATAAATAAATAAGCATAGCACAAAATGCTATTGACTTTAGTTGCAGTGATGTGTCACAGAAAGCTACAGACATGTATTAGTGGACAACAAAAGAAATCATATCCAAATATAAGTTGTCATGAGAACCGTCAAAGGTTAAGAACAATTTTCTAGTATAAAGTTACTTTGAGCATGTAAAAAATGTATAAAAATAAATAATACTACATATGAAAAGGTAACAACTTTTCTCACTTTACTGCTTGCAGGAATCTTTCTTTAAAAAAATACATATATAATATGATTTTAAAAACAATTTACAACTGATATTTGGTACAAAACTGATAACTGGTTGTGGTGTTCTAAGAACTAGTTTTCAAAACTAGTATAAAGTGGCAGTTTGGAAAGTGTAGTGTGTAATACCATGCGGGTTCTGAATGCAACTGAATAGTGCAAAAGATTTGGATTTACAAAAACTAAGCATAATATCAAAAGTTTGTTGTGAAAGACAATTAACTAGTTATTTACAAAACAAAAATAATCTAATTTGGGATACATGGTCTAACAACTATGTAATATCTTATCTTTTATTTGGAAAAGAACATTGAAATTATGCTAATGCTCTTGATTGAATGAAATCATTCAATTGGTGAAAATCCTAGCAAAAGGTAAAAGATAAATAAGAAAATGTTTCTTATCTAAACCAATTAACTTGGCAAAGAAAGCAACATGACATGAAATGAACTAGAGTACACTACAAGATGAGCTATCTGAAGCCTAAGTTGTCTTCAAGCATCTTTAAATGTTGAAGAGTTTCACATTAATATTAAACTATCTTTGAGAGAGCAAACCATTGTGTATTGTTATTGTTTTCAAACAACTTTAAATGTTGAAGAGCTTCACATTAATATTGAACTATCTTTGAGGGAGAAAACTATTGTGTACTGTTATTGATACCTCAGAAGTGTCACATCACCTATCAAATTAGCATGGAAAGCTACATCTCTCTAACTTATCAACACTGGTAGAAGCAAAGATATGACCTTAAGGTAATTTCAAAAGACATAGAGAAATTTACTATTATTCAGATATCACTTTAAAAACTGTATCTATTTCTTTATTAAAATTAAAAGAATTACACTACACTTGTTCAACAATCTCTCTCTCTTACAGAATACAAGAACTCTAGGATTTACAAATGAATAAACTCCATCTCAGTGAATTATTACCTAGGCTAGATGAAAAAAAAACAAAGCCTAATATTTTGGTCATATATGTTTGAAGAACAAATTAAAAGAAACAACTTTAAGAAATAGTTACTTACCTTGAGCAGTAAGCATGTGAAATTTGTAAGACTGTGTTGTGCAAAGGATACCCTGCCAGACAAAAACACATTTATATTGTCAATTCATATCACAATATTATCCTTTACAAAGAAGAAAAGCTGAGTTTGGGAATCCATTTTTCTCTATTGGGTGTTTCTTACCTAACCCACTTGTCTAATAATAAAGAAAAAAAAAAAACACAACTTCAAGGAAAGTGAACCCCAGTTTCCCTATATTCTGCTAAAATTTATATGCCCCCGAATCCATTCAAAAAGCGTTGCATAATAAAACTATTAAAATACTGAATATCCCTATCAAACTCCATGAATGGTAAAGCTAGATGTATGCTCACTCAAGTTTTAGCCAACTGGAAAAAGGAAAAAGGAAAAAGAGGAAGGTTCAGGAATCCACTTTACTCCATTGTGATTTTTTTATCATACCCACTTGCAAAATAATTACACAACTTCAATCTCAATGAGCCCTAGTGTCCTTGTATTCTGCTTAAATTTATAAATTTATAATCCTATGATTCCGTTCAACAAGGATAGCTATTATCACTATCAAATTCACACGGGTTTCATTTAAAGAATACTTCATTCAATATTCGATACAAGACCTCAAATTCAATTAGAAATGCAAAATGTCAGTACAAAATGAATTTGAAAAATAAACACGGAATGCATAGGATAGGCCTAGTGCACCAGTAGGCAATGTAAGAAGGCTACAGGCCATGCTGATACTGTAATACTATTATGCAAACGGAAAAAATGGAGCATGCCCAGGTTTTGTAACTGCCATGAAATGCAATGGTTGTAATATACACACAAATTTTGTCTTGAGTTATTTGTTGCAACTGCACAAACAACCTTGAAGGTGAAACCCCTACCAGTTGCAGGGAAATAAGAATGGAATTGGTATTATGCAGATTTCTATCTACATTTGCAAAAAAGAGTCCCGAGCTTTAACCTATAAGTGCACACCAATGGAAGGGTCAGATTGAATAGGATTATAGAATTTTCCCTACAAATATTTGATAGGCGAATGGCTGACTTGGTGGGAGGATGGTTTGCCCCTCGAAATTGTTTGTTGGGATCAAAGAGTAGTTAATGGGTAACGAGACCAGCCTGTAGTGGTGTGCAGACTAAAAAAATTCCTCTTAATCGCGGCTTTCAAAATTCATAAAGATCCCTAATGCAAGTGGACAACAAAAATGTCCAATCTGATATTGATTTGCTGGATAAAAAAATTCATATGCATTATAGAAACACCTCAAATTCCTGCCATTGTTGTGGCGAATTTTGTGGACAACGGAATATAAAAAAAAAAACATTTCCGCTCTTCTGCTTCGTTTCAAGCGAGAAATCTATGATTTTGTAAGGAGAATTTTTCTCAACACAAGAACGACATTGAGGACAAAGTGTCTGTGCAGAAGGATATCAGTAGCCTTAGCCTATGCATTGGCCATAGAGCCAAAAGTCTTGAAAATGAAAATGAAGCTAAATGAAAATTCTTCAAATTAAGTCACAGTAAACAAAGCTCCTGCAAAAAAGTCTGGATACTGTTCTCTAAAACCCATGTCAGTGAACAAATAAATGAATGAAAGTCTCAGGCAATAATCAGCGATTTTGGAAAATACCCACATTAGTAATAACAATGAAGTTGAGCAATAAAAAAAATAGGGGTTTTAATTAAAAAACAAATAATGAAAATTTTTACTAACAAAAACAGAGAAACAATGGTAGCGTTCTGCAACTAAGAATTGCTGACAAATCATACCTGTATTTATGCAGTCTTCTTAGGAAACTTTTCGCAAACAAAATGGTCTGCTTCCTTAAATCTTTTCAACTTCTGATGAGGACAAAAATGTGGTGGTTGTTCAGCTTCTTTGAAAGCTTATAAATAAGCCCAATTCGAATCCAATTGCAAGGAGTTGGAGAGTTATAGAGTTACAGAGTTATAGGCATACACTCCTTCACAAGATTGCCTAAATTGTACAGGCTCGGGCATACAACTCTCTTTTACAGAGTTTGCCCAAATTGGATAGATTCTAGGCATACAACTCTCTTTTATAGAGTTTGCCCAAATGGGATGGATTCAAGGGCACACAACTCTCTTTCACAGAATTTGCCAAAAATTGTATGGTTCTTATATATTTTCAATGAAATGAAATTTTATATGATTTGTTATGTGTTTACAATACCACAAATTCTGCTTTGGGTATTGTCCTTTGAATTGACAAAATAATTCAGATCACCGAAAAAACAGAAAAAAGAATTCACGTAATTTGTGATTAATCTGATAACTTTACTTTGATAGCGTTGCTTTTCAATTTTGCAAGTGAGAGAAAATAATGTTACTGAATTCTAGCCCGTGATTATCAATAAGGTGGCTCCCGCTTCATCAGCTGATATGGACGTTGATATTTTTAAAGTTGCCTAAAGTTGGTCGACACTGTAAACCAATGTAGCATACGATCTGATCTGATATCTTCCACATATGCCACCTCATGTCTATTTATAATTTGAAAAAATATACAACTAATAACTATTCAAAATAACATTATGGAAAAAATAAAATATTTTCTATCTTAAAGTTATAAAAATATATATATCTTTTCAAAAGAGTCGTGCTGCTAAAACTATAAATATTTTTTTTTTAATAAATAAAGCTCAAATAAAAGTAAGAGTGCATAGAAATATCTTAGTAAAACTAGATAATATCAAAATGTCCCACAATACAAATAGGATGAAATGATTTGAGATATGGGCATGCATATGCATGTATGGTATGCCTGCATCCACAATGGCGGCTTCCCTCGTCTTAAGCTCAGTATTTATATGGACAAAGTCCTCTCTCACTTGGTATGTCTGAATCATTGAACTTGGTGTCTTTCACAAGATGGGAATTCTAACTAGTTTCATTCTTCTTATTGTATGCTTTCTCAAGAAAGTTCATATAGTTTGTAATTAATTTGACTCGAATCTAAACAATTTTTCTTTGCTAGCTTGCTTATGAGTTTTTTGTTGTTTGGAATTGACAGTCAGTAGCAGCTATCCGAGCGGCGCATTTGCAGGGTGAAAGGGTCTCTTGGACTCCGAGTATGGCGTACTGGCACGAGAAGCTGCCCACAACACCCATGCCAGAAGCTCTGAAGGAACTCATCTCAGCCAACGATGAGAAAGTGGAGGTGAACGTGGGCAAGGGAGGAGTGAAGGTGAACGTGGGGATGCCTCCGAGAAAAGTTGGGACGCAAAAACAGGCAAAAGGAGTTGGGAGGTGCGTCGCGGGCATCAATTACGCTGCAATTACGCAAATGCCAAGGGACATATCGCTGTGCATGCTTCTGCTGGAGAAAGATTTGGTAGGCGGAACCAAAGTGCCTCTCACCTTTCTGCACGAAAGCATTCCCAATTCTCATCAGAAGTATTTTCTTCCACGCGCCGTTGCAGACGAAATCCCTTTCTCCTCCGACAAGCTTTCCGTAGCGTTGAAGGAGCTCAACATAGCGCCAGATTCCATCACGGCCCTGGCTATGAAGGAGACTTTACAAGATTGTGAAAGTCCTGCTATGAAGGGCGAAACCAAATTCTGCCCAACATCGTTGGAGGCCATGATTGATTTCACCACGTCGAAGCTGGGAAGCAATCGCTTGACTGTGCTGGCGACGAATTTTTCAAAGACGTCAAAATCTGTAAGGCAGGAGTATACCATTACGGGAGTGAAATACGAGAGCAAAGAAGACAAGGCAGTGTATTACTGCCACAGTTCACAATATCCATATGCGGTGTATCTCTGCCACGATCTGCAAGGTACGAGGACCGCAAGAGTTTGGGTGAAGGGCGAAGATGGCAGCACGGTGGAGGCGGCAGCCATCTGTCACACGAAAACCAGTTCCTGGAATCCTGACAACATGGTATTCCAGGTGTTGAACGTGAAGCCTGGTGCCGCTTCTATCTGTCATCTCGCTCGCCAAGGGGACGTTTTGTGGCTCACCGCTGACTGAGATCCAGGCCACTGCTCAAGTGCGCTCGCTATATATAAATAAAGAATTTGCAGCCTAAGGAGCAGCAGAACATGCTTTTCAAGTTTGTTGAGTGGAGCAATAGCTCTCTTTCTGTCATTTAGCACTATCGTTTGTAGTGAGAAGCAGTAGCTTTCTGTCAATTAGCACTGTCTCACATGTACACATATTGCATTTATAGACAATAAAACGTTATTATTAATGTCTGTTAGCATCTATAGTTGCAGCAAGTAAGATGTTAATTCAACGTTTCTATGTAAAATCATTCCTTTCTTTTTAATACACCTCATATATGAATCAATATCTAAAAGATAAAATAAATACACACATTCATTCAAACCAAGGAAGGAAAATGAGTTTCCAAAAGATTTTATAATGTGATGTTATTTTAATAATATGATTTTATTTTAATTACTTAATAATTATTTTGAAATATATTTTTAAGATATAAAACAATCACTCCATTTTATCTATTATTTTTCATATAGCTTATCCATTTTTTATGTTTTTGATTAGAGTAAAATGGGTTTTGAAAGGACTTGAAACTCTTGACACTAAGAGACAACCAACCCTAAAGAGCCAAAAGATAACCAACAACTAGCTCCAACTAAACAAAAGACAAAAAAAGGGTATGGCGCCCAACCCAATAGCCTATAGAATTTCAGCATTCTTGTTAATAATATTTTCATTGATATTTAGCACATCCTAGAAAACCTGGGCTTGAACAGTCTTACCTTTGTCCCAACTTTGAGTTCTAGATCAAGGGCCAAGAATAGGTCTATCTGCATCATGTTGAACAACTGCATCATTCTTCCTGGAAATAGAGGTGTCTAATGCCCACCAAAATATCCTAGAGAAAATAACTAAACTAACAGATTTTTTTTTTAAAACATCTACCAATACAACATATTCATCCCATTATTCATTAAGCAAACATCCAAACATACACATCTAATTCATAATCATAAACAAATGAATGTAGTATGCTAGTGGAATAACAATACATCTCACTAACAATCATTCCCTAGGGTATCTCAACACCATTACTTAACTATCGTTAACACATAAACAAATCCATATACCATGATACCATTAACCTCCAATTTATTCATACTATCCATATACACTCAGAAGATAACCAAATCACATTACTTAATTGTTTAATTCCTTTCCAATCTAGAATTACATACATAAATAATATCCATTTACAACATTCATAATCTATTACAACATATCATGATCTCAACCGACAACAAGTCCTATCATGTGTGACCACAGGATATTAGTTACACAATCTCCTAACCAACAATTATCCATGCATATCCAATCTTCAATTCTAAAAAGTAAACATTTCTCCTTTCTAATAGAAGATTGCACACAAGTCTAAAGAATGATTTTCATTTCAATCACATAAGATACACATATTCCCAATCCAATAACTTCATTCTTCATTCATGAACCTTAATCCCTAATAGCATAGATATTCATTAACCAGGATACAATATAGGGCAAACAAGGATTACTACACTATATTTTATTACAAGGGTAATGGTCACATCCTACCACATCCTAATCTAGTTCCAGCAGGTAAGATGTTAATTCAATGTTTCTATGTAAAATCATTCCTTTCTTTTTAATACACCTCATATATGAATCAATATCTAAAAGATAAAACAAATACACACATTCATTCAAACCAAGGAAGGAAAATGAGTTTCCAAAAGATCTTATAATGTGATGTTATTTTAATAATATGATTTTATTTTAATTACTTAATAATTATTTTGAAATATATTTTTAAGATATAAAACAATCACTCCATTTTATCTATTATTTTTCATATAGCTTATCCATTTTTTATGTTTTTGATTAGAGTAAAACAGGTTTTGAAAGGACTTGAAACTCTTGACAATAAGAGACAACCAACCTTAAAGAGCCAAAAGATAACCAACAACTAGCTTCAACTAAACAAAAGACAAAAAAAGGGTATGGCGACCCAACCCAATAGCCTATAGAATTTCAACATTCTTGTTAATAATATTTTCATTGATATTTAGCACATCCTAGAAAACCTGGGCTTGAACAGTCTTACCTTTGTCCCAACTTTGAGTTGTAGATGAAGGGCCAAGAATAGGTCTATTTGCATCATGTTGAACAACTACATCATTCTTCCTGGAAATAGAGGGGTCTAATGCCCACCAAAATACCCTAGAGAAAATAACTAAACTAACAGATTTTTTTTTTTTAAACATCTACCAATACAACATATTCATCCCATTATTCATTAAGCAAACATCCAAACATACACATCTAATTCATAATCATAAACAAATGAACGTAGTACGCTAGTGGAATAACAATACATCTCACTAACAATCATTCCCTAGGGTATCTCAACACCATTACTTAACTATCATTAACACATAAACAAATCCATATACCATGATACCATTAACCTCCAATTTATTCATACTATCCATATACACTCAGAAGATAACCAAATCGCATTACTTAATTGTTTAATTCCTTTCCAATCTAGAATTACATACATAAATAATATCCATTTACAACATTCATAATCTATTACAACATATCATGATCTCAACTGACAACAAGTCCTGTCATTTATGACCACAAGATATTAGTTACACAATCTCCTAACCATCAATTATCCATACATATCCAATCTTCAATTCTAAAAAGTAAACATTTCTCGTTTTTGATAAAAGATTGCACATAAGTCTAAAGAATGATTTTCAATTCAATCACATAAGATACACATATTCCCAATCCAATAACTTCATTCTCCATTCATGAACTTTAATCCCTAATAGCATAGATATTGATTAACCAGGATACAATATAGGGCCAACAAGGATTACTACACTATATTTTATTACAAGGGTAATGGTCACATCCTACCACATCCTAATCTAGTTCCAGCAAGTAAGATGTTAATTCAACGTTTCTATGTAAAACCATTCCTTTCTTTTTAATACACCTCATATATGAATCAATATCTAAAAGATAAAATAAATACACACATTCATTCAAACCAAGGAAGGAAAATGAGTTTCCAAAAGATTTTATAATGTGATGTTATTTTAATAATATGATTTTATTTTAATTACTTAATAATTATTTTGAAATATAGTTTTAAGATATAAAACAATCACTCCATTTTATCTATTATTTTTCATATAGCTTATCCATTTTTTATGTTTTTGATTAGAGTAAAATAGGTTTTGAAAGGACTTGAAACTCTTGACAATAAGAGACAACTAGCCGTAAAGAGCCAAAAGATAACCAACAACTAGCTCCAACTAAATAAAAGACAAAAAAAGAGTACGGCGACCCAACCCAATAGCCTATAGAATTTCAGCATTCTTCTTAATAATATTTTCATTGATATTTAGCACATCCTAGAAAACCCGGGCTTGAACAGTCTTACCTTTGTCCCAACTTTGAGTTCTAGACTAAGGGCCAAGAATAGGTCTATTTGTATCATGTTGAACAACTGCATCATTCTTCCTAGAAATAGAGGGGTCTAATGCCCACCAAAATACCCTAGATAAAATAACTAAACTAACAGAATTTTTTTTTTTAAAGTATCTACCAATACAACATATTCATCCCATTATTCACTAAGCAAACATCCAAACATACACATCTAATTCATAATCATAAACAAATGAACATAGTACGCCGACGGAATAACAATACATCTCACTAGCAATCATTCTCTAGGGTATCTCAACACCATTACTTAACTATCATTAACACATAAACACATCCATATACCTTGATACCGTTAACGTCCAATTCATTCATACTATCGATACACACTCACAAGATAACCAAATCACATTTCCAATCTAGAACTACATACATAAAGAATATCCATTTATGACATTCATAATCTATTACAACATATCATGATCTCAACTGACAACAAGTCCTATCATGTGCAATCACTGGATATTAGTTACACAATCTCCTAATCATCAATTATCCATACATATCCAATCTTCAATTCTAAAAAGTAAACTTTTCTCATTTCTGATAGAAGATTGAACACAAGTCGAAAGAATGATTTTCAATTCAATCACATAAGATACACATATTCCCAATCCAATAACTTCATTATTCATTCATGAACCTTAATCCCTAATAGCATAGATATTGATTAACTAGGATACAATATAGGGGCAACAAGGATTACTACACTATATTTTATTACAAGGGTAATGGTCACATCCTACCACATCCTAATCTAGTTCCAACCACATTAGACATACATACAACACTAAATTCACATAAATAGATCCATTCACATCATTTCCATCAATGAATCAATATCCAAGATACAAAAAACACAATAATGTGTTCTCTTACTAGAGTAATAACTATATCCCAATATATCTGCTATCATTACATATATATCATAGGGTCATAGTTCTCATCTACATATGCAATTATCTTAGGAGATCCACAACACATATGCTATATGAATCATGTGCATCCATCTGTTACAATATCCATCCATAAGCTGTAGAGATAAGAATTCCACATCCATGCACAAGAGTATCCAACACGAACATCCCAATGGAAGAAGGCATCAAAATACCTGACCATGGGGAACCATAAGGAACCACCCCTCATGCTAGGAGATGACATAGGGTTCCAGCTCACACTCAAGAACTAGGTTGACACCTAACATCCAAGGAAATCAACATGACACCCACAAAATAATAACCAAGAGCTTGATAATCAACTCACATCTCAAGGCTAATCATAAATCAATAAACTCCCAGAGGTGTAATTGGTGTAGGAGAACCTACCTATGAAGGCATGAGCCAGGAAAAAGATGATTTTCTATTAGTTAGAAGAAATGTAATAAGACCCTATGGGTCCCTTTTGTAATTCAATTTCCTAGGAGTGTGACAAGTTTGTCCATGTTTGGGTCAAATTGTCATCTAGCATTTGGTAGAGCAAATTGAGTTAATAAGGGTCACAATGGTCTAAATTGGGGGATCAAGTGACCACAAGTCTATTTGAGTCCTTTTTGATGTTTTAGAATCAAATTTAATCATTTTGGTGGACTATGACACTCTACAATCTAAGTTGGTCGAATTATGCAAAAGTTGTCATATTGTCAATTTTTTGTCTTGACAATTTTGCACTTTTTGTAAGTTGTGATTCTACAATGGTGAGTTCGGTTTGAAAAAAATTTGGAGTAGGTTGTTGTCATTTGGAAAACACATTTAAAGGCCCCAGAAATATAAGAATGTATGTTGGTTCTATTGGTTGATTTTGGAAAGAAATTGAAGCATCAAGAACTATTGGAAACTCGGAAAAACTGTCTAATTTCTATTGATTGCATACTGAAGGTGGATTGGTAAGAGTTCTCATAGCATAAATCCTATAATTAGATTGTTTTACCTTTTTTTTTCTATCAGTGTGAAGTCTTGAAGTGATCGCTTCCCCATTTTACAAGCAAATCTCTACCAGGTAGCCTAAACCCTTAAATCCCTAGGGTTTGACTGCAATAATGGGTTTTGGCCTATCAATCCTTAATTGAACACTTTGTCATTATAGGAGATGATAGGCCACTATATCATACGTCAGTAGCCAAATCCATTAAGAGGATACAATAGGTCGAAGAGGATGGAGAACTAACCCTAGGTCTAACATCTCTATGTGATAAATTGGTTTGATGAGTGCAGTGCGTGAAAATTGAGTCGTAGAGCACTGGAAAAGGGTTTAAATGTGGTAGAAGAGTACTTTGGAGGTTTACATCACATTTCATGGTCAGTTATGGTCACTCATTAGGAGAAGAAAACTAGTTTGTGAAAGGCATTCAGTCAAATAAGTCTGAAAGCCCTATTAGGTATGTTAGTGCACCACCGGTTGGAATATTTGCAAGTTAATCCGGTACTGAAAACTGAGATATTGTTTAGAATAGTTCAAAAGGAGGCCTAATAGCAATTGGATCAAGTTTGTGGGCAAGTGAGTCAAATTGGATATTCCTGTGGAACTAAACCATGAAATCCTATTTCATTTGTGTTCAGGTGTTGTGAGAACACCCTTCCAAGGATTGGTGTTTTGAATTGGTTAAGTGGTCCATTCAAACCCTTAAGCCTAGTAGTAGCCCACTCATTGTATGCAAAGGTGTGTGTAGTCACATGAAAAATTGAGAAGTGCTAGTTGTCTGTAAGTGGACATAGTAGAGCCTTGGGGTTGTCCAAGGTGTTTTTTGGTGTCATTGAACTATTTCTTGAATTGATGTTCTGTAAGGATATTTGGAAACAGGGATTACCAGTTGAGTCTATGAGCCTTAGAGTTTGGCAGGTTCAAGGTTTACCTCCTTTTGGTCTGTTGCCTCCTCATCACATTGGTATCAGAGAAGGATTTTTGAAGATCACTTGGGTGGTGTGGTCTTAGTGTATGTCAGAGGAAGAGATTGAAATAGGGGTTGACTAAATGCCTCCTAAGAGTATGTCATAAGATGCGGTGAAGATGATTGAAGAGATGCTTCAGTCCAAGCTTGAAGAATTGAAAAAGACTAAGGATAAGGAAGACAAAAGTGACACTGATGAAGAAGGGGATAAAGAAGATGGGGAATCCTCTAAGCGGGTAGAGGATATACCTGCAGATCAGAGGGTATTTGTAGATGCCTTGAGGTTAGTCAATAGGGACACCATTGATGGGTTGCCTATATATAGTGGAAGTACGGAAGTAGAAGAGGTGATGGGATGGATTGAGGCATTGACCTATCATTTTGAGTACAAAGAAATCCCTAAAGATAAGAGAGTTAAGTTGGTAAAAATGAGGTTGAAGGAGTTTTCCCTTACATGGTCGAACTATGTACAAGGGGATAGAGTTAAGGAGGGAAAGAGTATGATAACCTCCTAGGAAAGGATGAAAGATAAAGTCAAGGCACAATTCATGCCCATTTTCTATGAAGTGCAGATGTATAGGAAATTGCAAAACCTCAAACAGGGAGACCTTGATGTGAATGCATATACAGAAGAGTTTCATAAACTTGGTCTCAGATCAAAGAGACGAGAAGAAAAGTCAGAGAAAGTGGCCAGGTACTTGAACAACCTAAGGATAAACATCCAAGATGAGATCATCCTACACTAGTTAGAGATATGTCCAAACATCCCACAAGCATAGCATCTCTTGTTTTGAAAATTATTCATTAATGCACTACACATATTTAACCTGTGACCAAAATTATTGCATATGAAACAGTGACCGGAAAAGGTAGGACCATTGTTCATATTATTCATTTCATTATTCATCCTACTTCTACATTGATTTGCCATATGACCAAATTTATTGCAAATAAAAAATCTACCATTGAATTTATGATCATTAGGCTATCTTACCAAAGGGTTCTTTCTCTTCTTCTGATTTGGCTTTGCATTGCTTTGTCCAGATTGGGAGGATTCTCCTTTCTAAAATCCAATTCCTCTCATTTCCTTTCCATGTCTTTGACTTTCCAGCATCTCATCAAGCCTTGCGAAGCTAGCATTGAATTTTTCTTTGTATTCATTTGCAGTAGAAAGTTCATCTCTTAGGGCAATAATTTGTCACTCAAGTTCTTGACCATTATTCTTTGATTGTGTCAACCCAAGCTCCAATTGATCATTCTCATAGGTAATCCTAAATCATTCGTCTTCTCTATCCTTCAATGATTGAGTCAAATTCTCTTCATTCTTCTTTCGGTCTTCAATATCCTTAGTTAGCTTCATCACAATGGATTGTATTTTATTCTTCAAAAAAATAGTCTCTCTCTCAAGCTTGTCACCTTTGTCCTCATTCTCCATGCATTGATCTTCTTTCTCCTATAGCTTGTTCATCAACAATTTCCTCTTGTCTCTTGAAGTGTTGACCTTATCTTTCAAATCATTAATGGAGTCTTCAGCTGCATTCAGGTTTGTCTTTAAGGAACTTATCTCATTTCTTGTTGTGTCAAGATCCTCAAGTGCCACACTAAGTTGTCTCTGAAAATTGAAATCCATTGACTCAATCTCTTGGACCTTCCTCAAGAAGTTAGGCTCTAATACCAATTGTTGGAATCAAGGAACACTGAGAGGGGGAGGGGTGAATTAGTGTTCTATTAGTTATTAAATTTTTGACTTAACCTTAAACCACTAGAAGCATAAGCATGAAATTGAAATGCAAAAACATAAAAAAATCAACCACAAAATCATAACACTAGGATTTTTATGTGGAAACCCAAATGGGAAAAACCATGGTGGGATTTGAACCCACAATATTATTCTACTATGGCCAATAGGAAAACAATATTACATGAAGGGGAATGCACAAGCATTCAAGCACATTGCCTAGAGCTTACAACTTAATTACAATAAGGGCTACAACCCCAGAAGGATCACTGCTTTACATATCAATTACAATGATGAATTAAAATGAAAGAACTCCAAAATAGAACCTAACAATGCCTGGATGAGTTCTGATTAAGTGCAAAACTCTGATTGTATCACCTATGCTACTCTACTCTATTTACTATCTCAGTCAGCTACCAGATCAAGAATGCGCATGTGTAACTATGCCAAAAGGGATTCTTGATCACTACTCACTCATATTACCTCATACCATACATCAAAAAAGATCTTCTCTATTGGTCTTATATATCCACAATCACAAAATAGATAATTATCAAGTCGACCCATAGTGTAAAGTGTAGAATTGAATTGGCTTGATTGGATAACCAAAAACAAAAGTGGATCATAAAAAAGATGATAAAATGATGTCTCTATGTTATCCCTATCATCCCATGCACGATTCATAACAACGCAATCACTAGAAAGCTTCCACACCAAAACTGCTTTGCTCAACTTGAAATATGGGTTAATTGGTTATCGATTTACATCCACTTCCGGTAATCAAGGTTTGTGATTACTAGATATGATTCTCATGAAGAGTTTCCATCAATGACAACCCAAAAACTATTATCCATGCAACAAAATTCATAGGATGAGTGTCAATTGCCAATAGTAAAACAAGAGGCCTTAGACATAATTCAGCCAATTAAATGCTTAAAGGAAAATAAGAAATTACGCAAGATTAATTTAATTTTAAAAATTATGATTTGTTGCATAAACCACTTAATTTTAAAAATTTAAATTTGAAAATTTGAATTTTGCAAGGAGGGAAAATGAATTTTTGAAATTGAAGCAAAGACCAAATTCAAGATCTACACAATCCACAAGGTCAATTTTAAAATTAAAAATTAGGGTTTTGTGATTTAACCACTTAATATTAAAATTTTGAAAATTGAAAGTGTAAATGAAAACTTTGAATTACAAAATTGAAGAGTTCTCAGATCTGAAACAATCAATCCAATTTAGACAAATGACAAGCTCAATTTTGAATCTTAAAATTAGGATTTTTGTGAATTCCACCTCTAAATTTTTAAAAATTGTAAGGAAATTAAACTTGTAAATGAAAATTTGAATTTTGAATTGCATACACTCAGATCTGAAAAATAAAATCAGAATTAAGGGTGTAAGGAGTTGGGCTCACCAAAATGTAAAGCAAAAAATTGGAGAGCTTAGCTAATTCTCCACATGGGAAATGCGGATTCAGTAAGCTCAATTTTCACTTGGGGAAACTTTACATTCAAAAGAGGGGTTGAATTTACTAGATCCAATCCTAAATGACATGCGAGGACTGAATACTATGTATATTGGTTGAAATTAGAATGCAATTGATCCTCTTTTATAACTTGATTAATTGAATTAAGATTAAGTGCTAGAAATAAAGACAAAGTATGAGAAAACAATGAGATACATATTCGGGATTTAGTCGTGCACATGGATCAAAGAAGTTTGAGATGATTCGGAGCTGCTCCATGAAATCAGTAAAAATTTGTAGAGACCGTGTGTTTGGACAGGGGCACCCTCCAATCAGTCCTCCAAATGTTTCGCATGTCGAAAAGGGTTTTTCATATTTGTGAATAAAGGTTAATTCCATAAGTACAGTTGTAGATCTATTTCCTGCACACATAAAGAAAGGGAAATATGTTGGGAATAGGGGTTTGCCTTCAGGTCAAACCCCAATTTTGGAATTAACCAAGTGGTTGAAATAATGTAAATGAAATGACTGAAAGTAGAAATCCTGCTCTTTGAGGGGATGTTGAATTGACTGAAAATGAAATGCTTATACTTCCTTGTGAATTTTTTGTTGCCTCCACATGGAATTATGATTTCATGTAATAGGATGATGATCTCCTCTTCAATGCTTGCATTCTTGACTCTATTATTGCTTCATATCTTGAAGGAAGATTGAAAATGTTCAATTGCTCTTGAATGCTCAAATTCTTGATAATGATTGCCGATGGATTTCATGTTATGTCAAATGAGAGGGGAAATCCCTCATATATACTTTCCAGTAGGATTAATTGACTGATTTTTTCACTTGAGCCAACATAGGGGGGATTTTCTCGCTATAAGTTTGAGTTAGGTCAAGGGGAGGGGATCAAGATAGGTCCCCATTAAGGGGAACCAGGGTGCCACGCCCTAGTCCCGCCCTATTTTGAGGCAGGATCAAGGTATCTTTTGAGTGCATTGTTTAGTTACAAGGTGTTTCTGATGTGAATGAGCATATTTAGGTCTTCGATGAGGCTGAGGGGTGCAAATACTAAGGCGAAGACCCAAATACAATCAAAAATTGAAAGGGGTGCAATTTTAGGATGTTACACTTGCCTGTCGGATTAATTGACTAATTTTATAACATGAGCCGACATGGAGGAGTTTTTTCCACTTAAATTTGAGATGGGTTAGGGGGTCCAAAATGGGTCCCCATTAAGGAGGACCAAGGTGCCACACCTTAGTCATGCCCTATTTTGGGGCGGGATCAAGGTGGCATGTGAAGTGCACTTTGAGTTAGATGACGTTTTTGAATTGTATGAGCATAATTAGGTATTTATTTAGGTCAAGGGGCACAAAACACTAAGGAAAAGACCCAAATGCGATCGAAAATTGCAAGGGGTGCAATTTTAGGATGCTACATTTAGCCCCCACTTTAGTGAGAGTATCAGCTTATGCAAATAATCATGGTAAAGTACAAGGATTTCAGATTGAAAGACTTTCACCATGTCAAAGAGGAAAGATACACCAAGCCCCTAGTTGATTTCAAGATCTTACAACTTCAATGATAAGGTAGAAGGGAAGATCATGAGAGGAAAATAAAGAACCATGACTAGAAATACTAAGGTTCTCTTACTATGAGTCATGAACAAGAGAAATACCAAAAATTACAAAGCAAAGACAAAGTTCGCTAAGTAACACTAAGCATGAAAAAGAGAGAGTCATGAGGAAAGTGTATGCCCCCACGTTAAAGAAATTGCACATGCCTTGCTAGGAGAAATGGCTTTAAGGTAGAATTCACCCAAAAGACAAGCATGTTATCACAATAATTTAGCTTCCAAGAGAGAGAAAATCAATAGATAATGAATGAAGAACACAAAGCACGAGGTGGTTTCACCTAATTTTGGATTCAGCATGCTTTTTATGATAGCTCATGTACATCATATATATGTGTGTACATAGAATTGTCATCATCCCCCAAAGAAAGGAAACCACCATGGAAGAAGGGAACACATGTGTCTTTTGAGACAACATGGGAGAGACCAAAAGATATCTCAATTCTTTGCATCATCCTCAAGTAGAAAACACTAGGGACAACAAATAGAAGAATAGGGAAACAAATAGAAGAAGGACCACAAAAAAGAAAGAGAGGAGAGAGAAAGAGAGTCCATGGTGCTAATGAAGCTAATCAAGCATGCCATTAGATGCAAAGGGTTTGATGATAATGAACAATCTCCTTGGCTTCTTCTATGGGTTAGTACTTAGCACCATCCAATGGTCCAATACCTTCAACCTTCCAAAGGTTCTTAAGATTTCACTTGACCCCTTCCAAGGATCAATCCACTTAGGACAACTTGGTTTCACAAGGAGACTCCTACTCCTATGTGCTCAACCCCCTAAACTAAGACACCTCACAACTCCAAACCCTTGCCGAAAGGACCTTTTGTTCAAATGGTGAAATATATCATGCATGGGTGTTTGAACATGTTTGACATGGTCTTTGCATTTATTTGGACCTCTTTGGTCTATTCTTACAAGACCCTTCTGTCTTTTGTTCTTAGTGACCTAGGAAATAGTGCTACAAGCAATTAGGCCTTTATTTAGGATTTTTCCTCTCTACCTACCAATATCTCCAAACAACCCCTTGAAAAAAATTAATATTTAGACACCCATTTGGATCCCCTCAAGGATTTCAAACTTTTTCATCTACGTTTTGAATGTAAGTATTCAAACCCTACTTTACCTATTTTGACCTTGTTAGTTGGTATAGAGGTTTTGGGCTTCAAAGTCTTCACAAGTCATATGGGAATAAAGATTAGACTTTATTAAAAGGTCTACACATGTATAAGGGTCCCCTCCATGCAATTTTTGACCATTTTTTGGTCCATTGTACCAAGGATTCAATCAATCATTCACTGCATAGACTTGCCACATGGGAAATGTCAAGTCTAGGGAATCACTCCAAAAATGTAAGATGAGGTCTCCTACTTCCAAAATCAAGAAAATAATTTAGTATACATGGTGAACCAACATTCCCCAGGGTTTCAGACCATCCCCATAGAGGAATGTTGAATGGTGGCACCTTTTGCATCCAAACCTTGATTTTTGGGTTTTTCGAGAGGCAGCGAGAAAGAAATTTCAATAACTTTGCAACCACTAAGTTTCAAGTCCTCAAACATACATAAAATTAAATATGATTCACTTTTACAACCTATTGAAGACATTATCCCTTCTATATGTCCATACAAATCTGTACCAAAGTCAAGAACACAAGAAAATGTAGTAAAAATGGCAGTTGCTGAGTTGTTGGAAGAATAAATTTCATTCAAAGTCTCTATCTGACCTTTGGGAATCATTCCTCAGGCTTAAATAATTCCAAGGAACTCCTCTAACCACCTCCCAATGTACAAGTTCAACCAATTAGCCATTGGGTAACCACAGCTCAAATTTTGACAAAGTTGCCTATGACAACATGGCAACTTTGGAAAAATTATTACATTACAAACTTGCCTTCACACCAAAGGTTAAAAAGTGGACACACAACACCTCTAGGACCCCTAAATAACAAAAACATAAATATAATTCCCATACAAGGATTTTGACCAAGTACACACACCTTGGAGCCTTAGGGCTTATTACATAGCATTGGACCTACCACATCCATTTAGGACCTACTCAAGAAACCTTCAAGGAAACACTAATTGTTGCATTCAAACATATGTTGAAAGATACTAACACACCTTTGAGTTCCCCTACACCATACTCCCTAGGACAAGAAAACTCAAGTCCCTTGAGTTGCTAATTGGGTGACTGAGGTTCCATACTTTCTGATGTTACTTTCAGACATCCAAGTAGCTTCAAACTTAGGGAGGCCCTTCCACTTGACCAAGTAGTCCTTGTAGACCCCTCTTCTAGATTTTTTGATTACCTTGGAATCAAGGATACTCTCCAACTCCAATGATTTTCTAGGTGGAAAATTCTTCACCCAATCTACATCCTCTTCCACAAGAGATGAACCAGGTGTTACATTAGGTAGAAAAGCCTTGAAGGCTGTCAAATCACATATATTGAAAATAGGAGAGATCCCCAAATCTGCCAGAAGTTCAACCTCATAATCATTATTACCAAATTTATGAACCACCCGGAGAGGTCCTATCTTCTTCATGAGTATCTTATATGGTTGGCCCTTGGGTAGGCTTTTTTTCCCTAGGTAGGCCATCACAAAATGTCCTACCTTAAACTAAACATCCCTTCTCTTAACATTTTCCCTGAGTTTGTATTTTTTTGCACTTTGGTGAAGTGAAGTCTTTACTTGATCATGGATCTCCTTCATAGTGATGGAAAAGTCCTTTCCCTGGGAACTCCTTCTTTCCATACCTCCAAGGTCTCTAAGTTTAAGTATCCCTCTAGGATGTAATCCATATACAACCTCAAATGGGCTTCTCTTTTTACTTCTATTAACTAAATCATTATATGCATATTCAACTTGTCCAATCACCAAATCCCAACTTTGTCCATGCTTCTTGGTAAGACATCTAAGAAGACTGCCAAGAGATCTATTAACCACCTCACTTTGGTCATCAGTCTGAGGATTTTATGCTAAATAAAATGATAGATTGGTACCCAATTTCTTCCAGAGAGTCCTCCAAAAATGACCCACAAACTTGGAGTCTCTATCAGTGACAATATTGAGAGGTAGACCATGTATCCTTACAACTTCTCTAAAGAAGAGACCTACAATATGAGATGCATAATTTGTGCATTTACATGGCACAAAATGAGCTATCTTGATGAACCTATCAGCAACTACAAAGACACTATCAAACCCTCTAGGAGTTTTGAGCAAACCAAGTACAAAATCCATTCTAAGGCTTTCCCAAGGCCTAGTAGGAACCAGTAAAGGTTGATACAATCGAAAATTAGTAGAAAATCCTTTTTCCCTTTGACAAATGGGACAATTCTCCACAAATATTCTTACCTCTACTTTCATCTTAGGCCAAAATTAAAACCTTGATACCTACTCCAAAGTTTTATCCAAACCAAAATGACCGGCAAGGTTGCCATTGTGCTTTTCCCTAATGGCATTCTCCCTCATGGAGCATTGAGGAATACATAGTTGATTCCCCTTAAAGAGAAATCCATCCTGCAACATGAAATCAGGGAACTCAACATGAAAGGAATAAAAAAACTTAGTACATACATCATAAGCATCCTTAAAATATTTATCCTCTTTATACATGGTTTTAAGAGAATCAACACCAACACTTTGCCATTGGATTTCTTGGATAGTGAGGACTCTTCTACTCATGAAATCTACAACCTTATTAGACACACCCTTCTTATGCTTGATATTAAAGGTTTTAGGTTGGATTTGTTTAACCCACTTGATATGCCTTTGATTCAACTTCTCCTGCCCATTAAGAAAACTCAATGCATGGTTATTAGTATAAACAATGAACTCTTTTGGAAGAAGGTAATGGTGCCATGTTTTGAGTGCTTTCACAATAGCATAGAGCTCCAAATCATAGGTTGAATACCTTTTCTTATCCTCATTCAACTTCTCTTATAAAGAATGTCACTGGATGCCCTTCTTGATTAAGAACTACAGCTATTGCCTACTTGCTTGCATCACATTCAATTGTAAAAAGTTGATCAAAATTAGGGAGCCTCAAGGTATGAAGTTTTGCAACCTTCCTCTTCAAAATATCAAAGCTTTGGGATGCCCTCCCTATCCATTCAAACATGCATTTGATTCCTCCTTTTATAGTGTCAAGAATTGGAGCACAAATATGACTTAAACCCTTGATGAATTTTCTATAAAAGGAAGCCAATCCATGAAAGCTCCTAACATCACCTACTATCCTAGGTGTAGGACAATTGATAATATCCTCAACCTTTGAAATATCCATTTTTAAACATCCCTTAGAAACCACAAAATGTAGATACACCAATTCAGTTTTCATGAAGTCACACTTCTCAAGATTGATTACCATTTTCTCCTCATGAAGCTTCCTCAAAACCTGATCCAAATGCTTCAAATGATCCTCCTTGGACCTGCTAAACACAAATTTGTCATCAAGATAAAAAATAACAAATTTGCGAATAAATTCAACCAATACCTCATTCATGAGGTGCATAAAGGTACTAGGTGCATTTGGGAGCCCGAAGGGCATCACCAATCACTCATATAAGCCCTCATTTGTCTTAAATGATGTCTTCCACTCATCACCAAGTTTGATTCTAGTTTGATGGTAACCTTATTTCAAATCAATCTTTGAAAAGTAGCAAGATCCCCCAAGATAGTCCATTAGGTCTTCAATCCTAGGCATAGGAAATCAGTACCTAATTGTGATCTTGTTAATGGCTCTAGAATCAGTGCACATTCTCCATGTTCCATATTTTTTGGATGCCAACATAATAGGTATAGCACATGGAATTAAAATCTTCCTAATCAACCCCTTATCCAGTAGTTCTTGCACTTGCCTTGATATCTCCTCATTCTGTTTGGGAGTCATCTTGTAGGCAACTTTGTTGGGCAAGGTTACACCAGGGATCAAATCAATTTGATAACTAATTTCTCTTATTGGGGGAAAGTTATCAGGCATGTCTTTGGCTATAACTCCTTAATACCTATCCAAAATGGTTTGTACTTCACTACGAATATCCCTCTTTGCACCATTCTCTTGTTGAGGTTTATCCTTTGGGTATTAGACTAAAGCATAGCCTTGGGTCTCCTCTTTCTTAAGGACATCTGATATTGTTTCCCACTAACCATGATGACACTTGGACTAACAATCTTCTCTTCCCCTTGATTAGGAAAAGGTTTCATCCTAAACTATTTACCATTCTTGGAAATGACATACAGATTCTTTTCCCCATCATGTTGGGCTTTGATATCATACTACCAAGGGTGGCCTGGCAACACGTGGCAAGCATCCATAGGAAGGATTTCACACAAAATCCTATCCTTATAGTCTCCTAGTTCAAAATCCACCCAAGTTTTTTCATCTACTACTACATGTTGCCCCTTCTTAGGCAAAGATACCCTATAAGGTCTCACATGTGGTAACCTTTTCAATTTTAACTTCTCTACAATTTCCAAAGCAACAATATTCTCAATGGATCAATCACCTTACAAACCTTACCATGAGACTTACAAGTAGTCTTGAAGAGTGACTTTCTTTGTGGTGGCTCCTTATGTTGGGGTACCTTCAATAATGTCCTCCTTAGCATGAGGCTTTCTCCATCCAAGGTAGGACCTACATTTCCCATGGGTGAATTGACACTTTTTCCATCATCTTCTTGTACAAGTTGATTCCTTCTTTTTGGTCCATGTGAACTAGAAGCTTTCTCCAAGCATCTACTCATGGTATGACCCACTTGGTTGCAATTATAGCACTTGCTAGTGAAAACACCAGGACCTCTGCCTTGACTTCCTTGTCTACCCCTACCAAAGGGTCTTCTTCCTCCTCTAAAGCACCCATTCTTATTGTTGAACTCTCCATTGGACTCTTGTTGGTTAGAGTCACCATCTTTTGAAGGAGTTTTTCTTCCTATTGGCAATATGAATGAATTGATTATGTGTTGCAATATGGTTTTGGTTACCGACAGAAGATCTAGTGTTACCGGCAAAAGGGACTATCTGTTGGACACTTCCAGCATGCTTGGATCAATAAAGTATGTTTGGTTTTATGTGTTACATGCTTCTTTAGCATGTTTTGGTCACTTGGTTTTGACTTGGTGATCAGATGCTATCATACATTCTTGTAAACCCTTACCGGCATGGGTTTAAGGTTTAAACGACATATCTTTCACTCAGAATCCTTGACAAAATGCTAAGCAGTGTTGGTGTGGCTTCTAGATGGAATTCTGGTTGCAGAAGGTGATCCTCGATTGTGTCTCAACTAATTGAAATTTATTTGGCATGGTAGACCCAGATTAGGTTCGATACCTATCTAGGTTATGGACTGGTATCATGTTAACGTGTTCTCTATATTTTATCAAGATGATTTATGGATTGGCTATTGTTGTTTTGGTCTAAAGATGACATGACATATCAATGTAATATGGATGTATGTAATGATCTTATTGTAATATCTTTTAGGTGGCCGACCTAATTGGTTTATGCCTTGTAGTTTGTATAAATTAATGTAAGATCTCATTGTAGATCATGGTATGGTATGGGAATGAAATAAGTGTGTCGTGGTCGTGGAATGCAATATCATATATGAAGGAAATTTGGTCAATCATAGGTGATCAAATTGGGTTTACGGAAGAGGTCAAAGGCCTTCGGTATTGATCTTAATTGGGACTATAATCAAGCATGGTAGATGCTATCTCTAGTATTTCACTCTTCTGGATTGTTGTCCAATTATCTTGAGGTGGTTATAACCTCTCTATAGTCAATGAGACTCTTTTGTAATGAGCAGTACGCTCTAGGTAGTGTGCCTTTTTGCATGTGTAGTATCACATACTTTTTGCAGAAGTATCATCTGACTGTGAGTAGGATTCCCACCATGTTTTTTCCCTTTACCGAGTTTTCCACATACAAATCATGGTGTTATGTGGTATGGTTGCATTGTGTTAATTCTCTGTTTCATTCTTAATTTTTTTTGCTTACTGTTATATGTTTCTGCTATTCTGGTATTCAATGTTCATGTGCTCTAATTAAAGGTTATTAAGTTGTTTGATTGATATAATCTGTTAACAACTGATTCACCCCCCCCCCCCCCCCCCCCGTCTTAGTTGTTCACCAATTATCCTAACAATTGGTATCAGAGATTTGGTCCTCTGTTGCAGAAGCTTAACCTCTTGAGGTAGATCCTATGGTACCTAATACTTCAAATCCACCAACAACTATTTTCAGAAGAGAAATTCCTAAGGTTGATGGAATAAATTATGGGATATGGAAAATCTGAATGGAGACTCATCTTAGATGTATTGGAAAGAACATTTGGGAGATCACTGAAAAAGGATATACACCTTATGATCTGGCATCTAGAAATCCTACTCCTGCAGACCTGGACAAGAATATTAAAAATGATTGCAGAGCTAGAGAAGCCCTCTTGTGTGCACTTATTGATCAACAAATCATGGGACTGACTGATAAATCATTGGCAAAGGTCATGTGGGATAAATTGCAAACTCTGAATGAAGGTGGTCCTACTATCAAAATTGCTAAACTTGATGGTTACCGAGTAAGGTATGAAAACTTGAAGATGGAAGATAATAAAAGAATTGCTACATTTATGGAAAGAGTAAATGAGATTGTCATGGGATTTCTATATTGTGGAGGATCTCTAAGTGAAGATGAAATAATTTCCAAAGTCTTGAGAACCCTTCAATCGACTTACAAGATGAAGGCAACTGCAATTAATGAACTGAGAACAATGGAAAACTCTTTAGTTAATAGAGATATTCTGATTGGGAAATTATCTGCTTTTAAGCTTGAAGAATTTGGACCTTTTGAAGCTGCAAAGTCTGAACCTTCTTTTCATGCATCATCATCTATCGGTAAAAGTGATTGGAAAGCCTTATATGCAAAGGAATTGGAAGATATGAGGAAAGAGGATGAAGAATCTGAGCAACTTGAAGCCTTATTTGCTAGAACAGTACCTAAAGGGCCGACATGAAGTGAGTATGAAGGAAAAGCACCTTTTAAATGTTTTGCATGTAATAAGATTGGTCATTTTGCATCTAGATGTCTTGAAAGGAATGTAAGATTTGAAGAAAGAGTTAAGAAATCATTTAAGCCTAATCAGAACAGATATAGATTCAAGAAAAGAAAACAATGCTACATAGCAAATGAGGAAGGAGTAAGTGATGACTTGAGGATGAACCAACAACAGACTCTGCTAGTGGATCTGGCAATGGAAAGGAATGGGTGTTCTATGATTTAAAGGAAGATGAACTAGAACCGGATATCAAAAATGAAGAAAAGGCCCTGGCAGTAAAAGTTGAAGACAAGGATGAATGGGTAATTGATAGTGGATGCTCACATCATATGACAAGAGATAAAAGAAAAATTTTGTCCCTGCAAGAATACAATGGTGGTCAATTCAGATTTTGAGATGACACAGTATGTATGATCAAAGGTAGAGGTATTATTTCTCTAGAGGGAAAGCATAATACTGATAATGTCTTTTATGTAGAAGGTTTAAAGCATAATCTTTTAAGTGTTGGTCAATTGGTGGACAAGGGTTTCCAACTTCAGTTTAATGATAGAAAATGCAAAATCATTAAAAAAATTAGTTTGGAGATTGCAACTGGTACTCAAACTAGAGGTAATATCTTTCACTTGAACACTGGTAATAAGACATGTTTGATTGCTCATATTGATGAGAGTTAGTTATGGAATAAGAGGTGTCGTGTTAATTTAAAAAAATTTATTGTTAAGATCAGTTCAACTAAGTCAGTTAGAGATATACCTATGATTATGATGCCTCATAATTCGGCATGTAAGGAATGTCAATTGGGAAAGAAAGTTAGAAATTATTTTAAGAGCATACATGATAAATCTAATGATGTACTTGATTTGATCCACACTGACTTATGTGGTCCGACAACGACTAGAATCTTTCAAGGTGATAGGTATTTCATGCTGATAATTTATGACTATTCTAGGATGATGTGGGTGACTTTTCTTAGGGAGAAGTTTGAATCCTTTTAGAAATTCAAGATCTTAAAGCTAAGGTAGAAACAGAAACCAGATTGAAAATGAAATGTCTGAGATTAGATCAAGGCGGCGAGTTCACTTCTCATGAATTTAATAGTTATTGTGAGACAAATGGAATTAGGAGACAATTATCTGCACCTCAGACTCCTTAGCATAATGGAGTAGTGGAAAGAAATAACATAACCATTTTGGATGTAACAAGAACTATGGTGATGGAAGCCAAATTGCTTCACATCTACATGAGAGAAGCAGTGAGTACAACAGTCTACACATTCAACGGAGTTCACATCAAAGGTGAAATCGGTAAGACCTCTTATGAATTATGGTTTGGACATACACCTACTATTATATATTTTAGAATTTTTGGAAGTAAATGTTATATCAAAAGGAATGATTCAATTAGGATGTTTGATCCTAGATGTGATGAAGGGATATTTCTTGGATATTCAATTCAAAGTAAATCATATAGATATTATAAAAAAAGATTGCAAAAAATTGTGGAGAGCACAAATGTGAAAGTGGATGAGCAATATAGAAATCAATCTATATCATATGGTAGGGAACTGGTAGTGGAAATGATCATAACTAAACCAACAATGCCTCAATCGATACAAGATACTGAGACAGTTACACCAACACAATCTAAAATTTCAACTGTGACTGATGATCAGATCAGTGAACCTAAAGTTTAGAAGACACCAAGGTATGTGAGGTTAAATCATTCTGAAGATCAAATTATTGGAGATAGGAACAAGGGAGTTATGACAATAAGAAGACTGGAAAATGAAGAGGTATGTCTTATTTCTCAAATTGAAATGACATCTGTTATTGAAGCTTGTAAAGATAAAAAATTCGTTAAAGGCTATGGAAGATGAATTAGATCAGATAGAGAAGAATGAGACTTGGACTTTAGTTCCCCAACCTAAAAATAAGAATGTTATTGGAACTAAATGGTCTTTTAGGAATAAACTAAATGAGGATGGTCAAGTTGTAACAAACAAGGCTGGACTGGTTTGTAAAAGATATTCTCAAATGGAAGGAATTGATTATGGTGAGAAATTTGCACCTGTAGCTAGAATTGAAGCTATTAGACTACTTCTTTCTTATGCAACTTATAAGAACTATAAGGTCTATCAAATGGATGTGAACTTGAGGAAGAAGTATATATTAAGCAACCTAATGGATTTTCACTAACAGGATGATAAAGATATGGTTTTTAGATTAAGGAAAGTTTTATATGGATTGAAACAAGCTCCTAGAGATTGGTATGCAAGGTTAGATGCATATCTTTTGAATGTTGGTTTTACTAAAGGTAGTGATGATATTGATTTATATTATAAGATCATTGATGATGATATTCAGATTATTGAAGTATTTGTTGATGATATCATTTTTGGAGGAGAAGATAAATTGTGCATGGAATTCTCTATTAATATGAAGAATGAATTTGAAATGTCCATGATTGGTGAGATGATATTTTTCTTAGGTTTGGAGATTAATCAAACTAACAAAGGCATCTTTATCTATCAATCTAAGTATCTAAGGGAATTGCTGAAGAAGTTTGGTATGGATAATTCCAAACCGGTAAGTACTCCTATGTTGACAAGTGAGAAATTATCTATCAAAGATACATCTGCACTAGTAAATCCGAAAAAAGGTATAAGTATATGATTGGTGGCTTGTTATATCTAACTAAGACTAGACCAGATATTATGAATGTAGTAAGTATTGTTTCAAGATATCAAAGTAATCCTAAAGAAAATCATGAATGTGTTGTAAAGAGGATATTTTGATATTTGCAAGGAACAACAGAATATGGCTTATGGTATTATAGAGATGATAACTTCACTTTATGTGCATATACAGATTCAGATTGGGTAGGAGATACAAATGAAAAGAAGAGAACTTTTGGTGGAGCTTTCTTTCTTGGAAAGAAATTGGTTTCATGGATCAACAAAAAATAGTCATGCATTTCTTTATCTACTGCAAAAGTTGAATATGTTGCAGCAACAACTAATTGCACTCAAGTCTTGTGGATGAAGCAAATGTTGAAGGATATCAAGGTAAATTATAGTGAACTAGTAGTTATCTATTATGATAACTCTGCAGCTATTAACATGTCTAAGAATCTAGTATTTCACTCTAAGACTAAGCACATATAAATAGAATATAACTTTCTGAAGGACAAGGTAGAAGAAAAGGAAGTCAAATTGGTTTATGTGAACACTAAAGAGAAGATCACAAATATATTCACTAAACCACTATCTAAGGATTCATTTGAGTATTTGAGAGATAGGTTATGGGTTTCTGTCCCTCTGCTAGAGACTTGATTGATGCAGTTTGGAATCAATCTGACATGCATTATCAGAGATACTATTCATTTTGACACTAATGTAGTGGTCCTATTACTCAGGGGGAGTGGTCAGATTTGAGATTTAAAGGCTTATATTCTTGCATTTATATTTTTGTCAGATTTCTAGCATTGATGTCAAAGGGGGAGTGATAGTGATGTGAAAAATAACTTTACAAAAATATTATTCACAGGAGGAGAGTTATTGATATTCAAGAGATTGCTGGTTGTCTTCTATAGGGGGAGACTTGTTTGGCATTTCTTGTTACTTAGATGTTTTTCACATCTAGTGTTTCCATCAATGCCAAAGGGGGAGATTGTTAGCAATATGGATGAATTAATTATGTGTTGCATTGATATTTTGTCATTGATGTCAACACTAGCTATTATGGTTGGTTACCGACAGAAGATCTAGTGTTACCAGTCGAAGGGACAATCTGTTGGACACTTTCGGCATGTTTGTATCAATGGAGTATGTTTGGTTTTATGTGTTACATGCTTTTGGAGGATATTTTGGTCAGTTGGTGTTGACTTGGTGATTGGATGCTATCATACACTCTTGTAAACCCTTACTGACATGGGTTTAAGGTTTAACCAATAGAGCTTTCACTGAGAATCCTTGATAGAATGCTAAGTGGTGTTGGTGCGGCTTCTAGATGGAATCCAGGATGAAAAAGGTGATCCTTCATTGTGCCTCAGCTGATTGAAGACATTTCTTTGGCGTGGTGGACCGAGACTAGGTTTGGTACCTATCTAGGTTATGGATCGGTCTCATGTTAACATGTTCTATACACGTTACTGGGATGATTTATGGATTAGTTATTGTTGTTTTGGTCTAAATCTGACATGGCATATCATTGTAATATGGATGTATGTAATGATCTTATTATAATATCTTTAGGTGGTTGACCTAATTTGTTTAGGCCTTAGGGTTTGTATAAATTAATGTAAGATCTCGTTGTAGATCATGGTATGGTATGAGAATGAAATAAGTGTGTCATGGTCATGGAATGAAATATCATATGTGAAGGATATTTGGTTGATCATAGGTAATTGAATTGGGTTTAAGGAAGAGGTCAAAGGCCTCTAGTATTGAGCTTAATTGGGACTGTAATCAGGCATGGTAGATGTTATCTCTGGTAGTTCACTCTTTTGGATTATTGTCCAATTATCTTAAGGTGGTTATAACCTCTTTGTAATGAGAAGTACGCTCTAGGCAATTTTCCTTCCTACATGTATAGGCCCCTTATTGTATCGCATACTTTCTGCAAAAGTATCATCTGACTGTGGGTAGGCTTCCCACCATGGTTTTTCCCTTTACTAAGTTTTCCAAGTACAAATCAGGGTGTTATGTTCTATGGTTGCATTGTGTTAATTATCTATTTCATTCTTAAGGTTTTTTGCTTACCAATATCTTTTTCTTCTATTCCCGTATTCAATGTTCATGTTCTTTGGTTAAAGGTTATTAAGTGGTTTGATTGATATAATTTATTAACAACTAATTCACCCCCCTCTCTCATTTGTTCATCGATTATCTCAATACTTCCTCCATAGCCACCTCTACCTATAAAGTTCCTACCTCCTCTTCCTCTATTGTTTTTCTCTCCTCTTCTCTTTATCTTATCTTCACTCTTAATGCCAATTGGAAACATTTCTGCATAGTGTCCTAAGCCATGATGTTGATCTCATCTTGAATGTTTTACTTTAACCCATTCAGATATCTAGCCACCTTCTCTGCCTCTTCTTCATGCTTCCTTGACCTAGGACTTAGTTTGTGAAATTATTTAGTATATGCATTCACATCTAACTCCCCCTATATGATATTTTTCAGCTTCTTGTACATCTTAACCTCATAGTCTATTGGTAGGAATTGATCCTTGATTTTTCTTTTCATCCTCTCCCAAGAGGATATCTTCTTCTTCCCTATATTTATCCTTTATTTTTGAAACATTGTCCACCACAACAAGGTAGACCCCTTGAGTCTAGACTTTTCCAAACTCACTCTTTTCTCCTCAAAAACTTCTTTGTAATCAAAGTGGTTGTTGAGTGCTTCTATCCATTCAAGAACCTCTTCTCAATTCAAGCTACCACCATAGATAGGTAAACTTTCCACATTGTCTCTATTTACTGATTTTGAGGCATCCAAGAGAATCTTTTGATCAGGTGCCATATTCTGAGCCTCTTTATAAATGGCCTCTTGTTCTTCATTCTCCTCCTCTATTTCATCATCACAATTTTTTTCATTTCCCTTGGTCTGTCTGGTCTCTTTGAGTTTCTCTTCAAGAAACTCCTCTACCATCTTCTTGATGGCCTATGGGTTCATTGGCTTAGGAGGCATTGTATCAGCCTCACTTCCAAATTTTGTGTCTGAAATACACTATTCCACCCTTGGTATAACTCTGGTACAATATGATGCAAAGGGTTTGGTGATAATGAGCAATCTCCTTGTGCTTCTTCTATGGGTTAGCACTTGGCACTAACCAATGGTCCAATACCTTCATCCTTCCAAAGGTTATTAAACTTTCCCTTGACCCCTTCCAAGTATCAATCCACTTAGGAAAACTTGGTTTCACAAGGAGACTCCTACTCCTATGTGCTCAACCCCCTAAACCAAGGCACCTCACAACCCCAAATCCTTGCCAAAAGGACCTTTTATTAAAATGGTGAAATATGTCATGTGTTGGTGTTTGAACATGTTTGACATGGTATTTTTATTGATTTGGACCTCCTTGGTTTGTTCTACAATCCCCTTATGTCCTTTGTTCTTAGTGACCTAGCAAACATGGCTACAAGCAATTAGGCCTCTGTTTGGGATTTTTCCTCTTTATCTACCAATCTCTTCAAACAAACCCTTGAAATTTTTTTATATTTAGACACCCAATTGGATCCCCTAAAGGATTTTAAACTTATGCATCTGGGTTTTGAACGTAAATATTCAAACCCTATTGTGCCTACTTTGATCTTGTTAGTCGACATAGAGGTTTTTGGCTTCAAAGTCTTCACCAGTCATATGGGAATGAATATTGGACTTTAGGAAAAGGTATGAAAATGTCTAAGTGTCCCCTCCATGCAAGCTTTGACCACTATTTGGTCCATTGTACCAAGGGTTCAATCAATCCTTCACTGCACAGACTTGCCACATGGGAAATGTCAAGTCTAGGGCATCACTCCAAAAATGCAAGATGAAGTCTCCTGCTTCCAAAAAAAAGAAAATAATTTAGTATACATGGTGAACCAACATTCCCCAGGGTTTCAGACCATCCCCATATAGGAATGTTGAATGGTGGCACCTTTTGCATCCAAACCATTATTTTTTTCCCCAGGCAACGAGAAAGAAAATTCAATAACTTTGCAACCACTGAGTTTCAAGTCCTCAAACCTAAATCAAATGAAATATGATTCACTATTACAACTTATTCAAGGAATTATCCCTTCTAGATGTCCATACAAATCCATACCAAAGTCAGGAACACAAGAAAATGCAGTAAAAGTGATAGTTGTTGAGTTGTTGGAAGCATAAATTTCATTCAAAGTCTCTATCTAACCTTTGGGAATCATTCCTCAGGATTAAATAATGCCAAAGAACTCCTCTAACCACCTCCCAACATACAAGTTCAAGAAATTAGCCGTTGGGTAGCCACAACTCAAATTTTGACAAAGTTGCCTATGACAACATGGCAACTTTGGATGAATTATTACATTACAAACTTGCCTTCACACCAAAGGTTACAAAGTGGACACACAAAACCTCTATGACCCCTAAACACCAGAAACATAGATAAAATTCCCATACAAGGCTTTTGACCAAGTACAAACACCTTGGAGCCTTAGGGCTAATTACATAGCATTGGACCTAATAAAGAAACCTTCAAGGCAACACATTATGTTGCATTCAAATACATATTGAAAAGATGCTAGCACACCTTTGAGTTCCCCTACACCACCACCCTCCACTCAATCTTCTTGATCATCATTTTGGGAAGGTGGACAACACAACATTGTCCTAGCAACATTGAGCACAGTAGATGGAGCTATCGCAAGTTCCAAACAAGGACCATGCTCTAATAATGATTCACTATGTTCGTTACTAGGAGCTAGGATAAATGCTTTTGAAAATTTTGTAGATAAATCATTGTTAACATCAACATATTTATATTCATCATAAAAAATATTAGGATAAAAATTTTCATCATTAACAACATTTTCACCCATTCTTCATCAAGATTAATAAAATTAGGATCTCTAATAGGAATAGAACTTGTTGGTTCCGAAACCAATAGTCCTTGAGCCCTAGAGGAATTGCCACTAACTCATTGACAAACTCGGTGAAGGTTTTTGGCCAACGAATGGGATTCAATCACAAGATTAAGATCTCATGCACTTTTGGCTTTGCGAGACCAAGGTGAGTGAACCTATGCAATGTCTAACAACTTTTAGCTTCACACTACTTAGAAAACTACAACTTACAATAGATCATTTGAATGAAAGATACTAAGGAAGATGTATAAAATCATTTTTATGGCTTTGACCTTAGTTTGTAAGCATCTAAGCACTCATTGAGGAGGTTTCTAAACTACTCCTACTCCTAATGTAGAAAGGAAATGTAGAAAGTAAAAACAAATTGATTTAAGGAATGATTCTGAAAACTGGAAGCAACAAATATGACTAGTGCCTTGTATGGGAAATAGAGTTAACCTCACAACATGAAATTTTAATAGTCAAATAGGGAAAAATTCAACATTTGAGCTTTGAATGTTAATGCATTACATCAACATTCTCCCTTTTGATTTCACCAACAACCATACTGAAGAATCTGAGATATACACAACATTATTCCTACACCCTGAAGAAGCAAATCAATCTCTTCCTGGAAGAGAAGAAAACAACAAGATATACACTTGGATTGCAGGGACAAAACAAAATATCCTTGATCATTTCATTTCATAAAATAGAGCATACGTAAGAGAGATGGCTGCAAATAAAACCTCTAAATCTGCTTGTACTCTAGTTACAGCTGTTTGAAACATTAAGAACTACAAACTAAAAGAAAACTCAAAATAGCATTAAAACTTGCACTATACATGGAAGCCTTTCTTCTAGGAGAAATTACATTCAAAATCAACCCATTCACAATGGCCCTGAATTCCCTTTTATAAGAACAAGGGAGAAAAACAAGTCATAGGCCAAGTGAGATACACATGTCAAAATTTGATTGCCTCGGACATACATGGGCCACTATATGTCTATTTTCTTGCTTTGTACACAATCCATCAAGAGGCAATTAATGCAAGTAGGTATGAAGATAGCCTTTGGGACTTGGGACCATGAGCTTGAGGACAATTATAAGTGTTTTAATCCACACAAAAATTTGCCTTAAGTTCGTCCTCTGCTACATCCTGACCGATCTCTAAACCTAAATTACTATACTTAGCAATCTATATCTTTGTGTCCTCTCATCTCCTTGTTCAGTGATTGTTTGGCATGCTCGAGGTAGTGAAATATCATAGACAAAGGATCCTCAAATTTCATGGAGCTTCTCAATTGGTCATCTATCCGATCCTCATTAAATGTTATCTCCCTCTTGGGCTTTGTCGCTGTGATCTGATTTGATTCGGTCATAGAAAACTACGCACAACATGTCGGCACAATTATTTTCATTGGCATCATCTCCTCTTTTGATAGATCAAATTTGGCCAATTTGAACATGCCACATCTCCAAAATATTCCCCCTACCCTTTAGTCCACCTTCATCAACCCTTCACGTGGACAATTTAACAATCGGGTTGCATGGCAGTGTTGTCTACAAGTCGCATAACATGTTTGTCATGTGCACTATGACTCCATCTCATGGCCTTAAGCACTACGGTTTAGCAAGTTACGTCATTCTCCTTGTTCTTACTTATGCAGCGAGCCCCTCATTATATTTCTTTCATATTGTGGGATAATGGGGAGCTCTATCTCCCTCTGCAACTTCAACATTTTTCATTACCCTCGCGGGGATGTGGGGGATAAGGAAATTCATCTCTATTTTCCTTTGCTTTATTATTCCACAAGCCATGGGGGTACTCTTATTTCCTTCACGAGATAAGCCCCTTCTCCATCACCTTCATGTTTCCTTATCCCGCATCCTTTGGAGAGATCTTCCTTATCGCCATGGGATAAGCCTGTCGAGTCTCCCTTTTATCTTTTGTCTTAACATTTTCTTATCCCACTGGCCTTAACTGGTTGATGGGAACCTTTACAAGACAAGTATTTCTTTAGTATCTTTCGATCATTCTTATCACATGTTGTATTTTCATGTTCTCTCCTTGTGTCTTCATACACTAGCAGTATTGATCTTTGTTGCCATGTGGATAAGTCTTTTCATCTCTTGCTTTGATATTTTGTTATCCCAGATTGCTCATATTCCTTTTATATTTTCCCTTCTTGATCATGTCTCTTTATCATGTTCTATGATGATGCAGGATAAGCCTTTTGCCCTTTACCTCAGTTCCTTCTTATCCCCATGGGGACACGAAGGATAAGAAAACCTTCTACTTTTCCCTTGTTAACTTGTCCAGCATGACCCTTGTTTGTTGGTTTCTTCTCCACAGAATAAGGAAAACCTTTCCTTCCCTTTATTGCCTTTTGGGCCTTATCCCACTTAACATTTGTTCATCGCCTTTTACCCTACGGGATAAGGGAAATTTCCCATTCATTGCTTCACCTTCCTCATCCCGCATGACACTTTGGCTGGTCATGTTGTCTCACGAGATAAAAAATGATGTTACTGCCAGCTGGTAATGATGAGCCTAGGAGACCAGCCGACCAATGGTATGAAACCCATTAGACAGCGAAGCTTAAGTGAGTTGACTGGCTAGACCGGTCAACCTAAAAAATAGATTTTTGGAGCTTGAAAAGACTTCATCCTATGCTGCAATATATTTAGCCACCTGTCGCTGCCCCAACGATCAATAACATGCTTCCCACATACTCAAGGCAGTCAATAACATGACATGTTATTGACATGATATGTTGATGTTAGACATAGGGTCAATAACATGTTATAATCAGCACATTGTTGCCTACCAGAGTATGATAACTTGCATGTTATCCTACACGGGGATTCTATGTGCAAAAATTTAAAATATCATGCCCCTTGTGGGCATGGAAAGACCCCATATCTTTGGGGAGTAGACCAAGTGCCTTCTCCATTAGGTGACAGAGTCAAAAAATGTCTTCTCTACCCCCAAACTATTGTTGCTTGAGCATCAAACCACATATGATGGCCCAAAACCACCTGAAAATATCAACCAATGCTTTCCTCTATCATACACACTATTCCCCTCATAATGCATTGAAGCCAATGTGAAAGTATATCTAGGATGCCACTGATCAAACATGTTGGCATCTCTTACCCAACCACCATACTAAAAATTAACAGTGTGCTCACTATCATTAAACATCTGAAACCCATGCAATGACTGAAAACTCTGATTATTGTGTGACATAAGTGTATTATGCTCATCAAAAAATACATTGGCCTGCTCTTCATTACACACATTATGGCCGAAACCACTATCACACCTCATGGAAACATCACCCAGCTGAAAACGAATAACCTCTTGCACAAGTATGCAGCTGGTTTCATTTTAAAAAAATTCAGCACAAGTTTGCATGTCAAACTGAAAAAACTCAAGAGGATACTCTTGCAAATTTTGTGACTCCTTCAAACATTCATCCAATACATGCATTGACAAAGAATCACATATTGGTTTACTTTGTCACAACAAGTCACTATTATGGAAAAAAGGATCACTTGGAAGCTCTAGTATACCCATAGGTTCATGCAATTCTTCATCTACCAAGCATGTTGTTGCACCATTGTCTGTGTCCCATATAGACTCATAAGAGTTTGATTCTAGCTAATTGGAAAATTTTGGCTCAAAGTGATGATCATCTTCCACATCTATGTGAAGGTTCTCCAAAGAATTCTTACACTCATAAGAAAACTCATTGTTCAGTCCAACAATATGAATAATAAATATAGTTAAAGTCTCAACCCAAAGTTTGGACATTCACTCTATGAAGTTACTATCTCCATAGCTGGAGTTCATTTGATTATCAACCTAGGGACATATTACTTGGAATGGGTTTGCACTATATATGCACTAAGTTCCTGTGATAGCTACCCTGCATTACTGCAACAACTAAAATCTATGCGAAAAAAGTAAGAAAGAATTAAAACAACTGAATGGCTATAGGAAAACTATGCATTAACATAAATCTTACTCAATAAATACCAACTAAGCCCAAAGTTGTCAAACAAGAATTAATTTATTTGCTTTGGCAGCAGGAACTGTCAATGGATCTGTTTCCAGTGGTTGCAAGAACAGTTAATGCAAGGATGTCTATTGCAATGAAAGAAGAGAACTAAATTTAACAAAGGGATAGGAACAGTCACCAAGTGGGCCCACTTGGATGAATGTATCCAGGCTTCCAAAATAACTCAAAGTTCTCAGAATAACATAACTTTTTTCATTGTTTCTCAAAAGTCGATACATTATTCAGAATGAAAGGAAACTCAAACACTCTACAAGTTTATTTTTAAATCTTCTTCTCTTTTTCCCTCTCTTTCCTTTCTAACCTTATAAAAGAGATGGAGACACATATTTAAAAGAAAACAACAACTTCCTACAATTAAGATCACACCGATGGGAAGAGGCAGATAACATTCATGAAGGAGAACATTCGGAGTTAAGCCACTAAAAGTGTGGATCTAAACTAAACCATAGCCAAGAACATAGCATGGCGGTATTACAAGATTGATACCCACTAGATCAGACATAAATGAGTCTTGTGTGCCCAACTTATCCTCTAACATTCCTTATGCTCATTATCCTCTTCGCTGATTTGAACTTTTAGTCACCTCGTTGAATATCTCAAACTGCCAACGACGTGATAGGACAACCTTCTCCGCAACATCTCATTTATTCTTGCAATTGAAAAGAGAGAACATACAAGCATATGCATATCTATTTTAATTAATCATAACATCCATTAATTTCACACATGATATCACCTATAATAATCCGTATGGCAACATGAATAAAGCACATGGCTACAGGAATAACTAGCAAACACAAAACATGGTTTAATGGGTTTAGTTAACATCTGAAATGCATATAGACAAACTTTAATACATCATTAGCATCCCATCATATAAATCAAAACGTGACAAAAACTAATGAGTTCTAGGAATAAAAGGAGCTAATATCTCAGCTCATCACTCATCACCAAGGAATTTAATGCACATGGTTGAGGTCTGGCATGTGTGTGATAAATTGGATTCATCATCACACTCATCAAAGCTATTACTACTTTGATCATGGCACTCAAACACCACATCCCTATCATGTGCATTATCATTATGCATGCTGACCCACTCACTAGTAAAAGAAAAATCAGATATGTTGTCATATATGGCCTCACCAAAAGTTTAATCCTTGGCCTAAGAAAAAAAAAAGGATTGAGAACCACTTCTACCCATATGTTTCTGATACTCAATTGACAACAAATCTGAAATTTGATCACTATTTAATAGACCACTTCTTTGATCTATATCTTCTACCTACTCTTCTTCTTGATCCTCACTATTGTTGTTGGTATACTCAAGCTATAACTCATGATCAACAATGCTATCATCATCAAACTGTGAAAACTCAAAGGGCTGATCACAAAGTAGTACTTCATCATCATAGGAGATTGCATCTCCAACAACCTTAAAAAACTTATAGTCTTAGTCTTGCATAGGATGAAATATTTTTGTAGGTTCATCTTAATTTGCATTTGGGTCTTCATGGTTGCACTTCATGCTTACACATTGGTCTTCAATGGATTGATTACACTCTTCATCTTGTTGATGTTCATCACTGTACTGAGTTTTATCATTGTGCATCTCATTGATGTCTTCTTCTGATATGTATCCCTATTGAGACTGGGAAAAAGGAACACCATTTCCATCAATCTCAAGGATGCAATTTTCTTCTTCTTCGATCCCTACCATGTCAATCATGCGCTGTTCTTCTTTTGAGAATGAAATTTCTTGGTCACATGCATCCATGCAGCTGTTTGCAACTTGAACACATTTTCTACCATCATTGAGACTTGTGGACAATAATTTTTTCATGTATTCATGTCTCATTCTATCCATAATGTCCATATAATTATAAGCCATCTACATATTAACAATTTTGAGATCTTCCAATAGTGCACTAGAACCTTCTTCAAAGGCTTCAAAATACATACTAGTAAATGTTGTGGTATTAGGCCTAAAACCTTTAAGGATTTGTGAAAATGAACTTGCAAACTTGTGACTGAATGCGATGCTAGTATCTTTATCCTACCTCCTTATCTGAGATAATTCTTTGACAAGATCAGTAGGTTCTCTTACAAATTCTTCCAAATATGCACCCACTAGCTCACCCCAATAAGCAAAGAATTTCTTGAGGAAACCTAAGTACCAATCCTTAGCTCTTGCATCAAGAGACCTAAAAACAAATCTCATGGACATGTCCTCTTCTCTAAACAAATGTTTCTGTATGAAACTATGAAACCTTTGGACATTAGCATTCCCCTCACATATGTTGAAACCATCAAATCTGCTCATCTGACTATAAATTTGAGTTGGTATGGTTTGGAATTCATCCTCCACCCATGATAGGTTGAACAGATCACACAACGGATCAAGAGAATAAATAGGGGGTCCAACTACTTGAATGGGAGGTATATCATGATTAACACTTAGCTGAGCTTGTCATGACATCAACCTCTCATTCAAATCTGCAATACTTTCATCAAGCACTGCCTCTTCATTTTGGATTAGCACATGTGCATATACATTTGGATACATGATATTTAGGGACCCCCAAATCTGAAACTTACTTAGTTCCTCAATCTTTCTATTCATTTGGGGCAAGGCTTCTAACATTTTTTCCATTCTATCATGGTTATACACAAGAATTTGCATATCTAAATTTTCAAGAGGTGTAGAAGCATAACTACAATGCAAGGTAGTACTACTAAGATACATATCAATATGGCAATGCCCAAGATTCAAATCATAAATAATAGGAAGAACACCCATGGGATGAACAAATCCATTACATTCAGGCATCACTAATAAATCCTCAAGTAATGAATAGACACTCCTAAGTGCACCAACATTTATATTTGGTATATTAGAATCAACAAACAAGAACAAGAAGAAACTTGTGTACCCTCTCTCCCCTAGCTAATACAACTTTGAATGGACAATTTTTCTGAGATACACATACATTTTCTAAGTTCATCTAGTAGAGTCTTCAACTTTGTGTGAGTTACAAACAAACACTCTGAGACCTAGAACCTTTTCCACACAACTTTCTAGTTCCTTTCATGACAGATTCGCCACCTCCTTGCAGAGGAATATTTTTAGCAATAGGGAGCCATTCAAAGTATTTTATCATTCTGGGTCCTTTCTTCACCAACAAAATTGTTTGAATCTTTCTTCCTAAAGGCTACTACAAAACTTCTTCCAAGCTACAAACCACATAACATCTGAAATAAAGTTTAGAGTCTTCACTTTGTTGACTCTTTCCAAATGGAGTGATGGGGAAATGTATATGATGATGTAAACTTTAGAAACAAGAGATTCTAGACACTTCCCCAGTAGATTTGCCATTTTGTTGGTTTCCAAACCAATAGTCCTCGAGTCCCAGAGAAATTTCCACTAACTCATTGACAAACTCGGGGAAGGGTTTTGGCCAACGAATGAGATTTAGTCACAAGAGTAAGATCTCCTACACTTTTGGCTCCGCGAGACCATGATGGGTGAACCTATGGAGTGTCTAACAAATTTTATCTTCACAATACTCAAGACACTATAGCTTACAGCAAATCATCTCCATGAAAGATACTAAGGAGGATGGATAAACTTTTGGTTATGGCTTTAACCTTAGGTTGTAAGATTATAAGAACTCATTGAGGAGGTTTCTACATTACTCCTACTCTCAATACAAAAAGGAAATACAAAAAGTAAAAGAAATTGGATTTGAGGAATGATTCTGAAAGCTAGAAGCAACAACCATGACTAGTACCTTGTATGAGAAGGAGAGTTAACCTCACAACATGCAGATTTAAAATTTAAATAGGGAGACATGCAACCTTTGAGATTTGAATGTTAATGCATTACATCAAGATTCTCTCTTTTGATTTTAGCAACAACCATACTGAAGAATCTTAGATATACACAACAATATTCCTACACCTTGAAGAAGAAAATTAATCCTTTTCTGGAAGAGAAGAAAACAATAAGATATACACCTAACTTGTACTGACAAAACAAAATATCCTTGATCATTTCATTCCATAAAATAGAGCATACATAATAGAGACAACTACAAATAAAACCTCTAAATCTTCTTTTATTTTGGTTACAACTATTTTTAACATTAAGAACTACAAACTGAAAGAAAACTCAAATTGGCATTAAAACTACATGGAAGCCTTTCTTCCAGAAGAAATTATATTTAGAATTAATGCATTCACAATGGCGTTGAATTCCCTTTTATAAGAACAAGGGATAAAAACAAGCCACAGGCCAGGTGAGATACACATGTCAAAATTTGATTGCCTAAGACATAGATGGGCCATGATGTGTCTATTTTCCTTCTTTGTATGCAATCCATCTGGAGACAATTAATGAAAGCAGCTATGAAGATAGCATTTGGGACTTGGGACCACAAGCTTGAGGACAATTAGAAGTAAGTGTCTTGAGCCACACACAATTTTTCCTTAAGTTCATCCTCTCCTACATCCTAACCGATCTATGAACCTAAACTACTATACTTAGTAATCTATACCTTTGTGTCCTCTCATCTCCTTGGTGAGTGATCCTCTGGCATGCTTGAGGTAGTGAAATCTCATTGATAGAAGATCCTCATATTTCATGGAGCTGATCAACTGATCTTTTGTCCAATCCTCATTAAATGTTATCTCCCTCCTGGGCTTTGTCACTGTGATCCGATTTGATTTGGTCGCAGAAAACTACCTGCAACATGTTGGCACAATCATTTTCATTGTCATTGTCTCCTCTTTCAACAGGTGGAATCTGGCCAATCTGTACATGCCACATCTTTAAAATATTCCCCCCTATCCTCTAGTTAACCTCTGTCAACCCTCCACATGAACAATTTGACCATCAGGCCGCATGGTGGCATTTTTTGCAAGTTGCATAACATGTGTGTTATGCATGCTATGACTCCATCTCATGGCCTTAGTGACCACAGGATAATAGGTTACCCCATTCTCCTTTTTCTTACTTACCCTGTGAGCCCCTCATTTTATCTCTTTCATAGTATAGGATAATGGGGAGCTCTATTTCCCTCAGTAGCTTCGACCTTTTTCTTATCCCTATGTGGATGCACAGTATAAGGAAATTCAACTCTATGTTTCTTCACTTTCTTATCCCACAAGTCATGGGGGCACTCTTATTTCCTTCATAGGATAATCCCCTTCTCTTTTTCTTAAATATTTCCTTATGTCATAGACTCTGGAGACATCTTCCTTACCTCTGTGGGATAAGCTTGTCGAGTCTCCCTTTTGTCCTTTTTCTTAATATTTTCTTATCCCGCTGGCCTTAACTGATTGATGGGAACCTTTGTGGGATAATGATTTCTTTACTATCTTTTGATCATTCTTACCTCGTGTTGTATTTTCATCTTCGCTCCTTGGCTCTTCATACACTGGCAGTCTTTATCTTTGTTGCCACATGGGATAAGTCTTTTCATCTCTTGCTTTGATATTTTTTTATCTCGCATTGCTCATATTGCTTTTGTCTTTTCGCTGCCTTACCATGTCTCTTTACCATGTTATGTGCCAATCCGGGGTAAGCCATATTCCCTTTACCTTAGTTCCTTCTTATCCCGCAACCCTTTTCTTATCCTCATGGGAACTTGTGGGATAAGAAAATCTTTTACTTTTCCCTTGTTTTCTTGTCCCACATGACCCTTGCTTGTTGCTTTCAACTACACAAGATAAGGAAAACCTTTCTTTTTCTTTGTTGCCTTGTGGGCCTTATCTCGTGCAACCTTTGTTCATCACCTTTTACTCTACGGGATAAGGGAAACCTCCCCTTCCTTGCCTTGCTTGCCTTATCTCGTGTGACCCTTTCGTTGGTCACATTGTCTCATGGGATATCAGATGATTTTACCACTAGTTGGTAAGGATGAACCCTGGAGATTGGCCTCCCAATGAGTTGAAACCTATTAGCCAGTGAAGCTTAAGTGAGTTGACTGGATAGATCAGTCAACTCAAAAAATAGATTTTTGGATCCCAAAAAGACATCGTCTCGCGCTGCAAAATATTTAGCCACCTGTCACTGCCCTAGCAATCAATAACACGCTGCCCACATACTCAAGGAGGTCAATAACATGATGTGTTATTGACATGAGATGTTGATGTTAGACAAAGGGTCAATAACATGTCATAAACAACACATTGTTGCTTGCAACAGTACGATAACTTGCATGTTATCCTCCAAGGGGGTTTTTGAGTGTAAAAATTGAAAATTTTGAGCTTGGGATTTTAAAATTAGACAATTTTTTAAGTCCCAATAGTGGTTCTATCTTTGGAATACATGCCCCTTGTGGTCATGCCAAGATCCCAAATCTCTTGGGAGCAGATCGGGTGCCTACTCCATTGGGCAATAGAGTAAAAAAAGGTCTTCTCTATCCCCAAACTATTGTTACTTGAGCATCAAAGCACACATGATGGCCCAAGGCCACCTAAAAAGAATAGCCAATGCTTTCCTCTAGCATACACATTCTTCTCCTCAGATTGAATTGAATCTAATCTGAAAGTATAGCTAGGATGCCACTGATCAAATATGTTGGCATCTCTTACCCAACCACCATACTAAAAATTATCAGTGCACTCACATCTGAAACCCATATGTGAGGCCCTACCCTGACCCATCCTATCTCTTCACTTATTTTCATAATTGGAACTATTATGCATGCTTTATTTTGATACATTATGGATATATAACTTTATATGGTCCCACAAATTTGGTAATATTGATATATATTGATGCTTCATTTCTATGCTTTGTGGATATAGAATTTTATATGATCCTAGAATAGGGTAACATTGAGATGATGTATGTCATTATCTGATTTGTAGGATTTGATTATGATGCTAGAAATATGATTGCATATCTTGTAAATAGATCAATTTATGAGGACTATGATGAATTGATTATGTGAATTGCTTTGATATGTTACAATCATATTGTGTAATGTCAATTCTGTGCAGAATGATTGTATTGTATTCTAATTATGTGTTTTATATTATATGAGGCTATTGGAAAGTGCTAATGTTTAAATTGAGATGCACAGGAAATTATCCATGTGACCATGGAAATATTATGGAGAATCAAGCCTAGGCCTATGTGTGTTCGTAAAACCAAGGGTTGTCTATTTGGAGAGACAACACCCCATATGTATTGTATTTTATTCATAAATTTAAAATGTTGCATGAGTGTAAATTGTATTTATTGAATTGTTTAAATCATTTAAGGGACAATTGCCATGTGTGTATTTGTGATGTGGAATTATTTTGTAGTGTCACTTGACACCTATGTTGTATATTGTGTTGGCAATTTGTCATGTCACCTTTTTGGAAAGTTTTTATTTTTGTTAATCGTTATCTCCTAATTATCCTTGAAGGAACCAAGATATCTAGGTTAGTGAGCCACAAGGAGGGTCAACTCAGAGTTGACCCGTAGGTTAACTTTAGGTGGACTTTCTAAGGGTTAAATCAACTCATAGAGTATATTTTAGAGCATTTTTATTAGGCCTCATGGGGTACCTATGGGTGAAGGCCAAAATTGGCCATGTTTCTTTCCCTTGGGGCTTGTTTAACCACCCAAAAAAGTGGTTTTCCCAAGATGGACGAATTCCATCTATAGGAGTGCCATCCTTGATAGCATAACTTTCTTGATAGGTGTAATCCCCCTTCCCCATTTCATTCCCTTCCTCTAGGTGCCTTGGTTAGGGAGTGTGTAAGACCTAGGGAAGGCCAACCAATGGGAGTCCCTCACTTTATCCAAGAGGGTGGAAGGAGTGAGAGAAGCCTTCTTAGGCTAGGAATGGAAGCTTAGTGAGTTAATCACCCACTCTCCATCCTTGGAGATTTTTGAGAATTTTTGGAGGAAAAATAGTTTGGGATAGAAAATTTGCCTAAGTGTTGCAGAAAAGATTGAGGATTGGGCTGCTCTTCATCAAGCTTTCCCCTAGAATACCCTTGGCAGAGTCAAGGTTGGTGTTTTCTTTTCTTACTTGTGAATATGAGAATCTTTTGTAGAATGCTGGAATGGAAAATGTTGTATTTTATTTGTGTTGTACTTATGAAAGCTTTATGTGATTTCTTGCTTATTTTCTGTTTTATCCATTGTTGTGTTTTGGGGAGTGTCCAAGACCATCTTTCCCTTGGGAGGGAAGATTGGTCTTGTGGGTGGAAGGAGTATGACAACCTTAGGATGAGAGGCTCTCATTATGAGAGTGATCTCAAGGGTCTGTCCATGTGACCCTTGCTGCATTTTTGTGTTATTTCACTTGGGGGTCATAAGGGGAGCAAATATGGTATGTTTGCCTTTTTTGGGGGTCATAAGGATGTAGTGGTTAAGAATGAGTTTTGGTTATGTTTTCTTGGGTGCCATGAGTTGGCTGTGAGTTCTATCTAGTAGAATCTCCCCTGGGTACCTCGGTCCACTTCCGTCCTAGTAAAACATCAGATAATGTGATGAAGTTTCAGCTTGGGAAGGGAATGTGTTTGTGGTGTTTTGTTTCCCCTCTACTTGTTGTGTGTTTGCTTGATTGTAACCCCATCTAGGACTTTGTTCTCCAAGCTCGGGGTAGCTTCTAGTAGGCCTAGGCTAGGAGGTGAGCACCCCATGGTTAGAACCTTATGATTATTTGCAGGTTGCTTGGAAAGAGGAAATTAAACTAGGAGTTGCAGATTCTATTTGGTTCAGATTTTATTCAGTTGCAGAAAAGGAAATAGGAAATGTAATCCTATGATTTGTTGCAGCAATGTAAATAGGGAAACTCAATGTTGTTTTTATTTCTTTATAAGGAAATGTATTCTTTTATTCAAGTCCTCATTATTATGAATGAGAGAACAGTTGGTTATTTCACCCATTGCAATAGTGGGCCATTGTATTCAAAAAAAAAACTGTACAAGAAAAATGCATTTTATTTAATTTCTGAAATCTATAATGTTGCTATAAATTTTATTAAATTTTGTCTCAAAAGGAATTCTGTTAATTTGTTTATTCTACAAATTGAAGTAAAGAAAAGAAATGAAATAAAGAAAAGAAATGCAATATGTTTTAATAAGTATTTACTTGCAAAGTTTAAATGCTATTAAATTCTGTCATTTATTCATTTTCTGTTTTTATATAATAGAAAATTAACCCATACACAAAATAAATTTGATGTAGAAAACCTGTTTGTATAACTGTCATAAAACCCCTAATGCTGCATATTAAATTAAAACACACCTAGGAAATGAAACATACAGTCATTGAAATGATGTCATTATTTTATCCAATCCTGCAAGCTTTAAAACAATATATATATATATATGTATTGTTGTTAAAAGAATAGGGCCTGCATGATTAGGTGTTAATTTATTCAAAAAAAAACAAAAAAACAGAGATTTCCAACCTTAATACTTGATATTTCTTTATATATATATATAATCATGTATTTAAAAATATACTCAAATCAAAATATTAGAATATGTTCAAATTTGTTTCTATATACATTTATATATAGATATATATAAATATATCTATATATATATATATATATACATATAAATATTTATAAATATATATGTTTATTTTATAAAAAAAAAATTGATACAAAAAAATAATGATTTGTTGGGGGGGCCGAAACCCTACCCCTCCTCATGAGAGACATCGTCGGCCATGCCGCCAGTGTGGAAACCCATAGTGGGCAGAGCCGAGTCCGCCACTGTGGAAACCCACAGTGGGTGGAGCCGAGTCTGCCACTATGGGCAACCATAGTGGGCAGCGTCGGCGCCACCACTGTGGGTGTCCACAATGGGTAGCGACGGGGCCGCCATTGTGGGCTTCCACAGTGGTATCCCCATGTTCGCCCCCCTCCCTCTTCAAACCCTCTTTGCCTCCCATGGTCGTCATGCCCTAATCCAACCATGTTCCCGCATACACAAACACACACACACCACAAAACAAAAGAAAAATATAATACAATAAACCCTAACCCATTTCGGGTTAGGGTATAAGTTAATAGAAAGAAAATAAAGAGGTGTTAAAATAAAAAGAAAATGCAACCCTAACCCAATTTTGGGTTAGGGTTAGCATTTTAAGAATAAGAGATTTTAAAAGAATTTAAATTAGATGTAAGGAAAAATTTCCTCAACCCTATTTAGGGTTTAAAATTTAAAAGTTTAAGTTAAAATAAGAAAAAGGGGGAGGAAATGCTTTTCAATTTTGGAAAAGAATTTCCCCCATATAACTTAGCCATATGTGTTATTTAAATAAAAAAAATTCATTAATTCGTTTGGGAAGAGAATTAAATTTTAGTGTGGTCTTTTTCTTCAAAATTTAAAATGGTAGATTAATATCATTTACATTGATCGTATGGTTGATTTAAATTATTTCGGCTAAGGACACTTTACATTTATTTAATATATTTTGTTTGTATATAGTCATTAAAGTTAAAATTGGAAAAAAATTTATAATTGAAGATTATTAAGTATTTTTAGGAATTCTTAGCCCTTGAGGCCAATATTGGCCAGATTAATTATATCGTCAAATTTAAAGGTTTAGGGGAATTAAAACCAGATTTAGCTTGCAAACATCATTATAGAATTTCAAACCCTTATCAGTTGGATTTAAATAATAAATTTGTGTGTGTATCAATTAATTAATAGCATTATCATTATCTTGTCGAGAATGATTTAAATGCATTCGAGATAACTAATTATTCCTCATTTTTTATTAGCAACAACTTAATTAAGATAATTGGACTAACTAACTGATTTGCAACATTAATTAATCTCCACTAAATAAAGTTGCTCGTTTGAGTTGGTTAATTAATCCAACCTTAGAAAACAATTTTATTTACATCCTAGTTAAGACAAAACTCTATTGAACTTATTATAATTTAAGATATGTTATGAGTTTATGTGTTCAAAAAAAAATTTGTTGTTCCCTTTTTTTGCCCAAAAGTTTGGGCATGACATTTTGGTATCAGAGCAAGGTTTCCAACACTAGGAACCTTACTCCATTATGTTTCACTTTAATTATTTAATTAATTAAATTTTTTGCCAAAAAAAATAAATTATTTATTTATTTGATTTTCATTTTATTTATTCAAGGATGCCTTCGGCTACGTGACAAGCTCGCAAGTGTGGAAGGGGTCCTAAGCATATGTGTATGACAGGCGAGGATGTTGATAGGGAGGAACCAGTTCTAGAAGGGAACCCGGAGGCCCCTCCCAAACCTGTGGTTGCCCCAGACCAAGCCATCTTATTAGCACTTTAGAACCTGATTGGGATAGTGCAGGATAGGCTTCCAACAGTTGACCGTCATACATAAAATTAGAACTCAGAGAGCCATAGGTTAGAAGATAGGGAACGGAGTAGGAGTCCACCTCCTAACACCGTAGAGGGTCAGGCTGAGCATGAGCCTGAGTCTGTTCATCTACCCAGACCACCTCCAGTAGCAGCACCTATGTATTATGAGAGAGCATGTCAGGAACCAAGAGATCTAATTAGGGAGGTTTTGCGCCTCTAGCCACCATCTTTTGGGGGATCTACTGATGGAGTAGAGGTTGAGGCATGGCTTTTGAGCCTGGATCGGTGCTTTGCATTGCATTCTTACGAAAGCAATCTGAATGTAGTCCACCTTCTGAGATCGACAACCTCCACATGGTGGAAATAGGACAAATTCAAGTGTGGTCTCACTACAGACACCCTCACATGGGAAATCTTCACAAAGAGGTTCAAGGAGAGGTACCTGTCAGAGCACTTTAGGTAGTGTAGGATCGATGAATTCTACAACCTCTAATAGAAGGGTCTCTCAGTGACCCAGTACGAGAGAAAGTTCATTGAGCTCCTACCTTATGTAGACTACGTGAAGGATGAGAAGCTTCTCATCAACTGATTTATCAGGGGACTTAATGTTGGGATAGTAGGACCGGTGAGGATGGCCGCTCCAGGAAGCCTTCGGGTTGTCGTGGAGAAGGCCCTGATAGCCAACGAGATTCAGATTAGGCCACAAGACACGAGGGATCAATTTCAGAACCGAAACCCAGCACCCCAGTCTTTCAGGTTTTAGAAACCCCATTGGAAAGGCAACCACAAAAATTCATTGGGGTCCTATAAACCCCCTCCTCCGCAGTAGTCATAGCAGAGTTAGAGACAAAGGCCCCCTTAGGGACAGCAGGGCTCCAGGCCCAAGTAGTGGCAATCACAGGGTCCTAGGCGTGACCAGAGAGCATAGGGTACATACACACCTCTGACACGGACTCAGCAGTCCTCTAGGGGTGGGTACAATGGTTCTAGCAGGATAGGTGGGCAGCCCTTCTCTAGGCCTCAGGGCACACAGTTTCAGGCATGCGATGCTTATTTCATGTGTGGAAACATGGGGCACATGGCGAGGGAGTTCCCACAGGGTTAGATGATAGGAAATCAGAGGATGGTAGCATCAGAGCCTATAGTTGGAGATATGGGCAAGTCCCATAGAGTCGTCGCAGCGGTTGACAACCGCCAGGCAGAGCACCAGGCCACAGTCATTGAGGCTGTAGGTAAGATCAGAGGTAGCAGTATTTCTATATTATTTGACTCAGGAGCGACTGACTGCTTTATATCTCCATTGGTTATTGAGCATTGCGGGCTAGTGGTAGTTAGGCAAGGTGTCAGCTGGGAAGTGGAGTTAGCTTCAGGGGCTAGAGTGTTAGTGGATTAAGAGGTTAAGGGATGTCCGCTCTAGATTGGTAATACCACCACCTTAGTACACCTTAGAGTTACACCACTTGGATCTTATGGCATCATACTTGGTATGGATTGGCTTTACACCCATAGAGCCAAGATGGATTGTCACCCAAAAAAGATCCAGTGTGAGGATGATCATGGTGCTCCCATAGTAATCACTGGGATTCAGAGACCCGTGTCTCTTCATATGATTTCCGCTATGCATCTTAAGCGGAGCATGTGGAAGGGATGCCAGTTGTTTGTTATCACTATGAGTGATAGAGAGGAAGAAAATGAGAAGGAGCCTTCCATAGATGATTATCCCATCCTTGAGGAATTTGCAGATGTGTTTCCAGCTGAGCTACCTAGTATGCCACCTAGCAGAGAGATGGACTTCCACATAGATTTGGTACTAGAAGCCGAGCCAGTTTCGAGAGCACCTTATACGATGACCACACATGAGCTTAATGAGCTCAAGATGTAGCTAGAGGAACTTTTAGAGAAGAGTCACATTCATCCTAGCATCTCCCCTTGGGGTGCACTAGTCATCTTCATGAAAAAGAAGGATGGGTTCCTTCGGCTATGCATGGATTACAGGCAACTGAATAAAGTAACCATAAAGAACCGCTATCCCTTGCCCAGGATCGATGACTTGTTTGATCAGCTTCAAGGTGCTAAAGTGTTTTCCAAAATAGATCTGAAGTCGAGGTATCATTAGTTGAGAATTGTGGAAAGTGATATCCACAAGACCGCGTTTCGCACCAAATATGGCCACTATGAGTTCACAGTGGTCCCATTCGGTCTTACAAATGCTCTAGCTATATTTATGAGTCTCATGAATGGGGTATTCTTCACCTTCCTTGATTGATTTGTGATTGTGTTCCTTGATGACATATTGATATACTCTTAGAACGAGAAGGAGAATGAGGAGCATTTGAGGCAGGTTTTGCAGTGTTTGAGGGACAACCAATTGTTCGACAGTTTGTTGAAGTGTGCTTTCTTTAGATCAGAGGTCAAGTACCTAGGGGATGTTATATCCAGCAATGGGATCTCAATTGACCCATCAAATATCAGAGCTATTATGGATTGGCCAGCGCCAACCAGTGTGACAGAGGTCAGGAGCTTCATGGTTTTAGTAGGATACTACAGACGTTTTGTTGAGGGATTTTCCATAGTTGCACACCCCATCACATCCCTCCAGTGAAAAGGAAATAAATTTGAGTGGACAGAGAAGTATGAGAGGGCTTTCCAGGATCTAAAAAGGGCACTTACTAGTGCACCTATTCTTATTGTGCCAGGCCCCACGGCCAATTTCATGGTATGCGCAGATGCTTTCTTAGATGGATTAGGAGCAGTCCTTATGTAGGAGGGTAGAGTTATAGTGTACGAGTCTAGGAAACTTAAGACTCACGAGCTTAACTACCCTATGCACGACCTAGAGCTTGCAACAGTTTTTCATGCACTTGTGAGGTGGAGACACTTCCTTTTAGGTCATCACTTTGAGCTTCATTCAGACCATTAGAGTTCGCAGTACATCTTCACCCAGCCTAACCTTAATGCACGTCAGAGGAGATGGATGGAGTTCCTATGTGAGTATGATTTTGATGTCCACTACATCAAAGGGAAGGAGAACGTAGTCGCAGATGCTCTGAGTAGGAGACGACATGAGGTATACACCATATCTATGAGCACAAATGTGAGAGACTGTATTTTGGAGTGGTTGCCAGAGGATGTATAGTATCTAGAGGTTTGTCAGAGGATTTGATCTCAGGAGACCCTAGAGGGGAAGTTTATGGATTACTCTTTGCAATCCTATGGACTATTACACCATAGAGAGTGCATCTATGTACCTTCTCCTAGAGGATTGTGAGATTTCATTATCATGGAGGCTCATAGAGCTCCTTATGCAGTGCATCCCGGGGTTAAGAAGATGCATGCTGACTTGAGACAGTTATATCATTGGCCAAGTATGCAGCAGCTTATCACTAAGTTGGTATCCCGATGCCTTGAGTGTCAAAGAGTCAAGGTGGAGCATCACCATCTAGGTGGGTTACTCCAGTCCCATGATATACTAGAGTGGAAGTGGGATACTATATCCATGGATTTTATCATTGGTCTTCCCATGTCATCTCATCGCCATGATGTCATCTTGATGACAGTTGACAAGTTGACCAAAGTAGCCCATTTCTCACCTATTCGGACTACCTTCACAACAGCAGTAGTGGCACAAGTGTTCTTGTTAGACATAGTCAGACTTCATGGTATTCCACGCAAGATTATATCTAACAGGGATTCCCTCTTCACTTCTTCCTTTTGGAAGGCGTTATAGGAAGCTATGGGCACCAAGCTCAATTTCATAACAGCCTATCATCCAAAAACGGATGGACAGACAGAGTGGGTTAATTAGGTATTAGAGGATATGCTCCACATGTACGTCATGGATCATCAGACCAAATGGGAGGAGTACCTACATTTAGTATAGTTTGCCTACAATAATGGGTATCACATGTCCTTGGGGATGCCACCTTTTCAGGCCTTGTATGGCAGACCTTGCAGGACACCTTTGAGTTGGGACCGTATTGAGGATAGAGTGGTCATAGGCCCTAAGATGGTTCGTGATATGGAGCAGTAGGTAATTTTGATTAGATGTCACCTTAGAGAGGCATTGGATAGGCAGAAGAAATATGCAGTTGCAAAGAGGATAGACCAGAGGGGATAGAGTTTTCCTGAGAGTGCGATCGCATAAGAGTCCAATCCATTATGGAAAGGGTTTTAAGCTTGCAACTCGCTTTGTCAGACTTTTTGAGATCCTTGAGAGGATAGGACCAGCTGCTTATCACCTAGCTTTACCACCTAGCCTGTCACGCATCCACGATGTGTTTCATGTATTAGTTTTGAGGAAGTATATCTATGATGAGTCTAATATTTTAGATTGGGATGCTTTGCAGGTGGAGTCAGATGGGAAGATAGCTTTGGAGCCTATTTTCATTTTGGCTCGCTGGACATTGGCCCTTTGAGGTCGAGAGATGGACCAAGTTAAGGTCTAGTGGGATTGCTATGATGAGGTTATAGCTTCATGGGAGGATGCAGCACGTATGAGATCATAGTACCCTCATCTTTTTGATGAACTCCAGGAGGACATTCATGCCTAGAGGGGGAGGGTGTGAGGCCCTACCCCAACCCATCCTATCTCTTCAGTTATTTTCATAATTGGAACTATAATGGGTGCTTTATTTTGATACATTATGGATATATAACTTTATATGGTCCCACAAATTTGGTAATATTGATATATATTGATGCTTCATTTCTATGCTTTGTGGATATAGAATTTTATATGATCCTAGAATAGGGTAACATTGAGATGATGTATGTCATTATCTAATTTGTAGGATCTGATTAGGATGCTAGAAATATGTTTGCATATCTTGTAAATAGATCAATTTATGAGGACTATGATGAATTGCTTATGTGAATTGCTTTGATATGTGACAATTGTATTGTGTAATGTCAATTCTGTGCAGAATGATTGTATTGTATTCTAATTATGTGTTTTATATTATATGAGGCTATTGAAAAGTACTAATGTTTAAATTGAGATGCGTAGGAAATTATCCATGTGACCAAGGAAATATTATGGAGAATCAAGCCTAGGCCTATGTGAGTTCATAAAACTAGGGGTTGCCTATTTGGAGAGACAACACCCCGTATGTATTGTATTTTATTCGTAAATGTAAAATGTTGCATGAGTGTAAATTGTATTTATTGAATTGTTTAAATCATTTAAGGGACAACTGCCATGTGTGTATTTGTGATGTGGAATTATTTTGTAGTGTCACTTGACACCTATGTTGTATATTTTGTTGGCAATTTGTCATGTCACATTTTTGGAAAGTTTTTATTTTTGTTAATTGTTATATCTCCTAATTATCCTTGAAGGAACCAAGATATCTAGGTTAGTGAGACACAAGGAGGGTCAACTCAGAGTTGACCCGTAGGTTAACTTTAGGTGGACTTTCTAAGGGTTAAATCAACTCCTAGAGTCAATTTTAGAGCATTTTTATTAGGCCTCATGGGGTACCTATGGGTGAAGGCCAAAATTGGCCATGTGACTTTCCCTTAGGGCTTGTTTAACCACCCAAAAAAGTGGTTTTCCCAAGATGGACGAATTCCATCTATAGGAGTGCCATCCTAGATAGGATAACCTTCTTGATAGGTGTAATCCCTCTTCCCCATTTCATTCCCCTCCTCTTGATGCCTTGGTTAGGGAGTGTGTAAGACCTAGGGAAGGCCAACCAATAGGAGTCCCTCACTCTATCCAAGAGGTTGGAAGGAGTGAGAGAAGCCTTCTTAGGCTAGGAATGGAAGCTTAGTGAGTTAATCACCCACTCTCCATCCTTGGAGATTTTTGAGAATTTTTGGAGGAAAACCAGTTTGCGATATAAAATTTTGCTAAGTGTTGAAGAAAAGTTTGAGGATTGGGCTACTCTTCATCAAGCTTTCCCCTAGAATACCCTTGGCAGAGTCAAGGTTGGTGTTTTCTTTTCTTACTTGTGAATATGAGAATCTATTGTAGAATGCTTGAATGGAAAATGTTGTATTTTATTTGTGTTGTACTTATGAAAGCTTTATGTGATTTCTTGCTTATTTTCTGTTTTATGCATTGTTGTGTTTTGGGGAGTGTCCAAGACCATCTTTCCCTCAGGAGGGTAGATTGGTCTTGGGGGTGGAAGGAGTATGACAGCCTTAAGGTGAGAGGCTCTCATTATGAGAGTGATCTCAAGGGTCTGTCCATGTGACCCTTGCTGCATTTTTGTGTTATTTCACTTGGGGATCATAAGGGGAGCAAATATGGCATGTCTACCTTTTTTGGGGGTAATAAGGATGTAGGGGTTAATAATGAGTTTTGGTTATGTTTTCTTCAATACCATGAGTTGGCTGTGAGTTCTATCTAGCAGAATCTCCCCTAGGGTACTTGGTCCACTTCCACCCTAGTAAAACATCACATTATGTGATGAAGTTTTAGCTTGGGAAGGGAATGTGTTTGTTGTGTTTCATTTTCCCCCTGCTTGTTGTGTGTTTGCTTGATAGTAACCCCGTCTAGGACTTGATTCTCCAAGCTCGGGGGTGGCTTCTAGTAAGCCTAGGCTGGGAGGTGAGCACCCCATGGTCGTATCCTTATGATTATTTGCAGGTTACTTGGAAAGAGGAAAGTAAGCTAGGAGTTGGAGATTCTATTTGGTTCAGATTTTATTCAATTGTAGAAAAGGAAATAGGAAATGTAATACTATGATTTGTTGCAGCAATGTAAATAGGAAAACTCAATGTTGTTTATATTTCTGTATAAGGAAATGCATTCTTTTATGCAATTCCTCATTATTAAGAATGAGAGACCAGTTGGGTTGTTTCACCCATTGCAATAGTGGGCCATTGTATTCAAAAAAAAACTCTATAAGAAAAGTGCATTTTATTTAATTTTTGAAATCTATAATATTGCTGTAAATTTTATTAAATTTTGTCTTAAAAGGAATTTTGTTACTTTGTTTATTCTGCAAATTTAAGTAAATAAAAGAAATGAAAAAAAAAAGAAATGCAATATGTTTTAAGAAGTATTTATTTGCAAAGTTTAAATGTTGTTAAATTCTATCATTTATTCATTTTCTGTTTTTACATAATAGAAAATTAACCCATACACAAAAGAAATTTGATATAGAAAACCTCTTTGTATAACTGTCATAAAACCCCTAATGCTACATATTAAAATAAAACACACCTAGGAAATGAAACATATAGTCATTGAAATGTTGTCATTATTTTATCCAATCTTGCAAGCTTTAAACGAATATATATATATATATATATATATATATATATATATATATATATATATATATATATATATATATATATATATATATAAAATCATGCATTTAAAAATATACTCAAATGAAAACATTAGAATATGTTCAGATCTATTTCTATATACATTTATATATAGATATATATACATATAAATATTTATAAATATATATGTTTATTTTATAAAAAAAAATTCATACAAAAGATAAATAAACGATTTGTGGGGGGCGCCGAAACCCTACCCCTCCTCATGAGAGACATCATGGGCCATGCTGCCACTGTGGTAACCCACAGTCGGTGGAGCCAAGTCTACCGCTGTGGGCCACCATAGTGGGCGGCATTGGTGCTGCCACTGTGGAAACTCATAGTGGGCGGAGCTGAGTCCGCGACTTTGGGCAACCACAGTGGGCGGCATTGGAGCCACCACAGTGGGTGGCGTCGGGGCCGCCACTATGGGCTTCCATGATGGTATCCCCATGTTTTCCCCCCTCCCTCTTTAAACCCTCTTCGCCTCCCATGGCCGTTGTGCCCTAATCTGACCCTGTTCCTGCATACACAAACACACACACACCACAAAACAAAAGAAAAATATAATACAATAAACCCTAACCCATTTTGGGTCAGGGTATAAGTCAATAGAAAGAAAATAAAGAGGTGTTAAAATAAAAAGAAAATGCAACCCTAACCCAATTTTCGGTTAGGGTTACCATTTTAAGAATAAGAGATTTTCAAAGAATTTAAATTAGATGTAAGGAAAAATTTACTCAACCCAATTTAGGGTTTAAAATTTAAAAGTTTAAGTTAAAATAAGAAAAAGGGGGGGGGGGGGGGAAAATGCTTTTCAATTTTGGAAAAGAATTTCCCCTATATAACTTAGCCATATAAATTTAAAAAATTCATTAATTCATTTGGGAAGAGAATTAAATTTTAGTGTGGTCTTTTTCTTCAAAATTTAAAATGGTAGATTAATATCATTTACATTGATCATATAGTTTATTTAAATTATTTCGGCTAAGGACACTTTACATTTATTTAATATATTTCATTTGTATATAGTCATTAAAGTTAAAATTGGAAAAATATTTATAATTGAAGATTATTAAGTATTTTTAGGAATTCTTAGCGCTTGAGGCCAATATTGGCCAGATTAATTATATCGTCAAATTTAAAGGTTTAGGGGAATTAAAACTGGATTTAGTTGGCAAACGTCATTATAGAATTTTGAACCCTTATCAGTTGGATTTAAATAATAAATTTGCGTGTGTATCAATTAATTAATAGCATTATCATTATCTTGTCAGGAATGATTTAAATGCATTTGAGATAACTAATTATTCCTTGTTTTTAATTAGCGACAACTTAATTAAGATAATTGGACTAACTAACTGATTTGCGACATTAATTAATCTCCACTGAATAAAGTCGCTTGTTTGAGTTAGTTAATTAATCCAACCTTAGAAAACAATTTTATTTACATCCTAGTTAAGACAAAACTCTATTGAAGTTATTATAATGTAGGATATGTTATTAGTTTATGTGCTCAAAATTTTTTTTGTTGTTCCATTTTTTTGCCCAAAAGTTTGGGCACGACACCATACAATGACTAAAAAATCTGATTATTGTGTGACATAAGTGTGTTATGCTCATCAAAAAATACACTAGCCTGCTACTCATAACACACATTATGACCGAAACCACTATCACACCTCATGAAAATATCACCCAGTTGAAAATGAATAAACTCTTGCACACACATGCAGTTGGTTTCATTTAAAAGAAATTTCAGCACAGGTTTGCATGTCAAACTAAAAAAACTCAAGAGGACACCCTTGCAAACTTTGTGACTCCTTCAAATATTCATCCAATAACTGAACTAGCAAAGAATAACATATTGGTTTACTCTATGACAACAACTCAATATTATGGAAAAAAGGATCACTTGGAAGCTCCAACATACCCATAGGTTCATGCATTTCTTCATTTTCCAAGCATGTTATTGCATCATTGTCTGAATCCCATACAGAATCATAAGAGTGTGATTTTGATTTAGTGTAAAGTTTTGGCTCAAACTGATGATCATCTTCCACATCATTGTGAAGGTTCTCTGAAGAATAATTAATTTCATAAGAAAAATCATCACCATGGAATTTAATGCATGGGGCTGAGGTATGGCACGTGCTTGATAAATTGGATTCATCGTCACACTCATCAGACCTATCACTACTTTGATCATGGCACTCAACCACCATGTCCACATCATGTGCATTGTCATTATGCATGCTGACCCACTCACTGGTAAAAGAAAAATCAGACATGCTGTCATATATGGCCTTACCAAAGCATAATCCTTGGCCTAAGAACAACATAAGGATTGAGAACCACTTCTATCCATATGTTTCTGATACTCAACTAACAACAAATCTAAAATTTCATCATTATTTAATAGACCACTTCTTTGATCTAAATCTTCTACCTCCTCTTCTTCTTGATCCTTACTACTACTATTAGTATCCTCAAGCTACAACTCATGATCAACAATGCTACCATCATCAAACTGTGAAAAACCAAAGGGTTGACCACAAAGTTGTACTTCATCATCATAAGAGATTGCATCTACAACAACCTTAAAAAGATCATAGTCTGGCATAGGATGAAAACTTTATGTATGTTCAATGTAATTTGTATTTGGGTCTTCATGGTTGCGGTTCATGCTTGTACATTGGTCTTCAATTGACTGATTGGACTCTTCACCTTGCTGCTATTCATTATTGTACTGAGTTTTGTCATTGTGCATCTCATTGATTTCTTCTTATGATACGTATCCCCATTGAGACTGAGCACAAACAACACCATTACCATCAATCTCAAGGCTGCATTTTTCTTCATCTTCGATCCCTACCATATCAATCATGCATTTTTCTTCTTTTGAGGATGAAAGTTCTTGGTCATATGCATTCATGCAGATATTTGCAACTTTAGCACACTTGTCACCATCATTGAGACTTGTGGATGATAAATTTTTCATGTATTCATGTCTCATTCTATACGTGATGTCCATAGAATTAGAAGCCATCAACATATTAACTATTTTGAGATCTTCCAATAGTGCACTAGAACCTTCTTCAAAGGCTTCAAAATACATACTAGTGTATGCTGGTGTATCGGGCCTAAAACCTTCAGGGATTTGTGACAATGAACTTGCAAACCTATGACTGAAAGTGATGTTGGTATCTTTATCTAGCCTCCTAATTTGAGATAATTCTTTGACAAGATCAATGGGTTCTCTTGAAAATTCTTCCAAATATGCACCCACTAGTTCACCCCAACAAGCAAAGGATTTGTGAGGGAAACCTAAGTACCAATCCTTAGTTCTTGTATCAAGAGACCTAACAAAAAATCTTATGGACATGTCCACTTCTCTAAACAAATGTTTATGTATGAAACTATGAAACCTTTGGACATGTGCATTCCCCTCACATATGTTGAAACCATCAAAACTATGCATCTAACTATAAATATGAGTTGGCATGGTTTTGAACTCATGCTCCACCCATGATAGGTCCAACTGATCATACAATAGATCAAGAGAATAAATAGGGGGTCCAACTGTGATGCAGGAGCGCAGGAGTAGTTCAAATCAGCACCTTGATTTTGATCCCAGTGAGACATCGATCTTGGTATTGGCCCAGTATTGGTGTGCTCTTATCAGTTGGTTTTTGCAGTGTATGTAACAAAGATGAATTGAGTTGTGGGTGGTTTCCATAACTTACGGATTGTTGAGAGATGTTGTTTTGGGCCTTGTCCAATGTCTTAGAGGATCACTTGAAGTTTATGCATTTGAAGATGTTCTTGGTGATTTGGGCGGACATTTTATTGTTTGCACATTTCATCATGCACTAGTTGTTCTTTGGCTGACTTGATCAAGTTTTTATTGCTTGTAGATGGTATAAAGGGAAACTTTAGAGATTCATTTTGGGAGGACAGAGGTTGAAGAAAGTAGAGACCGAGCGAAGATGTAGTTTTCAGAGATATTCTGGTCCGGGAGGACTAAAGTCTGGAGGGACTGAACTCTGGATCAGTGCACAATAATGTAGATTGTTACCGGAGGCCTATTTGTTAAGAAAAAAATCTATGGATCTTATATTTGTGTTGCATGGATTGTTTTGTAATCCTGGGTTGCAGTCCATCATATGTAGCCATTGAAGGCTTATGCAATTCTTTAAAATATTATAATAATAGATTTATTTGTTACTGGCTATATTGTGTGTTGCTTCTATTGGTTATATCTTTTTACTGGTTGGTGGTATCTTGCATAGTGCTTTGTGTTATGTTGGTATCTTGCATTGTGTTATGCTAGTATATTACATGGTGTTTTGTGTTATGAGCTGCAAGGTGGGGATGTCCTTCATTGGATCTTTCTACTTTGACTACATTGGGCTACTTGAATGGGAGGCATTTCATGATTAAAAATCAGTTGATCTTGTGAAGACATAAATATCTCATTCAAATCTACAATACTTTCATCAGGCACTACCTCTTCCTTTTGGTTCAACACGTGCATATACATTTGGATACATGATATTTGGGGACCCCCAAATTTGAAACTTACTTATTTCCTCAATATTTCTATTCATTGGGCCAAGGCTTCTAACATTTTGGCCATTCTATCATGGTTATGCATAGGAATTTTCATATCTAAATTTTCAAGAGGTGCAAAATCATAACTACAATGCAATGAAGTACTACTAGGATACATATAAATATCACAATACCCACGGTTCAAATCATAAATGATAGGAGGAACACCCATGGGATGAACAAATCCATTACATTCAGGCATCACTAATAAATATTAAAGTGATAAATAAACACTCCTAAGTGCACCAACATTTACATTTCACATATTAGGGTCAACAAATAAGAACGAGAAGAAGCTTGTGTACCCTTTCTCCCCCAGCTGTTACAACTTTGAATGAATAAGTTTTCTGAGATACACATACATTTTCTAAGTTCATCCAGTAGAGTGTTCAACTTTATGTGAGTCACAAACAAAGACTCTCAAACTTGGAACCCTTTCCACACATCTTTCTGGTTCCTTTCATGAAAAATTCACCCCCTCCTTGCAAAGGAATATTTTGAATAGCAGGGAGCCATCCAAAGTATTTTATCATTCTGGGTCCTTTTTTCACCAATAATTTATCATTCTAGGTATTTTATCATACCGTGTCTCCACTATATTGACTCTTTCCAAATGTAGTGATCGAGCAATCTATACAATGATGTAAACTTTAGAAACCACAGATTCTAGACACTTCTTGACCAGAGTCACCATTATGCTAATTCCCAAACCAATAGTCCCTAGGTCCTAAAGGAATTTCCACTGTCTCATCGACAAACTCAGGGAAGGGTTTCGTCCAACAAACAAGATTCAATACAAGACTAAGATCTCCTACACTTTTGGCTCTACGAGACCAAGGCGAGTGAACCTATGTAGTGTCTAACAACTTTTAGCTTCACAATACTCAAGACACTACAACTTACAACAGATCATCTCAATAAACGATACTAAGGAAGATGGATAAAATCCTAGTTATGGATTTAACCTTTGTTTGTAAGCATCTAAGCACTCATTGAGGTGGTTTCTACACTACTCCTACTCCTAATGCAGAAAGGAAATGCAGAAAGTAAAATAAATTTAATTTAAGGAATGATTCTGAAAAACTGGAAGCAACAACCATGACCAGTGCCTTGTATGGGCTATAGAGTTAACCACACAACATGCAAATTTAACATTCAAATAGGGATACATGCAACCTTTGAGGTTTGAATGTTAATGCATTACATCAACATTCTCCCTTTTGATTTCACCAACAACCTTACCAAACAATCTCATATATACACAACAGTATTCCTACACCTTGAAGAAACAAATCAATCCCTTCCTGGAAGGGAAGCAAACAAAAAGATATACACTTGACTTGTAGGGACAAAACAAAATATCCTTAATCATTTTTATTTTATAAAATAGAGCATACATAAGAGAGACAACTGCAAATAAAACCTCTAAATCTGCTTGTATTTTGGTTACAACTATTTGAAACATTAAGAACTACAAACTAAAATAAAACTCAAACTGATGGAAGCCTTTCTTCCAGAAGAAATTACATTCAGAATCAACCCATTCACAATGGCCCTAAATTCCCTTTTATAAGAACAAGGGAGAAAAACAAGCCATAGGCCATGTGAGTTACACATGTCAAAATTTGATTGCTTGGGACATAGATGGGCCATGATGTGTCTATTTTCTTGCTTTGTATACAATCCATCAGGAGGCAATTAATGCAAGAAACTATAAAGATAGCCTCTAGGACCTAGGACCATGATGTTGAGGACAATTAGAAGTAAGTTTCTTGAGCCACATAGAAATTTTCCTTAAGTTTACCCTCTTCTACATCCTGATCAATCTCTTAACCTAAATTACTATACTTAGTAATCTATACCTTTGTGTCCTCTCATCTCTTTGGTCGGTGATCCTCTAGCATGCTTGAGGCAATGAAATCTCATTGATAGCATATCCTTAGATTTCATAGAGCTACTCAACTGATCTTCTATCTAATCCTCATTAAATGCTATCTCCCTCTAGGGCTTTATCGTTGCGATCCAATCTGATTTGGTCGTAGAAAACTACCTACAGCATGTCAACACTATCATTTTCATTGGCATCATCTTCTCTTTCGATAGGTGGAATCTTTGCAATCTGCACATGCCACATCTTTAAAATATTACCCCCTATCCTCTAGTCAACCTCCATCAACCCTCCATGTGGACAATTTGACGATCGGGCCACATGGTGGCATTATTTGAGAGTCACATAACGTGCATGTTATGTGCACTATTACTCCATCTCATGGCTTTAGGCACCATGAGATAACAAGTTACACCATTCTCCTTGTTCTTACTTACCTTGTGAGCCCCTCATTCTATCGCTTTCATACTACGGGATAATGGGGAGCTCTATCTTCCTCTCTAGCTTTGACCTCTTTCTTATCCCCATGGGGACGCATGCAATAAGGAAATTAATCTTTGTGTTGCTTCACTTTATTATCCCATGAGTCATGGGACTGCTCTTATTTCCTTCATGGGATAATCCCCTTCTCCATCATCTTCATGTTTCCTTATCCCGCAGCCTTTGGAGACATCTTCCTTACCTCTACAGGATAAGCTTGTAAAGTCTCCCTTTTGTCTTTTGTCTTTTTTCTTAACATTTTCTTATTCTGCTAGCCTTAATTGACTGATGGGAACCTTTGCATGATAAGGATTTCTTTAGTATCTTTTGATCATTCTCATCTCACATTGTATTTTCATCTTCACTCCTTGTCTCTTCATACACTAGTAGTCTTGATCTTTGTTGCCACGCGGGATAAGTTTTTTCATCTTTTGCTTTGATATTTTTTTATCCTACATTGCTCATATTCCTTTTGTCTTTGTACTACTCTATCATGTCTCTTTACCTTGTTCTGCGTTGATGTGGGATAAGTCATTTTCCCTTTACATTAGTTCCTTCTTATCTTGCAACCCTTTTCTTATCCTCGTGAGGATGTACAGGTTAAGAAAACATTTTACTTTTCCCTTGTTAACTTGTCCCATGTGACCCTTTCTTGTTGCTTTCTCCTTAGTAGGATAAGGAAAACTTTTCCTTCACTTTGTTTCCTTGTAGGCCTTATCTTGTGCAACCTCTATTCATCATCTTTTACCCTGTGGGAGAAGGGAAACCTTCCCTTCCTTGCTTTGCCTGCCTTATCCTACATGACCCTTTGGTTGGTCCTATTGTCTTGTGGGATAACAAATGATGTTACTATCAGTTGGTAAGGATGAACCCTGGAGTCTGGCCCACAAATGAGATGAAACCCATCAATCCGTGAGGATTAAGTGAGTTGACTAGCTAGACCTATTAACTCAAAAAATTTAGATTTTTGGAGTCTAAAAAGACTTTCTCCTACACTACAAAATATTTATCCACCTACCACTGCCCCAACAATCAATAACATTCTACCCAAATACTCAAGACGGTCAATAAAATGGCATGTTATTGACATGATATGTTGATGTTAGGCATAGGGTCAATAAAATGTTATAATCAATACATTGCTACTTACCACAGTATGATAATGATGCAATCACCAGTTAGGAGGGACCTCAAAGAGATCAATTTGGACTGGGAAACAAGAGTAAACACAATAGAAACAAGAAGGTGTGATGAATGCAATAGAGAACTGAATGAATTAGATCATGAGAACTGATTACAGATAATTGGTAACATCTAGATTAAAAGATTTAGCTCACTGGCCTGCTACATACCTACTTAGTTACAAAATTGGTCAACTCCAGACCTATAAATCTTAAGATCTATTTTCTATGCTCTATCTGATTGATTTATGATGCTTAATTACATTGATTTATATGATCCAAGGAGATCTAGTCAGGCCAAAAGGGATTAAATGTCAAAGAACAAGATCAAAGTGAAGGTCATCCACATGCTAAGGAACATTGGAATTAATGAACTGGTCTCCACAAGCTTTGGAAGGGATTTGGTACATTCAAAAATGCAAATATCTCCAAGCGGTTTCGGTGCCAGAAAACTGTCTTAGAATCCAGATTTGATAGCTTGCCAGAAAATGATCCAAATGCTTCGTGCATTAGGAATAAGGAAGATGATTCAAGGCCAATACATGCTATGATTCACAATTATAATTTTACCATTATGAGGAAATTTCAAACACTTATGATGAGTAGAAGCAATTTCTTTCATGGAAGAGATACAAGGATGTCCCAACTTCACATGAAAATGATCAGATGTAAGAATGATAGAAAACTTAGCATCTAAACATTTAGTGCCAACATCAATAGGAAGTGTTATAGAGCCTAAAGAAGGACAAGAGAAGCCATCAAAAATTTTAACTAACACATCAGTATCATCATATATCACTTGATGCAATTGTAAATTATAAACAAATTATTTAGTTATCACATTAACCATGCAAGTGGGATAAATGAGTACTCCTCTAGCAGGTATACCTTTGATTTTTGCACTTATGTATAATGGGCCATCACATACTTTAATGGTCTCACTAGGATCAAATTTGATACACAAGTCTTTAGGAGGTTCTTGTTTATCTACAAGGTTCACTACTTTATTAGATTCAAGGCCAACATCATTGGGAGAGAAAGCAAGATGATTAGTCTCAATTACATTAGTGGAATGGGATGGTAAAGGATCAGTGAAAATCTGAATATTTTGATTAGGAGGAGCTACAAACTTGTTTCCTTTATCATTCACACCTACCACATATATGGAATTGTTATCAATCAAGTATTGAATCTTACTTCTCAATGAAAAACACTTTTCAATGTCATGACTAGGATGACAATGATATGGACAAAAGGATTTAGCATAAAAGTAAGGCGAAGTTGACTTAGATGGATCAATTGGTTGCTTGGGGAAATTTTTAACACATTCGTTTGTAATAGCTTAGACATAATGCTATGCAAATATTCATTCAAAGGAGTGAATTATTTTTCTCTTTTAAAGTATTTAGAAAAAGGAGTCACACCTATAGTGGCTACTACATGAGTGTTATTGTTGTTGTCATTGAATTTGATGAATCCTTTGTTTGGTTTGAACTTCACAAATAGTTGTTGAGCACTATCACCCTTATCAGTCGGAGCCATGGAAGGAGATTGCTCCAATTGACTCACAATCAGTTGATAATTGTGAAGTATTGCACATGACTGCAAAAAGAAAGTAAACTTAGTTAAGAGAAGTTTATCCCTAATTTGTTTTTGCAAATTAGCAATAAAAATTATTTGGATATATTGATCAGGAATAGTAAAAGAAATCTGAGAATACAAATGCTTATATCTACCAATAAAATTAGTCGCTTTTTCTTTAAAACCTTGTTTATAATGCATCAAATTATTCAAAGTAATTTTAGGACCAATGTTATTGTGAAATTGCTGAATAAAAGGATTAGCCAATTGTTGAAAAGAGGTAATAGAATAAGGAGGCAAAGAAAACTAGCATTGCAAAGCTTTATCCCTTAATGTTCTAGTAAACAATTTTGCTAACAATCTTTGATCATGAGCAAAGTCACTACACAAAGATTGGAATGTTTTAACATGAGTTAAGGGATCACATTTTCCATTATAAGTTCCAATTGAGGTACTTCTACCTGTTTGGGAGGGAAAACTCTAACAATGTCGTTAGATAATGGGCTTGCTATATCAAATGTGGGCACATTATACTTAGATTGATTCATAGAAGCTATTTGTTGTTGTAAGGAGGACACTGTTTGAGATGAATTATTCATGGTAGCTTCGGTTGAAGTTGTATCCATTTAAGTTTCACCTTAGAGATAAAACCTTCAAACTCATTAGCCTATCATGCAAATATAACTCAAGCTTCAACCAATGAAACAACATGAAATGAAAAGGGAAATTAAATTGTTATACCTTCATGGATTATGTCTCATTGTGTCCTAGCCCTATTGTTATTGGTTGCAGATGATTTTTCTCTCAGATAAGCACTAGTAGCTTCCAAGATGGCAAGTGTGGAATGGACAAATAATTGATATGATATGAAAAGATAAACTGTGATAATGATTTATGCTAAATTGCTCAAAAACAGCTATAAGATTAGCTATTAGTTTCAAAAATGGCTTAGGAGACTTCTATTTATAGATTTTTGAGTGCATAAGCTTATGTGGCAAAGATCAATGATCATGATTAAATCTTGCAATTTGGATGGCTATGAGAAAGAGGTTAAGATGTGAGAGAGAAAGGTGGAAGGTGTTACTCCCACACCTATAGAATGGAGCAAAAGATGGAAGGAGAAGTTGAGTGTTATTCATCTCACCTTGACTAAGAATGAAGACTGAGAGAATATAGGATAGTTAGAGAATATTTAGGGATAAGAGGACAAGTGGACTCAACTTCATCCAAAGATATAGGAAGGTTGAGGAATGTGTGTACTATTGCCATTGGATTGTCATTGATTTCAACCGGTATGGGATGACTATCGGCATGAGAGATGTATGTGCAACACTCTCAAGAACAAGTATAGGTTGAGATATCTTGGGTATCACTATTGAACACAGAATACCACTGAGAGGGGGGTGAATTAGTGGTTCCTAACCTTTTTGCTTTTTGGATCTAACCTTAGAATATTTGTTCTTCACTTAACTACCAAACAATCATATCGATAGTATAAAAAGAAGGCCAAAATGATCATTCACTTGCAAGTAACTTCACAACACCAGATTTATGAGGAAAACCCAATATGGGAAAAAGCTCGGTGAGAAAAATTGGTGGAGACTACTGCTCCAATCTAGCCTCATAGGTAAAACACTAACTTACAAATATTTTGGGCACTAACCCCTACACTTTTAGGGAACCATCCCAAGGAGCACCAACCCTTGCACCAAGCTTCAACTTGGAAATGTATATTGAAATACTATTTGAATACAATTAAGGCTTCTTGTTGCAAATGAATTCTGCAACTCTTTAATCAAATAACTCTCTGCTGGTTGATAGTCATTTCTCCTTCACTGAATCTCACACTATTAGTTGTGAGATTACTCTCTCTGATTCTTGACCTATTTTATATTTCTCTCCCTCTCACACATACTCTCTCAAAATATTGTGTCACACTTTGATGTTGCCTAATCTGCCACACCTTGCCGGTTAGGCTCAACTGCAAGATTATAGTTCTACTAGTAGAATCCTCTCACTGGTATACTTGCTCACACACACTGAAAATTTCTTAGAATGCTCCCTATGGCTTGCAATCCTTCTCCTTTCTCACATGTTCTTCTCTTCTCCTTCTTCGCAGCATCAAGAAAATTCTATCTTGAGTTCTTAATTCTGTCTTGAGTTCTTATTTCTTATACTGTGATTTACCACCAGAACAGAATTCAAAAAGCTGAGCGGAAAGGGTTTCCTCTTTTCAACACAATCTTCATGAGATCCAATCCCACCTATCTTGGATCAATCACTTGTCCTTCACAGATGCACCTGTACATGGTTTCCATTATCCAATACACATTTTATAGAAAAAAGCAATCTCAAATTAGATCTTTTGTCATGAAATCAGTCGACACATAAAGTGTTTCAGTAGTTTCCTTTTCGAGGACTTCCTGAATTGGATTTCCTTTGCATTGATTCAAGCGCCAACTACTCCTTGATCTTCCTCTATCATTCCTTCTTCCTAGAGCCACAAATAATCAGATATAATCCTGTGATTAGTCGGTCCTTCATTAATGGTGATTATTTGTTTCATCAACCTTATCGATGAGGCTTTACCAACCACAACATGTTTTCTAGCTCTATTCCACATGGCATCACAATGATCAAGACATGGCCCACCAAAACACAGGTGATCTAGAAAACACATACCAGTATATCCCTTTTCCATTACAGCTTTCTTCTTTTGTTTAGCTAGTAGAGCACACTATACCGGTAGTACAACTTCCCCTTAGTAGTTTGTGACAACTTTTACATTCTGCCTCTTCATCATAAACAAGAAGCCAACCTTCAGACCAAGTTTTACATTATAGGTAGGCCTTCAATCTTTATGCTTACCCTTATGTGAATATCCATCATGCCGGTTGACATCAATGACAACTTAGTGCCAAAATGCCAACAATCTCCCCCTTTAGCATTGATTTCAACTTCTCACGATTCACTCCATATGGGTACATTTCTCCCCCTTTGACACAATGACAAAGGGTACTATGCACTCCCCCTTTGATCCATACCAAGCTCCCCCCGAGCCACATAAATCCTACCTAAACAAATGACACAAATCCCAACTGGTGTCGGAGATACTCAAAAGTTCTTATTGGTAATGGTTTGCTGAAGATGTTTGCTACTTATTCACTAGTAGGAACATAATCCATCCTTACCTCCTATCCTTCAACCTTTTCTCATAGAAAGTGATACTTGATAGCAATGTGCTTTGTTCTGGAATGCATGACTAGATTCTATGGTATGTTGATTGCACTTGAATTATCACACTAGATGAGAATACGATCAGTGATGTCCACCTATATATCTTTGAGAGTCCGGTTCATCCAAAGCACCTGAGAGTAGCATGTAGCATTGTAGCATCCTAAAATTGCGACACTTGCAATTTCGACTGCATTTCAGTCTTCACGATGGCGACGCAACACGCAACCTGAATGGACACCCCGAAACCTGTTTTTGACACCAAAAACTGCATTTTCTTGCACCTTGGCCTGAACCTCCTTTGCACCCTGCTATCCTGGGAGGTGGGACCAGAGCGCCCAGCGCCCTGGTCCTTCAGGACCAGGGCACCCAGTGCCCTGGTCCCCCAGGACCATGGCGCCCAGCGCCCTGGTCCCTGGCCCTATTTTGGGCCCGGTCTCCTATGGGACTTCGGGTCTTTTTGTTTGCAAATTGGAAAATTATCTTTCCTGGTCGGCCTAAGGTCGGGAAAATCAGTCTATCAGCCCTAATTGACAAGTATATAAACTACATTTTCCTCTCCCATTTGGGTAAGAAGGACATATGTGTACAAGCGTGGAAACTATACTCAGACATTCAAGCATTCAAGCATTCAAACATTCCTTCAAGCATTCATTCCAAGTCTCCATTCAAGGCTAAGTGTTGCATTCAAGACAAGGATTCAACCATTGAAGAGGAGATCACATACTACAACATACAACATACAACAAACAACAACATCTATACCTTCGTACATAAGGATACAAACATCCTTACAACAAGGTATTAGTACTTGTTTTACATTACAAACATTTACATTTACAGCATTTCTCATTTCTTGGTTAATTCCAAAACCGGGGTTTGACCTAAAGGCAAACCCCTAATCCCTAATCCCCCAATCGTCTTCGCTTTTCTATGTGTAGGTTGCAGGTACGCGGCTGAAATTGAAGATCTGGAATCCTTGTGCAAAGACGAACAGATCCCCCTTCGTTCATGGATTTTTCGGAGGACCGTGGCACCGGGCGCCATCGTCCCATCAACTTTTGTTCAAATTTGCAGGACAGCGCCGTATCGACATTTTACTACTAATTCCAGGTCTGCAGCTTCATCCTATATCCCTATCTCAGTTTATAAGCGAATCTTTCTCACTTTCTATGCATTCCTAGCCTAATCATTCTATCAACATTCTTTACAAAAGAGGGTAGCCTTGTTGTCTTAACCCTTGAAATGCATTTAGCATCCAATCTTGCATTGTGTGGGATTGGATCTTGTGGGTTTCAACCCCTCTTTTGAATGTAAAGTCTCCCCTAAGTGAAAACCATCAACCCTAGCGACCTCCCTTCTCTCTCCTTGGAGTTGGAAGAGGGGAGAGCAATTAGGGTTTGATTGCGATTTTCCGCTTTACATTTTGGTGAACCCGACGTGAACATCCTTTCTGATTATTCATGATTAAATCTGAAAATTTGATTCCTTGATTACATTTCCATGTTTGATCTTTTGCAAAATTTTAGAGGTTGATTACATAAAAAACCCTAAATTTTCTTTTTGGTAATTGAACTTGTGAAATATTTAATTGTTAATGCTTGTTTCAGATCTGCTCTTCTATTACAAATTATCAATTCATGTTTGTGCTTTAATTTTGAAAATTAAGTGGTCAAGTGTCAAAACCCTAATTTTTGAAACCCTCTTGATTCAACCTTTGTCCGACAATTTCACTGATCAAAACATTTCCAAATCAGCTGTAACTTTGGATTCCGCAATAAAATCACAAAATCTTTCATCCCTGAAAATTTGGAAAAAAGTTGCGAGGACTGTGTGCACTCCGAGCGCCATCGTCCCCAACATTTTTTCTGAAATTTCAAGAGCAAGATTTTACTGTATTTTCCTGCTAAAATCCAGAATTTTGGCTGATTTTGTCAATTATAACACTTTCAAAATTACAGTCAAAGTTGGTCTTGTGATTGCTTGGTTTAGGGCTTCTAATCATTCAAAAATCATTGGAATTGAAATTTTGTGTCAAAATTGTGTTCTTACTATCCTAAATCTGAAAAGTGTGTTTGCATTCATTCGAAATTTCAGTGCTTTATTCAAATTCTTGCAATTTGTGACTTTTGAAATTAAGTGCTTAATTACAACAACTTTGATTTTCGCTTTCAAAATTGAATTTTGCGTGAAATTGAGTCAACTTTTAAATTTCAAAACTTGCATTGCTTTTGGTATTCCTTCTAAAATCATAAAATTCAAAATTTCAGTTTTCCTCTCTTTTTCAAAATTCAAATTTTGCATTTTTCGACAATCTGGGTAGGGTTCAATTTTGAGATTGCAACTTTAATTTGGCCTATCTACAGATTGTAAAATCACTCAATTTTTTCAGATTAGCTTTAAAATCATCATACCTTTCATCCCTGCAAATTTCGAAAAAAGTTGCAAGGACCATGTGCACTCCGAGCGCCACGGTCCCGGACATTTTTTTCGAAATTTCGGGAGACTGTCGTGATTGCATTTAATAGCTTAAATCTAGAAGATTGGCTGATTTTACTAAAAATTGCTACCTCTAAATTCAAAATTTTCTCTCCCTCTCTAGTGCATGAGTTTTACAACAATAAGCCCTACTTACACTATTCCCATTAGACGAAGCCGTAGAATTAAGTCTTTCCAAGGTTTAATTACCGAGGAGATGGAACCTAATTTGAGTAGTCTTTTTAAGAAGGACATGGGTAATTCCTCTAATCCTCCTACTGATGAAGAAGCTCTCCATGAGGTTTCTGTAGAACAGCTTTCGAAATTGGATAATCAATTTGATGATTTTCGACAATGGATGTCTCAAGAATACCTTGATAGTCAAGCTCTTCCTTTAATTGAGGGTCTAAAACATATGCTTCAAAGTGATAAGAATGGAATTGATATTTTGCGTGGTATTGCACACATTGTGGATTCGAATGTGATGCCTATGAAGAGTTGTGCTGAAACTTTAGGTTATACACAACCTCCCACTCAAGCCAATCATTCTATTCCTTTGACAACTTCTATTGCTAGCATACCTACCTTTACATCAAACATAATGACTACTTCTATACAAGACATTCCTCCTATGATCACCAATCATGGGGGCAATCCTCCCCCTTCAATTAACCCTATTCCTTCATTCAATCTGACTTCTTCATTCATTCCTTCAATGAGTGTTCCTATTACATATTCACAAATGAACATGACGCAAGGGGGCAATTCGTTTAACCATTCCATTCCTCCTTGTAGTGTTCCTCCTATCCAATCATCTCCTATGACCAATTATCATAGGGTCCCACCACCTTACTCTCTACCTTCTTTCAATAACATAACACCTCCATCTCAATCTAACACATCTAATATGAACTCTTCGACTGAAGCGACCATTAACAGTCTTGCACAAACTGTCTCTTCTTTATAGCAACAAATTGCCTCTATGAATCAATCTAAGTTTAGTGTGCCCACATTTGATGTTGCGAGCCCACTTTCTCTTGACATTGTTCGAGCTATCCCTCCTAAACATTTTGAAATCCCGCATTTGGAAATTTATAATGGTAAAGGTGATCCTCTAACACATGTTAAGACTTTTCAAACAATATGTACTAATTTTGCTTATGACCAAAGGTTGCTTGCGAAACTATTTACTAGAACATTAAGAGACAAAGCCCTACAATGGTATTGCTCGTTTCCTTCTTATTCTATTACTTCTTTCGAACAACTTGCAAATGCTTTCATTCAACAATTTCAAAACAATATAAGTCCTAAAGTTACTTTGATTGATTTAATGCATTGTAAACAAGGTGTTAAAGAAAAAGTGACTGATTTCATTGGTAGATATAAGCATTTGTATGCTCAAATTTCTTTTCCAGTGCCTGACAATGATATTCAAAGAATCTTTATTTCTAATTTACAAAAAGATATTCGAGACAAAATTCTATTTTCTGAGTTTACTTCTTTCCAACAGTTGTGTGCAACTCTTCACAATTATCAACTGACTGTGAGTCAAATGGAACAATCACATCCTATGGCTTCGAGTGATAAGGGTGATAGCAGTCAACAACCATTTGGAAAGTTTAAACCGAACAGAGATTCCATCAAATTCAATGAAAACATCATCAACAACAATGTGAATGCAGCATCAGGTGTGCCTCCTATTTCTAAATTTTTCAAGAAAGAAAGAAAGTATACTCTGAATGAATCATTGCATAGTATTATGAATAAGTTATTGGAACAAAATGTGCTTACTCTTCCTCCTATAAGGTAAATTGATCCCGCAAAGATTACTTCACCTTATTTTGATAATAAAGGCTTTTGTCAATTTCATCATCAACCTGGGCATGATACTGAAAAATGTTTTTCTTTAAAGGGTAAAATTCAAGATTTGATTGATAATAATACTATTTCTGTTTCTGGAGTGAATGATAAAGGCAACACATCTGTAGCTCCTCCTAACCAAAATCTTCAGATTTTTACTGATCCATTACCTTCTCATACCTCTAATGCGATTGAGACTAATGATTCCTCTTTATCATCTGATGGTCTTGTGTCTATGACTCTGAATGTGATTAACTTTGTAGAGCAGCAAGAAAACCCTAAAGAACCTTCCATCACATTTGATTCTAGTGAAACTATCAGGGCACCTGATGGTCCTTTATACATAGTTGCAAAAGTCAAGAATACACCTTGCCGTGGAGTGCTTATTGATCCTTCGTGCATGGTTAATGTTATTACTGAAGAATTTCTTTTTACTTTGCAATTGAATCAAGTGATCTATGACAAAACAGATGTGATTGTGAAATTATTTGATGCATTTTCTTCTCCTGCAATTGGTTCTATTACATTACCTATTGAGGTCCATAATAAATCCCTTGATGTGAACTTTTCTATTATTCCTTCATCCGAACAATTTCATGTGAAGCTTGGCTATCCTTGGCTATCTTCCATGAAAGCTATTGATTCTCCTATACATAAGTGTTTGAAATTTCCCCATAATGGTGAAATTGTTACTGTCAATCATAGTCTCTTTAAACCAGCTGAAAGAACTTCTAGTGTTCCTATTGATTACTTTTGGCCTAAACAATTCCAATCTCTTCCTCCATGAAGTGATCATCTTTTCAAATCTTATCAAAAGTGGAAAACAGATATGATCCTATCTCTAAGTGAACATAGAACACCTAAACTTGACATTCCTATCATTCTTGAGAAGAAAGTTCTTCCTTTGAAAGATAAAACTAATGTCTTTTCTCAAGAAGATTCCCAAACCGTTCCCATGGATGTGACTATGTCTATGCCTAATAAACCTTCTAAAAATAGACCTATACCTCCTCGTCATGATGGACTTGGTCTTCTTCCTAAACCAAAAATTCCTCCTTTATATGGAGCAGTTCCTCCTCCTTCTTTTTATAGAGAGAAGAGACCTTCTTCTCCTATTATCCATCCTAAGAGACCACAACCTAAACACCCAAGTGATAAGGATGAGAACATTCCTCCTCCTCAATCTTCTACACTCCCTACTAAGACTAGACGAAATCATTCTACACGTGAACACTGACGAAAGCGTCGTCTTAGAGCTCAAGCAGCTGCTTCTCAAACTTTCCAATCTCCAAAAACACCTTCAACAAGCATTATTCCATTTTCTCCTCAGCCAAAAATTGAGCCTAAATCTCCTAAACATAAGATGCATGATGGTCTTGATCCTGTGCGAGTTAAAGATCCTATTTTTATAAATCTTGATGACGATATAGATGAAAATGTTATTTATGATGAACATGTTACTTCTCTTGCTTCTGATAGTGAATATGAACTTGTTGATATTGATAACCATTTATCTAATGAATTTTCTAAAGCACTTATCCTAGCTCCTAGACAAGAACAATGTGGCTCGGAACATGAACATAGCCCTTGTTTGGATCTTGTGATAGCTCCATCTACTGTGTTGGATGTTCCTCCTCTAGCATGTTCCCTGCCTTCCTGAAACATTGATCAGCAAGATCGGGGGGTAGATGACGTGCTAGACTAGTTACATTAGCATAGTAGATTCTCTCCTCCTCTCTTGTGTTACTTCTTCTATATGTTATTCTCATTCTTCTATTTGTTGTCCTTAGTGTTGTCTACTTGAGGACGATGCAAAGCATTGAGATCTCTTTTGGTCTCTCTCATGTTGACTCAAAAGACACATGTGTTCCCTTCTTCTAGGTGACCTTCCTTGATTGGGGAATGAAGAACAATTATGCATACATACATATGATATATATACATGAATTATCATACAGCATACTGACCCCGAGGAAAGCGAAGTCACCTCGTGCTTTGTGTTTTGTGTCTATTATCCTTGGGTTTATCTCACACTTGGGGGCTAAATCTTTGTGATAACATGCTCCTTCCCTTCTCATTTCTTATGTGTATCACTACGTTAAAACAATCACCCCCATTGAGGCGTGTGTGATCGCTTTAACATAGGGGGGCATACACCCTGTTTATCCCTTCAGGATACTTGAAAATTTCTTGGCGAACTTAGTTTTGCCTTGAAAATTTTTGGTATTTTTTGCATGACTCATAGTGAGGGAACCTTACTACTGACAGTCATGGTTCTCCCTCGTGATCTTCCTTTTTACTTTGTCAATCGAAGTCATAAGATCCCTAGTCCACTGGGGGCTTGGTGTGTCTTGCCTCCTTGACGTGGTGAAAGTCTTTCAATTTTGTTTCCTTGTACTTTACCGGAAGTATGAGCATACATACTCCGGCTAAAGTGGGGGCTAAATGTAGCGTCCTAAAATTGCGACACTTGCAATTTTGACTACATTTCGGTCTTCACGATGGCGACGCAACACGCAACCTGAATGGAGACCCCAAAACCTATTTTTGACACCAAAAACTGCATTTTCTTGCACCCTGGCCTGAACCTCCTTTGCACCCTGCTGTCCCGGGAGGTGGGACCAGAGCACTCAGCGCCCTGGTCCTGAAGGACCAGGGCACCCAGCGCCCTGGTCCCCCAGGACCATGGCGCCCAGCGCCCTGGTCCCTGGCCCTATTTTGGGCCCGGTCTCCTATGGGACTTTGGGTCTTTTTGTTTGCAAATTGGAAAATTATCTTTGCTGGTTGGCCTAAGGTCGGGAAAATCAGTCTATCAGCCCTAATTGACAAGTATATAAACTACATTTTCCTCTCCCATTTTGGTAAGATGGACATATGTGTACAAGCGTGGAAACTATACTCAGACATTCAAGCATTCAAACATTCCTTCAAGCATTCATTCCAAGTCTCCATTCAAGGCTAAGTGTTGCATTCAAGACAAGGATTCAACCATTGAAGAGGAGATCACATACTACAACATACAACATACAACAAACAACAACATCTATACCTTCGCACATAAGGATACAAACATCCTTACAACAAGGTATTAGTACTTGTTTTACATTACAAACATTTACATTTACAGCATTTCTCATTTCTTGGTTAATTCCAAAACTGGGGTTTGACCTAAAGGCAAACCCCTAATCCCTAACCCCCCAATCGTCTTTGCTTTTCTGTGTGTAGGTTGCAGGTACGCGGCTGAAATTGAAGATCTGGAATCCTTGTGCAGAGACAAACAGATCCCCCTTCGTTTCGCGGATTTTTCGGAGGACCGTGGCGCCGGGCGCCATCGTCCCGTCAACTTTTGCTCAAATTTGCAAGATAGCGCCGTATTGACATTTTACTGCTAATTCCAAGTCCGCAGCTTCATCCTATATCCCTATCTGAGTTTATAAGCGAATCTTTCTCACTTTCTATGCATTCCTAGCCTAATCATTCTATCAACATTCTTTACAAAAGAGGGTAGCCTTGTTGTCTTAACCCTTGAAATGCATTTAGCATCCAATCTTGCATTGTGTGGGATTGGATCTTGTGGGTTTCAACCCCTCTTTTGAATGTAAAGTCTCCCCTAAGTGAAAACCATCAACCCTAGCAACCTCCCTTCTCTCTCCTTGGAGTTGGAAGAGGGGAGAGCAACTAGGGTTCGATTGTGATTTTCCGCTTTACAAGCATCAACAATGTACTCATCTTCAATAGTAGATAGAGAGACTGAGTCATGCTTCTTACTATGCCATGAGACCAACCAGTCACCTAGAAATAATGCATCACCACTTGTGCTCTTTCTATCATCAATGCATCTTGCCCAATCAAAATCAATGTATACTTCCAAGATTAAATCTCCTTGTTTAGGATACCGCAAGCCATAGTTGAGCTTTCCATGTAGATATCTAAAAATTCTGCTAACAACATTCATATGTGACTATTTTGGTGCAGCTTGAAATCTGGCCACCATGCACATTGCTTGAACTATATCTGGTCTTGAAGAAGTTAGATACAGTAGACTGCCTATCATGGATATGTAGAGAGTTTGATCCACCATTAGTGATTCATCATTCTTGCTCAATTTTATCCTAGTCACCATGGGGGTACTTACCAGTTTGTAATCTTCCAATTGGAATTTCTTTACCATCTCCTTTACATACTTGACTTGTGAGATAACGATTCCTTTATCTTGCTGTAATATCTGCAGACCAAGGAAGTATGTCAGTTCACCAAACATTGACATCTCAAATTTTGACTGCATTTGTTCAACAAATTCTTTGCAGAGAGTTTCCTTGTTGCCTTCAAAGATAATGTCATCTACATACACAACCACAATGATCATATGGTTCCCATCTTTCTTTATATACAAATTTCTATCTGCACTCCCCTTTTTGAATCCCTTCTCCTTTAGGTATTGATCTAATCTTGAATACCATGCTCTAGGAGCTTGCTTTAGACCATACAAGGCCTTCTTCAACCTGTACAAAAATGTCTCATCATCATGCAACAAAAACCCTTTTGGTTGCTCCGTGTACACTTCTTCCAAATTTCCATTTAGAAAGATAGATTTTACATCCATTTGGTATACATTATAACCTTTATAGGTAGAGAAGGCTAGAAACATTCTAATTGCTTCTAATCTAGCTACCCATGCAAATGTCTCTTCAAAGTCAATTCCCTCTACCTGAGAGTATCCCTTGCACACTAGTCTAGCTTTATGTTGAACAATCTTACCTTCTTCATTCATCTTATTCCAGTATACCCAATTTGTGCCAATGATATTCTTGTCTTCTAGTCTAGGGACTAATTCTGAAGTCTTGTTCTTCTCAATCTGGTGCAGTTCTTCTTCCATGGCATCCATCCATTCTTGAGTAGTCATCAATGAAGAGCATAAAGTATCTTTCACCTACAAGTGCTTTTGTCCGAGTTGGACCACATAGATCTATATGCACAATTTCAAGTGGTCTTGAGGTGTTGTGCTCATTTGACTTGAAACTCACTTTATTTTGCTTACCTTTTACACATTCCACACAAAATGTGTTTACCGGCTTGATGATGGGTGGAATATTCCTCACACACCCCTTTTTGCCTACTGCAACTAAGTTATCAAAACTTATGTGACCTAATCTTCTATGCCACAACCAACTTTCATCTACTTGACCTAACATGCATTGAGACTCATAGCATTCCTTCATATTATAAATGTTTCCATCTATTCTCTTTCCTTTTGCCACAACTTTACCAATACTATCTTTCTTTATCTGGAAACCGGTTGAGTCAAAGGTAAATTTGTACCCTTTGTCACACATTTGACTCACACTCAGCAGATTATGCTTTAGGCCTTCCACATAATATAAATCATGTGCCTTCAGTTTTCCATCAATGCTTAGAGTTCCTTTTCCCTTTATTTTGATGGAGGAATTGTCTCCAAATCTTATTGATCCACCATTCCAATCTTCAACTTTAATGAATTTATTTTTGTCACCAGTCATATGGTTTGAACAACCACTATCTACCACCCATAGATTTTTCCTTTCAGCATGCAATGCAGTTTGTACTATGAGACTTGATTATGCCTTTTATTTTTCTCTCTCAACCCATATTGGTTTGATTTCCTTCTTCTTGTCAGCCGCTATATCAAACTCAGGTTTAGTTACCAGCTCTTGATCTAGATTTGCCTTCATTTGTTTGATCTCCTTGTTTTTGCATAATTTTTCTATGTGTCCAAATTCTTGACAGTTATAGCATTTTACATTTTCATTTAAGGGGATGTTCTTAAAATTATTGTAGGGTACTAGTTTATTCTTCCTACAATCAAAACTCTTATGACCATATCCATTGCATTGATAGAAAACAACACTCATATTGTGGAGTGCATTAAAAGGATTTCTACTTTCATAGGTCATAGAGGGATTATTGATTAACCTACAGTCAGCTATTTTGTGCCCAAATTTGTTACACCGATAACAGTAACCATGAAAGTTTGAAACATATCGGTTAGGTTGTCTTGGTCTTGAATGGAACTGCCTCATTGGGGGTCTTCCCTTCATGTTGTTAAATCTGGTGAATCCTTCTCAGTCAATCCTTGTATTTCTCCTTGGGTCTGCATATTGGTGTAGGAAGTGCATGCTCCGGTTCATTTTTGCATACCGATTTGAGTGGCATTTTCCAACAACATCTATATATGTCTTTTTGCTAGTATCCTTGCTTACAGTGAATGTCTTCTTTTCTTCACCTTTAACTGAAGAGGTGAACATTAATCCTTTTTTAGATCTATCTTTGTGGGTTGAACTTTGACCTTCTTCAATGCCTAAGCCAAAGGTGTCTTTGGATTGCTTTTGTTTGCTCAACATCTAATCTAATGCCTCAATACTGCCTTCATACTTGCAACTCATTGTTATTTCTTCGTTACTCTCTTCAAGCTCCTTTTTGAGCTTTACCATCTCTTCTTCTAGCTCTTGATGCTCCTTTTCTTTCTTTGTCAGATCAGATGTTGTAGCTTCACAAATCCTCTTAGTTTCTTCTAGTTGCAATTTCAAGTCAGATATGACTTGATCGGACTCATCCAGAGACTGCTTCAAGAGATCTTCTTCATCTACTGCAACAAGCATAACCCTCTTGAGTTATATTCTTGTTTTACTCAATTATTCAAGCACACTGATAAGTTTGCTCTCCAAATCAACTTTAGCTTCAATATCCTCTTCTTCCTTATCTTCATCAGCTAGTCTATCAAGTACCATGAAAAGATTGATTTTTCTATCGTTGTCATGGTAATCATCTTGTGATGCATTTTCATCATTTTTTGTGTCATCCTCAATGGTATATAGAGTGTTTTGGTTCCGGTATCCTCTCCTTCCCTGCTGGTAGTCATTCCTTTGTCTATCTTTGCCGATAGATCTTCTAAACTCTCTTGACTCATCTCCACTGATTTCTTTGTGAGAACAATTTGCAGTGAAGTGTCCTACCTTTCCACAATTGAAGCATTTAAGTGGTATCTTTCCTTTGTACCAGTCACATCCTCTTTTGAGCTTCCTGAAAAAGTTTGCTACTTCTGCATCAAATTCTTCACTGGATTCTTTATGAGTAGAAAATTCTTTGCCGTTTTTGGTGATGTTGAATCCTACTTCTTTCCTTGAGGAGGTATCACCCATTGTTTTCATCTCATAGGCTATCAGAGAGCCAAATAACTCATCCATTGTAAAAGTCTTAAGATCCTTGGCTTCTTCTATGGCTAACACCTTAGTATAATATTTGGGAGTGAGAGATCTAAGTATCTTATTCACAAGAATCTCTTCGGCAATCTCTTCTCCAAGTCCTCTAATAGTATTCATGATCTCATCAAATCTATGAAGATAGTCTGAAATCTTTTCATCATCTTTCATTTTGATTCTTTCAAGTTGGCTCCTTAGTTTTTGCAACTTGGCTTCTTTGAATTTTAGATCTTCCTCAAACAACCTTTGCAATTTGTCCCATGTCTCATTTGTTGAAACACAATGCATGACTTTGACATATTCATTATTGGATAGTCCACTCAAGATAGCATGTTTTGCCTTTGCATTATTCTCATACTCCTTTTCTGCATCTAGATCAGAGGGAGGAGTATTAGCAATGACATACACATTCTTGATCGACAACCACACATCAAAACCAAGAGATGAAATATATGTCTCCATTCTTCTACTCCAAAAGGCATAGTTGGATCCATCAAACATGGGGGCTTTTGAGGAAGAAAACTCACTTCTTGCTATTGTGTTCAAAGTCCAGAATCTACCCAAGGCTTAAAGATAACCAAGAACCTAGGCTCTGATACCAATTGTTGAACACAGAATACCATTGAGAGGGGGGTGAATCAATGGTTCCTAACCTTTTTGATTTTCTGATCTAACCTCTAAATATCTATTCTTCACTTAACTACCAAATAGTCATACCGGTAGTACAAAAAGAAGACCAAATAGATCATTCACACACAAGTAACTTCACAACACCAGATTTATGATGAAAACCTAATATGGGAAAAACCTCGGTGAGAAAAGCTACTCAAGACTACTATTCCAATCCAGCCTCATAGGCAAAACACTAACTTACAAAGATTTTGGGCAGCAACCAAAGGAGCACCAACCCCTGCACCAAGCTTCAACTTGGTGATGTATATTGAAATACTATTTGAATACAATTAAGGCTTCTTGTTGTAAATGAATTTTGCAACTCTTTAATCAAATAACTCTTTTTTGGTTGATAGTCTTTTCTCCTTCACTGAATCTCACACTTCTCGTTGTAAGATTACTCTCTCTAATTCTTGACCTTTGTTATCTTTCTCTCCCTCTCACACATAGTCTCTCAACATACTATGTCACACTTGGATGTTGCCTAATCTGCAACATCTTGCCAGTTAGGCTCAACTGCAAGATTATAGTTCTACTGGTAGAACCCTCTCACCAATATGATTGCTCACGCACACTGCAACTTTGTTATAACTCTCTCTATGGCTTGCAATCATTCTCCTTGCTCACACTCTCTTCTCTTCTCCTTCTTTGCAACATCAAGAAATTTTTGTCTTGAGATATTATTTCTTATACCGTGATTTCCCACCAGAACGCAATTCAAAAACCTGAGCGGCAAGGGTTTCTTCTTTCTGACACAATCTTGATGAGATCCAATCCTACCTATGTTGGATCGATCACGTGTCTTTCAAGGATGCACCTATACACAATTTCCATTATCCAACACACATTTTCTGGAAAAAAGGCAATCTTAAATAAAATCTTCTGTCACGAAATCATTTGACACATAAAGTGTTTCAGTAGTTTCCTTTTCGAGGACTTCTTGAATTGAATTTCCTTTGCATTGATTTAGGTGCCAACTACTCCCTAATATTCCTCTGTCATTCCTTCTTCCTCAAGCTTCAAACAGTTAGATACAATCCTATGATTTGTGGCTCCTTCATTAATGGTGATTATCTATTTCATCTACCCTATCGATGAGGCTTTACCAACCACAACATGTTTGCCTCCTCTACTCCACATGGCATTACAGTGATCAAGACATGGCCCACCAACACATAGTCGGTCTAGTAAATACATACCAGTACATCCCTTTTCCAGTAGAGCTTTATTATTTTGTTTAGCTGGTAGAGCACACTATACTGGTAGCACAACTTCCCCTCAATGGTTTGTGACAACTTTCACATTCTCCCACTTCATCATAAACAAAGAAGCCAACCCTGAGACCAGTTTGTACTTTACTGGTAGGCCTTGAATCTTTATGCTCACCCTTATGTGAATATCCATCATGTTAGTTGACTTCAATGACAACTTAGTGCCAAAATTCCAACAATCGCCATGTGTTGTAGATCACCAGTAAGGAAAGGATGTCAATTGGTAAGTGACATGTTGACTTGGGGAAGTCTAATCAATCAAGTGAGTGGTTGTCATCCTGCAAAGGTCAAGACTAGTGTACAAGAAGAATGGGAAAGAGGTTAAGCAGTTATTTTTGATGAAGAGGCAAAATATTACCTAAATCACATCAACACTGGAGGAGAATAATGAACATGCCACCGATATGCTATGAGGTTGCCGATCAATAGGACTCGTACTGGATGAAGATGCAGTCATCATCAGAAGCAATGTCTAACAATGAAAGTGCCATCACCAGATCACATGTGCTTGTTTGAAGAAATGCTACACAAATAGGGAAGTCACATAAGTACAATGCAGGATGTAGAAGACAAGGTCCCACTCCACCGATAAATGAAACTTATCTCCAGGCATGCATAGTGTGCATCATGATTCTTTGAGATAAGAGAAAAGAGGTAAAGGCATGTTGAAATGCCTATATAGAAGGAGTGTGGTGTGTTTGTCATTTTGAAAAACTAGTTGTGATATAGTTTGAGTTGATCATGAAGAGGGCAAGGCCGATCAGATGTTGTCAGAGGAGATTGGCCCAAGTGAAGATGAAGTCTATTGATAGTTGATGACAAAGTGTCATCAAGAAGGTTTACCGATATGAAATTCCACCAGTAATATAAGAAAGGTGCAGATGCAGATGTCTTCCCACCTTGTGGGAATGAGCATGCTCAAGATAGACATGTCTGATGACCGCACAAGGTGTTCCACCAATAGTTCAGCAGAGAGTAGACATGATGAGTTAACCGGTAGAGTGTGAGATGCCTATAGGGTTTGTATATCGACAGAGAAGAGGAACTGATAGAAGTGTTTGGTTGGTGATCCTATCTGGACCGACATGAAGAACCAAGTTGGCAGATGGTTGACATGGATGCCACTTGGAGTCAGGGTGGTGAACCTACATTTGGATAAAGATGAAATGTACACCGACAATGTAGTTGTAGGATTGGTCGACATTAATGGAAGGTCCCACAAATCACAAGACATGTTGCAAAGATTTTGTAGGGGTTTGTGGCTTGAGGTCTGGAGGAAAACTATGAGCCAACTAAGAGTGATTGAGAAGATCAAGGTGGATGAAGGAAACAATAGAACCAAATCTTGGTATTTGACCAAGAGACCAGCCAATAGGGTAAAAAGAAGATTGCCAGAGATGGAAGGCGTGATCTAGGAAGCACATAAATAGTGGAGTTGTGCAGGATGGCAATCTAGAAGATCCGATCGAACATGATCTAATTGGATTTGGTTTTCTTCGAGGATGGTGAAGAAACCCTAACCTCCTAGAATTTGATTTGGCTCTCCATGGGAAAACCAGTCTATAAATATGAAGGCAAAAGACATTGTTAGCTATTGATGTTGAAGAGAAGAAATATATTGTGCTATTGCGAAGTGATTAAGTGTTGCTTCTGCATGTGAGAGAAAATCAACCAAGTGCTCAGAGAGTATCTTAGACAAGAGGGAGAGTGAAGGGCATAACCCATAGTGGTCATACCGGTAGTGCAAAAGTGAAGTAGGTTGCAGAGAAGGTAGACAGAAAACTTGCAAAGTGTTGTACTGGTAAAGAGCAGAGATTAAGTTGGAGATCCAGTAGAGAAAAAGAAGAGGAGAGTTGTACCGGTAGGGCTTACCGACAAAGAAGCAGCAAGAGAAGTGAGTCGGTATTGTAGAGAAGGTATCTCACCGACAGAGTAAGGTATATGAAATGGTTGCAAGATTCACTTGTAATAAGATAACTACTTTTGTATTTGAAATTTACTTTAAGAACATTGAGTTGTAGCTCATTGTAGGGGTTGGTGCTCCTTTGGGTTGTAGCCCATAAAGTCAGGGGTTGGTGCCCTAAACTTTGTAACAATGTTTTCATTGTGAGGCTGGATTGGAGCAGTAGACTCAAGCAGTGTTGCTCACTGAGGCTTTTCCCATCTTGGGTTTTCCTCGTAAATATTGGTGTTATGAGATGTCCCTTGTTTTTCTCTTGTGTAGGTCTCTCTACTAACTTGTAAGTCTACATTTAGTTAGAACCATTAACCGATGTGCTCACATGGGATAGATAATGGGAAAAGTTTGAGAACCACTGCTTCACCCCCTCCTCCTCTCAGTGGTGCATTGTGTCTAACAATTGGTATCAGGGTATAGGTTCCTAGTTAGAAGGGTGATCTCCAACCTGGGTGGATTTTGGCCTAAGGACACAATGGTTTGTCTAGTGTCAATCTCTGCTCCTTTATTTATTGGTTGTAGAATGGAAGTCTTCCTATCCTCTTTAGGGTTTGATATATGGTTGTCACTAGTTGATGGTCTCCCTAGAAAGGTCAGTCTTCTTACTGGATCAGTACAAGAAGGAAGAAACTAGTGTAATGAAGAAGCCATGAAGGCTATTTTCAATGGACTCACTAGTGATGTCTCCTCACCGGTGGACAAATGGACAACAACAAAGAGCTTATGGGAAAGATTGAAGAGGCTCTATGGAAATGAGCCCACTACTGTAGATTTAACATGTGAAGGAAATGTGAGAAATACATCTCATGTTTGTGAGGATGATGAAGATATATCTGCTAGCATCCATAGTAGTGATGAAGAAGGAATCCACCTCTTCATGGCTCAAGGATTTGAAGAAGAGGAGCACACATCTAAAAGTGCCAGGGCAAATAAATCCCATCGACAAGATGCATTTGGAAGTGATGAGGAAGGGGAAGAAGAGGATGAAGCAAAAGTTGATCTTGAAGGAGAGCTTGTGAATGCACTTGAAGAACTCAATAGAGTTAGAAGGGAATACAAGCTATTCAAGAACGTTGCTACAATAGAGCAGAACCAGGTGACAAAATGCCTTAAAGATACTGATAAATTTTTCTTAGAGTTGAAGTCTCATGAAGAGAACACAAAGGTGTGCCAGTGTGAAGATCTAGCCTCTCAGCTAGAGATAAAAGATAAAGAACATTATAAGTTGCTCGCAGAAATAGAGGTCCTCCAAAATGACCCTGAAAAATGTAAAGATGAGCTCAAGGTGAGAATTCGGTCTGATGGCAACAGTGATGCCTTGGAATAAATGTTGAAGAAGCAAAGGCACATCAAGGACATTGAAGGACCAAGAAGTGGTGTCGGTGAATGCTCCACCAGCAAGAATGTCCCCCACAATGACATTCTGTTTATCTCCTCAAATGGAGGAAATAAAGGCCAGACCTTCCTAGTTAGAAATGCTCCTCGAATGAAGGTTGAACTAACCACAACTGGTGAGGACTTGCAGACTAGGGTGAAGACCAGAGCTACAAAGAGGAACAATCATGCAGATCCCAAAGGTAAAGGGAAAATGGGAGAAGACAACTTCATCAAAAGCAGGGAGATAAGGAAGCAACAAAGAAGACCCTCTATCAATAGAGGACAAAGAAATGCTACTACCCATAGGGCGAAGAAAGTGTGGGAGGAGAAGAGATCAGATGGAAGAGCTACATAGAATGGACAATCAAGAATCCATTCTCAAAGAAGAAGAAATGGAGATGCAAAACCGATAAGATCTCCTCATGCATGGGAGAATAAATTTGTAAGTCATATGCCATCATTTACCGGTTACTGTTTTGCATGTAATTCCTATAGCCATAGGGCAGAAGAATGTAGAAAGAGATCTAGAAGGAATGACCTAGGATCTCATAGAAATCATGCATATGAGAAAAATGTATCTAGGAGTAGATACATGCATGTCCCCTCTCCCGGTTATGAAAATGTTGTCTATCATAACTGCAATGTTTTTGGCCATAGAGAATTTGAGTGCAGGAAGAGGAACTTGCAACCACATGGAGGCTGGTACAATAACTATGATCTATAGAAAAGTGAAAACAAAGCATATGGAAGTTAGAGACCTACATGGAACCAAAGGAGAAATGTCCCTACGAGAGCAAGAGGTCCACCAGTCCCAGTTGCTAGTCATAGCAACATGACCAGGAGGAGATGGTTAAACCGATATGTCAAGAGATTTCCCAATCATGAAGTTGGGATGGATGTTGTGTGCTACTATAGAAATACCTCTGGTAGTAATGGAGAATCAGGAAATGGAAGGATCCATTAGTAGAAGAAGTAAAGACCTTCTCCCCAGCCCGAAGATGAGAGGAAGAATGAGACCAAGAAGGTATGGAGGAAGAAGACCATGGGCCACCACTATGCACTCATTGCATAGGTGATGTCTCCTAAGGCCTAAAAGAGATGTAGGACCTTAGGGGGAGTAGCACATTGAACTTATCATTCACCCCCTTAGTGATGAAGGCAAGATGGAAGGACATGTTGTTGTTGGTATGCAGAATGAAAATGAAAAGATAAGTGTGTGTAGAGGCTTCCTTGACTACACACCTACAGATGAATGTTGGATCACTACGGATGTGTTAAGTGCATGACAAGATAACAATTGGAATCATATACATGGTGACACAAGATGTCAAGAGTCACATGAAGGTGCTTCGGTAGTGATAATGGACCATTACAAGAAACTGGTATGTGCAGATTGTTACAGATATGACTACCAACAAGTACCTGCAGGTTATGTAAGACAATAAGGTTGGAGATCATTGCAATAGCCCCGGTAGAATGGAGTGAAGCTATGTCTTAGGTAGTGTTGGCTATGTCTTAGGTAGTGTTGATGAAGACCTGAACGACATGAGTGGGCCCTTTTGCTAATCATGTAGGCTTGCATATCTTTGGGCTAACCAATTTATTTTATGGCATGATGATGTCATTGTGTGAATTCAGGATCATGTCAGAAGCTGTGGTGGATACAATGGAACTAAAGGATCATCAGATGATCATATATGCATGGCTCAACCAATATATGGTGAAGATTGGAGTCCCGGTATTGGACTTGACCAATGATGAGAACCTAAGATGTGTAACTCAGGGGGAGTTCAAGTTCTCATGATGCAGAACTGACATGCTTGAACTGATAAGGATACTGACTGCCCAAATTGCTGATGAAAATTGTAGTAGGAATACCTGGGAGAATTTCATTGTAAGGGGTATCTACCTGTCCTTTGGTTGGTTTCATTGGTTGTACAATCACATTTGATTCCTAAAGAAATTTGGATCAAACAGGAGGTGATGCAAGTTGACTAGTAGGTGAGTAGTGTTCACTTACACATCCCTATGAAATTTGAGTGTTTTAACAAATGGTACATTTTTTACATACTCAATTGGTGTTAGTTGATGGTTGAATCCTCCATGTCAAGAGTTGTGACTTGAGAAAATGTAACAATTTGTAACAATTGGTATCGAAGAAGGAAAGACATTTGGTAAAGACAAAGGGGGAGAAAGAATTCTATCAGTACTTGGTAAATACAAGGAGGAATGATATCTTGACAGTGCCCTTTGCCATTGTTGTCAAAGGGGGAGAAGGATTTTGTAGTATACAACATACTCCATGTGTTAAGAATCCATAGATCAATGAAAGGGGAAGAAGGATTATGTAGTATGTCGGATACTACATGAGTTGACATCAATGCCAATGGGGGAGATTGTTGGCATTGGATTGTCATTGATGTCAACTGGTATGGGATTACTATCAGCATGAGAGATGTATTTGCAACACTATCAAGAAGAAGTATAGGTTGAGATATCCTAGATATCACCATGTGTTGGAGATCACCAGTAAGGAAAGGATGTCAATTGGTAAGTAACGTGTTGACATGGGGAAGTCTGATCAACCAAGTGAGTGGTTGTTAGCCTGCAAAGGTCAAGACCAGTGTACAAGAAGGATGGACAAGGGGTTGAGTGGTTGTTTGTGATGAAGAGGCAGAATGTTACCTCAATCATATCAACACTAGAGGAGAACAATGAACAGGCCACCAATATGCTATGAGGTTGCAGATCAGTAGGATTCCCATCGGATGAAGATGCAGTCATCATGAGGTGAAATGACTGACAGTGAAAATGCCATCACCGAATCACATGTGCCTATTTGAAGAAATGCTCCACAAATAGGGTAGTCACATAAGTACACTGCAAGATGCAAAAGACAAGGTTCTACTCCACTGGTAAATGGAACTTATCTCTAGGCATGTATAGTGTGCATCATAATTATTTGAGATAAGAGAGAAGAATTAAAGGCATGTTGAAATGTCAGTACAGAAGGAGTGTGGTGTGTCTTTCATTTTCACAAACTAGTTGTGATATAGTCCGAGTTGATTAGGAAGAAGGCAAAGCTGATCAGATGCTGCTAGAGGAGAATGGTCGGACTAAAGATGAAGTCTACTAATAGTTGATGACAGAATGTCATCAAGAAGGTTTACCAGTATGAAAGTCCACCAGTAATATGAGCAAGGTGTAGATGCAGATGTCTTTCCACCTTGTGGGAATGAGCATGCTCAAGATAAAAATGTATGACGACCACACAAGGTGTTACACTGATAGTTTAGTAGAGAGAAAAATGAGTTAACTAGTAGAGTGTGAGATGTTGGTAGAGTTTGTATACCAATAGAGAAGAGGAACTGATAGAAGTGTTTGGTCGGTGATCCTATTTGGATTGACATGAAGAACTAAGCTAGTAGATGGTTGACATGGATGCCACTTGGAGTCAAGGTGGTGAACCTACATTTGGGTAAAGATGGAATGTACACCAACAATGTAGTTATAGGGTTGGTTGACATTAATGGAAGGTCCCACAAATCACGGGACATGTTGCAGAAATTTTGAAGGGGTTTGTGGCTCAAGGTCTGGAGGACAACTACGAGCCTGCTAAGAGTCATTGATGAGATCGAGGTGGATGAAGGAAACAATAGAACCAAATCTTGGTGTTTGACCAAGAGATCAGCCAATAGGGTAAAAGGAAGATCGTTAGATATGGAAGGCATGATCTAGGAGGCACGTAAATGGCAGAGTTGTGTAGGTTGACAATCTAGAAGATTAGATCAGACATGATCTTATTCAATTTTTGTTTGCCTCAAGGATGGTGAAGAAACCCTAACCACCTAGAATTTGAATTGGCTCTTGGTGGGAAAACCAGTCTATAAATGTGAAGGAAAAAGATAAAGTTGTATGCAGGAAAAGTGGGTCGATAGAACTCAATATGTGAAAAACTGAGCTCTATGGAGCCTTTCTCACACACCCACAGGACTTCTTGGTGCAAGCTATGGAGTCATGAAGCATGGCTCAGCTTCCCAAAGATGGTTCCATGGTTCTCTATCTTGCACGATCCCTTAAACCAATGTTTTTGCTCTTAGATCATTGAGAAAAATGGTTTAGGGATGGTAAATGCAAGAACGAGGGTGTCTTTTGTTGATTTTTAATATGAGATGAATCCTAAGCTATGCATGATGCTACAAATGCAATAAACTAGCTATAAGATGACAAGGTTAGTAAACAAAACTATCCTAGCATGCTATATTAGTTCATGATTTAAGCTATATGATAAGGAACATACTCTAAATCAGCATATTTAGATTAATTCCTAATTTAAAAGAGAAGCTAAATGATGAGCATATAAAATATGAAAGATTGAATGGATTTGAGTATAAGTGAGATGCTAAAGTCTTGGATATCTCAAAAATGGAGGAATGAGAGCTCTATTTATAGCAGAAACAAGGCAATGGATGGCCAAGATTGAAAGAGTTAATCAAGGGCCAAGTTTAAAAGTTGGGAATCCATGTTTGTAATTGGCACCAATGAAATGGTGACAATTGTCAACATAAGGTTGGTTGAGAGGAGGTGTAAGAAGCATTAAATGCTTGAGAAGACCTCATGGTTACCCTAGGGGTTAAGGGTTAAGGTTAGGTTAAGGTTATCCATTGGATAAAGCTTTTACCCAAAGGATAAACTCTTGTGCAAAGGTTTAAGGATAACCATGGTCAAAGAAATAAATGCTTGATGAGACCCTTGGGTTAGATGGAGGTTGAGTTTATGGAAATTATTTAACTATGTAAGAGGGTTTGAGTTAACCATTAATGGTTATGAAGACTTTGGGGATAACTTTGTAAGAGTCCTTCCAAATTGGGGGCATTCAACAAGTTAGCTTGTTGAATGGATAAAGGCTTTAATGCATTTTGAAGACTTTACTCCAAATTTGAGAAGTGACCTCCTCAAATTTAGGGGAAAGGGATAATGGATGGGTTTGAGTTAATTAATTAGGATTAGAAGAATCTAGAAGAGGTTAGAAAGAGGGTTATGTATGCAAGTGGGAGGTGTAGGATTTTGCAAGTGGGTGAGGGAAAATAGGTTTTAATTGAATTTAATTAAATTTGGTTGCAATTAAATAAATTAGATTTATTTAATTTAGGATAACTATTTTAATTAAATTTGAATTTAATTAAAAAGTGGATAGGGGCTTTAATTGAATAAAATGGATTTATCCTATTAAATGGTATAGTGAATTTAATTGAGTAATTTACTTAATTAAATAGAGGAATGTGGATATTTTAATTAAATTGGATTTAATTAAATAGAGAAATGAACATAAAATATTCATTTAGGAATATGGTCATTTTTATACGTCTACAATAGTTAGTTGTTGCTACTGAAGAGAAGAAATATATTGTGCTATTGTGAAGTGATTAAGTGTTACTTATGTATGTGAGAGAAAATCAACCAAGTGCTCAGAGAGTATCTAAGACAAGAGGGAGAGTGAAGGGTACAACTAGTAGTGGTCATACCGACAGAGCAAAAGTGAAGGAGGTTGCAGAGAAGATAGACAAAAAACTGGCAAAGTGTTGTACTGGTAAAGAGAAAAGATTAAAGTGGAGATCCAATAGATCTAAGAGGTGTACCGATAGGGATTACCGACAGAGAAGCAACAAGTGAAGAGCAACAAGAGAAGTGAGTTGGGGTTGCAGACAAGGTATCTCACCGACTGAGTAAGGTATATGAAATGGTTGCAAGATTCGTGCTTGTAACAAGATATATACTTTTGTATTTGAATTTTACTTTAAGAACACTGAGTTGTAGCTTGGTGCAGGGGTTGGTGCTCCTTTTGGTTGTAGCCCATAAAGTTAGGGGTTGGTGCCCTAAACTTTGTAACAATGTTTTCATTGTGAGGCTGGATTGGATCAGTAGACTCTAGTAGCATTGCTCACCAAGGTTTTTCCCATCTTAGGCTTTCCTCATATATATTGTTGTTATGAGATGTCCCTTGTGTAATTTCTCTTGTGTAGGCCTCTCTATTAATTGATTAGAAGAAAAGCTAAATGAATTAATTAATAAAATGTTTCAATTAAATTAATTAATAGAAGAATTTGAAATGAATTAAATAAATTAATCTTTTTAAAATAACTATTTAATAGAAGAGTAATTATTAAATAAATATAAAATATTTATTTAATTGCTCATAGACAAATTTATTTGCATACATTTTTCCCCTCTTTGAGATGATGTTGAGACAACATTGTTTCAAAGATTAAATCAAGTCTCAATAATGCGCCTAACGAAGATAAAAATCTTGATTGTGTGTCGAGAGATTGATCGTGAAATTGTTGAAAATTTTTGAATGAGCGATTGATCTCACAATATTTGATTTAAAAGATTTGATTGACCATAGGCCTCTCAATTAAATTCATTTTTGAAAAACAAATAAAATTGCCCCCACTTCCAAAATAAAAAAAAGGTAATAATAAAATTAACCTAAGTCAGTTTTATCCTCATTTGCAAATTTGTCAGCTTTTGGAGACAAAATAAATTGGAGTGTTGAGCTGGCATGATGGTGATCCCATTCAGAGCCATCGATTGGAGCGCGTTCATTGATATCAAAGACCTATTGAGTATAGCCCACTGGTGAGTGACCTATCCTGATCTTGGTTTTTTTTATTTTTGTATGATTTTCTGTGATTGACACATGATTTAGGATAAATATAAAAATTTCTGATTTTCGCACTTAGGTGTAGTGCTTTTTCATTGTAGATTAGCGCATTTATAGTTTTGGTTACCACATTTGTTAGTTTAATGCATGCACATTGAGTGTTCAAGCAATCACTTAGGATGTTAGCGCAAATGTTAGGTTAGCACAAATGCTTGATGAGTTCACACAATCATGTGATAGGGTAGTGCTTCTGAGTTGGTTCACGCATGCACATATTTGTTTAGCGCATTCGATGATTAGGTTACCATTGTCGGTATTTGCATGAATATTGCATTGATGAAGCTTAGTGTTGTCATTGATGTCAATAGCAACCGGTAATGAAGATGTATTGCAACTGGTAATGATGCAATAATGCAACCAATAGCAAAGCAGTGAAGAAAATCGATATCGGTATTATTATTGAAGTAGAGTGATCAACCGGTAACCCTAACCATTTGATAAGTAGAACCCTAACTGATGGAGCTTGGGGAATTGGTTGTGATGATCTATGACCGAATGGTGATCATAGATGAAGATGCCACATATGCATGATGTGTGTGATGAGTTTCAAAGTAGATTTGGTGCATGAAGATTGATGTTTATCTTGGGAATGATCAAATGCATAGCATTAAGTGAAACCATGTGATGAGTTATAGGATCTGATGTGTAGTGGTTTAGGAGTGGTTGAAGTTTTCTAGAACAATGTTTAGTTGATTGATATATAATCCAATGATCATGGTTGAACCGATATGTTTGTAATCTCTATGAGATTTGTAGGTTTTGTGATGTGTTACTGACCTATTGTATTTTCTTATAAGGGCGATGAGTTGTTTGTTATTGTGTTGGAAAATTTGGTTAAGTGTGGTAGTGTGCTTGTTGCCAAACCAGAAAAAGTGTTTGCAGAATGTTGTGAAGGCAGATAGGAGCATAAAAGGATCTGATTAAGCAGGGCATTTCTATTACCAGATCAGCAAAGACCCTATTGTTCTCTAACCATTACAACAATTAAATCCCTTAGTCAAGTAAGCTTTAAATGGCTTGGTGTTGTTTAAATCCTCTAACCAGGTGATCCATTAGCTTGGATTTGAAATCCTCTACTACAGTTACCTCTAAAACGGTATTGACTTTAATAGGGTATTGTAGTTAGTCCCTTAATCAGGTGGTCCCTAAGGAGATCTATTGTTAACAGGACACTATTTTATAAGCTTCTAACAAGGCTTGGCTCCTAACAGGGCAAACTTTAGAAGAGTTAAAAATAGTTGTGGGTATTCATCCCCATCATGGTTTTTCCCATTTGGGTTTCCACATGAAAAATAATTATGTCAAGTGGTGAATAATTTTGTGGATGTGTTTTGATATGGTTGATATGATTAACTGGTAAATCAACTTAGATATGCTTAGATGGCTAGATATGATCTGAAATGAGCTATTACTAATATTAGTGAAGTGGATTAATGTTTTGGTTAAATGGAATGTGAGTTCTAGATCTGTTACATTGTATCACTATTTTTTTGGTCAACTGGTGAATTTTGACAGTGAAGTTGTAGTTTTTTATATAGTGACTAAACCAGTTAAGTTTAGTGATTGGATTCTGAGTTGAAATTTTGTTTGGAGAAAGTTTAGGTTGTTTTCTATCTACTGATTCACCCCTCCCTCTTAGTAGTTGATCGGATCCTTATAGTTTCATCATATTATCAACAACTTCTATTTGAAATGAACTTTTTGAATTGATTCAAAATTTTAAGTCTAGTTTGTTTGATTGGTTTGATGTTTGATACTTGAATTTGATAGATTGATAGATAATTGATGTCTGATTAATAGAGGATTTGATAAATTTGATGCATAGGATAGATGATTTATTGATAAGATAGCTGATTAATTGATTGATAGCTTGATTGATTGATTGATAGCCTGATTGATTGAATGATAGCCTAATTTGCTTGATAGAAAAGATTTGATTGAATGTTAATTTGATTGATAGAAAATATTTGATTGAATGTTGATTTCACTAATAGAAATTATTTGATTGAATGTTGATTTGACTGATAGAAAAGATTTGATTGAATGTTGATTTTGATTGAACGAGAGAAACTAGATGTTCTCCAGTGTCAGGAAAATTTTTGGGCAATGTGCCATTTAGTCCTAGAGTTGGCTTGGGATGATATTAGACATATTGATGCTTGTGGATTCCATCACCTCTTATACATAGTATTATACATAATAGGGGTTTATTGATTGCATTAGTTGAGAGATGGCATAGTGAGCATAACATGTTTCACCTACCCATTGTTGAGATTAGTATGATAGTCAAGGATGTCTATAGGATTCAACACATCCCTATGACTATAAAGCTCATCTAATATGACCACCAAGATCTTGGTGGGATTGAGGCATGCAGGACAATGTTCGATGATGAGAGCATCATGGGGGAGAGATTATATGGGAGGACATGATGATGCATTTTGAGAGTCTCCCAGTGGTTCTTGTAGGGTTGATTGGTGGGTTTATTTGTCCTGATAGAAGATCTTGAGCTTTTGTCATTGGATGGGGAGGGATCTTGCAGAGCATGATGCAACATCATACTTGATATGCATGGGGTGTGTGTATGCTTGCACATTTATATCATGATCTACATCAGGTTGTTTATGATGGCAGAGCTAGTCTCTCGTCTGGATGCACACTACTTCAGGTCTAGTATTGGGAGCACATTTCTATTACCTAGGCTATTCATTATAGATTTTGCAGTGATGACCAGCCATTTGTATATTTGTATGGAGGTATCTTTAATCAGCCTAAGATGGGTAAGCTTGAGTATTGGTGATGGGTTTTAGACTCTATGGACATTGTGATTTGGAGGCCATATATTGATTGTGAGCCTTGGTTGGAGGACACTTAGATGTTGCCATTGATTTTGTAGAGTAGGCATTTGATCAACCACACTCCTTATATCATTGAGAGGTAGTTATTTGGTCACATTTTGAGATAGTTTGGTATTATTCAACACATTCCTTTTGGTGTCGCCATATATGCATGGTGATATAGGGATAGGCAAGATTGGGGGCCTTCGTTATCTTTTGAGATAGCATATGCAAATTTTTTGGTTGTTCCTATTGTAGCATATGATTTGAGATCACACATTTTGGATGCGAGGATTACATCAAATTATGCTCAGTACCTTATTTCACACCCCTTTTTGTGCATTACTAATCTTGCAGACCCTCCTCCTAGCTCAGGAGAAGAGGAGGATGATTCAAATGATCCTATTATTTGACGATGGAGATGGAGGTAAGAGCTTATAGCTGCACGAGAGGCCATGTGAGATGGGGGGGATGAGGGTGGAGATGAGACAGGAGGGAGATAAGGATGGAGGGGAGGTTGGGTTAGAGTCCAAGGAGGACCTTTTGGATAGGTTGGGAGAGTTGGGAGGCCTCTTCCTATGGCAGGGAGAGATGTCGGCCGGATTGGGAGAGACACAGGAAGAGGAAGATTTGGAGAAACGAGAGGATTACCCTCTCCATAACTAGGAAGAGGTGGTGGATTGGACAAAGGTTGAGGGAGAGGGATTTATTTTGGTTAGATGCATCCAGATCCAGGGGTGATTACAGCTCATGGTGGTTGGGATGAGGCGGAGGAGGATTTAGAGGATCACGTGCCCCTCATTCGACAGCAGATTATGTGAGCTACATGGGTGGAGACTCAAGTAGGTGGAGAGGGAGGTTGTGATGATGCCATGCAAGATATACCTCAGTAGGATGTGCCACAATAAGAGAGCATAGATGACCTTAGATCATAGATTGATTAGCTTAGGGCATAGGTTTAGACACTCACTGTTGAGAGAGACAAAGTTGTTAGGAGATATTAGGATACATAGGCTACTCTAGATCATATTCTGGCACTCTCTCAGCTGTTAATGTTAGAGCACTGTACCGGTCTGGGAAGGAGACAACATTTTAATGACAATGATATGAGGATCTAGCCTCTATAGGCCAAAGAGTAGGGAGCTATGCGACTAATCCTACATCCGACAAGATGGATACTAGAAGTGGTGAGGTTATAGGGCCTCCTTAGAGGAGTAGGGGTCATGGAGAAGGTCCATCTGGAGGATCATCTCCCCACAACCACAGAGATGGAAAAAGTTAGGTGGGAGTAGTACAAGGCAGCCATGAGACTTGATTTGATATTATGAGACAGTTGTATGTTATTGATTATTTCTTTGATATCATTGTATACTTGGACTTTTTATTGTTTTATGATGATATGTAGATATGGACACTATATGATATTGATGGTTCATGATTTATTATGCATACTACTATGATGGTGATGACCTATATGCATTGATTACATGGATGATGCTTTACTAATCTATATATGTAGTGATTTCATGGATGATGTAATGATGATCTTTCCTTTCCTTTATATTCCTTGATGTTATCTTGATGATATGATAATGATCAATATGATGTGATCATGATATTTATATATGCTTGACATGATCTATATGAAAATGATGAAAATATAAAATGATTTAGTTGACCTATATGAAAATGATTATATATGCAAATGGATGTTTATTTCTATTCCTTGATGTATATGCGTGTGATGATAAGATGATGAAATGATTTACTTGAAATGTATTTGATTTTTGATTTGATGATTATGGATGCAAATATAAATGCTTATAATGATTAAATGATGAGATATAAATAATGATGGAATAATAATAGGATTAAAGATTTTAAATGAAACTAATGATAATTGGATGCAAAAGATGATCATGATGAATCTAACTAATAATGATGTGATCAATGCAAATGACTATGAATGCAAACCTAATGCAATTAAAATGAATGCAACTGATAAATGATGAATAGTGAATGACATGATGATTATGATAACATGAAAACCTAATGTTTTAAAAGATGAAATGAACCTAATTAATTAAATGCAATCTAATGCAATTTATCATGATCAATGCAATTGTTTTTTTGTTTTTTTGTCCAAATATACTCAATCTTTATTTTAACCGTTGATCTCAAATGAAATGCTTATAATGCAACTAAAAATGACTGCTTATAATGCAAATGATAATGAACTAATCTAAAATGATCTAACCTAAATGATACTACCATTCCTCACATTCTTTCTTGTAACAGTGCTTGATTTCATCATTGAGCTTTTAAATGTTGTAAGAAAATACAAGCAACTTGACATAATGATTCAAGCTGACCTTAGTGCTTCTTACATCAATTTTGATATAGAAAGTTTATACAAGCAACTTGATATAATGAATCAAGTTGACTTGAGTGTTTCTTGCAGAACAGACAAGAATTATCCTTTTTCATGCATGACTCAGAACGTCCTCCTTGATCTTTTGCCAATCATATCCTTAGAAAAGTACATACCTTACTAAGAGATAAACCACAGACAACAAACAAAGAAAATAATGATGCCCCTATTGGAATTGCATGAAGATTGGAAGTGTTGTCATTGATGTCAATTGCAACTGGTAATGAAGTAGTAAAGCAACTAGTAATGATGAAATAAAGCAACCGGTAATGAAGCAGTAAAGCAACTGGTAATAAAGTAGTGAAGATCAATCAGTAACCCTAACCAGTTGAGAAGACAAACCCTAATCAATAGAGATTGGAGACGGCTGCGATGATTTATGACCGAATGATGATCGGTGATGAAGACTACGCATAAGCATGTTGCACGTGATGAGTTTCAAAATGGTTTTTGTGTGTAAAGATAACTGTTTGTCTTGGGAATGGTCACATTCATAGTATGAAGTGACAAGCACATGATGTGTTACAAGATTCAAAATGCGATGATCCAGGAGAGGTTGTAGATGCCTAGAAGAATATAAAGTTGATTGCATGTAATCTAATGGTGAAAATTGAACTGATGTGTTTGTAATCCCTATGAGAATTTTAGGGTTTGTGTTGTGTTACCGATCTAATGTATTTGTTTATAAGGTTGATGGATTGATTCAATGAGATATCATAAAATTTGGCTAAGTGTGAAATTGATTGTTGATGAACCAGGACGTGTGTCTGCAGAAAGATGTGAAGGCAGATTGGAGTGGTAAAGGATTTGATTTAGCAAGGAAGTGTTATTTCTAGATTGATCAAGAACTTGTTGTTCTCTAACCATTACAACAGTAAAATCCCTTAATCGGGTAAGCTTTAATAGGCTTGTTGTTGAAATCCTCTAACCAGGTAATCCATTAGCTTGGATTTGAAATCCTCCACTAAGGTTTCCTTTAACAAGGTATTTGTAGTCAATCCTTTAATTGTGTGGTCCTTAACTAGATCTGTTCCTAACATAATATTATTGTATAAGCTTCTAACTAGGCTTGGCTCCTAACAAGGTAAACTTCAGAAGAGTTCAAAATACTTGTGGGTATTCATCCCCACCATTGTTTTTCCTATTTGGGTTTCCACATGAAAAATCATTGTATCAAGTGGTGAATGATTTTGTGGATGTGTTTTTGGTATGGTTGATATGAATGACTGGTAAATATTCATAGATATACTTAAATGAATCGAAATGATCTGAAATATGTTATTATTGGTATTAGTGAAGTGGTTTAAGGTGTTTGTCAAATGGTATTTAAGTTTCAAATCTATTGCATTATATCACTGAAGTATTTGGTCAACTGATAAGGTATGTACTTTTCTAACTATTGATTCACCCCCCCTCTCAGTAGATGATCGTATCTTTATAGTTTCATCATATTATCAGTCCCATTCTATCTCCTCTAGTCTTGGACATTATCTAGTTTCATAAGACACATGATTAATGAGAATCAAGATATTAACACTGAATCTTGTGAGTCATACATATGTTCTCATGGTCATTATCTGATATAATCATCTTGATGAATGATCATTGATAATCCTTCGTTACTTGCTGGTTGAATCTTTCTATTCTAAATTTCACCATGTAGTTGTTACAAATGCCTTGATCTTCGTTGCCTTGTTATTTATCGTTTGTTTTGAAACCCTAGGTGTTTTTGGTTTTTCTAAGTTTTCTAAATGTTTTTGGATTTTCAAAGATCTCCTTAGCAAAAGGAGTTTAGGATTTTGCCCCCAGCAGATTTTTTATTTATTATGGATGTAAAAAGAATGATCCAAACCATGGTGAGATACAATTGCAGATTGATTGATTATGAGAAATCTAAGATAATGACTATGATAAGTATATCAAAGATTGATAATTGTTTGATAAGTTGCATATTTTCTGCTAATGGTTTAGAGCTATGAATGTGAAAGATAAGATGGATACACAAGGATGGATGGATATGATAGGATGGATAGATACGCAAAGCGATCTCATAGATGGAAGAACCCACTTTTAGATAGCGCCTGTTTACCAGGTTTTCACCATCTAAATCAATTGAATTTTTTCCATCTTTTATTTTTTTGTAATAGTTTTTGTTGTTTTTCATTGTTTTTGTATTTTCTCTTTTTATGCTTTTTAGGGATTTTTAGGTTTTTTCTACTTTTTCACTATTTTGGGTATTTTTGAGTGATACTTTTAAGCATAGAATTTCTTCAGACGCATAGTATTGATAGGCTCATCGAACCAATCTCCTTCTAGTGTAGATAATATGTATGCTCCTAAACCATATGTTGCTACCTCGACAAAGGAACCTAACCAGTTTGGCTCAAATTTACCTTTCTTTTCTCAATCTTGTTGATTTCATGGATTTTCTCTTAGAAATAGATCTCTAATATGAAAAATTCTTGGCTTAACTCTGTGATTGTAACTTCTCTCCATTCTCTATTGATATGCTTTCAAATGATCTAAAGCATTTTGTGATGCTCCTGAATCAGCTCAAGTTCTTGAAGTCTAGAGACTCACTATTCTTCTTCTAGGATAAGACCTTTCAAGGATACTTGTAGAGAAGATATCTCTAATTCTACTAGTAATATGTGGTGCAGGAGCACCTGAGCACCTGAATGCTCAAATCACAGTAGGTATAGCATTTTGTTGCAAATTAAGTATGTGTGTTTATTTTATGCTTCTATTAGGTTTAATAGGTTTTTTTTGTGGTGTAATGAGGTTTGGAACTCATTTTGTGTAAGAGTTTCCAAGATTTTTGGTTTTTCCTTAGTGGGCCAAAAATTGTCAATTTTGGGTCCAAATGAGCATTTTTGAATTTTTTATGTTGTAAATCCTTGAAAGGAATTGGAGCATGTTTATTTAGTGTTTCTAAATGATGTTGAGTCATTGGTTTGAGTGCCAAGTCATTGGAAGTCAAAATGCAATTTTTGAGCAACAAAAAGTTGTCAAAAAGTTGTCAAAAGTTGTCAAAAAAGTGGTTTTTGGTGGTTTTGGTTAGTTACAGCCTATACCTGTCCATAAAAGGGCTTCAATAAGTTTTCACATGTATAAAAACCATGTTCCCATCATTGTATGGGTTGGTCATGTTGGAAAAGTAATAGAAATACTTATTTTGCTCTCATTTTTTGTGAGTTTTTAACTAGTTTTCTGTACTTTTGAGAGTACAGTCCGTACCATGGCTCCATGAGTCCGTACTACTCCTTTTTTTCATTGGTGTGACCTATCTTGATTTTTGAGTAGTGATCTCTTATCTTTTCTTGGGGTTTGGAACAATTTTTGTTTGGAGTGCTCTTGTGAAAGGCATTGTTTTGTGGTTCCAATGGAAGATCATTCATGGTCCAACTAATTTCTCCAAAGTCTCTTCATCCATGGCTTTGAGGGAATTTTTTGGATCTGTACAGACTATACCATACATCTATTTTCCTTTTCTAGCAATGTACAAGTGTTTGTAAACCCATGGCAAGTATATGAAGTGATCAACTTGGCTTGGGTATTCTTAATGTTGTGTGAATGGTACTTTATTGTTCATAGCACTGTACTTTGAAATTTTGAAGTAGAATTAAGTTGGCAAGAGTTATTATTGCACTTTACCATCCTTTTCTCTCTCATGACTTGGTTGGATGCAAGAAGAAAAGGTGTAAATAGACTGAAAGACAGTGTGTCACTGTTTCATTGTTAAAACCTCAGTGCCAACCTCCCTCAAGGACAGTATGGAATGATGGATTCTTTCTTTTATGTATCAAGGAATGTATTTACAAATGCTTTTAATACTAATAAGACAAGATGCACAAGTTGGTTGTAAAGGACCTAAATAAGGATCCTAGAGAAATGTATTTTCTATCACAGTCTTATATGGTTGCCATGTTTTGTGACATCTTTTGAGTGTTCAAACTCATAAGATCCTTGAAGAAGATATATGTATTATTTTACCTTGTTATTAACACCTTCTTGCAGACCAAGGATAGAGTGAAGAAGCAAATCAAATAAAGAAAGAAAGTTGTAATCAGTTGTAAGACTGTTAAAGTGCAATGATGGCGGTTTATGAGCAACAGTCATAAGAAATCCCTTCTTATTTGCTTTGCAGGGTGTTCAAAATCATGTTAAGTCATTGTTGCATCTGAATTTGATATAACTTCATTGTATTTGGTTTACAAATATTGAAAATGTATGCAAAACACTAAAAACATTGCTGTCCCAGTCCTCTAGACTGTTTTTTCTGTGTAAGGGCAGCAGTATGGCACTTGTTTGACATAATGATAATATCCTAAGTTGGCTTTTGGATCCTTGTAAGTTTTTTTTAGATGTCATAGAAATGTTTAAACATTCAATTTGGGTCTAGTATCATGGAGAAGACTTTTAAATTGCAAATCCTCACTAGAACCTTCAAAAACCCTTGAAAAATGCCTCTTTTGTGGGATAGTCCTCAAGCAGTCCGTACAGTACTTGCCATAGCAAAAATCCTTGATTATTCATCATAAATAGACCACATCTCCAAGGGTTTGTCATGAAGTTTAACAGATTGAGTAGGGTGAACAATTTTCACTAGAAACTAGGGCTAATTCTAGTAGCCTTTTTTGGAGCAAATTTGACAATTTCATGAAATCGGTAAGGAAGGAGAAGCAAATGATTGTTTCAAATCATAAAAATTGATGAGTTAAGCCCTGAGACACCCTACTACAATATCCATAGCATTTCATTAAGTCATTTGATCAAAATTACCATTTGAACCTAGAAGTTGCCTTGAGTAAACCAACGTTCTTTGCACCCAACTTGGAAATTCTCATTCTTGAAAGGTGAAGGACAGTCAATAGACTTTGCAGACCTGTTTAGATGTTTAGTCAACACATTAATATGATTGAAATCATTAAAGGTACAAACAAGGTTAGGTAAACCATGGTTCTCCAACAGTTGCCCATTCCTGGAAGAGAGGAGATTCAGCCAGTTGGACAACCAAACTTGTTCATTTTTGGTGACACTCAAGAGGAACTCATTTCAGACTTGAATGCCTTAGCATGGAAGGTAAGGAGGAGTGATGTCCAATACAATAGGGTGCAAGTAGTGTTGAATAGAGAGGAGGAGATAGGAGAAAGGTTTAGAATAATCCCATTTGTGCCTAGGGATTGATTTGGGAAGCACATTGAGAACAAAAGCCCACCAACCTCAAAGAAGACCAACTTCTACTCTACCTCCTCATCAATATGGCTTTTGATCCATAGACTAAGCAATATGGAGTTTCCCTTATTGGTGTGTGGATGTTGGTTCGATATGCCCAAAGAGCAGGATTTAGCTGAATATGCTAGTCTTTACCAATTTCATTAACTATTTTCTTCAAGATCTTTAGGATTGTCTTATTTGATGCCTCAACTTTACCATTTCCCCATGGATAATATGTTGTAGAAAACCTATGTTGGATATGAAATTTCTCACATAGTTCCTTCATGTCTTGATTTTTAAATGGCCTCCCATTATCAATAATGATGGTCATAGGGACTCCATAGTGACAGATTATGTAATTCAGGATGAATGATGATATTTGCTTTCCTGTCACCTTTATCAAAGGCAATGCCTCAATCCATTTAGTGAAATACTCAGTAGTAGTCAAAATGAACTTATGTCCATTAGAAGATGAAGGATTTATCTTACCCACTAAGTCAAGACCCCATTGAGAGAATGAGTTAGAAATTGCCATAAGAAGTAGTTCTTGTGATGGTGCGTGAACGAGATTCCCATGGATTTGACATTATTTGCATTTCTTAGTGTATGTAAATGAATCTCTCTCCATAGTAGGCCAATAGTAACCCAATCAAATAAGTTTATTAGCTAGTGTTAAACCACTTGAGTGCATGCCACAAATACCTACATGGACTTCGTTAAGAACTTTCTCAGATTCCTCTTGTTTGAGACATCTCAGTAGAGTACTATCTAACCTCTTCTATATAAGGTATCAACAATGATAGTACATCAAGATGACTAACAGATAAAATTTCTCTTTTGATTGTGGGATAGGTCAGGGGGAAGGATATTCTCTTTTAAGTATTGATAAGTTTGGCTATATAAGGATTGATCAGTTCCAGATATATGGCAAATCATGTGGGTATTCTGGGATTCAACAGTAGGATTCAAGATATCTTCCACCAATAATTCATAACATTGTTGATTTTCTTGATTCTACAAAAGAGATGCTGTTGTAGCCATTACATCTACTACTTTGTTGTCATTTCCTGGGATCTGAGTAAAAGATATTTCTTCAAAGTGTTCTTTCAAATATTCAACTAGTAGTTTATAGGGCATCAACTTGTCATTTTTAGTTTGATAATAATTATTTATCTAGTTGATTATGAGCTATGAATCACCATAAACATTCAATTCCTTGATGTTCCATTTAATGGCCATTTTGATCCCAATGACCAATGCCTCATATTGTGCAGCGTTGTTTGTGCATGGGAATCACAATTTGTATGATTTTGGCAATGTGTGACCTTGAGGTGTGATGAACAAGATTCCAAAACCTAATCCATATTGTGTATAGGAGCCATCAAAGTACAACTCCCAACAATTTATGCTAACTATCAGAATGTCTACATCAGGAAATTCAATATGCAATGGTGTGTCATCTTGCAAGGGTACTTCAACCAATTAATTAGTAATGACCCGTCATTTGATAACTTTTTGATCAGCATACTCTATATCAAACTCACTTAGTATCATAACCCATTTAGCCAATCTTCTTGTCAAAGTTGACTTTCTTAACAAGTGGATATATTTTTGCTATCAATTTTATAGAATGAGTTAGCATATAGTGTTGTAATTTCTAAGTTACAAATACAACTGCTAGACATGTCTTCTCAATTGATGTATAATTCAATTCATAGCCTACAAGTGGTATACTGATGTAATACACCACTCTTTATTTTCCTTCTTCATCATGTCATGCTAAAAGATCTCCTACTGTTGTTGTTGAAATGTAAAGCAACAATCATTTCCCTTTGATTGGTGATACCAGTATTGGAGGATTTGCAAGATATTCCTTGATTTGCAAAAAAGATTCCTCACACTTATGATCCCATTTGGATGGAAAATTCTTGTATAATAGGTGAGTGAAGGGATGACATCTATCTGTTGGCTGTGCAACAAATCTTCTAATCAATTGCAATCTCCCTTGTAGAGAACGCAATTGGCTTATGTTCTTAGGTGACTCCATCTTCATGATAGCTTTAACTTTTTCAGGATCTACTTCAATTCCACGAGATGATATAATGTACCCAAGAATTTTTCCAGAGGTAACTCCAAATGCACATTTCTTTGGACTCAATCTTAACTAATATTGTTCAATCCTATCAAATATCTTGTCCAAGATGTTCAAATGTTCTTTTCTTGTATGAGATTTTGCAAGTATGTCATCTACATAATCTTCCATAAATGTATGCATCATGTCATGGAAAATTGTTATCATGGCCCTCTGATAAGTTGCTTATGCATTTTTAAGCCCAAATGGCATGCCATTCCAGCAATAGGTACCCCATGCACAAGTGAATCCTATCTTTTCTTGATCTTCAGGGCCGATTCTTATTTGATTGTACCCCAAGAATCCCTCCATTAGGGAAAACATCTCATGTCCTATTGATAAGTCTACAATTATATCAATGTTGGGGAGTGGGAAATCATCTTTGGGACATGCTTTATTCAAATCTTTGAAGTCGGTGCAGACTCTTATGATTTTATCTGGTTTGGATACTAGTATAATGCTTGAAACCCATTCTAGATAGGCAACAAGACTTATGAAACCCACAACTAATAGTTTATTTAGCTCCATTTTGATGAGAGAGATATGTGGATGCATCTTCCTTAGCTTTTGTTTAATAGGTTTTTCTTTTGGATCCACATTGAGATTGCACATGATAAGATCTAGATCAAGTCTTGGCATGTCTACATAGGACAAAGCAAAAATTATCTGCCTTTGTTTGAATAATTCTATGTAGTATTTCTTTTCTTCATCTGATAATGATGCAGTAGGATGAAGGACCTTAGGATCCTTTGATGTGCCAATGTTTATTGCTTATGTTGGCTCTATCAATATAGCAGATCTCTCCTGAAAAATATACAAGGAGGATGTCAAAATTTCTATCTTCTCGTGCCTCAAGGAGGTTTTCACCATCAAATACATCCTTTATTTTTCCTCTTGATTGATCTAGTGTTTCCATGAAATGGTTTTTAGTACTAGGTGTTTTGCCTTGTTTTATTTCAATTTTGCGACTAGAAAGTTTGGCACTCTCCTGACTGCAAGAAGTGTTATTCAATTCATCGATGGAAGATATCTTAGGTTTGATTGGTTCAACGACATTAATATATATGGCTAAGTCATGATCATTGGAAAAGACATCCAATTCAGGGTTTTCTAGGTTATCACAATCAATTAGTTTTGGATGAAGCAGGGGTAGGTCATAGTCATTGTCATTGCTGGGTATTTCAAGGTTCATGATGTAATAGTCATAGTTTGGTGTAGAATAGGTTATGTCATAGATAAAACTCTCTTGAGGATAATCTCTCCCAAGTGCTCTCCAATTAGCTCTAACAAAATCAAGATTGGTATTTTACAATTCACTCTCAAGTGACTCATCATCTGACATTTGTCCCTCAAACAAATGGATTCTATCAACACATACATCTTTGATACTACATATTTGATACTACAGGTTCCTTCTTGGTCACTTTCAATAGATTCATTTGTGGATTGAAGTTGACATACTTGTGCACATGATATAGATGATTTTGTCACTATTTTCTTTGCTAGCTTTTGCCTTCTCTCAAACTTAGCTTCTTCTGGACTAATAGTCATTCTTGCTTGAATTTATACTAGTTCTTATGTAGTTATTCCATACCTTGGTATCTCTTTCTCAATTTTTTATATAGATTTGATATTTTATGTTTCCTTTTTTATCATTTCTTGTTCCTTCTCATTCTCTTTTCTTTGTTGTCTTGCACATGCTTCTTTCCTCTAAATTATGATTTCTTCTTGTCTTCTTTCCATCTCTATTATTTGTTTTGTGAAAAGTGTGTCCTCACCTATAACAACAACTTGTTCCTCATCATTTTCTTCACTTGATACATCATATGATGGATCTGGACCCCATTCATATTCATTTGAATCTGTTTCTGAATCATTGGCTAGAACCACACCACTATACCTAATAGGAATATTATATGGTGAGAAGAGTTCTTTGATTTTTTTCATTTGTTCTTTCACTTCTTCTAGAATATCTTGATCAGGTTCCATATTTTCTTGTACTCTTTGGATGTGTTTGCAACATTCTTCTTCTCTTTTGATAGCAAGTTCTTCCTGTTGTTTCTCATATTCTTCTTGTTTCTGATTGTTAGCTATTATTTCTGTTGCTTGATGTAGCTTTCCTTTCCATGGTTCTTCTTTAGGGATTTCTTTCTTTCATCACTTTGGATGTTGATAATCATGGTGCCTTTGCTTTGATTTAGAAAACCCAAGTCTTGATTTATCTTCCTTAGATTTTGTATGATGACAAATGGGTTTTGAAATACCTTCCTATTGCTTGCCAATTAGTCCTTTTCCTTCATATCCCATCTTTTGTATGCTCTTGTAACCATTTCCATATTGTATTGTGGGAAGATTAACTTCTGCAGCTATTACTATACTTTTGTTTTCATCTTTGTACAACCAACTAAGAATGTCCTTCTCTTTAGTTTCCTTTGCAAGTGTTCTAACTCTAACAAGTGCTCCATCAAACATTTCAACTGATTTCTGTG